>NC_090832.1:68185833-68831666 GCF_028021215.1 Eschrichtius robustus | reverse complement strand
TTCAGGCGTGTAGGGCAGGCATGGAACAGACTTAGATCATCACAGAGTAAGAAGGTAGGTTTGGATCCAACAGCAGCTGATTATGGACTAGACAGAGACTCCCTTCTAGAACCTGTTTATTCTTTAGGCAAAGGTGACTGGAAGAAATAAAAGGCATGAGAATGATTTCTGAAATAAATACTTTTTTTTCCAGAGAAAAAACCCGTTAAGGATGAAAACCCTATTTAACACTAAGAAAGCTGAAATTTGGCAGCTGCAGGCTCAGCTTCAGAGGGCTTTGGCATCCCTCAGCACTAAATCATTATTTTCTCTAACTATTTTCATTTAATTAAACCCAGCAGACCACACTCTGCCCTTGGATGTGGACCCAGAGTTCTGTCTGCCAGCTCCCAGACGAGAACAAATTTAGTCCAAGATCGTTCTTTCGGAGCATTTTCAGGAGGCAGCTTTGGGCTGCAGCTGCCCTGTCTTCCCGTTGCCGTCCTCACAGCCAGCTGCTGGGCTCCCCAATGCTGAGCCATCCTTGTCAGCAGTGGCCCGAGGACAGCTCGGCTGGGCTGGCCTGGCCACCAACCAGCAGCCGCCTCCCAAGAATGCGTTCAGCACAGCCCAGGGCAGGCCGGCCAGGGGAGGTTCTCAGATGACGCTGGGCGCTCAGGGGCCTTGTCCACCAAGCACAACCTAAGGCAGACCTGACTGCGGGGAGCAACGCTGAGTGGACCCTTGGCTTGATTTCTGCCCACAGACAGACAGAAGGACCTGTAGAAAGAAGACAAGCCCCCAGAGTGCATGTTTCATACCTCCAAAGCCAGGCCTCATGCTGAAATCGTGGTCATCTATCCTCAGGAGCTGTTCTGACTTTGTCAGTGGCGATTTGGTAATATCAGAGCTGCGTTTAAGAATTGGGCTGCAGAGGGGGAGAAAACAGGTTGATCACATAACCTAATTAAGCCAGATAAAACCCATTTGCATTCAGACTTGATCTTGACAAGTTGATGGGATGTGTTATTTCTTCTTTAAAGCTGCTGGAAATCCTCTCTTCCTTTCTCCGGCTTTCTGGATAAATGAACCGACCCAGAAGGTCCAAGACAGGGGTTTAGGAGTGTGAATGAGGAGCTTTAAAAATACCAACATCCAGGCCCCATCTTAGAGGTCCTGATTTGGGTGGTCTGGGAATGGGGCCTGGTCATTGGTGTTTTTAAAAGCTTCCCAGATGATTTTAATGTGTAACCAAGGCTGAGAACTGCTGGTCCTGGGCTTACTAATAAGTCTAACTCACCCAAAGCTCCTCGGCCATTTTGGGCAGGTTGGAGCTGGAGGGGAGAGGTGGCGGGTGTGGGCTGAGCCCAGCTCCCTTGGCCTCTGCTGGCCCATCGTGTGGAGGGAGCATGGACTTGCCCTTGGGTCAAATGCCGATCATCCTGGCTCCCTGGGAGGCAGTTTCTTGCGCTTCTGCTTCTGAATCGCATCTAGGGCCATTTTAATTTATTTTCACTTTTTCTAAATAGGCATTATATTTGCAGGGTTTGCCAATTTTTTAAAAAGGAAATACAGTGAAAAGTTGGCCTTTTACCTGTGCCTCCACCCATCCCATTCCCCCATCCTCTGGTACCTCTCTTATTGGTTTCTGGTCTATCTGTCCAGAGTATCTTGTAGGTACAAGTAAATACAAACATATATTCTTAGATCTCCTACTTTTTTCCAGTCTCACTGAAATATAATTAACACATAACATTGTCTTAGCTTTAGGTGTACAACATGATGATTTGATACATGCATATTTTGCGGTAAAATTATCACTGCAATAAATCTAGTGAACATCATCACCTTACATAGTCACAGATTTGTTTTTTCCTTGTGATGAGAAACTTTGAGCTACTCTCTTAGCAGCTTTCAAATATACAATACAGTATTGCTGGCTACGTCACCATGCTGTACATTACATCCTCAGGACTTATTTATCTTATAACTGGAAGCTTGTACCTTTTGATCCCCTTCACCCATTTCACCCATCCCCTATCCCCACCTGTGGCAACCATCTGTCTGTTCTCTTGTGTCTACAAGTTCGTTTTTTCAGATCCCACACAGAAGTGAGATCACACAGTATTTGTCATCCACGTTGTCACAAAGGGTCTCCTATTTTTATACACAAAGTTTACATATTATATAAGCTCTTACACTTTTTCTTTCTTTCTTTCTTTATACATGACTTGGATTTTTTTCCCATAGCAAAGTGTCCTAAGCCTCGTATTCTGTTTCCCACTGCACAGTGTTCCATTGCACGGATGCACCATCGCTCACACGCTCAGTCCTCTATTGGTGGACGTGTGAGTTGCTGCCAGTCTTTTGCTGTTACAATCAGTGCACGGCCTTCCTTTACCCATCATCGCCATCTCTAAAACCCACAGAAACAGTGAACTGCTCCCCTAGTTCCTCCTTGTCCCAACACCAGTGTGTATGCTCTCCCGGGTAACACACACACACACACACACACACACACACACTTCTTCCTTTCGATGCACATTTCCCACACTTTGGCCTGCATCAGCATCTCCTAGAGGGCTGGTTCAAACCTAGGTTCCTGGACCTCTCTTTGCCCCATAGCTTCTGATTTAGTAGGTCTGGGGTGAGGTCTAACAATTTGCATCTCTAATGAGTTCCCAGTTGCTCCTGCTACCGGTGGTCAGCAGACAGTACTTTGAGAACCACGGCCCTGATGCATTCATCCTCAACACGCAGTTTCCTTCCTTATAACTGGCTCCGTCCACCCTTAAACTCCTTTGCTACCTGCTTTCCTGAAGTAATTCCTTATCCTTTGGGGTGGGGGGGGAAATATGTCTGGGAGACAGAAAAACAGAGCTCTGCCCTCCACTGACCTGCCTGCTCTGTGCCTATGGGCATCTTATTTCCTTGAGACTCGGTTTTCTCGCCTGATTCAAGGTGAAGCTCTGTGACCTGACCAGGGGTGTGAGGGGCCAATGAGATCATGCGTGTGCATGTGCTTCTCAAACTCTAAGGTGGAACGCAAATGGGAGGAGCCATTGTCGTTTCTGAGCCAACGAGGAAGATTCCTCCTAAAGGAAGGAAATCATTGTGCTGGCAGCAAAGGCAGCGGCCCAGGGGAAGAACTGGAACTAGTGAATCAGGACGGAGCTACACTGCTGGTGGATGGAATGGAGGAAGCTGGGGTCCCCCTTGCCGCCCACCTCCTCTCTCTCTCCCACTGGAGCCGGGAGCCCCCTCCCTTCTCCTCCTTTTCAGCTCCCCCTTCCTTTTGTCCCACCCTCTGCTTCCTGCCCCTTGGCCAGTGGTTGGGGTGCTGCTGAAAATCACTGCAGCCGAGGTGCGGGGAAGAGACCCCCTCAGGATGGTGTGTGTGCACCTCTGGCCAGTGTCTGCCTTACTTGAGGTTATCTTTGTGTGCTCCTGGTCTCTGTCTTTGAGGCTTACCATGAAAATTAAAAATAAAGGTGTTCTGGGGCTTCCCTGGTGGCGCAGTGGTTGAGAATCTGCCTGCCAATGCAGGGGACACGGGTTCGAGCCCTGGTCTGGGAAGATCCCACATGCCGCGGAGCAGCTGGGCCCGTGAGCCACAACTACTGAGCCTGCGCATCTGGAGCCTGTGCTCCGCAACAAGAGAGGCCGCGATAGTGAGAGGCCCACGCACCGCGATGAAGAGTGACCCCCACTTGCCACAACTAGAGAAAGCCCTCGCACAGAAACGAAGACCCAACACAGCCAAAAATTAATTAATTAATTAATTAATTAAAAATATATATATATATTAAAATAATAATAATAAAATAAAGGTGTTCTAGAGAGTCTAGGTACTCAAATCAACAAAGCATCCCTCACCCTCCAGATTTGCTTCAAATCTAACCAGAATAAAATGTGAAAGAAAAAAGAAAACCAACTATGAAGCTGCAATGCATTAATTTAGCTTTTTGATGAGCATTTTCGCAGGACCCACAGGAACAGGAACTGGAGGATTAATTACTCAGAAGGCCTGATTTGAAAAGGTCTGACCTAAGCTATCTCCCCCGCTGAAATTGATGGCGTTCTTAACCTGGATCTACCATGAAACTGTCAGTACGGAGAGGAACACGTTGCCAGGTGGACTGTATCTCTTGGGCATCCTTGCTGCCGGGCTTAGGGATGCAGCCAAATGGGCACCGGCAGGAGATGAAACACAGGGTGTTTATTCCTCCTTCCCCCTCTGCTTTGCTGCCAGGGACTAGCAATGTCTGTGTTGCTCTGTGATTACAGGCAATCGCAGTATCGTCGATAAGCCCCAACAACACAATTTACCCTTCAGGCCTATGGGCAGTCATGGCTTCCTCCTGTTCCTAGTGCTTGGGGGGCATCCACCTGCCCGGCTGCTTCCCTGAACCCTTCGCACAGCTCTGCGAGCGGTCCCTTTATTCAATTATTGGTTAAGCCCTTTTGAGTGCGGTGCTGTTTTCTGTCAGGACCAGACTGATGCCCAGGGTCACATCAGGGCTGATGCATGGGGATTATGTCATCCGTGGCAAAGTGGAGCAGGGGCAGGTGTGCGGGAGCAGGTCCCAAGGGGCGGGGAAGGGCTAAGATTAGAGGGAGGGCGGCCTGTTGGGCTACGGGCAGATGGTCAGGAGGGGCAGGATGAGACCACAGGCCACCGAGGGCAGCGTCCTCTTCATCTTCAGCACTTTGCACAGTGCTGGGCCCCTGTGGACTCCCAGCACATGTTCGTGAATGAAGGAAGGGATTAGCCCCCTTGGACGGGCACCAGAAAAGAGAGCCAGGAGGGACCAAAAGAGGGGGTAGGAATGAAAATCAGGTTTGGCCCCGGTCTTACTGTGGCTTTGGCCCAGCCTGAAACAGAACTGGGCACTGACTAAAGGGAGGTTTGTCAAATTCTGAAATGTCACTGCCTTTGCCGTCATGAAGCTTAGATTCTAGCTTAGAAAAAACTGATAAATAGGATGCTTAAAGTCTTTTTGTTTTTGGCCTCACCACACGGCTTGCAGGATCTTAGTTCCCAGACCAGGGATTGAACCCCGGGCCACGGCAGTGAAAGTCCCAAGTCCTAACCACTTGACCTCCAGGGAACTCCCTTAAAGTCTTTTTTTTAGTGTTGTTGTTTAATATTTTAAAATAACTTTTTTTCTGTTTACATGCCCATGTTAAAACTTTTTGAAAAATAGATTTAAGCGTAAAGGAGAGGCTGAAAACCACTGAGAAATAACCTGTGCCATCCTGAGTATATCCTTACACTCCTGAGAGAGAGAGAGAAATATTGTAACTTGCTTCTAACTCAAGTTACAATACATCTTGAAATATTTTTCATGTCATCAGCATCTTTTTACCAGCCAAGGTATGATTATTAACCTTGAAATGAAGTGTGACACACATCAAATAATGGGAATAACTAACACTGCCTGAACACTCTGCCAGTTATCATGCTAACTATATTACATGTATTAACTTGGGTTAGTGTTCAGAACAACCCTGTGAGGTATGCTTTGCCACTGTCCCCATTTTATACACGAGGAAACTAAGACACAGAGGGTTTGAATAACTTGTAAAAGTGAAGGAGCCAGGAGTCAAATCCAGAGGCTCTGGTTCTGAGGGTGAGAGGCAAGTTTGGCTACAGTGTCTCGATGGAAGACCCGGCTCCCATTGCCTGGAATTTGGGTTAGATGTGGAACACCCAAGCTTACCTTTCCCCTCAAAGAGAAGCCAGCATGGACCTTGCAGAAAACTGGTGGCCACTCACTGATTAAACGAGTGCATTTACTGAATGAGTCCCTGGAAAGTTATGAAGGAGGAATTGACATGTCCCAAGTTACGATGATACAGGATGACATTTGAGACAGCTTTTTAGAATGAACAGCGGGTGTACGTTTTTTGAACATCTATTGATATCTTTATTCTATCTTCTTGGAGAGAAGGAAAAGTTCTGACCTATGGTTCTTCTTCTTGATGTTTCCTTGCTGTAGTTCCTCATCAGTTTGTATGTGGATGATGTTTTCTCAAAACACCTCCCAGAGGTTAGATAAAACAGGGATGGGAGACTGTGAGAAGCAAGGGATCTGCCGGAAGTCTCATTCAGCCAATAGCAGAGCACTTGATAAGCTATACTTCACTTTGCTGTTTATTTCACCCCTGAGAAGGTAGAGAACTTAAGTTTGACAAGGAAGCAAGAACTAGCTAATGGACCATATGACCCAGCAATTCCACCCCTGGGCATATATCCAAAAAAACAAAAAAAATTAATTCAAAAAGATACATGCACCCCATTGTTCATAGCAGCATTATTTACAATTGCCAAGATATGGAAGCAACCTAAGTGTCTATCAACAGATGAATGGATAAAGAAGATGTGGTCTATATATACAACAGAATATTACTCAGCCATAAAAAAAGAATGAAATAATGCCATTTGCAGTGACATGGATGGACTTGGAGGGCATTATACTTAGTAAAATAAGTCAGACAGAGAAAGAAAAATACTGTATATCACTTATATGTGGAATCTAAAAAATAAAACAAACTAGTAAATATAACAAAAAAGCAACAGACTCACAGATATAGAGAACAAATTAGTGGTTACCAGGGAGGAGAGGGAAGGGAGGAGGGGCAAGATAGGGGTAAGGGATTAAGATGTACAAACTACTACGTATAAAATAAATAAGCTACAAGGATGTATTGTACAACACAGGGACTATAGCCAATATTTTACAATAACTATAAATTGGGTATAACCTTTAAAAATTGTGAACCACTATATTGTACACCTGTAACTTATTTAATATTGTACCTCAACTACACTTCAATTTTTAAAAATCCAGACACACACAAAAAAAAAGAAAGAACTTGCTAATGAAATGTTCTTGCTTTCTTGGCATATGAATAGCCAAGGAGAGAAATCCTGAACGTGGTCCAAATCACCTGGATGTCATCCTCCTTCACACCCCCATCCAGGGCCATGGAGAGCAGTGGGGCCTGTGCAGCCCTAGCTGCACTGCTGGGAGGTGTATCTGTCCACAGGGCTGCCCTCCTGGACAGGCCAGCCTTGCCCATTCCAGGCACTCAGCCAGTCCTGGCTGAACCTCCTCCTCACAGTCTCTCTCAGCATCCTGGCCTCTCCATTCCCACTCCCTCTGCCCATCATCTCTCCCATGGGAGGCAGCAGACTTCCTCGCCTCTGGTCTCACCCTACTCTAATCCAACCATCACACCAACAGCATGGTACAGAAATCACAATCATGCCACTTCCCCTCTTACAGCCCTTCACCCTCAAAGTGAAATCTATAGAACTTAGGCATACAAGGCCCATAATAAGCCTCCTGCCCACCTCCCCAGCTGCAGCTCCCGCTCTGCCCCCCTCTTCTTGCAGCTGCCAATTATACACCCCATGCCTTTGCTCCTGCTGTCCCATCTATCTGGAAGGTCCTTTCCATTAGTCTTCCTACCCTTTCTTACCCAGATGACGCCTTGCACACCCAGATCCATATCACCTCCTCCGGGAAGAATTCCTGGGCTTCCCTCCTTCTCACTGAAGTCAATACCTTCATTAGAATGTGCTCCATCCTGCACAGCGGGGGCTTTCTGATCATCCCACCCACTCCCCTGTGCACTCTATGTCGGAGGGACTCTATCTCATACATCCCTGTGGCCCCAGCTCCTAACGGTTTGCAGAGCTCAGACTTTACTAAGATATATACAAAATATGGAAGGAGAAACACAAACCCACAGGTGCATTCCAAAGAGATGAATGGGTCCATAAGCAATGTGCCAAGAAGACCAAGGTGTAAACGAGGCAAGGCTCAAGAAAGGTGCTAAAGACAAGCAGAATTCTTTAAAGTTGGATTCTGAACCAGGACAGTCAGTAGAAGGAAGTACTGCTTGGAGAAGATGGAACAATGTGAACAATTACGATAAGGCCGTAATTCTGCTAACAGATCCAATTTTACTTTGATATTCTCCATCAGAGAGAATGGTCTTCAAATTGGGAAGGGAAGAGTGAAAAGAATTAGTTGCTGACCATCGTGGTGAAAATGATACCCTGAGATAATCTCACTCAGTGTTTCTCAGCCTTGATCACACACTGGGTTCACTTGAGAGACTTAAAAACTCCCAGGCCACACCCCAGACCAAAGGTGGGACCCAGCCATCAACAGCTTTCAGACCTCCTCAGCCAACATAGAGAACAACTGCTCTAGCTTTTTTAATGGAACTCAAGCCTACAGACCCAGATGAATTACAGCTCAAGAAACTTAAGGATCCTGCAGCAGAGAAAACCTGGAAAATAGGAGAGAAGCCAGAAAACTGGAGATAGAAGGACACTTTCTTGAGATTCACAAAGAAGAAAAAAAGAGTATCGTGGAAACTGCTGAGGTTAAGCTCCAGATTGATTCCTGGCCATGCTCTAGAACTTTGATTACAAAGACGACTTAGGAACATGATTGGGTCCCATCATGTCAATAGCATGTGAGTTCAGTGTGAGTTCAGACAGGGCAAGACACCCTAAAGTGGTCTCCTTTCCCTGGGCAGGGCCTCCATGTTGGCAAATCAGGGAACATCACTGGGTGATGTGTAGAGTATGACTGTCCTCAAAGCAAAGACGAGCTCTGCGGGGCTCCTGGTGGATGAGGGTCTGCACTGGCGTTTCTGATCTGCATCCACCACAGGATGGCATAAATGAGGCCCAGCATCTTTATGGGTTTTCGAGCTTTACCGTCAAAGTTCTTTGACATGCATTGGCCCACACGATCCTTACCATAACCCTGAGGTGATAGACATAATTGACTCCACTCTACAGAAGGGGCAGACTTGAAGATATCCAGCGACTTGTCCAAAGTCACGGTGTGAGAATGTGGCAGTGGCAGGTCCCAAAGCCAGGCACTCTTACAGTTTGAGCCTGACTTCCCACCAGGGTCCCTCTGGCTTGGGAGCTTTGGTGATGGATTCTTGGGGTTGCCCGTAACTGTTCGTGCCCAAGCCAAAACTTTGAAGGAAATCCTCACGGACACACATCCGTGGAACCGTGTGGGCTCCATCTTACCTTATGGGAACAAAATTCGGGGCTATGATGGTAAGCAGGGTTAGGGGTTAGGGAATGGGCCACTGGGGGGGTTGTTTTATTTCGGTGGCCAGGAAACACATCCCTGAGAGGGTGACAACCTAGCAGAGGCCTGAGGGAGGTGAGAGAACGACCTGCTGATTCTGGAAAAGAGTGGTCCAGGCAGAGGCACAGCAGGGACAAAGGCCATGAGACGGGACTTGCTCAGCGTGGCCGAGCTGGTTGGACAGCAGAAGGGAGAGGAGACCCACGCCAGACCAGCTGCGCTCCCTCTGCCGCTGAGCTAAGGCTGAACATGGGCTAGCGTCTTGGTTTTCCAACCAAGTGATGCTTCTGTGACGTTTGCACGCCCTGCTCTTCTGCACAGGTCTTTGAGGCAGTGACCTGTCGCGGCAGGGAGGGCACTGGGCAGTCAGGGGGCTGGCACACTGCCGGGAGCCCCGGCTTTTCTGACTGATGAGAGAACATGTCACGTTCCTCCTCTCTCCAAGTCTGTTTCCTCTGCCATGAAATAAGGGATTGGGCCACAGGGCAGCTTTGAGACCTTTCAAGTCTATTCCAGAAGCATCATCCCTCAGACGTTAGAGGTACTTTACAGCTCTAGTCCTATTGGCAGACGGCGATGTGGAAAGGGTCAGTCCACTGTCAGAGCCCCACAAAGACGGTTTTGTGTTCCCCCGGACCCGCCAGCATGGGGTGTGCGTGTGTGCATTTAATTTTTATTTATTGTGTTTATTTATGTTATCATAATGTTATTTACATTGCATTTCTTGAATTGCTATAGAGGCTGTGCATTCGTCCACATCATGAGTCAGTATTGTGTATTTTCCCTCAAGTATAAATAGTTTATTTCCTTTGATTCCTCACTAAGTGGATTTTGGGGTAACCAATAATCTCTGTTTCAAAACACTGCCTCTAAGAAGGTGTGATAGGTAATTTTAGGTGTCAACTTGGTTAGGCTATGGTACCAGTTTTTAGTTAAATGCCAGCCTAGATGTTGCTGTGAAGCTATTCTTAAGATGTGATTAACATTTAAATCAGTAGCCTTTAAATAAAGCAGACTACCCTTCATAATGTGGGTAGGTCTCATCAAATCAACTGAAGACCTTAGGAGAAGGTGAAAGGTATGGAACTCATCCATACACACACACACACACACACACACATACACACACATATTACACTATATATGTTACACAATACTCATATGTGTGGGTAAGATAGAGAGAGAGAGAGATAAATAGGTATTACATATATCCTATTGGTTCTACTTCTCTGGAGAACCCTCACTAATCCAGAGTGTGAATATTCCTTGACACCTGAAGTCTGCATACCCGTGGGAGACCTGAGTCACCTGGACCCAGAAGGCTGTGTCTGGTGTGGGTGGGACCAGCCCAGCTTGGATGTGGCCTCTGTGTTATCTTGGGTTCCTCTGATCAAGCCTTCTTCTTGCCACCATGACAGACCCAGGTTCCCACCGACCTGATGGGTCCTCAACTCACAGACCTGGCCTGCTATGGCCCTCCCAGGGACACAAGAGGGCACAGCAGGAGCATGTTTGTCCACCTGCTTTTCAGGTAAAATCTCGACCTAGAGCATCCCTTTTTCCTTGTACGTATGTCTGAACATAAATTCTCTATGCCTTCCCATTCGAAGACACTGCGTTACTTTTTTTTTTTTAGTTTAAAGCTCTGAATTTTCCCCACCTATTCTCTTTATCAGAATTCTCAGGCTGTATTTTTCCCATACGTTATAGAACATTCTACTTTCTAACTTGCAGATCAATATCTGTCCCTAATACCAACACCACCTGCTTTATGAGCAACCTTTGTTTAGTGATCATATCCTATTCACAACGTACCTATATGGCTTTGAACACTTTAGACTCACAATAAATGTCTTATGAGTGGAATTCCCATCACTAATTAAATACACCAGCCGTTAAACAAAACAAAACAAAGCGTATGTACATCAAGGAGCCTGCGATGCATTTGGGAATGAGAAGTTGCTGGGTGACTTCTCAGCCTAGTGACCTCCCGCCCTCTCACCCGAGGAATGGGGAGGAGACCAGGCCTAGAACAGGGGGTCACAGATCCCAATGTCACAGAAATCACAAGTCACAATCACTTGTTGGAAGTTAGATTTCTGTAACGAGGCCGCTCGTGGTATTGGAAGGGCCACTGATTTGGCACCATTCAGACTTCAGTTTGAATCCCAGGGTGGCCACCAATTAGCTGTTAACCTTGGGTGGGTTACTTGATCTTTCTGTTTCCCAGTTTCCCATAAAATGGGGGAATAATACTAACCTTAGGGGATCGCTGTAAGGATTAAACAAGAAAATGTTAGCTAGAACCACGTGGAACGGCTGATATTCCACTGTTTTTGAAGTATCAAAACATTCTCATATGGTTCAACCCGACTTTCACATCCATGAATAGAACTTCCTGTTCTCATTTTATGGTGGTCAGAGGAGGGCACAGGAAGTAGAGAAACAGGGGACGCGGAACTCTGAGGGTACGCGGGGTGGCATGAGTTCCATACCTTTCTGGGCCTTTCTCTCCTCATCTTTAAAAGGAAGGGATTTCTAAAGTCTTTGATATTCTGACGTTCCGTAAAAATTATTGGATTAAGGTCTGTCACCCCCACTAAACTGTCAGCACGTCACGGGAAGGAGTGAGGTCCACTTTCCTCACCATTGCCTCCAGCGCCTGGGGCAGTGTGGTCAATACATATTTGTTGAATGAATGAATGACTGAAGGAATGAGTGAGTGAAGTACAGGAATAGCAAGGGTTAGGAGTCACTCATTTATTCATGCCCAACATTTCTTGAGCATCTACTATCTACCAGATATTGTACTTAAACCTGGGGAGACAAGAATAAATGTGCTGGTTGAGCCCTTGTTCTGAACTGAATTGTGCCCCTCCCCAATTCATAGAGTCCCCTAACCCTTCGTGTGACTGTATTTGGAGATAGGGCCTTTAGGGAGGTACTTAAGGTTAAATGAGATCATGAGGGTGGGCCCCAGACCCAGTAGGACTGGTGTCCTCATAAGGAGAGGAAGAGACACCTGGAACCTCCCGCCTACCCCACTCCCCATTGGCAAGCACAGAGGAAAGGCCATGTGAGAAGGAGGCATCTACAAGGCAGGAAGAGAGTCCTTACCAGAAATCGAATTTGCCAGCATCTTGATCATGGCCTTCTAGCCTCCAGGACTATGAGAAAATGAATGTCTGTTGTTTAAGCCACCCAGGCTGTGGTGTTTTGTTATGGCTGCCTGAGCAGACAGCCCGCAAGGGGCTCACAGTCTAGAAGCTGAGACAGATGAAGAAAAGTGATAATGCTGAATGATTAGTCCTCTGAGATAGGACCCATCAGGGGCCGTGGAATTTCGGAAGAAAGTTACCTGAGACTTGAGAGGCAGGGGTAGGGGAGGGCCAAGGAAGGCTGCTCAGAGAAGGTGACATCTGTGCTAAATATTAGAGGAGGAAAGGACTTGAGCCAGAGGAAGTGGGAAGAGACGGGTGTCACGAGCATGGGAGCAGCCCAGCAGAGGCTCAGGAAGCCATCAGTATGAGGGGCAGCTCATACCAGATGAGAGAGAAGCACAAAGTGGAGAGACTCAAAGTTCCAGCAAACTCTCTGGAGAATGAAGGGATGCGATGAAGAGAGAACACGAGTAACTTAAGAGAAAATCACATTCCACGGTGTTTAGGGCAATCAGAGAGACGCTGTCCATAAGCCAGAGGCTTGCGCTTTGTCAGGACAGGATGTGACAGCAGTGCCTTGTGCATGATCACTGCCTCCCTCCTGGCCTCTGCCCTTCATCACCTGAACCCGCTCGTCTCCCCTCGCCTGGAAGCTCTTGCCTGTCTCTCCCTCTCACCTTCTCTAGTCTCAGTCTCCCAGTTCACAGCCAGGTTTCTTGTTAAGAGTGAACCACACTCACTCCGTTTTCTCTTCTCAACACACCACCACCCGTCTCTTCTCGCTGAGGTTGTTAATGGCTCTTCGCACCGTATCTCTTGGCCCGCTCACATCTTGGCCCTCTACCTAACTGATTTTTGACTCTGATGGGATCTGACCCTGTTGATCGCTCCCTCCTTCTGGAAACCTTTGACACAGCACTGGAACACTTCTCTGGTCTGTAAGCCTCTTGCGGGCAGAGCCTCCATCTGATTCAGTCATTGACGAGGCACCCATTGCCCAGGGCAGTGCCTGCCCTGTAACGAGCAACTGATAACTGTCCCAAAGATGCTCCCTTCGCCTCCTTGATACCTCTCTATTCCAGTGCTACATCTATTTCTCTGGTCCCTCATTTTCAGCTTCCTTCACCGAGTCCTCTTCCTCCATCCTCCCCTTAAATGTTGTTCGTCCCCAAGGCTCTGTCCTTTGTCCTGCTCTTATTTTATGCTACACACTGTCTTTGGGTCACCTCATCCACCACCACCTAGGAGGACTCTCTTTACAACTACATCTCCAGGCCCAAATTCCCTCCCGAGATGCGGACCTGTAGGACTTTCCTGTCAACTGGACAACCATCTCCTGGTATCTTGCAGGCACATCCAGGTCCACATGCTCGTACTGAACTCATCATCTTTTCCCCCAAACGTGCTTCTCTTCCTGCTCTCCCTTCCCTGGTACCGCCCTCTACCCAGTTATACCATCCAAATACCTGCTAGACTTTCACCCAATCTAATTCTGACAATTCTACCTCCTTAAAGCTCTCATCCATCTTCCCCATCTGTTCATTTCATCCTACTCACATTATCCTAGTTCCGGCTCTCACCGTCTCTCATCTGGTCTAAGGCAGACACTCTGGGTGACTTTCTCTGTCCCCCCATAGCACCCTTCCCATCCTCCTGCCATCCTGCCACCAGTGTCATCTCTCCAAAATGGAAATCAGCTGAAACTATTAGATCCTCTCTACCTTCAGAGTAAATTTGAATTCTTTAGCAAGACAAAGCAATATGATAACGGTACTTTGTTTCTGATGGGATCAGTTTACCCTCCTAGAGCTTGAGCCAGCATTTGTCCAGGGGCCTGTGGTATAGACAGGCTAGATCTTTATTCTTTTTTTTTTTTTTCTGGCCACACAGTGTGGCCTGCAGGATCTTAGTTCCCCAACCAGGGATCAAACCCATGTCCCCCCAAAATTGGGAGCACAGAGTCTTAACCACTGGACCGCCAGGGAAGTCCCTAGATCTTCATTCTTCCAGGGAGGAGGGAGAGACCATAAGTATTGATTCATTCTAGAAACATTGCCCTGGCATTCTGATCTTTACCGAGAGTCAGTCAAGTAAGGCACAAAATGTAAGGAGGCACTTCCTCTCAGGTCGTGCAAGGGCCTCCTTACATTTTGCATCATAGTCACCTTACTTTCCTCACCCCCATTGTGTGCATGAGTTCACCTTGCTTCCTATGTTATTATTATGACCCATGAAACGGAGCCTGGATACAAATTACCAGCAGCTTATGAGTTTAGAGTCTGGCTGAAATTAAGCGAGCCTTTAAAAGTTGAGGCTACATGAAAACAAAAACCTGGCTGGGTTCACCATTCTGGAAAGCAATTCTGCCAGTTATATTGGAGCTTTCAATGTTCTTCTGCCATTTGACCCAGTACACTTCCAGGAGTCTATCTTAACTAAATAATCGTGTATGTAGACAACTACCCTTATGTACAAAGATATTCATACAGAATATTTATAACAACAAAGAGGAAGCAATTCAATGTCCACAAATAGAGGAAGATGCTTAAATGGTGGTAATTATACACTATTATGCATTATAGTGTGGCCATTCAAATGATAGTTCTATAGACTTCAAAAAAGTAAATAAGCAGACAAAATCATTGTATTAAATACAATGAGGTGACAAAACTATATGCATAGAATAATCCCAGACTAGTAAATATTCAATATATGCTTAGAGAAAAAAAAAGACTGGAAGAAAATACACAAAAATGTTAACAAGGTTACTTCTAGGTTTGGGGATTATGGGTGATTTCTGCGTGTTGAAAAAATTTTTGTTCCTATGGTTTTTGAAATAATGGTCATATATGGTTTTCATAATTTAAAAAAAGTGCAAGTTCTTTTAAGTAGTTTTTAAAAGAAAATCTATTTCACTCTCTAGACTTCTCTTCCTCAGTGGTGTTTACTAATAGGTCGCCCCTCTAGCTCTGGCTTGGGAGGGAGGCTGAGAAGTTTTTGGCAACAACCCATAGGATTTGATGCTGTCGTTGTTTTTAACCCTCGAGAGCACATTTGGTTCAGATCATCTCTATGGCAGCACCGCTCCACTGATTCCACCGTTTGCCCAGCAGCTTCTGACTCCTGGCTGTAACAGGACATGTGGCTTGTGCACAGCGGTCTCTGTCTGCGTCCAGGGCTCACCATGACCACTGGATATTTCAGCTCCTAGCTTTGTGATGTTGTTAAAACAGCTTGAAACAAGCGCTGTGAGCCAGAGCTGGCTGTTCCAGATCCCATGTGTGGAGGGGCTCTCTCAAACACAGAGCTGGGCACTAAGGAACCAGACGCCCAGCCCAACCGCTAGCCCCAAACTCCAGAAAGCTGGACTTCCTTCCATACTAATTGCTTTTTTATGACCTCTAATCATATTACATTCAGAGATGAAGAAAGCTGAAGCTCAATTTGGACTCAGGCTGATAAAGAACCAAGAATCAGTGCCCTTCCTGCCTCCATCTCTTCCTCAGTAAAAGAGAGAGAGTTGGATTAGGGGGATCTCCAAATGTCCTATTTTATTGATGCATATCGGACAAGCAGGTATGCAGGTATTCCATTACCAGCTCTGTCACAGAGCTGCCCAGGTGAGACCGATGCTGAAGGATCAGTCTGGCTCTCTCTAAGCTCCCTCCACAGGCTGGTATGGCCAGGGTGGTGTGTACCGTGTTGGTAACCAGCAGCGGCTGGTCCTCAGGCAGGTCCATCCCTGCATCCTCCCGATTTACTACTGGTGGGGACAACCTAATGATCCTCCTAGCCATACAGCTTGAAGACAGCTGCTTTCTTCTCTTTTAAAAGATTTTAGAAAGGACTTACACATCTAGCAGAAATAATTAGAACTCACAGAATCATTCTCACTAATTAGAGGTCCCATGGGTTATTTGAGAATTCCCAGATTTGCTCCAAC
Organism: Eschrichtius robustus; assembly: GCF_028021215.1. Lineage (NCBI taxonomy): Eukaryota > Metazoa > Chordata > Mammalia > Artiodactyla > Eschrichtiidae > Eschrichtius > Eschrichtius robustus. Next base: position 68,815,449 of record NC_090832.1, on the reverse strand, counting down.
CTAGGATGCAAACATCAAATAATTGCCCTTATTTTTTTTAATGTGCATATATTCTTTTATCCAGTATCTAGTTTTACCCAGGACAATTCCTAAGAGATTGAAGAATATGCGATGATAGCACTGTATCAAATCTAGCATCATTTAAAAAGAAAACATAATTCTAACTTCCTAATAGGGGGAGTAGGCGGAAGCAGGAAAACAAAGGGAAAAGGAGTAAAAAGGCAAAAGGCATCCACGGGATACACCATATATTGTAAACGATTCCACAACAAAACCAGAAGCTCGCTTTACATACTCTTTTCCCCTAGATCCTCGATCAGGAGAAGTCCACTCACCTGCCTTTCTTCGACATCTCCTGTACGTCTCTTTTTCTCCAGTGCACTCTGCTTTCAGTAGCCAAAGCCCATGGCCACCACAAAAGGAAAAGGCCAACTTTCATGTTCTGGAGAGCCAACATGCGTTTCCAAATCCAAACAGTTCTCTCAAGAAACAGCAAAAAAGGAAAAGGATGTTCTTTTTCTCTCTTAACACATTATTGTTCTGTTCATTATTAGAAAGATGTTTACTCATGCAAAAAAAAAAAAAAAAAAATCAACCCACAGTCTGTAATCTGGAGGGCAGGAGAAAAAGCAATTTCCACTAAACCTATAAATCCTCCTACGTCAGATGTCAGGGATTTTCTGAACTGAGGTTGAAGTCCTGTGTCCCTGTCGGACAATTATTTTGGCTGGTCTAAATGAGTTCATCGTCAGACGTGGTGAATACGTTCGTAAAAGGTCTGTATTTTCTGTTCCAACAGAATAGAAGGAAGTAAAAACAAACCAAAGCAATTTCCAAAACAAATGCCTGAGGTGTTGCACTGCTTCTTATGCCCCAAAAATGAGCTCCTCCCTGGATCTATTTTAAGCTTTTCGCCATTATTATTTGCTTTAGCTGAGGGCTGGATTTGGATGGTTCCCCACCCTCACTCCTTCCTGTGGTTGAATCTGTGGAAACTCAGGGCTCTGCACCTGTGCCGTTATCTACCTGGCTGAGGTTGGGAGGGCTAGGGGGAAGGAGGCTTTTTTTCTTGGTCTTTGTTTTTTGCACAGTAAGAGTGAAATTCTCTTGTCAGTTGTACTATTCATATTGTGAGCCTCATCAGACTTCTCACGTTTGGAAAATATCAGTAATAAATTAACAATAGCGATTAAGTCTGAGTTATCTATTGTTAAAAACAAGACAAGAGGCCCAAAATGGAGTTGCTTACGCTAAGCTCCTCATCACCAAAAGGAGACAACTTCATTAGTTTTAGCTCTCCCAGAAATGGAATCTTAAACCAGTCAATGAGGTGTCACTTGATAAGCGCTAGTTAGCTAATCTGCCTGGTTGACGCCTGCTGTCCCCTAAAGGAAAGTAATCTTGCAATAACCAACCCGCTTTTTTACCTAGTGTTCCCACTCCCTTCTGCCTGTAACAGTCTTTTATTTTGTACAACTTCTTGGAGCTCCTTTCTATCTGCTAGACTGAATGCTGCCTGGTTCATGAATTGAAAAGTCAATAAGAGCTTCAAAATTTACTTATTTGAATTTTGTTTTTTTAACACTGTAGATAGTTTTTCTTTTCCTTTGATGCTTGATCAAAGACTCTGCTATAATCTACAGGCCAGAGTTTGTGTCTTCAACCAGGAATGATAGTCACAGAGCCTCGTGGAAAAGGACAGCAACTTTCAGAGCATATTGGTAGATGGAGTCAGGATTTCTAGGATTCTTTATAGTTGAAAAGCAAAAAGTTTTCATCAGACTGCTAAACCAAGATCTAACAGAACAAGAATTCATTACACAGAATGGAACGAATTGATGGGGGAAATGTTATTGAAGTTATTTGGAATATTGTTGATTTGTTTTAATGTTCTACCTCCTGGATATGTAAGGAAGCCCTTTCTTCTTCTTCTTATGCTATCTGTAATTCACAATAATTACAATAATACAATACAATACAATACAATATTGTATTGTACAATAATACAATAATACAATATTGTATTATTACAATACAATAATAATATTATTATTCACAATAATTTTGTAAATTCTGCTGTTGTAAACCAAAATGAGACACTTAAAAATGATATATGAGTCTCACTGACACAATTCCCCTCCTCTGAATTCAGAAAGTCTTACACAATTTCCTTACTTCCCATGGCAATATAGTGGCATAGGTTCATTAACAATATGTCTTCCCGGGGAGCTCCCTGGTGGCCTAGTGGTTAGAATTACGGGCTTTCACTGCTGTTCCCCAGGTTCAGTCCCTGGTCAGGAAACTGAGATCCTGCAAGCCACACAGCACGGCCAAAAAAAAAAAAGTATATATATATATATATATATATATATATATATATATATGCAAACACACACACACACACACACACACGTGTATCTTCCCTTCACAGATATAGAGAACGAGAGGTTACCGGTGGTGGGGAGAGGGGCAAAATGGGGGGGACTGGGAGGTACAAACTATTGGGTATAAGATAGGCTCAAGGATGTATTGTATAACATGGGGAATATAGCCGATATTTTGTAATAACTGTAAATGGAATATAACCTTTAAAATTGTATTAAAATTTTTTAATTCAAAATTAAAAAACATAAAAACATTAAAAAAAAAAAAGACTATGTCTTCCTTTTTACCAGAATATAATTGGAAGAATCAATTATACACTCAAGGCCTTGCCTGGAATGGTGTAGTTGAGAATGATGTTCCGTTAACTAGGGGTGACAAGCCATTTTAAAGAACAAAGTTTGGCTGTACTTATGAAGCCAATGGCTACAAAGTCCTCCGAAGAAAACTGGCCTGGGACTAGCTTATAGGATCCAGCATCACAGGTAGCAAGGAAGGTCACTTCCAGGCAGGCCTTTGGAGTAGTTTTTGAAACCTCAGGGAAAGAGAAATTCACCCAAATGTATAGGTACTGCAGGTACCTACCTTAAACCAGCCAGAAGAACCTAGAAGTGTTTAAGAATTAAATTGGCATGAGACAGATTAACAGGAAAAAATCAAACAAAAGTTTAATAACATGTATACATGGGAGAGACCCAGGAAAACTGAGTTACTCACCAAAATGACTTAAACCCTCACCTTAAATACCATCTTCAGCTAAAGATGAAAGAGGATGTTGCAGGGAGCTCATTTGGGACCTCAAAGGGGAGGAAGGCAATTCACTTGGAGATGACAAAGCAAATGTTGGTAAACAAATGTTTGCTGGGTCCTACAGAGACAATGGGACACAGAGAGGAATTTTAACAAACAGATTTTGCTAGGACCCTTCCTGTCCATACACCTAATTCATACTACAGTGATCTATGGTGATGGCTCCCTTCCTGGAACAGGTCCTCTATCTTCATTCTTTTAGGCAGTTAGGGGGAAGGTCAAGAGTTCTTCCTGAGTCCTTCAGGCCTTGATGGTTTTCAGCTCAAAATAATCCACATGCCAAAGAGAGACATTTTGGGGTGGCAAGTTTTGCTCCCCTATTATAGCAAATAAAAGTTGCTTTTAAAAGTTCAATCCAAGATTCCTTATAATTTCCAGGCTGAAGTTAATTTGGAATCATTCAATACTCTATGACTCTAGCTTTTTGCAAAGCAGGCTGAAGGAGGCCTCTTTGGTGAATTAACACTCTTGACGCACCTAGTTCAGTAATCAAGAATAATCTTGTGGATCAAGAATAATCTTTCTTTGAAATTACGTATGATCACAGGGGAAGGAAGACTGTCAGGAAAAGCTGTCAAACTTTGAAGTGGGCAAAGAGATTACTGGGGGTCCTTTCAACAGAAGGCTAAGCCTTGTCCAGTGGACCCTCCAGGGATTTTCTGATCCTCTAGGGATGTGGTTTGGATTATCTTTGTTTTTGTTTTGTTTTGTTTTGATGTGGAGAGTGGTAAATATGTTCTTTTTTTGTATTTTTTCTTTATTTTTTATATTGGAGTATATTTGATTTACAATGTTGTGTTAGTTTCAGGTATACAGCAAAGTGACTTAGTTATACATATACATATATCTATTCTTTTTCATATTCTTTTCCCATATAAGTTATTACAGAGTATTGAGTAAGAGTTCCCTGTGCTATACAGTAGGTCCTTGTGGATTATCTATTTTATGTGTAGTAGTGTGTATATGTTAATCCCAAACTCCTAATTTATCCCTCCCCACCTTGCCTTTCCACTTTGGTAACCATAAGTTTGTTTTCTAAGTCTGTTAGTCTAATTTCTGTTTTGTAAATAAGTTCATTTACCATTTTTTTAGATTCCACATGTAAGTGATATCATATGATATTTGTCCTTCTCTGTCTGGCTTCACGTAGAATTCTCTAGGTCCATCCATGTTGCTGCAAATGGCATTATTTCATTCTTCTTTATGGCTGAGTGATATTCCATTGTATATATGTACCACATCTTCTTTATCCATTCATCTGTCGATGGGCATTTAGGCTGCTTCCACGTCTTGGCTATTGTAAATAGTGCTGCAGTGAACATTGGGGTGCATGTATATTTTCGAAGTATGGTTTTCTCCGGATATATCCCCAGGAGTGGGATTACTAGATCATATAGTAGCCCTATTTTTAGTTTTTTAAGGAACCTCCATACTGTTCTCCATAGTGGCTGTACCAATTTACATTCCCACCAATAGTGTAGGAGGGTTGATTGTCTTTGACCAGGTTATTTTACAACTCTGTGAAAGGTAGATATTAACATGTAGAAAACTGATAGTAATGCATATCTTTCCTGTCCATAGCTATGCAAGTTATTCCTTTTGTCCACTAGAAAATATAAATCTCTGTAAATCAAATCCTCATTTGAACCAGTTATAACATCCTACTGGTCCCCTCACTAATTAATGAGTTAAACAAAATCTTTGACACATGTTCATTTTATAGTTATATGAGTCATGATTAAATCCTCTTATATAAATCAGCCTAAAGCACTTTAAATAAACACACGTTGGAAACAGTTCAACACACAGAAATAAAGGCAGAATATGTGATGTGTCCAGAGGTCAATATAAGCTAAGCATGATTAGATACTTAACTGATAGTGACTTGCTGATCTTAAGAACCAAAGCAGCAGGGCTTCCCTGGTGGCGCAGTGGTTAAGAATCCGCCTGCCAATGCAGGGGACACGGGTTCGAGCCCTGGTCCGGGAAGATCCCACATGCCGCAGAGCAATTAAGCCCGTGCGCCACAACTACTGAGCCTGCGCTCTAGAGCATGCGAGCCACAACTACTGAAGCTGGCGTGCCACAACTACTGAAGCCCATGCGTCTAGAGCCTGTGCTCCGCAACAAGAGAAGCCACCACAATGAGAAGCCTGTGCAATGCAATGAAGATTAGCCCCCGCTCGCCGCAATTAGAGAAAGCCCACGTGCAGCAAAGAAGACCCAACACAGCCAAAAATAAAATAAATAAAATAAATAAGTTTATTAAAAAAAAAAAAAAGAACCAAAGCAGCAAAGAGGGAACATTCTGGAGTTGAGTACGTTAAAAACCTCAGGCCACGAAGGCATTGAGGGAGATGGCTTTAGATGGCTTTTTTTTTTTGGCCACACTGTGTGGCCTGCAGGATCTTAGTTCCCCAACTAGGGATCAAACCCATGCCCCCTGCAGTGGAAGCTTGGAGTCTTAACCACTGGACCGCCAGGCAAGTCCCTAAATGGCTTTTTGATACTCAGATTAGAAAATGTCTTTCTTTCTTATTTGGAGTCCCCTGGACTAGCTCCAGGGGCCAGGAGCCTGGACATAACCAAAGAGCAAATCCGGATGGCCTCACACATGCATTTCTTAACCTTTTCTCTGTAGCTTAGCAGAGAGCTGGCTCAGTAGGTCTGAGTTAGCTCTGTGGGAGAACAGGCTGATACCAGCTGCTGAGCCTTCCCAGCAAGGCCACTTCTTCCTCTACCAGGAAGTTCCCATGGCAGAGCCAGAGGGCAGGTGCCCTGTCTCAGAGCCATTTGGCCCTGGCCAACCATGCCCACCCCAACTCAGGGGAATCATGAGAGCTCAGAAAGCCGTGTGCACTTTGCTACTTCCCTGCTTGTAAGTACTCTTAATAAAAAAAATTTTTTTCCCATTAACACCACATGACTCTGCTGCAGAGTATCTGTGCCCTCTCTGCAGGACATGGACATGGGAGGAGTTGTCAAGAGGACATGGACCTGGGAGAACCAGCTGGGGCCAACCCCCAGATTCAGGAAGACAGAGGAGTTAGGAAGCAGGATCAAGCCTTACTGGGGATCCAGACTGACTTACCCAAGTATTGGATTTCCAGACCAATTTTAAAAATCACTGTGTTTTTTTGTTTGTTTGTTTCTTTCTTTGGTTTTGTTTTGTTTTACCAAACCCTCCTTTCCCTTTACTCAGTATACCAGTCTCCTCTTTTTCCCACTTCCCTTTTTATTCCTCAATCATCATGCCCTTCCCTACATCAACGTGAGGCCGCCAGGGTAGTAACTCCTTCCGCGGGGAAAGGACCAGGCAGCAGATGGGGCTCGCCTACTTTCTCATTGCCTCTTCTAAGCTCTGCAAGTGTCTCCCTGGCTCCCGCCCTCAGAATCAGCCAACACTCCACGCCATAGGCACTCACTGACTGAGAGGGTCAGCTTCAGACACCACGCTCCCGACTGCTCCCGGACGATGACCCCAGGCCCACATCAACTGTTTTCGAGTTGCTCCCTCTAGAACATTCTCTAGCTACATGCCCACCAATAATTCTCTGGTTCTGAGTTCAGTGCCTAAATGTGGTTTCCCAGCATGGATTGGACTGGACCTTGCCAGGTAAGGAATTAGGCATAAGTGAAAGAACAAAGGAAAGGAATCTGTTGAAACAATGACCAGAAGAGTCCCTGATACAACAGTGTATTACTCACTGTATTGCCTAGCCTACAAATTAAGCTGCTGCTGTAATCAAGACATTTAGAGATCAACAAATAAGATAGAAAAGTAAAAGTTCAGAGGCAAATAGTCCAGGCTGATGGGGATATCTGCTCCATATGATGGTCTTTCTGTCTTGTTGCTTCTTCTTAGCGTGTGGTCCTTAGATGCGTGGTTAAAATTGGGCTGCCACTAAGACTGTGGCCCAGGCCACCGGGAGAGGCAAAGAGAAGAAAGGAAAGGCAAGCAATTTCACGAGTGACACAAGAGCTGTACTCATCACTTTTATTCACATTCCATTGGCAAGAACTTGGCCACGTAGCCACTCCTAGCTGTGAGGAGTCTGAGAAGTGCAGTCTCTAGCTGAGTCACCTTCTGTCTAGCTAAAAACTCTATCGCTATGGGAAAAAAGGAGAATAAACTGGGGGGAACACTCAGCAGTCTGCCAAACTCTCCAATTCTGCTTTCCATCTTAGGAATCAGGTAGCAGTGACTTGAATCGCAACTTCTATTCCTATAAACCCCTTTTGCTGGGGTTTACTGGGCCCCTTTCCTCCTTGGCCCACTTTATATGTAGAGCTAAACATTCCAGATCAGCCAGAGCATCCAGAATAAAGAGAGAGGGGACAAAATGTCAGTCAGACCATTAATCTGAGGCATGTTGAGAAGGCTGTGGTATTTATGGCCAGCATCCACCCCCGTTCTGCATCGCTATTTTAATTCAGGTCAGAGTCCTTGATCCCTAGGTCTTTTAAAGCCCATCTGTAATGTGCACTCTCTTTGTCATTTCCCTGTGGCCCCTTCCCTGTGGAACCACCAATCCCACTAAAAGCACTTAGATTATTTAATTCAAGTTATTTAATATAGCAATGACAATAGGCTATCTGGAGACTACCCACCATCTATACTGAAATTTGCATGATTGATGGGAAGTCTAAATTAACAAGAAGCTTCTAGTTACCTAGAGTTGACTTTTTTTAACAGTGTAAATCTTGTGATCTGAACATACCTTGTTGATATCCCTGACTAAGATTTTAATCATCAGTGAGGCATATCTGTTTTGCTCATCACTTAGAACACTGGCTGGTAAACAGTAGGTGCTCAATAAATATTTAGTAAATGAATAAATGAACCTATTAAATGCCCAATGCTTTTACTTCCTAAGGAAGATAATGTATAAATTTGTTTACATTTTTGTCTAAGTTTAATTTCAAAATATTCTAAAATATTATAAACAATTTCAGATCCTCATGTATTAATACATCTTGGGAAAATTTTTAGCAACAATGTTTGAAACAAAAATTATTTATGACTAGTATTGATTTAATTTTTTAAATACCATACCATAATTGCCCCAATTTTCTCACCTTGAAAGTTCATCCACATCCAAACCATCCTGTTTAGCTCTTCTCCTCCATAAAAAACCTCTCCTGATCACAGTAGCTCATTCTAAGCCCTTTTCACTGTGTACTGATAACACTTATTCTATACCCCTTAACTTTAGCATTTAATTTTCTGCTGCCTAAAATATTTGGCTACTTATTTCCCATATACTGTATGAGTTTTCTTTCTCTAAGGACATCTTTTAATCACAACATTACTCAGCACAAGACTTTGTATACTGTTGGCTGAAAATTTACATTTCTTTTTGATTCTTTTTCTTTTTCTTTTTTTTTTGGCTGTTCTGCACAGCTTGCAGGGGGATCTTAGTCCCCCAACCAGGGACTGAACCCGGGCCATGGCAGTGAAAGCACCAAGTCCTAAACACTGGACTGCCAGGGAACTCCCCTCCTTTTTGATTCTTTATTTCTCATAATTATGGTCAAATAATAACTGTTTCATGAATGCTTAGACCATTTATCTGGTGATTCTCTGAACAATCCCTCAAACACTTGGCCAAAATCCTTGGAATGTTGGGCCCCCTGGTCTCCTTCCTGTGAGGCAACCACTACTTCCTGCTTTGGCAAGCTCTTTCCACCAGGAGCCACAAGAGGCTTTTAAAATGTGGTTTTTGGTTTAAATTCATTAGAAGTTATGAATATAAACTAGCAATGAAAAATCAGTAAGAAAAAACACATGTATAATCCCCCAACCTTGAAAAAGAGAACAGGGACTTCCCTGGTGGTGCAGTGGTTAAGAATCCGCCTGCCAATGCAGGAGACACGGGTTCGAGCCCTGGTCCGGGAGGATCCCACATGCCGCGGAGCAACTAAGCCTGCGCTCCACAACTACTGAGCCCACGAGCCACAACTCCTGAAGCCTGCACGCCTAGAGCCCGTGCTCTGCAACGAGAAGCCACCACAATGAGAAGCCCGCACACCGCAGTGAAGAGTAGCCCCCGCTCTCCACAACTAGAGAAAGCCCGCACACAGCAACGAAGACCCAACACAGCCAAAAATAAATAAAATAAATTTATAAAAAAAAGAAAAAGAGAACAAAGTAAGACAGCACTAAAGATTTCTGTTTTTTAAAACTACCATAGTTTGCTATGTTAGATAACTTGAATTTTTCCCTCCATCAGGCTAGAACTACAAATGAGAAGAGCACTTACGAAGTACACAGTATTTTCAGCACAGTCATGGACATATTGGGTGACCTTGTACATGTTTTGACTTACTGTACTGCAATCTCTCACTTAGAGATAACCCCTCTAAGTTATAGATCCATCTAGGACTAGGAATAAATAACAAGTATCTCTAAAGCACTGGGTTAATGAAAAGGATAATATCACAGAAATAATATGCAACAACATCCTCAGCAAGTGACCTACGGAAAACCAATAGACAGTTTAAGATAAAAAAATAGTCCAAGGTAGTTGCTCTCAACCACTATTTCAGCCCACCCAGTGGGTGGCCTTGGGAAAAGTGAAGGGAGCTCATTAATCCATATACGTATGGTATCTGCAAAAAATAAAGCCTTGACCAAAGCAGGTTTAAACAGAAATGTACTATCTCACAAAACAAGAAGTCTAGGTGACAGGGTTGTTGGATTTACTGGTGTCACCAAAAACCTGGGTTATTTCCTTCCCTCCTTCTTTTTCCTCTGGCCATCTTACCCACCCTTACAATATGGCTGCCAATAGCAACAAGTTTCCTCATTCATATCCAGTGGGAGAGAAAGAGGGAAAACTTTTTCCCAGGTCATAAAAGATAAGCCCTACACTTCAGTCTGACTGGGCCAAGTAAAGCCCTAAGTCCATCCCTGGACCAGTTACATTTATCAGGTTAAAACATGCTCTGATTGGCTTAGACTAATCAGGACCCTCTTCTGGACTGGAAATGGGACAGATGCTTGAACAACCCCCAGGTTCTGATTCAGGAAGAAAGAAAACAGGGTGAATGCTGGCTCTGCCACCAATGGTGCCCACAGGTGTGAAGCATCCGGAGACTGAACACATTATGTGCCTTTGTTGCTGTTTCCAAATGCCCAGTGGCTCCTGTGATTTAAAAAATACAGACCCATTCTGGAAGTGTTTGGGAAGTGCAGCTGAATGCATAATGGCCTTTAGCCATGTCTTTTCTCTACAAAGAGGTATTAAAATTATGACTATAATCATCTGATTAGAAAGGAAGGCAGCCTCTGTGTGTTGTTAACCTTTGAATTATATTGCAGTTCCTGTGGGAGAGTCACTGCAGCCCTGTCGCCCTCTACTGGAATCATAGCAAAATTGTTGAACTTTTTATTTGTTTCCAAGTCTGTTTTTAACCGAAATGCATAGGCTTCTAGGTTCAAGTCTAACTTCGCAAAAAGTTGCCTAGTTTCTTGTTGATGGACTTTGATATGCTTGTCATGGCTCCAGGGGAATCATTGTAGAGAAAAGAGGAAATACTGTGAGATCAATCCAGGTCTAAAGCCACAGAAACCATGAGGAACCCCTTAGGGGGTCTGCTGGGATGGAAGAGGGGATGTAAATGTGGGGTTCCCTCAGCAGCATTACGTGGTCTGAGGGCTGAATGTAAAACACAAGGAACTTTTTTTGTTGTCTCCAAAGCAACCCAACTACTGAATAATTGTAGTTTGCAACTGAAGGGTCCTTTGGCATTTACGAAACATTTTTACATGATTCATTTGGTCCCAAGAATGAGCTCTGGAAGCAGGCATAGCAGGTTACTACCTCCACTTCATCAGTGAGGAACCTGAGGCCCCAAGACATTAAGTTATTTTCCCCAGGACACGTGGTTAATAAATAGGAAAATTTGTGCTTTCAATCCCAGGGCCTGTGCTTTTCCATTGACTCTATACCCTCTTCTCCCTTCCTGGCTGCTCTGTAAAGTGATTTTATTATCTTACTTAACATGTTTCCCAAGGCATTTTGATGGCAACTCAGATCTTTTTAAATTTCATTTATTTATTTATTTTTTATACAACAGGTTCTTATTAGTTACCTATTTTATACGTATTAGTGTATAGATGTCAATCCCAATCTCCCAATTCATCCCACCACCATCACCACCACACCCCTCACCCTGCTTTCCCCCTTTGGTGTCCATACGTTTGTTCTCCACATCTGTGTCTCTATTTCTGCCTTGCAAACTGGTTCATCTGTACCATTTTTCTAGATTCCACATATGTGTGTTAATATATGATATTTGTTTTCCCCTTTCTGACTTTCTTCACTCTGTATGACAGTCTCTAGGTCCATCCATGTCTCTACAAATGACCCAATTTGATTCCTTTTTATGGCTGAGCTATATTCCATTGTATATATGTACCACATCTTCTTTATCCGTTCGTCTGTTGATGGGCATTTAGGTTGCTTCCATGACCTGGCTATTGTAAATAGAGCTGCAATGAACATTGGGGTGCATGTGTCTTTTTGAATTATAGTTTTCTCTGGGTGTATGTCCAGTAGTGGGATTGCTGGGTCATATGGCAATTCTATTTTTAGTTTTTTAAGGACCCTCCATAGTGCTCTGCATAGTGGCTATATCAATTTACTTTCCCATCAACAGTGCAAGAGGGTTCCCACAACTCAGATCTTTTAGTTAATTAGTTCCAGATTACTCTCTGCTAATTAGAGGAACTGATTCATTTGAATGAAATAGAGGGTTTTCGCGACGGTAAGAATGAATTCTTTGAATGAAAAGTCACATTTGGAACTATTCAACTCTTGAAGAAAAGAATGTAATTTAATTGCATGACAAAATAAACAAGAGGCTTAAACTGAACTCATGGGTAAATGTACAGCAGAAAAGGACAGCTGGGCAATTTAATATATGACTATTCTAGGGGTGGAAAAAATTTCCCTTCTTCCATTCTATGCTCTTTGGCTGGTCTAATAAGTAAATTGACATAAGACAGATTAACAAGAGAAAACCACATTTAATTTTGACAGGAGTCCCACAAAAATTTGAGACCTAAAGTTAAGCTGGGCAACTGAGGCTTATATGCCATCCTGAGTCAAAGATTGGGATAGGGGCCCGGGGTCTTCGAAGGGGAGGAGGGTAATTCACAAGAAGATAAGAAGAGGAGGTGTTTGATGATTAGATGTTCACCCTGCCATGAAGATAGGTCATTCAGATAAAACATTATCTCTGGTAGTATCTCTCTTTCAGGACCAGGCCCCTTATCTAAATTCTTTTAGGCAGTTAAGGGAAAGGTAAAAGTTTTCCCTGAGTCTGCTGGGTCTTGATTGCCTTCAGCTCAAAATAATCCACGTGTCAAATTGACCTATTTGGGGGTGACCTATTCTGCTCTCCCTCACTATTTAACTTTTTTCAGCATGTCACTATCTTCTTTTTTTCGGTCGTGCAGCATGTGGTATCTTAGTTCCCTGACCTGGGGTCAAACCCGTGCCCCCTGCAGGGGAAGCGAGGAGTCTTAACCACTGGACCACCAGGGAAGTCCCAGCATGTCACTCTCTTGGCTCACAGATTAACTTCGGTTGCATATAATTTCTTAAAATAAGTTAACATAAATTCCATTTTTTCTTTGAATCTGTTGAAAACATTTTTTAAATAGCAAGCTTCAGACTGTATTCATTTGTTGCCATGTTTCCAAATGATTTGGTTCTTTGCTTTAAGGAGAGAGAAACCACTGGAGATCTTTAAGAGTCAGTGACACAAAGGATTTTTGTAGATTTGTGTCCACCTTCTGCCCTCTGAGGCTTAGGGTTAGGATTTCTCTGGGGGCTTCTGCCATCACCCTGCCACCCCACCGGGAGAACACCCAGGACAGCTCAGATGTGAACAACGCAGGTGTGTGGAGGATTGCAGCCCTTGACCGTTGGTGGCCCAAGTGTACAGAATCATGACTCTTCCAGCTGGCATAGGTGTTGGGGCTCCCCCAGGTTAACCTACCTCATTTACCACCAGAAAACGGGTCTAGATGGGTTATTTGGTTTTAGTTGCTTTTTCCAAGTGGCTATAAACTCAAAGGAGGTTCTTGTTTCATTGGTTCCATTTAGTTACAACTAGTATTTCCTGTTTTTAGCCAGTGCTGGAGATAGAGCCGGCCAATCCCTGGTGATTGTGGGATTGGAGCCGTGACTCCTGCTTCTAATTGTTCTGTAGAAAATGCAAAAGAGAGCAATGCCGGTGGTTTTCTCGGTTGATTCTTCTTGAAGTGTATAGTCAGTCGTTTCAGGAGTTGCTGAATGAAGTTTCATCTAACTTTAGAATTTCCACAGTTCACGTTCTGAAACCTCATTGTTAGGGACATATAATTTTTAGACATGGTTCGTTTGCTTAAAAACCACGTTTTACTTTCAGGTCCATTTACAGGCGTTAATTGGTTGTCCCTAGTAATTTTTTTTTAATTGAAGTATAGTTGATTTGCAATGTTTCAGGTGTACAGCAAAGTGATTCAGTTATACGTATATATATATATATATATATATATATATGTGTGTATATATATATGTATAACTTTTTCAGATTCTTTTCCATTATAGGTTATTACAAGATATTGAATATAGTTCCCTGTGCTATACAGTAGGTCCTTGTTGTTTATCTATTTTATATATAGTAGTGTGTATCTGTTAATCCAAATTCCTAATTTATCCCTCCCCCCTGCCACCTAGTAATTTTTAAATGGAAAAGAAAAAGGAAAGCTGGGCTGCCCGTCCCCACCTGTCCGCACCCAGTCTTGCAAACTGCTTCCCCAACTCGGTTATTCACAACCTCTCAGACAGAAGGAGGTGGGCCCTGAGGTGCCTTAGGATTCTATAAGAAACAAGGCCAAACCGTCCAGGCACTGAGGACGGAGACATTGAGTAAATGACCAAATGGCCTTGGATGTGGAGAGGCTCTCTTCTTAGCAGTCAATGCCATGGGGCATTTCCCACCTCAGTGGGACACCACGCTGTGTGTCCTGAGAAAGGCAGCCACATGTAGGAGCTCATGGGATTTTGTTCCAGCTGGTTAGAGGTTTTGATTGTTTTGCAAATACAAAGTTTACACCAAGAATATGGCTGACTCAACCATCTCGCTGCAAACCTCCAGGAAGACCAAAAAGGGAAATCATTAAGATTTTAGGCAAACTTTCAGCTTCCTTCTGTTACATCTAGTAGATAACATGCCAAAGAATTTGAATATAGCAACCCTCCCACGAGGAAAGAAAGGCTGTGGATGAAGACATTTATTGTACAGTGGGCGGCTAGGAGGAGGTATGATGACAAGTGCTTAGAAAGGCAGATGGCACAATAGTAACAGCTCAGATTTGAGCCAGTTCGACCTGGGTTCAAATCCGAGTGCTGCCATGTATACCTGGGTGGCTTCTGGGTGTAAACCTGCCCAGGCTTCAAGTTCTTCATCTGTAAAATGGAAAGACATCAACTGCACTTACTTCTTAGGGAGGTAAATGAGTTAATAAACAAAAAGTGTGCAACATGTAAAATGTTCCACTGTAGTCTCTCAAGGGAAAACTGTGAAGTTGTGACAGATACCACCACCATCTTGCCCTTAGAGCTTTAAGCTAACATTCTCTCATTTGCTTCTCACACCAACCCTAGGAGGTCGGCTAGGTAGGAATTAGTGCCTCCGCTTTACACCTAAGGAAACTAAGAGCCCAGGGATGTTCTCCACCGTAAAATGGAACAATTAAGAGCCCATCAGGATTGCCTCATCTCTAAATTGTAGACATGCCTTTTCAAACCAAGCCTATTTTCTTCATTTGATTGCAACTGATAGATAACAACTTTTTTAAACTGCATGAATTTTGCTTCATCCTACCAACTTCTACAAATTCTTCACTCACCCTTGTATCCACCCAAAGCAAAGTTCAAGTGTATGTTCGCCACCTCTGAGCTTTAGTCCAGGAATTTCTTTTCTTTTTTTTTTAACATCTTCATTGGAGTATAATTGCTTTACAATGGTGTGTTAGTTTCTGCTTTATAACAAAGTGAATCAGCTATACGTATACATATATCCCCATATCTCCTCCCTCTTGTGTCTCCCTCCCACCCTCCCTATCCCACCCCTCCAGGTGGTCACAAAGCACCGAGCTGATCTCCCTGTGCTATGCGGCTGCTTCCCACTAGCTATCTATTTTACATTTGGTAGTGTATATATGTCCATGCCACTCTCTCACTTCGTCCCAGCTTACCCTTTCCCCTCCCTGTGTCCTCAAGTTCGTTCTCTACGTCTGCGTATTTATTCCTGTCCTGCCCCTAGGTTCTTCAGAACCATCTTTTTCTTTTAGATTTCATATATATGTGTTAGCATACGGTATTTGTTTTTCTCTTTCTGACTTACTTCCCTCTGTATGACAGACTCTAGGTCCATCCACCTCACTACAAATAACTCAATTTCATTTCTTTTTATGGCTGAGTAATATTCCATTGTATATATGTGCCACATCTTCTTTATCCGTTCATCTGTTGATGTAGTCCAGGGACTTCTTTTTTTTTTTTTTTAATAAATTTATTTATTTTATTTATTTATTTTTGGCTGCACTGGGTCTTTGTTGCTGTGCACAGGCTTTCTCTAGTTGCGGCGAGCGGGGGCTACTCTTCGTTGCGGTGCGTGGGCTTCTCATTGCAGTGGCTTCTCTTGTTGCAGAGCACAGGCTCTAGGCCCACAGGCTTCAGTAGTTGTGGCACGTGGGCTCAGTAGTTGTGGCTCGCGGGCTCTAGAGTGCAGGCTCAGTAGTTGTGGCACACGGGCTTAGTTGCTCCGTGGCATGTGGGATCTTCCCAGACCAGGGCTCGAACCCATGTCCCCTGCATTGAGGCGGATTCTTAACCACTGTGCTACCAGGGAAGCCCCCAGGGACTTCTTGATGAGCATGCCTCTGTGCTGCTAAGTCAGGCAGACACTCGGGCACACACCTGCACACCTGCCAGTTTCTTTGTTTATGAGTTATAAAGTCATTATTTGTTTATTTAACTGCTTTATTTTAATTATTATAAGAGGTTTTACTTCTCCAAACTGGAAACAATCCAAATATCTATCACAGGAGAATGGATAAAGAAATCACAATTTATTCAAACAATGGGCTACTTCTCAGCAGCAAACAGGAATGAACTACAGATACATGTAACTACATGAATTCATCTCAAAAATGTTATGTAGAGTGAAAAAACTCAGACATAAAAGGGTGCCTACCTTATACTACCATTTATATGCGGTTTTAGAAATGACAGAACAAATCTAATGGTGATAGAACATTGGTTGTCAGGTCATGGGGAGGTGAACATGAAGACTGACTGGAAATGGGATACAAGGAGGCTTTATGAGGTGTCAGAAATGGTCTATCTTTTGATAGGAAGGTGGGTTAAAGGGTATATACATTAAAATTCATTGCACGGTACACTTAAGGTCTGTGCATTTTACTGCACGTAAATCATGTCCAATAAAAACTGTCAGCTGTAGGTTATGTAATAATTGTTTATTAAAAGGTAGTTTTCCAGAAATACAGATATGACTAGACATGCCAACTATTTATATGCCCATATTCATGCGGACTATTGACTAACATTCAATAGACAAGAGCAGGATAATTTGGTAGAAAACAACAGATACCTTTGTTCTTGGACAGTACGACCTTAAGGTAAGCAGTAACTTGAATCAAATGGTCCAGACTACTAACTTGTTTAGTGACACATTGTTATTCACAATGTTGTTTTTAAATGTAGTCTCTTTTCTTTTTTAAGAAATAAACTCCAGAGCAATAAACTCCAGCTACTTATCTCACTCTGGTATTCTTCTTATTTTCAATACATGTCTATCATATTTGCCTACTGACTCGATTTCTTAAAAATATTCAAACTCAGAAGAACCTCTCCTCTCCTCTGTGATCACATTTACATCCCTTCAGCCAGCAGGACATCTCAAAACAATGTACTATTGTTGACGACGAGGATGGGGGTAACTCAGGGCAAACCCTCCACCACTCCTGGGAAGACAACTAAGACGGTGAATCACCATGGAGGCCGTGTCCTGCCCTCTTGAATCTGGTGATCAATCTCCCCTTAGAGTGTGGGCAGGACAGGGGGCAGCCGGTGGAACTGGGGGCTTTGGGACTCCACAGTCTACCCCAAGGAGAATTGCCCAGATTTACCAACCCCATTGCTTGCCCCCCAAATCGGCAGAGAAGGAGGGAAAGCGAGAAACCCTACCCTCTCCCAAAATAAACAGTGGTGGGGACTCACTGCCCAGGTCCTATTTCCAGGCACAGAAACATTCCAAGTCTCTCTGAGCTCAGCTGTAACAGAAGCTCCTGGCATGACCACAATGCTTTAGAAAGCCCCATTTCTCTCCGCTTCACACTTGAGGTAGAACAGGAAGGGAGGGACAGGCAGGGAGGGAGAAGGCAAAGGCTAAATATTTTGTTCTCAGATATGAGCTTCCCCACAATTCTCAGCTGGTGCTGAATGGAAACCGGTGGGTGTGTTCTTGCCTAGTATGGCAGGAACTGCTCTTTCCTACACTCTATGCTTTCCCTTTCTTCCAGACTTCCCTGTTTTGGGCTAGGTATATGTCTATTCAGAATAAGTACATTTCCCAGCGTTCTTTGCAGGTGGATGTGACCAAGGGACCAAGTTCTGGCCAATGGGAAGTGTGTGGCAGCCTCCTGGAACTTTCCTTGAAAGATAGCCAGCATGCCCTTTTTCTCCTTTATCCCCTTAAGCATCCTGCTTCTCCAGTGGCAGAAATGTTGGCTAAAGCTCTTGCCACCATCTTAGATCATGAGGTCAAGGGCCACACTCTAGGGCCACACGCCGTGAGCTGGGAAGAGCCTGGGTTTTCAGTCCCTGAGGACTGCATGGAGGAGGGCTGCTATACCACGCTGGGCTGCCACTTCCAGACTTCTTTCTTCTTAAGCCCATGTTCTGTCGCTCGCAGCTGAGTCTAATTGAAACTGAGGCAGGTGACATTCAGCAAGTCACTGAAAGCAAATGCATCAACCTGGATGGTATTCAGTGACATCAGGCAAATTTTTTCAAAGGACTTCTCCTGAGGCCAGAAATATACTCTACGATGCTCAGTGAAAAGCATGATTCAGTGAAGAATCCTGAGAGGTGGGCCATCTTATTCCAACTTCAGAGAGAACCTGTGCAGTACCGAAGTCTGGGTGTTCACAGGTGTCCCAGTGGGTCAGAGGGCTGAGAGGATGAAATCTGTAGCCAAAGTGACAAGTCTCAACCCAGGTTATGTGCTGTCACCAACTTCATGTAATTTGATGCATATTAACTAATTTGAATTCTATAACCGGCAGAAGGGGATATCTGGGCAGGCACTTTTCCTTTAAAAACTAGCTGTCTGACATGATGCCTGTTACTCAACCTCTCTGGGTCTGGCTTTTTATCTGCAAAATGAAGGGCGAGACATCCCCCTAGAAAGGTGGTCCCCAAAAGCTCCGGCTGGTCCATGACGAAGTTTTCATCTGTCCTTTTGATGAAAACATCAGGGTAAAGAGCAAACTAGAAGGATTTTATATTCTGAGATCAGGTCTTCCTACATTTTCAGTGTGAAAATTTTTGCTGTTGGTTTAGAAATGATTGCAATTATAGATGGAAGTGTATTTGGGTTATAGGGTGGTTTTAAATGTTTTCATCTAGCAAAGTTAAAAGCTGGCAACGCTCTTCCTCCCCTTCTTCCCTCTCCTTTCCTTCTCTTCCTTCTTCCTCCTCCTCAGCCCCTTCCTTCTCCTCTCCTTTGTCTACTTCTTATTTTTCTGGGCCCAGCACTGGGCTGAGTACTTCAGACACTTTAACTCAGTCCTCACATCCATCCTAAGAGGCCAAAATTATCATCTTCTTTTTTTTCAGATGGAGACACTAAGACTCAGAGAGAGTAAGTAGATTACTCAAGGTCACACAGCTGGCAAAATGCATTTACTTAATCTCTAGTTTCCTGCCTGCATACTGAACAGGAATACGATATTGCAAAAGCTAAGAGTAAACGACATGACGTAAGTAAAGCATCTTTTTTTTCTAATTGCAAAGCTATAAAGCAATATCTTTGAAACAATTTCTCTACAAACAGGAGAGTTTAAAATTTTTTCTGTAAAAAACATACATGGGGGCTTCCCTGGTGGCGCAGTGGTTGAGAATCTGCCTGCTAATGCAGGGGACACGGGTTCGAACCCTGGTCTGGGAAGATCCCACATGCCGCGGAGCAACTAGGCCCATGAGCCACAACTACTGAGCCTGCACGTCTGGAGCCTGTGCTCTGCAACAAGAGAGGCCGCGATAGTGAGAGGCCCGCGCACCGCGATGAAGAGTAGCCCCCGCTTGCCACAACTAGAGAAAGCCCTCGCACAGAAACGAAGACCCAACATAGCCAAAAATAAATAAATAAATAAATAAATAAATAAAATGAGTTACAGAAATAAGATGCCTTATTGGAGATAATCTTAAATCCCTTTGCCTTTAAAAATATATATATATATATACATGTGTCCTTATGTGTAAACAGTGTAACTGTGAAGAATATCTTAGTTTGAGGAAGTTTATTGTTACATTTTTGCAATAGGTGAGGCACAACTGTCTCCTGCTTCTCCAACATCTCAATTAAAAAAAGAAAATAATCAAGGAAAACCGTGAAATTAAAACTAAACAAATGCAAAAGCCTAAGGTTTTTGGAGAGAAAAATGACCATAATCTATGTGTAGCACAGCATCTAGAGCATAGTGGGTACTTACAAACAGTAGCTTTCGTGTCGCTTCAGCAGCACATACTGTATACTAAAATCAGAACAATACAGAGGAGATTAGCATGGCCCCTGCTCAAGGATGACAAGCAAATTTGTGAACCGTTCATATTTTTTATGTATAACAAAATCACTTTGCTATATAGCAGAAACTAACACGACATTGTAAATCAACTATACTTCAATTGAAGAAAAAAAAGAACAACAAAAAAAACAGTAGCTTTCATTAATTCCTTCTGTCAGTACTTACTGAGCATCTAACATGTGCCAAACACTGTTATGTACCCTGAGATACAACAGCTAAGAAAATAGACAAAAACCCTGCCCACTGGAGCTGACGTTCTAGAGCTTGTTACCTCTGTGATTACATCCTCTGCTACAGCTTTCACCCACGTGCACTCTCTCTGCTCACAGGAGGAAGGAGAGAGGTTCGTGGCCACGCTGCACTCTGCAGCCCTTCCAATGCCACGGCAGCGCAGACATGGGGGAGAAGAGGTGCTCTCTGGGGGAAAAGGAAAGGTGACGGGAGGACCAGGACGTGGGGTTGGAATCTTCCTCCCAGCAGTTTGGGCAAATCTGATGTCAGAGCAGAAAAACCAAAGCTCTGCGGGTGGCGGTGCTTGCCTGTCCCTCCCACCTCCGGCCTCCATTCCACCCATGCCAGGAGGCCAGGTACCTCCTGGACTGATGGGAGGAATGTTGATAGGAGAAGATGGAAACTTCCCTTGGGCCCTTTGTGTCTCGGACCCCAGAGCTTTATAGGAGGAAAACGTAAAAAGTGAAAAGGTTTTGGGGCCAGAAGTCCCAGTTCCATTTCTGGCCTGTAATTTGCCATCTTTACCTCTTACCGCCTCTAAATCCTACTTCACTGGATTCTTGGAAGGATTAAAGGACTGGGTTCCTGTAAAAGCACCTGCTCATAGTAGGTTAAGTATCCCTGTTGGGCTGGTTTGTTTGCCCAAGATCGGGATGAACAGATCGCTGGGAAGAGGAAGGGTGGGCTTCTTTTCCTCAGTGCCCTCCCCCGCTTTCTGGCTGGGTCCACAGCCCGGTCCCCACACACTCTGCTCATTCCTGCTCTCCTATCTCCCAGGGTCCTCCCCCAGAGCAGACCCTGAAGCACCCCCAGACAGCCCCTTGTATCCCAGGGAACCCAGTTAGCAAACTATGCAAAACTCTCCCAGAGAAATTTATTTCAGACTTTAGTACCAGCCTTTTAAAAAGAGTTAGTGTTATTAACAGCAACA
Source organism: Eschrichtius robustus (assembly GCF_028021215.1). NCBI lineage: Eukaryota > Metazoa > Chordata > Mammalia > Artiodactyla > Eschrichtiidae > Eschrichtius > Eschrichtius robustus. The sequence continues at coordinate 68,794,204 of NC_090832.1, read as the reverse complement.
ACCAAAAAAAGAGTTGTGAGTACAAGAAAACCAGGAACTCTGGGGATGGGGCTCAGGCACTGAGATTTTTTTCAACAGCTCCCCAGGTGACTAAACCAAGGCTGGGAAGCATGGATTAAGGAGAATAATCACAACATAGAGGAAGTGCGTCAGTGCACAAATGCATAAGATGCTTTGGAAACACAGGTGAGTTAAAAATAAATTAAGCCTGGGCAAGGGAGAGGATGTCAGGAAAAGTCACAAAGGGGAGGTGACATCTGAGCTCAACTTTAAGTAATGAGGGAAGGTGGTCTCTAGGGCCTCCCTACTTGAGATATGGTCTGCAGACCAGCAGCGTTGACGTCTCCGGGACGCTTGTTAGAAACGCATAATCCTAGGTCCCCTCCCAAACCTACTGAATGAGAACCTGCATTTTAACAAGGTCTACAGGGACTTCCCTGGTGGTCCAGGGGGTAAGATTCTGTGCTCCCGAATGCAGGGGGCCCAGGTTCGATCCCTGGTCAGAGAACTAGATCCTGCATGCATGCCACAACTAAGAGTCCACATGCCATAACTAAAGATCCCGTGGGCCACAACTGAGACCCGGCACAGCCAAAATAAATTAATTAATTTAAAAAGTTTAAAAAATAAAGTTTATTAACAAGGTCTCCAGGTTACTAATAGGCACGTTAAAGTGTGAGATGCCTTGGGCTAAATGGACAAGGTGAAATGCATTTGCCATCATAAACCTGGCCAGTTTAGATTCAACAATGGTTTCCTACACCTGAGGTTGGTTTTTCTATTTATCTTTTAAACCCCAAACCTAATGTTCTCAAGGGTTGACCCAAATGCCATTCCATGATGACATCTGCAGGTCTGAAGGTGAGGACTGAGTGTTTAGTCAATCCGCTAGTGGGGAAGGTATTTATACTACAGGTGTGGACACTCTCCAATGGCTCTGGAGGTTGGACAGGCTGGGATGTAGGGCCCTTCTGGCACCAGATTTAGCTCTCAGTGCAGATAGGCCAATGTACTCGCCCTCAGACACATGTTGGGCACACAGCCTTCTTTTGGGTACCATTTTAACTTGTGTCACATTTCTTAGGGATTGGTGGGGAGTTGGGGGTGGGTAGGCCCCTCTGAATGGCTGCACATCCCACAGGCCAGCTTCCAGCCTCAAGGAGCCAACCCCGTGTCCTAGTTTAATTCCAGGTTCCATCTGGGTGCAGGGATAACTCCAGGCCGACATGTTTCAGCACAACCCAGGCCAATTTGGGTTTTATTTTCAGCCCCTTCTCTGTCCATCTAAGTAAGGAAATAAATCACTTTTCCCTGAAAATACCGTGAGAAGTGAATTGTTTCATGCAAAGTCCACCTACCTGATGTGTTCACACAGTTATGGAAGGCAGCACACTTCCGTGGGTGTGTACTAGGGGAAATCCTTCCAACCTTGGCAGGATTTACGTGAGAACGGAATTAGGAACCCTACATCCCGCTCTCACCGCGGCGCCAGGCACAGAGAAGGCACTCGATACGCCATCCTTTACACAACGCAGCTGCCCACACTGTGCGGCACGCGAGATCCTAGTTCCCCAGCCAGAGTTCGAACCCTCGCCCCCTGCAGTAGCAGCTCAGAGCGTTAACCACTGGACCGCCAGGGAAGTCCCAGTGCAGTTGCTTTAATGTCTGTCCTCCCATCTTCTGTGGTGGCTGAGGCAGGTGCCATGCTCCCGCCCGGCAGTGCCCACCCCACGTGTGTGGGGACGGAGGACGGCACAAGTCCTCGAGACTGCTGCTGCCCAAGCTCTGTCCACAGACCTGGCAGCTGGGTTACAGACACTGTTCTTGGACCACGCCCCCCAGTTCCAATTGAAGAGTTTGGGGAACGCACCACTGAGACCACAACCTTCACCCACACTAGGTATGCCGTAGTGTTATTTTTAAGTCCTCCAAGTAAACAAGAGTCTAAAATTGTCTTCCATGGTATTACTATTTTTTTGGCTGCTCCACGCAGCTTATGGGATCTTAGCTCCCTGACCAGGGATGGAACCCACACCTCCTGCATTGGAAGCATGCAGTCTTAACCAACCACTGGACCACCAGGGAAGTCCGGTTTTCCATTGTAAATAGTAGTTCTCTGAACGTTTTTCCTTCTACCTACATAAACCTCTTATACTGGAGAGAACGGTCCCTCTTCTTTGCCACGGAAGGCCATCTACCTGCATGATTTATCCCACCTAGCCTCTGGGCTCCATCTTGCCACATCTGTTCATAGCCCTCACCCTTCTCAATTCCTGTGGTTATTATTCGCCCCCAGCCCTACCCTCCTCCACTTGAGAGTATGCCTTCTTCCTGCATCTGTGACATACTCTTCTGGCTCTCCTTCCATTTCTCTGATCAACCCTTCTCTTCCCACCTAAATAAATACTCCCAAGCTCTGTTTGCAGGCCTCCTCTCTTCCGCTTCTCTCCTTAGGAGTTTCGCCCACCTTGATAGCTTCATTCATTGAGCACATCGGGGAGGGTAGTCCCAAATCTCTACCTCCCTCCAGCCGCAGACCAGTGTTTATAACTTTTTACTTGACATCTCCACTTGCTTGCCAGACCAAACTCCTCACCTTCCACTGGAATAGCTCCTTCGCCTGGCTTCCTGGTCTCTGTCAATGTCAGCACACAGGCGGAGGTTCTCAAACATCACTGAGCTTAACATTATTATCATTATTTTCCTGCCTCATCGGTTCCCTGAAACTCAGCAGCTTTCCATTTTCCAAATTCATGCTCTCCCTTCTGCTGAGGTTTACAAAAAGATTGAACCAAATCAAAGTGGTTTCAAAGAGTTCTGTCTAAAACTTACTCACAGCCCAGAACGCTGATTATCTTTGACATACATGGCCCAGACCAGACCAGTCCAGTTTCTTCCCCAGGTTTACTCTAAGTGGGATGAACCTGGAAGGACCCTTGACACCACAGTCATGGAACTAGAAGGATGAGAACCCAAGACTTTTGTGCATTTGGCGGAGTGTCTGCTCACTGCCCCTAAACACACCCAAGCTTTCCTTCTCCATGTTAATATTCCCTCCCCTCCTTTCTACTAGTTGAAATTATACCTATCCATTGCTCAGAATTTACCATAAATAACACTACTCCTCAAATGCTGTAATCTCCCCCTCCTTTGAACCATGCCCGCTACCACTGTAAGCTTCTTAACGGCTGAAAGCTGTTTCCCATGCATTTATCTGTCACCACCCCATCCCCTCACCCTGGCACAAGGCCTTGAAGACAAGTGCACAATAAATGTTGGCTCCTTATTGTCAAAGAGGTATGTCTGATCATCAGTTTTTGTATAATACCTATTTCTTTTATTCTTACATGCACATTTTTCACAATTTAATATGGGTGAAGTCAGGCTTCATCTTATAATCATTGGTTGCTATAATTTAATTAGCAGCATTTTTTTCTTGCTTAGTGGTACATAAACTATGGGTGCATCTTACATCTGATAGTGTCTTAGATTCAGTGAAATAAAGTATCATTCAAGCATCCCTGATAACAATTATGTTTACTCCTCTATCTTCCTGTCTCTAAGGTGAATCGTTCCGTTCTCAAAATTTCCTTAGTTCCTGTTCTCTACTCCTACTGTTGTCTCCTTTTCACCTCATTTAATTTTCTACTTTTCTCAAGTAGAGTCAGATTATCACACTGCAGTAAAGCTGTGCTAAATCTGATGGTGTCATTGGTTCACGGTCCCACATGATAAAATGCTATTTACAATTCTACATGTTTGCTACAGAATGAACTCCAGTTCACTGTATAAGCTAGTTAAAATACATCTTTATTTTTTTTTTTAAGTGTGATCAGGCCACCACGTTATATGAGCCTCAATTTATGAAGACGACGACGTAGTCAGAAGCAGAGCAGTATTGGAATTAAATAAGACAACCAAAGCAATAGGATATATTTAACAACAATGTATCAATAATTATCATTCTTTGAGCAGCATTGTGGCCTAGGAGAGTCTCTAGAGAGTAAAAGTTTCTAAACATGTCCAGGTGCCCTGTACCATCCAATTTCCTTGTTTACGTACCTTCATTCTTCATTTGTCCTTGAGGCTGGGAGAGCCGCTGGTCTTGGGCCAGGCAACTCCGTGGAGGGGAAGCTGTCCTCATCAGCACTGGGAGGGGCGGGGGACCTGCTGTGACCCCTAGTGTTGCAGACAAAGCTGGTCTCTCACCTCTTCCTGCAACCTAGGATCCAGCCAAAACAGATGACTTGCCCCGCAAACTATACTCTGCAATCCCAAACTTTCCCGCCTCTCTCATGCCTTTGCTCAGGCCGATCCTTCCATCTGCAGCAGCACTGTCTAACAGGACTTGCTGTGATTGCGGAAATGTTCTCTAGATCTGCACTATCGAATACAGTAGTCGCTGGCCGCATGTGGCTATCGAGTAGAGCACTTGAAATGTGGCTCCCACAACATGGCAAGAACTGAGTTTTTAATTTTATTTAACTTTAATTAACTTAAATTTAAATAAATACATAGCCAGTGGCTACCATATTGGACCGCACATATCTAGCATGTACTTTCTACATGTGCACCTAGCACGAACATTTCTTCTCCAAATCCCCAACCTTCAAGGAGCAGCTCAGAAGCTGTTTTCTCCATGAGATCCAGTCTTCCACTGGAAATCATTCTTTCCTTCCTTAGAATTCCCATTACGCGTTGAACCATTTTGGTTGCGCTTAATACGTTTTAACTTACATGTAATCGTATACCATGTCCTTGACCAGTCCTTTTTCTGAGAGCTATACAAGAATAAGACGACCTCTTACTCTTAATGTGGACCCTACTGTATCTAGTGCAGGGATTTTTTTAATGTTTGCTGCATGAATCTATACTAGAAGCAGAGTAATTCACATTAACGATGAGGAATTGACAATGATTGCTGTGCAGTAAAGGATTAACCTTGACAAAAGAAAGGTTTGGGCCTTGGCCTCTAGCTCCTGGGAGGTAACTTCTAAACCCCTGGGCTGTCCTGCCTGATTGGAGGGTCTTTGTTCACCTGGGGGCCTACGGCCATGCCAGATGGTCTAAGCTAACAATGTGATTTATGATGGGGTCTCAGGCTGAGATTTATCAGCTCAGCCTCTGAAGGAACTGGAGACTAAGGTCAGCCATATAGGCAGTCAGCTGTATCCAGATGGCCAGCCCCCAATAAAAACTCTACACTTTGGTGGGTTTGGGTGGTTTCCCTGGTTGGCAATACTCAATGCATGTTGTCACACATTGCTGAGAAAAATAAGCACTGGCACAGGGCAGGTATTCAATATTTAATGAATGGTTGAATGGATGTATGAATGAATGATGTCCCTTAATATTGCAAAATCATGCGAGTTGCCAGACTCACTCAGGTCAAATCATTTCCTGTCTGGGATCTGAGTTTTTTTTCTTTCCTAGATAGGCACTTAATCCAGTGTAGGGTTTACAGATTTTTTATTCCTATTTTGAATCTTAATTTCCTGTCTCCTATCCAGAATGCCCCTAAACTTGCCCTTCATTTTTCCCTTCCCTTTACAACTGAATCCTAGGCTTCATAAGGGTCTCAGAACATTCATCTGGGAGGCATTTGAGTCTTTTTTTATTGGAGGGAGGCTCTCATGAACCTGTTCACACACAAGAACAGAAGAAGACAGTCCCAGAGCGGCAAGAAGTGGGACACAACACAGCATGAACGATGAGCAAGCCCATGAGGCCTGGGGGAGGGCAGCTGGAGGGCAGGATGCTGCTCGAGGTTGGTCCAGGAGCTGCTGCTCTGTCTGTGAGGGGACACCCTCAGCAGGTCCACGTGTGGGCGGCTGGCCAGACACCAGAGATGTCCGTGCCCTTCCCCAGGCATAGCCTCAGAGCCCCTAGGCAAACACTGACCAATAAATCAAGTTGAAAAATATGTAGGAAGCTGGGAATATCAACCGGGAGTATTTGTCGATGGCGTGGGTGTTCTGGAAGATGCGAAGACCCACCTGGCCCTTCAGAAGCCCCTTCTTCCTGGAGGAGTTGGATTCACTGCTCAGGGCCAGGTGGACCACTATTTTGTCTTGCCTTTCTTCTTCTGTCAGAATATGGCTTCTCGGGTACCCGGCCAGGCTGTTGGCCTCAGACTCACTGCAGCTTCCACCCAGCATCATGGTTCTTGAGTGGAGCATTCCACACATGCATGGGAACTGTGGGCAGCAAACACAAGGGGAGATGTCAGGCATGTTTAGGCCTGTGAGAGGCCCAGAGGAGGCTGCCTGGGCCGAGAGTAAAGCCCATGGCTTCTCAGAACCACAGAAAAGGCAGAACTAGAAGCATCTCCAGAGATCACTTTGTCCAACGATTCTCTATCCTGGCTGTGTATTGGATTCACCTTGGGAGCTCTTTAAACTGGCCATGCCCAGGCTCCACTCTAGACTAATTAATTTATGGCTCCCAGGTGATTCTACTATGCAGCCAGGATCCAGAATCACTGATTTAGTCCAAATGCCCTCAATTGCAGAAGCAAAAACTAAGACCAAGAGAGGCTATACAATTCTCCTGGGATCAGACAGTTAGTGTCAGATTCAGGACTTTAAACACACCTCTTCTGGTTCCAGCCATGGACCTCCACCACTGTGTGCATGAATCAAAAGATGATTAGGTAGGAGAGTGTCCTTATTCTAAAGAGTTCCACTTAAAGGTAAAGGATCATGGTACCTATCATGTATTTTTATTTTTATTTTTTTATTTATATATTTTTTCTTGGATAATCCTCCAAGTTTTTTTTAAAATTGAAGTATAATTGATTTACAGTGTTGCATAATTTCAGGTGTACAACAAAGTGATTCAGATATATATATAGAGAGAGAGAGAGAGATATACACATATACATAAAATGTTTTTTCAGATTCTTCTCCATTATAGGTTATAACAAGATAGTTCCCTGCACTATACAGTAGGTTCTTGTTGTTTGTCTCTTTTATATATAGTAGTGTGTATCTGTTAACCCCAAACTCCTAATTTATCCCCCTCCCCCCTTTCCCCTGTCATGTATTTTTTAATGGTTCAGCTGCACCAACAAAAGCATGTTTATGTGAGAAAAAGCTCACACAAAAATGACAAAATGTCAACAATGTTGGATGGAGGGGCAGGGTGTATGAATGTATATTATCCTATTTTTTCAACCATTTCTGTGTGTATGAAAATGTTTATAAGAAATTATAAGGTGGAGGGAAAGGAATGGTCTTGTTTAACTCCTCCCCAGCAAAGCTGGCACTGGTTAACGGCTGGTTCATGAACCCATATTTGTTGGATGAAGGCTTTGCTATGTTTTTTTTTTTTTAATCTATTTTATTTATTTATTTATTTTTGGCTGCTTTGGGTCTTCGTTGCTGCGCGCGGGCTTTCTCTAGTTGCGGTGAGCGGCAAGTGAGGGCTACTCTTCGTTGCAGTGCTCGGGCTTCTCATTGCAGTGGCTTCTCTTGTTGTGGAGCACAGGCTCTAGGCACGTCGTAGCCTTCATTAGTTGCGGTACGCCTGCTCAGTAGTTGTGGCGCACGGGCTTAGTTGCTCTGCGGCATGTGGGATCTTCCCGGACCAGGGCTCGAACCCGTGTCCCCTGCATTGGCAGGCGGATTCTTAACCACTGCGCCACCAGGGAAGCCCCGAGGCTTTGGCATGTTTTGAATGACTCTATACAGGAAAGTCCAATGGATTATAAATCAAAAGTATTTAAATATAATCCAAAGGTATTTGATGATAATCAATGTACAGATTATTGAAAATTTAAACAAGGATTCACATACCCAAGTAAAAAAGGTTTGTGTTTGGCTGATGCTGGCCAAAGGTATGACGCCTGTCTGATCCAGCCAACTGACCTTGGGTTTATTCTCAACCTGTTGGCTTTAATATGTTTCTAACCTGGCTCTCAGCCCTGTGGTGCCTCTGTTTTTCCATCTGGGAAAGTGAAATAATGACATTTCACACATTTCCTCCTATTGTCATGGATCTTGAAATACGCAGATGGATACCAGGAAGCTTTAGAATGCAAAAATAGATGAATGATTTTATGTCAAATCAGAATAACTTGAAGTATTTTTACACTTGAAGAAATCTGTGGTTTGGAGAGCTATTTTTTTAATCAGGCATGATTGTTTCATTGTTATTTCTATGTCTTGTCCCATCAGCAACAATAATTAAGTAGCACATTAATACATTCCTAGAATAATTAACTCGTAGATTTTAAGGATAAAAGGTCAGTGAGAGGTCATCTATTCAATTCTTTGTATTTAGCTAAAATCACATCCAAACTTTGGTAAAATTGTGAGATATTGTTATATCACTGGGGACTTCTTTTTTTGTAAGACATGGGTCTTCTTTTTCCTTGCTCTAAACTGAAATTCTTTCTGCTAAAATAAAAACAGACATTTAAGATTTTGAGTTAGAATCAGGAAATGCCCCAAATTATGGAAAATCTCTATTTCCCACATCAGCTCATTTCTAAGAAAAATTAAGTGGCACGTGGCTCACTGGGTCTGGATGATCAGCCGAAGAATTCAAGCACATATAGGGGAGCAGAACTATACTCTGCCTGCCGGTTTCAACCCAAAGCAGCGCGGGTCCCCTTTTGAACCATGGTGAACCTAGCAGGCTTCAGTCAACTTTGCCCTCTGCAGAGCAGAAGTCAAAACTCAGGGAGCATCAGAATTGCCTGGGAGCTTGTCAGCAAGGCCAATTCCAGGGTGCCATCTCTGGAGATTCTGAGCCCGTAGGTCTGGGGTCCAGCCCTTAATCTTCATCTTTAATAGGCTGAGAAGGTGAATCCAGGCCAGGTGCTCCTGGGCTCCCACTTTGGGACCCTCAGCTCCACTGGAGGCCATGTTAACGTTGTGAACAGTGATTTCTCTGTGGGGCAGCGGGAGAGAGATTTCGTGTCCTCCCACCGGTCTGCCTCCCCAGCAGCCACAGCTTCTCAGCCTTTCAACCGCGTGCTTGACAACAGTGGAGAACAAGCCCTCACTTCCCGGCTGTCTGTTCCCATAGACTTGGAGCCCAAAGGGCTGTCCACGGATGATTTCCTCATTGCTCTTTAGCCAGCATCGTATCATCACTGGCAAACACCGGGCCCATTATATGGCAACAGGTTAATGATCTGCCTGAGTACAAGTTGTGTGCTGTTAATGGTTCATGGGCGCATATCTGTCGGATGAAGGCTTTGTTATTTTTTGAACAGCTCTACACAAGGAAAGCCTAACAGATTACAAATCAAAAGTGTTTAAGTATATTCTAAAGGCATTTGATAATGATCAATGCACAGATTATCAAAATTTGAGGGAATTCCCCAGTGGTCCAGGGGTTAGGACTCGGCACTTTCATTGCCAAGGGCCTGGGTTCGATCCCTGGTTGGGGAACTAAGATCCCACCAGCTGGGGAAAAAAAAAAAAAAAAAATTGAACAAATCCTCAAATGCTGAAGCAATAGTATTTTGAAGACAATTTAAAATATAAACTCTTAAACAATCTAGCATATTTGAAGACAATTGGAAAAATTTAACAGGTATAATGTGGGCATTAAAAAGCTATTTTTAAAAAGGCAACAGGTCCTCTTTCCTAAAATTTAAAGCTCCCTTTGCTAAGGAGCTCCCAGCCAGCTAGACACACATAAATGTGAATTTTCACGTCCCCTGATCTCTACACCTTTTAGGTAAACACCCATTTTGATCAGTACAATGACTAGCAAGGATTTGGTAACAAGTTGGCATTTTATTTCTTAATGTGATTAATAAGAGTCCGCATATGAATAGAATAGATTTTCCCTCTCTGCCCAGGTGCATTGCCCTGAATTCCCCATTTGCATTCCGTCCCATAGTAGACTTTACTATAGTGCAGTATCGTATAGATAGCATAGTATTTCCAATGAGTCTAAAGGCTAAGGTTATGTGTGGCTGAATTTTCACTGGGCCAGACCACTGATAAATACAGGAGTTTTTTATGCTAGAACTTTCCTCTTGTCTGTTCACAGGACGTAGAGACATTTTCCCTAGACAGGTTCAGTAATGATAGTGATAATTTATGTGCATCTAGAACCACACAGTTTCAAAACAACTCTCATATACATTTTTGTAAGGGTATTGTGACCCTTACAACAACCCTGGGAGGAAGGTGGGGTGAGGGTTCTGTTATACTTTTTTTTAACAGATGAGGAAACTGAGGCCCAACATAAATGGCAGAGTTGGGCCCAAGAACCCAAGTCTTCCTAGTCTTTGTCCAAAGACTTTCTACTTTCTGGGATCCTTTGTGATGGAAGCTAGGATATTCTAAAACGGATCCTCCTCCTTTTGCACAAACATCTCCCTTTTCTCCATGAAAGCTCCCTCCCGCTATTCTCATCCAACCAGCAGCATGGGCTCCAACAAGGAAACGAATGAACTTCTCTCACCTTCTCCTGCGGCTTCCGCTCCAGCACGGTGGTCAGGTAGTTGACAGCCGCGTACTCCAGCACCGAGAGGAACACGAACACGAAGCTGACCCAGAGGTAGATGTCCACGGCCTTGATGTAGGACACGCGGGGCATGGAGGCGTTCACACCCGTGATGATGGTGGACATGGTCAGCACCGTGGTGATCCCTGCAGCATCCAGCTTTAGTTCAGCCACTGACAAGGGTACACAGCTGCCCTCACATTTCACTAAGTCCCTTTTTTTTTCAACTATTAACCATTTTATATTGATTTTTGTAGTATGTTTCTTCCAAGGTCTTATGATGCTTAAAGAGATTTTATGTATAGTAGTGTGTATATGTCCATCCCAATCTCCCAATTTACCACCCCCGCTCTGGTAACTATAAGGTCGTTTTCTACATCTGTAACTCTATTTCTGTTTTGTAAATAAGTTCACTAAGTCCCATTTTACATTTGCTCTCTCTTACACCTAATAGGAAGTGGCCAGGGCACGTTTCCACCGCATCGAGGTGTGAGGATCTGCAGGGATCTGCTCCCGCGCAGCCCACCCGTTCTCCTCCCAGCCAACTGCCCGTCCCCTTTCACTCTGAGCCACTTGGGAGCCTGGGTTTCTGCAATGTGGTTGCTAAGATCAGCAGAGCTTCCCAAAGGATCTGCTCAGATGTGGACTTTAAAACAGTGGCTATGAAAATCAACTCTACTTCAATAAAAAAAATAAAAATTAAAAAGCAGGGGCTACAGGACCCCTCTCAAGGAACCTTCCCAAACGTCAAGGAAAGAACACATCCTCCCTCATCTGAGTCCAGGAAGACTGTGGAAATTCCTGGAAGCCTGTCATACAGGTTTCTTCTTCACTGTGCCTTGCTGGTCAAACCCTCACATGTCTCAGTGCCCAACCTGATTTTGTCCAAATCTCAGTGATGAATTGCAAATGTTTACTCTGGCATTTAGGGTCTGAGAAGGACTAAACCACAGCTCCAGAGAGTACAGCCCTCTCCTTCCCAGAAATCATGAAATATGGGCCCCGCTCCCAAACTCTCAGTCTGTCTAAATAAGGCCAACAAAGTTTTTGTATTTGCAGAGTAAGTTTGGGCATTTGTCGAATTGTCTTATTTATCAAAGTACTGAGCTCTGATACTGCCAGTGGTGGAAGTCTACACCCCAAGTAGGTGCTATCCTTCTGAAATGATTCGAGCAGAGCTGATGCGGTTTGAGCTCCCTGTGGTTTTCACAGTGTAGTCTGGGAAACTGAGGGCAGCATGTGAATGCAAAGCAAGAAGCAGGAGGAAAGTTCGCTCCTTCTGACTCTGACAGCCCATCGGTTAAGGACCCTGAATGATGATTTTACTTCTCCTTTACATAGTGATTGATTGAAAAAAATAAATAAATAACCACCCTATCACACCTTATCAAATGCTTTTACCCAGGGAAACTCTGGCGGGCACAGCTCTGTGGTCGATCCAGAAGGACACCCAGGACAGCATGACCATCAGGGTGGCGGGAAAGTAGGTCTGCAGCAAGAAGAAGAAGATGTGGCGACGCAACGTGAAGTTAATGTAGAGACGGTTGTACCAGCCTGGGGGATACAGGAAGAAGCCAGTGAGGTTCCATCGCAGAGGCAAAACCAAACTCCTTCCCTGGGGGCCCTTCTTCCCCTGTCATCACACTCATCTTCAGCAGAAAGTTAAAAGTTAATGATCCAAGGGACTTCCCTGGCAGTCCAGTGGTTAAGAATCTGCCTTCCAATGCAGGGGACGCGGGTTTGATCCCTGGTCAGGGAACTAAGATCCCACATGCTGCGGGGCAACTAAGCCTGCGTGCCGCAGCTACTGAGCTCACACACCACAACTAGAGAGCCCATGCACCACAACTACTGAGCCTGCATGCTCTGGAGCCTGGGCACCACTACCAGAGAGAAGCCTGCGCACCACAATGAAGAGCCCGCACGCCGCAGCAAAAAGATCCCGTGTGCCACAACTAAGATCCGGCACAGCCAAAAATAAATTAAAAAGAAAAAAGAGTTAATGATCCAAAAAAAAAAAAAAAATAGGGAATTCCCTGGCGGTCCCGTGGTTAGGACTCCTTGCTCTCACTGCTGGGGCCCAGGGTCAAACCCTGATCGGGGAACTAAGATCCCACAAGCCTCACAGTGCGACCAAAAAGAAAAAAGTTAATGATTGGTTGGCTTAGTATAATACATTTCCTTTCTAAAATCTAATCTCTCTGAGTCTCAGTTTTCTCATCTGTAAACTGGGTATACTACGATCTACACCACAGACCTGTTGGGTAGAAATTAGTTAATTCATATAAAGCACTCAAAACAGTGACACATAGTAAAAGTTATACCAGGAACTCTTAAAAATGGTTTTAGAAAGAGAGTTGATTTGAACTTGCCAAGAACAGATGAGAAAAGAAAATTGTGTGGCAATGCACATCAGAGCAAAAGAGAAGAAAGGGATGGGGTGAGCACCATGGGCATAAAGGGAAAGCAGGTGTGGGCTGTCCTGACACCAAGGCAACCTTGGCTGGGGCTCGCTCTTCTCCAGTGTTTGATGTTGCGAACAGAAGGGTGGGGCTGGGGGCAGGCGAACGGGGAGATGGTGGCCATGCAGGGGCAGACGGTAGCCCAAAAGCTTCCCACAGCCAGGCCTAGGCTTCTCAGCACTGGGACAAAGGGTAAGGAAGTGAGAAGTCCTCCAGGGTCCCATGGCTGCTGCAGAGCTGTGTACTGCAGCTCTATACTGCAGAGCTGTGTAGCGTATAAAGGTAGGTTGAAGTTCTAAATCCCACCACCTGCGAATGTGACTTTGAGAAATCGGGTCTCTGTACATGTAATCAAGGTAAGACAAGGTCATATTGAGTTACGGTGGCCCATAATCCAGTGACTGGTGTCCTTAAAGAAGAGGGAAGTTTGGACATAGATGCACAGAGACACACCATGGGAAGACCAGAGTCACAGGGAGAATGCCACGTGACAACAGAGGCAGAGGTTGGAGCGATGCCATAACCACCAGGAGCTAGTAAGAGGCGAGGAAGGAGTCCTCCCCAGAGCCTTCAGAAGGAGCATGGCGCTCAGGCTTCTGGCCTCCAGCACTGTGAGTGAACACATTTCTATCGTTTCAAGCACCCAGTTTGTGGTACTCTGTTAGGACGGCTCTAGGAAACTAACACAAGGGCTGATGGTGAGATTCAAGAAGAGCGGACAAATGGATCCTCTCAAAACTTCAAACATGGCCCCAAAGTCCAAGAAGAGGTCACACTACGCGTAAGAAATGAATCTATAGCTCTGAATATAGGTAATAAATACATAGGTAAATCCAGTAATAAATACATAAATAAACAGGTAATAAATACATTTCCCCATATCGTTAAGTCAAACGAATCAGGTTACAGAATAGCGTGTACACTCTGACCCTACTTTTGTAAAATTACATAATTAAAGCAGGATGTCTGCAAGGGTGTTTGCTGAATTGTTCAGAATGACTACCTCTGACCAAGGAATTTCAGAGGGCAGCAACTTTTAAAGCCTCTGCTTTTAAGTGCTGTTTATGTCTTGTTGGACTGGGCATTATTAGAATAATGAAAAGTTATTTTCATTGGAAGGGGAAAAAGTTAACACTGAAAAAGAATTCTAATGTGTTTTCTTCCCCATTTGAATCCGACCGTGGCAGAAGTTAGCTACCCGTGCTGCTGTAGAAGGCCAGTCTGGAAGTGGTGTGGAATTTCTGAATCAGAAACTGAGACAGGGAGATCTTCTCATCTGTTTTCAGGGATTCGTCCCCATTCTTCCAGTACAGCATCAGATCTTCATCTGTATATGCATCTTTGGGAAGAGGAAAATAAGTTAATTTCACTCCTTTTCTTCTGAGGCAGGAGCAACAGGGCCATCCTACCTCAGCCAGGGATTAAATAGGTCTTATCCCTGGCAGGCAGTACTCAGTCTCATAGTTACTAAAATGGCACAGAGAGGGAATAAGGCAAAGATTTGCCATTACGAATACAGACACTTACAGCTTTCCAGCTCCAAAGAACAGGTCTGGGAGTCCAGGGGAAAGTGGCTGAAATCCATGTTGCACATGGCGGTGACTGTAATCCTAGAACCCAAAAAACCATGTTGGCTCGTGCAGTGAGTTACTGGCTGCCCAGAGTAAGGAGGACAAAGACACAACCAAGGGCAGCTGCCTCTTCATGTCTACTGCAGAAGCTCGGAAACCCAGGACTCTTTCTTTTTTTTTTTTTTTGCCGCACGGTGCAGCATGCGGGATCTTAGCACCCTGACCAGGGATCGAACCCGTGCCGCCAGCATTGGGAGCACTGAGTCTTAACCACTGGACTGCCAGGGAAGTCCCTCTAAGTTAACTTTTAGAGTTTTGTCTTCTGTAGATGATGGTATTTGCTCTGCCCAGATCCCAGCTCCTGAGGCTGCCGGCTGTGCATGGCCCACACCTGTACCCTTCTCTGGGCATTGCCCGCATCCAGAGACTCGTCTTCCCCAGAGATGCCCGGAGGTTATGCCCTGCCTCCCCAGCCCCGACTCAAGGCTATTAGCACTGAATTCTGGCGAACTGTACAAGGTGTGGGATGAGACTGTGTAATCACTCAAGTCAGCCCAGAAGCCAATCTGCAGTAGCACCTAATAAACAGTAGCTATCGTTATCTTCCTAATGTTTATTACCAATAAACTAGAATCATAGGCTCTCAGGGGTGGAGGGTACATAGAAGGTCACCGTCTCCCTCAGATCATTCAGGTTCAATTAGTCTCCTAACCTAACCTTAAGATCCCCGATGACACGGAAGTCAGCACCTACTACGGTGGTCATTTCATCTTTAGAGAGTTCTAAGTATCATCAGAAGGTTCAGACCCTCCCATGTAACCCACAGACCCAAACACAGTGACAAACTCTTCGGGGCCAAAGGGACAGACCACACATATACATTTTTTTTTTTAAAAGAGGGGTTTTTTGGTGGTGGTTTTTAAACCAAGAGTTGACTAGCTAATTCATTCCACAAATGCTGTTTTCTCACCTACTGTGAAAAGCACAGTTTAGCTCTGACGATACAGTGGTAAATCAGTCAAACGATCCCTGGCGTTGTCCACACATATTAGGATGCCATTGGACACAGAGGCCATGACCCCATGGACAGTTACCTCAGGCTGTACAGCACCTGCCCATCCGGGAACACCCTCAGCATGATGTTGTCCGTGGTGGTGTCGTGGATGAATGACCTTTTGGAGTGAACAAAGAAGACGTCGGGGACCCAGATCTTCTTCACCAGCCGGCCGTCGAAGGTCATGCTCTTGTTGCTGGTGCTAGGGAAGACCAGCCGCTCGTCCTTCCAGTAATGCCGCAGGTAGAGGGTCATGGTGAAGTCCTGTGGGAGTGGGAGGGGAGACCAGACAGAGATGGCTTACAAAGCTCTCTTCCTGACAGCCGACCCTCCGTCCACCACTGTGACGGACACCTCAGGCTCAGCCTCCAGAGTTGAAGGAAACAGTTCTGCAGCCCTGCGGGATGACGGCCAAGGCAATGGCGCTGCTGCCACAGGAAAGAGAATGGCTCATGTTTGTGCCTCATGAGGTTGGAGCCCAAGAGACAGCACAGCCCCTCCTTCAGGCTTTGCAAAGGAAAATGGCAGCTCTGATGCCCACCGCCTGCCCTGGGGCCAGCAGGGCTGGATTCCCACAAAGCGCTGCACTCTCACCTAGACCTTTGCACGCATGGCTCCTTACCTATTGGCTAACCATTCAATTCAACTTAGCAGACACTTCCGGAAACCTGGACAGTCAAGTGTCCCATTTTGCCTTTTTTTTTTTTTTTTTTTTGTAGCCACACTGCGTGGCATGCGGGATCTTAGTTCCCTGACCAGGGCTCAAACCTGTGCCCCCCTGCAGTGGAAGCATGGAGTCTTAACCACTGGACCGCCAGGGAAGTCCCAAGTGTCCAATTTTGGAGGTTTTCTACCATTAGGCTTGTAGTATCTTTAAAGGCAGAATTGTTTCCTGCCCACCACTGAATCTCCAGACCCTAGTTTAGTGCCTGGCAAGGCACAATAGTGGATGCTCAATAAATATCTGCAGAATGGAAAAATGGGGGGAAATGAATGAATGAGGAGATGGGCAGCTGCATGTCTAGTATAATTTCAGCCTGAAAGCTTATCCTGTTAAAAAGTGTCTCCTCGTCTGCATAGCTGGTGCCTGAAACCAAGAGTGTAGCCCTTACACCGTAGCCAGAGCTAATACATGAACGCCAATGAATAAATAACTACCCAGAGAGACTGTTCCAGGAGCAGGTGAAGGAAGGATGGAAGGATGCATGCGGTGGCCCACGTCTGCTCTGCCAACCACACCCAGGCTCCTCCTGCCTGTCCCGGAGGCCCGCCCGTGGAGGGGAGCACCGCCCCACTGGCCCACCTCTCCAGCCCCTCTCTTCCCCGTTTTGTCCGCCACCCTTTCAGTTTGCAAACTCCCTGTTTTTCTGCCTCAGAGACCTCGTACGCGCTCTTGCTTGGCCCTCCCTACAGCTGTCAGGTCTCAGCTGAAACGAGGCTTCTTCAAAGACGCTCCGGTGCCCGCCTGAGCCTGCTGGGCGCTGCCAAGGAGTGAGCGGGGAAGCCGTGCTCCCGGCGGGCGCTGGCGCGCAGAGACCTGCAGAATTTGAAGGGGAACACGTCCGCCTCCCGCGCTCCTCCAAATGTGGCGGGTCCCGCCCCTCACACCGCTAAAGGGGCGCGTTCAGAACGTAGAGGGCTGGGCCTCACTCCCAGAGACCGAATCAGGAAGTCTGGGGCGGGGCCTGGGATCTGCATTTAACACCCCGGCCCCGCCCCCCCCCCCCCCCCCGCCCGCCCGCCCGCCCACCCCGGGCCCCCAAGTTATTTTTACCCATGAAGCTGCAGAAGCCAGGCTCTGGATTTTACTAAACCTGGGCCAAATGCCAAGTCCCGGTTTCATCCTCTCCAGCTCTGGCCCCGGCCCCAGACGCAGCCTGCCCCAGCGTGGCCCCACCCACCGCAGGCCCCCAAGGGACCTCGGCCACAGCAGCCCGCCCCGGCGCTGCCTGCGGAGCGCGCCTCGTACCATGTCCACCTCCGAGATGCCGTCCAGGCTCTCCAGCTGCACGTCCACGCCCACCGGGATGGCAGGGCCTGCAGAGAGGCAAAGACGGCTAGTTAAGGCGCCTTTCTCTGTAGCACTGCGCGAGCAGACAGCCCCTACCACCTTCCCAGGGGAGCCTGAGCGGAGCAGGGGTGAGGCAGTGGTTCAGATTCCATGAGGGTTTTCTTGCTACTTCCTGGCAGGTTGGGTGCCTGAGCTTTCTCCATGAGGGCGGGGACTGTGTCTACCTTAAGTGCCTTTCCTGGGCCAACATGGGCGTTTAACCCATGCTTGTTGCATGAGTGGATGAGCTGGATTATGTATGTTTATGCTTCCGTAAAATGTTTTTTTAGATTTTAATATTTAAAAAAGTCTTAAATGGGGAAAACAAAAAACCTGTGTCTGTCAAGCATATTAATGAATGCTATTCCATTCACAGGCAAAAAAATGTCTCTGAGAGCATCAGGTGGCATCTGGGCGGGGCCTTCTGAGAGGAAGGCATTGTCTGGAGGCTAGCCCACTGTACCTGGGTCCTCTGGGCCCTGGCCAGGGAGTGCAGGACCAGGGCCTGCCGACCCACCGTGGTCTGAGCTGGGAGAAGCTTAGGGTGGCAGGGGGAGTCTGGGTCTCAGGGAATGAGGACTGGGAGGGCCGGGGACTTTGGCTGAGGGCAGGGGAGGAGGATCAGAGATCCTGGCAGGCTCTGGTGGGCCAGGGCACTGAATGGGCTCACCGACTCTCCCCAAACCTCCCCCATGGTAGGTTTGCTAAGACTTGCAATCCCACCATGAAAGATTTGGGGCTTTTGGCTGAGCCCGATAGAATGGGAGCATTTTATTTATTACTGGTGGGATTTAGTGGCTATTTTCTGCGTTCTTAAACATGAAAGTAAATGAGCACAACCATTTTTTTTTTTTTTTTTTAAACCAGGGATTGAACCTGGGCCCACAGCAGTGAAAGCACCAAGTCCTAACCACTGGACCGCCAGGGAATTCCCACAACATTTTATTTTTTATTTTTACTTTTCCCCTCCCAGATAAATTGGGTCATAAGCTGATCTTTTTATTTCCCTGTGCTCTCAACTGAGGGCTCAGGTCAGGGCCCATGAGGGATCACTGCTCTAACAGCCGGAGCCTTCTCTCACTCCAGGCTCCAGGAGGGCACTGAAGGGGCAGAGTGGAATGGCCAGTGTGAGGCTGAAGCCCCCTCCTCAGGGCTGACTGGCCTGCCTTCCTCCCCCGAGGGGCCTGCAACACGAGGGAGGGTCTGCCAGCAGCCTGGCAGGGGCCCCCTCCCAGCACCCAGACCCCTGAGCCCCTGTGCAAGACCATGTGTTCCCAACATCACCATGGGAAGCAGGGCTGGTTAATTCCCCATCCTCTGGACGGACCTTCTTTCACTTGAGACCTTAAAACAGCCCAGGGCTGGAGCTCCTAACCCTCATCACCTTTCCCCCTTGTTCCCTTTCTCTAAAGTGCCACATCCAGTCGTCCCAAGAGCCAAAGGGCAGAAACAGTATAGCCATCACCCTCTTTGGACCCACTTCCCTGTGGCCTGGTTTTCACATAATGGGCACAGTGTTTGACCAGCAGCTGGTTTTGGCAAAGGACATTTTCCAGATAAAATACAACAGCTTGCTTGGTGCCTGTCACTGTGTCTCTCTGTCCCCGGGGCCTGCCTTGCTCTCCGCAGTTCCAGCCGTCCTTTGGAGAGAAATTTGATGAAGGCTGTGAGGGTGGCGTTCAGGCTGTGGAGGTATTGCCCACATGGGAGTGCGGGTCAGGCTCCAAGGATCCTGGGTTGTTGGAAAACATCTGTGTGCTCAGGAGGCCCCAGAGCTGCACTCGGGGACTCGCACCCCAAGCTTGAACGGGACCAAACAGCTCTGCCCTCCTTTGTCCAAGTGCAGTGGAGGTGACCTTTGCCTTTGACTTGCCCCGCAGCCCAAGGCTAACGCTCCGCCCCCAGGTTCTCCCGAACGCTTCATTTTGTGGCCCTTCCCAACCTGATTTTCGAGAAATTCTTCCAAATTACTGGTCTTTCTCCTTTTTTCCGTGAACAGTTTTATGTTTAGAGTATGATTGAGTCCTATAAGGTGTTAGAAAGAAAATAAGCTAACTAGGCATTTGTGCCAAGGCATTTGTGCCTTGGCCCCTGAACACTGATGTGGGTTTTTCTACTTTCAGAGAGGGATCTGGTGAGCCAAATGGAAGTCACTGGTGGAATTTCAGGCAGTATAGCCAGTGAGGCAACAAATTCAGAAGGGAAATATGTGTTTATGTGTCCTGGAAAGGACCATGTGAGGAGAAATAATTGCAGAAAGGCTAGGAACCAAGAAAAGCTCTTGGCTAAACACATATTTCCCTTCTGAATTTATCCATTTTTGAAATAAAGCTATATGTCATTTCTTCTCCACTGACTCTACAAGAATAAATGTGAGGTAGAATTTTAAGACAAATTAAAACAGAATTTGCCAACAGGCATCCTGCCCTAAATGAAGGTGTTTTTCAAGCAGAAGGAGTATCATCCAGAAAGAAAGCTGGAGATGCAAGAATGAATAAAGACCAACAAAAATAGTAAATATATGTATGATTCTAAGGGAACACTAACTATATAAAACAATATTAACCATGTGTTGTAGGATTGAAAAAACTAAATAAAAATACACAACATTTAAGAAGGGAGAGGTATAAATGGAGTGAAAGTGTTCTGAGGTCTTTGCATTGTCTGGAGGACAGTACAAATAGTTAATTAACATACTAGTACTATAAGCCAAAGATTCATGTTGTTTTCTAGGGAACCACAAAAAAAAGTAGTAAGGGTATATATTTTCAAAACTAAAATAGGAAAGCCAAAATAGGTATAATCAAAAATAATCAGTCTAAAAGAAAGCAAGAAAGGAAGGAGAAAAAAAAAGAGAGAACATAAAGAATAGGTTGGACAATAAAAAGGATATCATAGGATGATAGATTTAGAACCAATGTATAAATTATTCAATAAATGTAAATGGTCTAAATGCTCCAGTTAAATATATTCATACTTGATAATTCAGAAATGTTGAAAGTTTATCAAGCTGGATCAAGAAACAAAATCTGGGACTTCCCTGGCAGTCCAGTGGTTAGGACTCCATGCTTGCACTGCAGGGGGCACGGGTTCGATCCCTGGAACCCTGGTTCAGGAACTAAGATTCCGCAGGCCACGTGGTATGGCCAAAAACAAACGAACAAACAAAAAGTCATCAAGCTGCACTTCTGTTGTCTGACTCTTCCATTAAATATATTTTCTTTAAAAAAACAAAACAAATACAAACAAACAAACAAAAAGAAACAAAATCCAGCTTCATGCTGTTTAAAGAGACACACTGAAAATATAAGAGGGAGGGACTTCCCTGGCGGTCCAGTGGTTGGTTAAGACTCCACGCTTCCACTGCAGGGGGTGCGGGTTCAGTCTCTGGTCTGGGAACTAAGATCCCACATGCCACAGTGTGGCCAAAAAAAAAGAAAATATAAGATGGAGAAAAGATAAGATACAACATGAAAGGATGCAAACATACAACATGCAAAGAATAAATAAAAGAAAGTGGGTGTAGCTATATTATATCAAGTAAAGTAGACTTAAAGACAGATGAAATAGACATAAGAGGGTCATTTCATAATAATAAATTATTCAATTCACCAATAAAATATAACAATTCTTAATTTGTGTGCATTTAATGATACTGAAATAGCATAAACTAAAAATACCTAAGTGTACTAAATACAAAAATGTTTTAAAAATTAAGATTGAGATTTTTTACATAAAACTGGAAACTTTTGGAATCAATCAATATAATTTTCCACATTTGCAGATTAAGATACAGGAAAAGCCTTTGCTAAAATCAGTACCCGTTTATAATTTTGAAAAATATAGGAATAGAAAGGAACTTCCTTAATCTGAAAAGGGATAACTACCAAAATATAGCTACAGTAAACATCATATTTAATGATAAAATGTTGTAAGATTTCCTTTCAGATTGAGTATGTCTGTTAATGCGACTTCTGTTCAACATTGTTCTAAAGGTCCTAGACAATATAATAAGGCAAGAAATGAAAAAAAATTATGACAACTAGGACAAAAGAGCCATTATTTGTATAAGATTGGGTATATAAATTTTTTTTAAAATCAGCAGATAAATTGTTAGACTTAATATGAGATTTTAACGAGGATGTTGAATACAAGGTCAGTATACAAATATCAGTTGTATTGCTATACGCCAGCAAAGTTAGAAAAAGAAATTTTTTCAAAAATACCACTTACGAGTAGCATCAAAAATACTTAGGAATAGGTACCTAGAAATAAATCTAACAAAATATCTGAATGTCCTCTATGAAGAAAACTATGAAATACTGAGAGAAATGAAAGAAGACCTAAGTAATAATGTTCATGGATTGGAAGATTCAATATTGTAAAGATACTAATTACCCCATATTAAACTATAGACTCAATGCAATTCTAATCAAAACCCCCTTAGATTTTCTTGTGGAACTTGGCAAAGAGATTATTAGGAAATTCAAAGTTCCAATGGCAGTCCTTCTTGAAGGAAAAGAGGGTGGGAGGATTTGCTCTACCAGATATCAAGATTTACTATAGAAATACAGTAATAAGTGGTGAAGCACCAGCATAAAAACGGACAAATTGACAAATGGAACAGAGTGGAGAGTCCAGAAACAGACACATACCTTTATGTACACCTGACTTATTATAAAGATATCACTGCAGGGCTTCCCTGGTGGCGCAGTGGTTAAGAACCTGCCTGCCAATGCAGGGGACATGGGTCCCTGGTCCAGGAAGATCCCACATGCCGCGAACAACTAAGCCCATGAGCCACAACTACTGAGCCCTGTGCCACAACTACTGAAGCCCGCGCACCTAAAGCCCGTGTTCCGCAATGAGAAGCCACTGCAAATGAGAAGCCAGCGCATCGCTGAGTAATATATGTACCACATCTTCTTTATCCATTCATCTGTCGATGGGCATTTAGGTTGATTCCATGACCTGGCTCTTGTAAATAGTGCTGCAATGAACACTGGGGTGCATGTGTCTTTTTGAATTATGATTTTCTCTGTGTATAGGCCCAGTAGTGGGATTGAGGGTTCCCTTTTCTCCACACCCTCTCCAGCATTTGTTCTTTGTAGATTTTCTGATGATGCCCATTCTAACTGGTGTGAGGTGATACCTCATTGTAGTTTTGATTGGCATTTCTCTAATAATTAGTGATTTCGTGCAGCTTTTCATGTGCCTCTTGGCCATCTATATGTCTTCTTTAGAAATGTCTATTTAGGTCTTCTGCCCATTTTTGGATTGGGTTGTTTGTTTTTTTGATGTTGAGCTGCATGAGCTGTTTATGTATTTTGGAGATTAATCCTTTGTCTGTTGATTCGTTTGCAAATATTTTCTCCCATTCTGAGGGTTGGCTTTTGGTCTTGTTTACGGTTTCCTTTGCTGTGCAAAAGCTTTTAAGTTTCATTAGGTCCCATTTGTTTATTCTTGTTTTTATTTCCATTTCTCTAGGAGGTGGGTCAAAAACGATCTTGCTGTGATTTATGTCAAAGAGTGTTTTTCCTACGTTTTCCTCTAAGAGTTTTATAGTGTCCGGTCTCACATTTAGGTCTTGAATCCATTTTCAGTTTATTTTTGTGTATGGTGTTAGGGAGTGTTCTAATTTCATTCTTTTGCATGTAGCTGTCCAGTTTTCCCAGCACCACTTATTGAAGAGACTGTCTTTTCTCCATTGTATATCCTTGCCTCCTTTGTCATAGATTAGTTGACCGTAGGAGCGTGGGTTTATCTCTGGGCTTTATATCCTGTTCCATTGATCTATATTTCTGTTTTTGTGCCAGTACCATATTGTCTTAATTACTGTAGCTTTGTAGTATAGTCTGAAGTCAGGGAGTCTGATTCCTCCAGCTCCGTTTTTTTTCCCTCAAGATTGCTTTGGCTATTTGGGATCTTTTGTGTCTCCATACAAATTTTAAGATTTTTTTGTTCTAGTTCTGAAAAAAAAGCCATTGGTAATTTGATAAGGATTGCACTGAATCTATAGATTGCTTTGGGTAGTATAGTCATTTTCACAATATTGATTCTTCCAATCCAAGAACATGGTATATCTCTCCATCTGTTTGTATCATCTTTAATTTCTTTCATCAGTGTCTTATAGTTTTCTCAGTACAGGTCTTTTACCTCCTTAGGTAGGTTTATTCCTAGGTATTTTATTCTTTCTGTTGCAATGGTGAATGGGATTGTTTCCTTAATTTCTCTTTCTGATCTTTCATTGTTAGTGTATAGGAATTCAAGAGATTTCTGTGCATTAATTTTGTAACCTGCAACTTTACTAAGTTCATTGATTAGCTCTAGTAGCTTTCTGGTGGCACATTTAGGATTATCTATGCATAGTATCATGTCATCCGCAAACAATGACAGTTTTAATTCTTCTTTTCCAATTTGTATTCCTTTTATTTCTTTTTCTTCTCTGATTGCCATGGCTAGGACTTCCAAAACTATGTTGAATAATAGTGGTGAGAGTGGACATCCTTGTCTTGTTCCTGATCTTAAAGGAAATGGTTTCAGTTTTTCACCATTGAGAATGATGTTTGCTGTAGGTTTGTCATATATGGCCTTTATTATGTTGAGGTAGGTTCCCTCTATGCCCACTTTATGGAGAGTTTTTATCATAAATTGGTGTTGAATTTTGTCAGAAGCTTTTTCTGCATCTATTGAGATGATCATATGGTTTTTATTCTTCAATTTGTTAATATGGTGTATCACATTGATTGATTTGCATATATTGAAGAATCCTTGCATCCCTGGGATAAATCCCACTTGATCGTGGTGTATGATCCTTTTAATGTGTTGTTGGATTCTGTTTGCTAGTATTTCGTTGAGGATACTTGCATCTATATTCATCTGTGATATTGGTCTGTAATTTTCCTTTTTTGTAGTACTTTCTTTGATTTTAGTATCAGGGTGACGGTGGCCTCTTAGACTGAGTTTGGGAGTGTTACTTCCTCTGCAATTTTTTGGAAGAGTTTGAGAAGGATGGGTGTTAGCTCTTCTCTAAATGTTTGAATTCACCTGTGAAGCCATCTGGCCCTGGACTTTTGTTTGTTGGAAGATTTTAAATTACAGTTTCAATTTCATTACTTGTGATTGGTCTGTTCATATTTTCTATTTCTTCCTGGTTCAGCCTTGGAAGGTTATACCATTCTAAGAATTTGTCCGTTTCTCGCAGGTTGTCCATTTTATTGGCATAGAGTTGCTTGTAGTCGTCTCTAACAATGCTTTGTATTTCTGTGGTGTTCGTTGTAACTTCTTTTTCATTTCTAATTTTATTATTTGAGTCCTCTCCCTCTTCTTCTTGATGAGTCTGGCCACTCTCGCCTTTTGAGATGGACCTCATTCTGTCTATGGAATGTGTATCTCTCTATATAAATCCACTTCTTACATATCACTTTGTCTCTCACTGAATTCTTTCTGCGCTAAGACATAAAGAACCTGAGCTTCAGTAAGTCCTGAGACCAGGTGTGTGATTTCAATGAAAAGACAGTGAGTTCAAGTTCCAATCTGAGTTGTGCAGTTTCAGCATGGATCCAAATAGCTGAGAGTTGTTTCCTGTTAGAGGAAAGGAATTAAACTGGGCTCTAGGCAGGGACAGGCTGTCAGATGAAGCAGGACAGCGCAGGGGGGCCACCATGGACAGATGTTCATGGCAGACTCGAGCACGGACGTGCAGGGAGAGAGAGCCTTCTACGACAGAAGAGTCCTGTCAGGGGGAGGTAAACTGGGGAGGCAGCTGGGCCAGACGGTGGAACTTTCGGGACACAGAGGGGAGAGGCGGGGCTGCATTTCATCCCGTAGAATATGGGAAGCCCTGAAGTTTCTGAGGGAGCAGCGCAGGGAAGGGGTGTTTCCAGAAGGTGAATTTGGCTACGAGGGGGGGTTTGGGGGCCATGGTGTTGGTGTCGGTAATGCTTCCAACCTTGTTATCATTATCATCCACGAAAGAGAAAATTTTATTTATTTAAGTATGAATTCATTTAAATTTAAATTAAATACTAAGGAATAAGATGGGAAGGGAAGGTGGAGCTTTGGAGGGCCACAACCATTGTAATGTCTAAGATTTTTTTCACCCCCCAAGAAGGCATTGAGAATGTGTGGTGTGAGGGGGCAGATCTGAGAGACACTGTGATGCATGAATTGATTCAACTTGGTTGATCTAGGAGGGGGAAGGGCAGGAGGGAGGGGGGCAAAATCAGCAAGGTCTCCACAGCTCCCTGCCTGAGTCACCTAAGAGAAAGCTGACAGAAAATCAGCAGGTTCACTAAGTGAAGGCCGGAATTATGGGTTTTGCAATTATCTCAAGGAAGCACAGGAGCCAATGTTTCGTCTCCTAAATTCAGCCCTTTGGTGGTTGGATGTGGCGCAGGAAGGGTTCTCCTGTGCTCTAGAAGCTGACATGGGGAGAGTACTGCAGGCCCAGCCACTGCCCCAACCTGCCCCTGGTCCCATCTTCCCCGCACACTCAATCTCGGCAGGTCCAGCCGTTGCCCCTCTGGGAAAGCAGACCCACACTCCGCCCTGCTCTGTGCTGGGCAGCTGACCACTAAGGGCAGCGTCCACATTTACAAACCCACCCCCAGGCAGGAGCACAAGTGGGGGCCCATATGCCACATGCTTGAATGTCTAAAGGTTATAAATCAAGCTAAGAAACTGCAAAATGATATATAGCCTCGCCTACTGTTTTGACAAATACACGTTCATGTCAACCCAGAAGGCCAAGCCCAACCTCAGAGCTCTGACTCCTGGGAGCTCCGGCCGGGACATGGCAGGGCAGGGAGTGCGGGCCCAGCTCCAGAGCTGCCCTTTTCCCACCATAGCAGCAGCCGGCACAGAGAAGAGCCTGGCGTGTGCTGGTGGACACCCCCGCCCACTATCTGAGCTCTATCGAAAGCCGTCTGAAAGGCAGCCCTCAGCCCCCTCTCAGCACTGGGGAGGGGGGGAGGGGAGGGAGAGGAGAGGGGCGAGGGGAGGGGGAGGGGAGGGGGGACCCCGCATGCGCAGTACAGCCCCCACCCCCCACCCCCGGGGCTCGCCTAGGGAGGAGGCCCGGGCAGGTCCCGAGGTGGGCTCCGGGCTGTGTGGACATGATTCTGGGTCCCAGTACCCAAGTGTGGCCTAGAAGGGAAATCTCAGGTGGGCACGTCCTCTTGGCCCACAGACCACGCCCTGAGTACAGGTGAGTGATCACACAGGACCCCCTTGCCTTGGCCTATGGCCACTGTTCACGGCGGGCCCTTGTCTTCTGCCCTCGGGTTGGTTCAGCCAATGAAGGTGCCAGCAGGTCTCAGAAGGCTGGAGGAGACTGAGAGGAACTGATTCTCTCCCCCAGCCCTCCCTGCAGGCTTCATGGGCCCACCCTCTCCTGGACGCCAGGGCTCCCCTGTAAGGGAGCCCCTTCCCAGGGCTCTTGGTCTTTTCCAGATTCTGGTAACTGCTCCCTCCTCTTGCCCTTCACCCCTAACCTGGTGAAGGCTCCACACTCTTCCAGCCCTCAAGGCTTCACTGCCAGCTTGCTGGTTTCCTTTAACCCTGCCCACCCCTTTGTGAGCAGACCTTCATTAAACTCTCCACTGTTCCCCCACTGTTACTGTAGCTTTTCCCAATGCCTCTCCCCTGGGCTCCGTCTGGGTGGATGGCCGCCCCCCAGGCAGACACTCAGGTGTCCCAGCTTCCTCTGGTTCCATCGGTGGCTGTCTCCCTCCTTCACTTCTCACGATCCCTCCACTTTTATTTTTTTAACTGGAGTATAGTTGATTTACAATGTTGTGTTCGTTTTAGGTGTACAGCAAAGTGACTCAGTTATACATATACATATATCCATTCTTTTTCAGATTCTCTTCTGGTATAGGTTATCACAGAATATTGAGTAGAGTTCCCTGTGCTATACAGTAGGTCCTTGTTGATTATCTATCTTATGTATAGTAGTGTGTGTATGTTAATCCCAAACTCCTGATTTATCCCTCCCCACAACATTTTCCCTTTGGTAACTATAAGTTTGTTTTTGAAATCTGTAAGTCTGTTTCTGTTTTGTAAATAAGTTCATTTGTATCATTTTTTAAAATTAGATTCCACATATGAGTGATATCATATGATACTTGCCTTTCTTTGTCTGACTTACTTCACTCAGTATGAAAATCTCTAGGTTCATCCATGTTGCTGCAAGTGGCATTATTTCATTTTTTTATGGCTAATATTACATTGTATATATATGTACCACTTCTGGGTATATACCCCAAAGAATTGAAAACAGGGTCTTGAATAGATGTTTGCACACACATGTTCCTGGCAGCATTATTCCCAAGAGCCAAAAGGTAAAAACAACCCAAATGTCCATTGACAGATGAATGGCAATTAAACAAGATGTGATATATTCATACAGTGGAATATTATTTGGCCTTACACGCTACAACATGGATGAACCTTGAAGGCATAATGCTAAGTGAATAAGCCAGTCACAAAAAGACAAATACTGTATGATTCCTAGAGCAGTCAAGTTCATAGAGACAGAAAGTGGAATGGTGGTTGCCAGGGGCAGGGGGAAGCAGGAGTAATGAGTTATTGTTTCAGGACTTACCTGGTGGCGCAGTGGTTAAGAATCCGCCTGCCAATGCAGGGGACACGGGTTCGATCCCTGGTCCAGGAGGATCCCACATGCCGCGGAGCAACTAAACCCGTGCGCCACAACTACTGAGCCTGTGCTCTAGAGCCCTCAAGCCACAACTACTGAAGCCCGCGCTCCACAACTACTGAAGCCTGCGTGCCTAGAGCCCGTGCTCTGCAACAAGAGAAGCCACCACAGTGAGAAGCCCGTGCACCACAACGAAGAGTAGCTCCCACTCGCCGCAACTAGAGAAAGCCCGTGCGCAGCCAAAAATAAATAAATAAATAAATTTATTTTTTTAAAAAAGAGTTATTGTTTCATTGACAGTTTAGGAAGATGAAAAAGTTCTGGAGATGTATGCTGGTGACGACTGCACAACAGTGTGAATATTCTTTTGCCACTGAACTATATGGTTAAAATGGTACATTTTATGCTATGTATGTTTTAGCCCAATTTTTTTAATTTTAAAAAATCAGCATTGCATTCTTTCTCCTAACAAATGGAGGGGAAACCCCAGGCCTCTGGAGGTTCTCCTAACCAGGACACACCAGCGTACCAGGCAGCTGGGAGCTTAGACAAGATATTTTTGTTTCAACTGATCCCTGGGATTATTAGGAAGCTACTAGATTTTTAATCTTTTCTCTTTCCAGACTGAAAAGGTCATCTGAGGGGTACCTAGTCTTAGGCAAATTCCTCTCTAGCAATTATTTTTAAATGTCAGTCCACAAGGAAGCCCCTCTTCGAAAAACAAGTTAGGAAGAGAAGACAGGGATGCAACACATACCCCACAATTGTTGACGGGCATCTTGTTGGCATGGCCTGCTGAGTGTGCACGGATGCTTTTTAGAGGGGCGTGTTAGGCTGGGCCGACACATTAGGGCCGGTTGAGCCCAGGCTCTGCTTTGGACCAGGTGTCTGGCACAGGGCTGCCCCCAAGGAAGGCGGGCTTCCTATTACTCACACAGAGCCATCTATGTGCTGTCTGCAAGCCTCCTTCCTCAGAGACACACCCACCCCCTGGCCAGTGCCTCTGCTCAGGAGTGAGGGGCTGGATGGAATGGAGACCCTCAGGAGGACCTGCAAGGAAGGCTTCTTGGCTCTAAACCATCTGCAGGTGCTCCAGGGATTACGGATTATAGCAATCATTGAAACCCCAGGCAGTGGGAAGCTCCCTCCTCTGATGGCCCCAGCCAGCCTGCTTGGCCATGTTGCAGCAGAAATAGAAATGAGACTTTTCTGATAAACAAGGAAAATAAGGAGACAATGAACAGGCTGGGGAAACAACATAAACAGGTCTGAAAGAGTTAAGCAATCTTGGTCATTGTTTAGCTGTTACTACTAACAAACACTTGTAGCTAGACTTGTCCTTCACAAAGCTGATTACTCTCTGACTCCATACAAATTATCCTTTGCACCTGGCCTTTCTTCTCCCCCTACACTCCCTTGTAGCACTCTTCATTTCAGAAAGAAGTTCATGGGCCGATAACTTCAGGGACACCAGACCCGGTTGCTGAGCCGCCTGATGCCAGCTTTGGCCATGAATTTGCAGAAGAAAAGAAATGCAAGACCTTCACTATTTTTGATCCTTATCATATACCCCGGACTGCAAGCCGAGCCCCACGTATAAAATCTTCTCCGATTCCCCAAGGAGGGGGGCACAGTTCTTGAGGCGTTAGCCTACTGTGTCTTCCCTTTGCCTGGCAAGGAAAATAAAAAGCCTCTCTATTTCTTATCTTCCAGTTCTCTGTCTCCGTATTTTTATTCGGCATCGGTGCACAGGGAGCCAGATTGGCACAGCCAGGACTCAACGAGTTGCAAAGATTCTTATATATGAGTTCATGTGTGTGTACCTCACCATGTGCTCCCCTGGTCCTATTTCATCCAAGTGACATCTAGACATCCAGGAAAGCCCTGCAGGGGAGAAAAGGTGCCCAGAAGACCAGCTGCTCTGGCGGGAGGGCGTCGGAAGGAGGAGTAGCCCCCTCCCTTGGCTTTGGTGACCGAGATCTTGACAGCTGATGTGTAAGAGCCTCAGGTCTTATCGCACCTGCTGGAGGTGACACCTCCTTCCCCGGAAGCTTTCCCTAAAGTCAGGGTCTTTCCCAGCCTCAGAGGCTTACTCAGGCAGGGAGGGGAAAGGGGCTGTCCTGATTCTCCACACTCTGGGCGACACCAGAAGTTGCAGGGATCAGGATACAGGAAGTCCAATTTGCTCCTCAAACGTGGCTTGAGGAAGGAGCACCCTGACTGAGGCTGCAGCCTGTTGGATGATTCTATTCAGAGCTGGGTTTTCTGGGAACGTGGCAGGATTTCACCTGCCAGTCCTGAGAGCTACCTCCTGGCTTTCCTGGCTTTCTCCCAGAGGAGGAGGGCGTTTTTATGAGGCTTTCACTTTTGCATCTGACATCACAGAGGAAACCCAAGTTCTGCCCCCAGTTGTTCTGTGGCCATC
This sequence comes from Eschrichtius robustus, assembly GCF_028021215.1. Lineage (NCBI taxonomy): Eukaryota > Metazoa > Chordata > Mammalia > Artiodactyla > Eschrichtiidae > Eschrichtius > Eschrichtius robustus. The sequence goes on along the minus strand of NC_090832.1, from coordinate 68,763,512 downwards.
ACTTAACCCCCTGGACCCCAGGCTCTTCTTCTGTAAACTGAAAGTCCTAACCAGGTGATGGCTCAGGCTCCTGCCAGCGACATCAACCTCCGTCAGAAAGTTACAATGTGTTATTCAGAAGATCACCCACACCCAGACACACACAGCTGCCCTACAAAACTGTGCATTGAGGCAGGGTCACGTTGTGACTTTTGAGGACGCTGGGCACTTTTGCCTTCGTGGGCCCTTCCACCAGAAAAAAAATATTTAAAAAGCATACAACTGTGGTGGTATAAAGATGAATATATTAATATTATATATTAACATTTTCTTCTACCTAAAATTTTATTTTTTTCTTCTGACTTTAAAATAACATCTTAACAGGGGCCCCTAGGAGTATTGTTTGTGAGCCCTAAACACGCCTGCTCTGCCTAGTGGCCCAGCACTGGGGGATGTGCGGATTGAGGGGGTAAGAAAGAGACCCAGCTAGGAGAGCGGGCCTTCCTCAGTAGCTATGTGACCTGGACCAGTCACCTTACCTCTCTGTGCCTCAGTTTCCCCATCTGGGCATAATAGTAGTACCTACTTCACGGAGTTGTGAGGAATGAAGTAAGATCGTGTCTGTAAGTACCCTGGGTAGAATGGTACCTGGCACAGAAGTCACTAGAAGTTGTTCATTGTCATTAATGCTGTTGTTTGTCAACCTTGTTCCAGTTGCCTTGCTGACCCTCTGCATCTTACCCGACCCTCTAGAAGAAAGGCAAGGGGAGCAAGGATGTCTCGCTTGGACTTCCTGGAGCACATACAGCTAATTTTAGAGCTGCTTATTCAGGGAAATGTTACTGAATTTCAGAAAACTCTCTGGTGGCATTACCCAAAACAAGCCCTCGAGGGCACCAGAACCCCCTAGCTGTGCAGCATTCCACCCGGGGCAGGAAGAAGAGGCAGGGGCTGTCATCTGTCGCCTGCTCTCTCCTCCTGCTCGGCAGGTGTCAGAGCTCAGGGAACTGAGTGGGAGGCTTTGAGTCCTTGTAAAATGCAACGGCCTCTGGGATAAATTAATGTCCTAATCCCCTAACAGTCACACGAGGGAGGCCTGACAGCTGGGTTTTTCTAAGGGGCCGTGAGCCTGTATGTGCCAGGGCTTTACATACATTATCTCGTTTAATCCTGACAGCAACCCCAGATGGACGGATTACTATCCCCATTTCACAAACCAGCAAGCAGAGGCTCAGAGAGGGTCGGTGACTTGCCCGCAAGTCACCCCTACTCCTTCCTGCCGCCCCAGGAGAACGTTGGCACCTGAGAGGAGTTCAGGAGCAAGATAAGGGAGAAATGGAAACCCGCCTGCCTGGGTCTCCCTGGCCGGGGCCCATCAGCGGCCATGCTCCGGGCCTCAGTTTCCCCACCTGCGCAAGGGGGGCGTGGGCCCCGTGTCTCATGCACTCTGCAGTTCTCATCCCTCTCCCTGCCTGGTTGGTGCAGATGGCCGCCTCCTTGCCCAGCCCCCTCCCCTCTGTGGCATTCCTCCTGTCCCCACCACTCCTCCCCAACCCGCCGAAGCAGGGAAGCTCCTTTGGGGCAAGTCTGCAAGGGAGCTTTGCAAGGCATTAAACTGTTGCTGCATTGGCAAGCAGGGGGCCCCCTCAGAACCCCAAATTCCCAGCCAGGCACGGGATAGCAGAGCCGGGGAGTCCTTTTCTGTGTGGACGCTCAAGCCCTGCCACCCCCCCCCAACCCACGCAGCTCTTATGCTCTTATTTTTTTCGGAAAGGAAAGTTGGCAGCAGCAGGGCTGGGCCTCCATGAATGTAAACAGCTTAATCATCCTCAGGTCCTTTTCTCAACAGCCCTCTCCACTCACTTCCTTCCAGCTCTTTTCTCCTGGGGATAATTAGTGACTCCGGAGCCAGCTGGGCTTCTCTGAGTGTGAGTGGGAAAATCAGGGACCCCTGGGGGAGGGCTGTGCCTGAGGGAACCCACTGGAAGAGCAGCAGGAGGCAGCCCTGGCATCAGGCCCCAAAGGGCCGAGGGGAGGACACAGTCTTACCTCCAAAGGCGGGCCTCATGGTGAAGTCATGGTCATCCACTCTGAGAAGTGGCTGAGGTTTTCCCTTTCGGATTTTGGTCACATCAAGGTTCTTCTTATATAGGTGACTGCAAAGACAAGCAAGAAACTGTTTTCCATCAGCCCACCAAGGCATCGCGTGAGAAGATTTGGGGAGATTACTTCCTGCAGGATGTACGTGTCACTCACCTTTTCCGCCATCCTACCATCTCTTTCTCCACTGAAGGGAGGTCGAGAGATAAAGGGTCCCCCCTGCTTACCTCCACCACCCCGGGCCCTCACGGGCAGGCTGACCCGAGGACCTGGCCCTTCCAGAGGTTTCCTAAAGTAGATCCCCCCGAGGCAGGACACCATCCTACCTTGCAAGCTCCTAGCTGTCTTGCCCAAAGTCATGATTGGATGACCAACAGTTGGGTCTAATGGTGGAGAATTATGATGGGTCTTTTTTTTCTGTTAAAATATTTCTTCAGTGTTGTTTTAATATTGGTTTTGCGATAAGGAAAATTCTTAGGGACTTCCCTGGTGGTCCAGTGGGTAAGACTCCACGCTCCCAATGCAGGGGGCCTGGGTTCGATCCCTGGTCAGGGAACTAGATCCCGCATGCCGCAACTAAGACCCGGCACAGCCAAAATAAATAAATAATAAATAAATAGTTCTAAAAATCAATATAACAAAGTGGCATATTTTTTAAAATAAAATAAAATAAAATTCTGAGACAAATGTAGTTAAAGTTTTAAAAGGCTGGTGTTATCCTAGCCAGACCTGATGCTCTTTTTTTTTTTTTAGAGTATTAGTCATTTTTTAAAATTTTTATTTATTTATTTATTTATGGCTGTGTTGGGTCTTCGTTTCTGTGCGAGGGCTTTCTCTAGTTGTGGCAAGCGGGGGCCACTCTTCATCACGGTGCACAGGCCTCTCACTATCGCGGCCTCTCTTTGCGGAGCACAGGCTCTAGAGCACAGGCTCAGTAATTGTGGCTCATGGGCCCAGGTGCTCCACGGCATGTGGGATCTTCCCAGAGCAGGGCTCGAACCCGTGTCCCCTGCTTTGGCAGGCAGATTCTCAACCACTGCGCCACCAGGGAAGCCCAGACCTGATGCTCTTTACATCTGTCCAGTTGGCAGCTGTCTGAAGAATCCACCCTGGCGGAGAGAGCCTCAACCCTTGGGAGAACAGACAGTTCACAGCCAGTGGGCATCAAGGCCACAGGTGGGCACAGTGTTGCTCCGACCATCCAGTCAGGTGGTGGGCGGGGGAGCTGGAGCCCAGGACTGCAGACCCTGCTTCCCTGTCCTTCCTTTAACCCAGAGGAAAAAGGAGTAATTCTCTCCTCTTTTTCACTCACACTCATTCTTTCCAGATCTTTTTTTTATTCCCCACCACAATCACACATAATCCTAAAGCAGTCAAATTCAAAATCTTCTAAAGCAATAGTCTACTTAGGATTATCACTAAACAGGAAGAATAATAAGAGGGGAGGGAAAAGAAGATGGAGAGGAAGCAAGGCAGGAAGAAAGGAAGGCTAGGAGGCAGGTTATTTGGACATTTGGGTCTGACAGGATATGAGCTTTAAATCTTTTCTTTTTTTTTTTTCTGGCCGTGCCTCGAGGCTTGTGGGATCTCAGTTTCCCCGACCAGGGATTGAACCCAAGACCTGGCAGTGAAAGCCCGGAATCCTAACCCCTAGGCCACCAGGGAACTCCCTGAGCTTTAATTCTTGACAGAAGAAAATAATCTTATAAGAAGTCAGTGTTACTATCATATCTGTTATGTGCTGGCTATTGAAGGGTTTTAGAAGTCAATGAAGAGATTTTGTTTTTGAGTGTGTGTTGTTCAGCTATATATACCCCTATTTACTCTCCACGTTCTTACCACATTTTGTTGACTTTTTAGAGAAACAAGCATATTTCCTGTTTAAACCCTGTAAGAGGAAAGGGACATATTTCCTGTCTCGAGGTCCTGTTCTTTGAGACATCTTCCTATGAAATCCTTCTTAACTTTCATTCTCTACCAGCTCTGCCCAGATGGTATCACTTGATGGGAGGTCTGAAGCTGTGCTGATCAATAAAACAGCCACTAGTCACATGGAACTGTTTAGATTTAAGTTAATTAAAATTAGATAAAATTAGTATTCAGTTTCCTCGGTTACACTAGCCATATTTAGGTGCTCATAGGTGTCTGATCACTACTATACTGGACAGTGCAGATATATAACATTTCCACAATTGGGAAAAGCTTGATTATTCAGTGCCGACCTGACCCTCAACCGTCTTCCCCACCCAAGAAGCAGATTCCCCTGTGAGCTGGGCCTCCCCGCCTTACAGCCCTGCTCTGGGAGTCACCTCGTCCAGCTTCTCACAGCTCAGGACCTCCCAGGCAGGCTCCCGCTTCTGCTGAAGGCTCGGTACCAGCTGTTTCTCTCTATTCAGTTCCTCCCTTCAACCTTGGGGAGTTCAACATCCAGATCATAGGAGAGCAAAATTTGCCACCTCAAAATGTGTCTCTTTGGCATGTGGATTATTTTGAGCTGAAAACAATCAAGGCCCAAAAGATCCAGGAAGAACCTTTGAGCTTCCCCCTAACTGCCTAAAAGAATTTGCACAGAGGGCCTGTTCCTGGAAGAGAACTGTCACCAGAGATCTCTGCAAAGAATATGGGCTAGGGGTGGTGGGGAGAAACTCTGCTGGGCCTGAAGACCAGAGTCCACTTGGTGTCCCATTGTCTCTGCACAGCCCGGCACACCATTGGTTTACCAAACACTTCCATCTTTTTTTTTTTTTTAATCTTATTTATTTTTGGCTGCATTGGGTCTTCATTGCTGCACGCGGGCTTTCTCTCTAGTTGTGGCGAGCAGGGGTACTCTCCAGTTGCGGTGCATGGGCTTCTCATTGCGGTGGCTTCCCTTGTTGCGGAGCACGGGCTCTAGGCGCGCAGGCTTCAGTAGTTGTGGCTCGCGGGTTCTAGAGCTCAGGCTCAGTAGTCATGGCGCACAGGCTTAGTTGCTCCAAGGCATGTAGGATCTTCCCGGACCAGGGATCGAACCCATGTCCCCTGCATTGGCAGGCAGATTCTTAACCACTGAGCCACCAGGGAAGTCCCTCTTTTTCATCTTCACGTGAATTGCCTTCCTCCCCTTTGTAGTCCTAAACCACTACCCCCAACATCCTCCTTTGTCTTTAGCTGAAGATGGTTTTTAAGCTGAGGGTTTGGCCATTTAGGTGAATTACTCAGTTTTCCTGGGTCTTTCCCATGGATACAGGTTATTAAACTTTGGTTTGATTTTCTCCTGTTAATCTGTCTCATGTCAATTCAACTCTTAGACCAGCCAGAAGAACTTAGCAGGGTAGAGGAAAACGTCTTCATCCCGGACAAAACGGACAGCCATCCTGCAGTCTGGTTGCACAACTCTTCAATTCCTGGACTCAAGTTTATTTGCTCAACACATTTCTATGGATCACCTACTCTGTCCAAACGCTGCTCACTCAAGTCACGGGAGGACATATATTCACCTCCCCTACAGAGCTGATGACCTAGTGGGAGAAATAGACAATAAACAAGTGGACAGATAAAGAATGTAACTTCAAAAAGTGTTGGGACCTCCCTGGTAGTCCAGTGCGTAAGACTCTGCGCTCCCAATGCAGGGGGACTTGGTTCAATCCCTGGTCGGGGAACTAGATCCCGCATGCATGCCACAGCTAAGAGCCTGCATGCTGCAACTAAAATATCCCACATGCCACAACTTAGACCCAGCGCAGCCAAAATAAACAAATAAATAGAAAGTGCCATAAATATATCATAGAGCAGGGTAAGGAAGAAGAGAGAGATGGGTTGGGGTAGAGGGTGATCAGAGAAGCCCTCTGAGCCCTGGAAAGGGTGAGTCATGAGAGGAGCTGAAGAAAGTGCATTCTGGGAGAGGGAAGAGCAAGTGCAAGTGTCCTGAGGTGAGTGTGGCTTGTGTGTGGAACAGTAAGAAAACCAGTGGGCAGAGAATAAGGAGGAGGAAAGCAGTAAGAAAGGAGGTGGGAGACAAGGCCAGGGACTAGATCCTGAGGTCCTCAGGGATATATACTGAGTGGGGAAACCCATGGGAATTCTGAGCAGGGGAGTCAAAAATTCTGGTTTAACACCTGGGAAGATCACTCAGGTAGAGGAGACTGTGGGAGGGCAGAGAAGAAATGGGAAACCATTAGGAGACTTCTGCTGAGAGAACATGGTGCCTGGGTTAGGGCGGTAAGGGGTGGAGCTGTAGAGAAGTGATCAGAAAGGCTTTGCTGATGGATTGGGTATGGGGTATGGGGGAAACAAAGAGGCAGGGATGGCCCAGGTTTACGACGAGCACCTTGGTGAATGGTGGGGCATTCGCTGAGATGGTAAAAACTGGAGGAGTGGCATGTTTGTGGGGATGACGGTGCATCAGATTCTTAGAAGCCGTCTTGATGTCCAGACGCCTGTGAGACACCAGGTAGGAAGTGCAAATAGGGTGGGTGCAACTCAGAAGACAGTAGCAGTAGCAGTGTTTTCACTTCCCTTGGCCTTGTAGGTTCTGGGGGGGCCCCTGGGGGCTCAGCAGATGTGCCTGACCCTCCTTCTCCCAGAGCCCTTTGACTCTGCCCTCAACACCCTGGCCTGGCTTCCTCAGCTTGTCCCCTTCTCACTGCTCATTCTCATCAGCATTCAGACGGATTCGACTCTCTCTCACCTTGAACCAGAATGAAGCAGAAAATCTGTCTGGACCCCACGTCTCTTCACGCAAAATTAATTGAAAAGTGATGGCGGGACAGTGGTGGCAGTTATACTCTTCTTTGAACATTTCCTTTTTTTAAAAAAAAATCTCTCCCCGCCTCTCAATAAATAAATAACTTTCCCAAAGACCTGCTGCCATTCCTCACTCCTGAGCACTTCTTGCCCCACTCGTGCCTGAGCCGAGGCCTTGAAGGTGCACTTGCCAAGGGTCAGGGAGGACCAGCCTCTGCTGGAAATCTCGTCTTCCAGGACAGGGTGCTTGTCCTGTCTCAGCTGCCTTCTCTTCCCTCTCGACACTCCCTTTGGCAGTGGCTTCAACTGTCATTCACTTACTGATGATTCCTAAATCTATGTCCCTTGCTCTACACCTTTATATCCTACTGTCTAACAGATCATCCCCAGTTGGGTATCCTATAGGCATTTAAACTCAACACGTCCATAGTTTGGGACCCGCTGAGTGGGAGGTGACCCAGCTGAAGGACACGTGGGCGTTATATGAAACTGGCGGGAGGGTAGGAGGGGTGAGGCTGAAATGGACAGACTGAGGCTGCAGGGGCTCAGCCAGGGAGAGCCTTGAAGATCCTGTTAAGAATTTTATCTTTACCCATGGGACTTCCCTGGCGGTCCAGTGGTTAAGACTCCCCGCTTCCATTGCAGGGGGCGCGGTTCGATCCCTGGTCAGGGAACTAAGATCCTGCGTACTGCGTGGCCAAAAAAAGAAAAAAAAAAAAGAATTTTATTTTTATCCAAAAGCCAAGGAAAAAGAGGAAGGGTGTTGGGCACTTGGAGAACGAAGCTATGATCAGATATGCTTTTGGACAAGCTCGTTGCAGCTGCACACTCCGAGGACGAGAGGCCAATGGCTTCTTCCTGTAGCTGGAAGGTGGGACCTAAGTCAGTTCCCTAGAAGCACGTGTGGTCATGGAGGGGCCCTTCCAAGGAGCTTCCGCCCCCCCGGGTCTCTTCCCCAAGAAATGGAGTAGGACCAGGCCCGGCTCCCTGCACAGCGACTGCTGGGGGGCCGTATACAGAAGCCCCAGCAGAGACACCCCGGGAACGTGGAAGCAGAGCTCAGCCTGAGGGCTTAGCCGATCACAGACGTTAAATTGTGAGGGCAGCCAGCTCACTGCCCCCTGGCTCGCGGGGAGCAAATCCCTCCCGGTCAGCACAGTTTCTCAGTTGAGAGGGGAGGATTAGGGGAAGGGGAGTTCCCGCATGCCAGCACCCCGGCGAGAGGGAGGAGATTGAAACCCCAGTGCCATTAATAAGGACCCAGAATTTTTCTTACGGGTCCAGTTATTTGATAACTCAGGCCGCTGATATCCTGATCCTTGGGCTATTGGTGTAAGCTAGATGCCCTGCATCCATCCTCCACGGGAGATGCCGGCCACTGCCCCATCCCAGACTCCAGGGGCTCGGCTCTCCCACCCCAGACTCCTCCAGGGGCCATATGCCGAGCCCCAGCCCCGCGGTGGGGCTGCCAGAACCTTCACGGAACCTCAGACCCAGCCTTGTCGGGGTGTGGAGGGGGGAGAGAAGAAGAAAAAGTGCATTTGAGAAGCAGGGTTGGTGAGCTGCAGTCACCACATCATTCCAGTGGGTTTCAATTGGAGAAATGAGGTTCAGAAAGATCAGGAAACACGGCCACACAGCCAGGGAGCAGCAGAAGCAGGGCCTGAACCTGGTTTCTCCTGACTTCCCAACCCCACTTCCTTCCCCAGATCCCTAGGGAGGGTGAGGGTCACTGGGTAGCAGGAGAGCAAAGCGGCTCCTGAGTCCAGCACTGGAACCATGATGCCAGAGGAGAGAAGGACGGCCAAGGGCAGGTGGAACCAAAGGGGCAGCAAATGGGAAGGAAAGATGAAAGGGGACCTCAGGCTTCGGGACCAGGAGGGGCCACACAGTGTGATCAGGGCAGAGCCCAGACTCCCAGATCGTGGTGTATTTTCAGATCTCAAGGGAGAAGGGCGTCTCTTGGCAGGAAAGCAATCATGTGGTCAGGAGGCCAGGAAAGCAATCATGTGGTCAGGAGGCCGCCTTAGGCAGCAAGGGCGGGGAGTAAACCTGGGAGGCTGAGAGGCAGGAAGAACACAACAAAAGAAACAGCCAAGAGCAAACAGGCTCACTTGGCAGCAATTCAATAAAGGGACACAAAGGATCAGAATACAGGAAGCAGTTTTGAAAAAGCAGTTGCTGGACAGAATAATTGTTTTGTGAGGGTGTGTTGGCCAGGGTGACACAGGGAAGGCTGACAGGTTAGAAGAAGTCCTCTCGGTGTGTGTGTGTGTGTGTGTGTGTGTGAACAGGACTTGTAAGAGAAGGAGCTACTCCACAGAGCTGAACTGCTCTAAGACTGTAATGAGAAAGGTTCAGGTCATTTTATTCCTATTTAAACTCTTGTGTCGATAATGAAAGTACCTTTTAGTCAGATGTTTGGCTGAAATTTTTCACAGACAGACATAGCTCTATGATTGTCTGAGCGTGTACACGCCCTGGTGGATTACAGAAAGGCCTAGAAGCATGTTCCCTGATACGTTTTCTCTATCCTTTTTCCCAGCTTCTGTTCAATAATTATTTTATATTCTTTGAATGTGTATGTTCACCTTTTCATCCACTTTAACACCTCATGGGATAGATTTCAAAAAGTTATCTTCACCCCTAAGGGTCAAATTCAATTCATCCATAAACAGTATAAAGTTTCCTCAAAAAACTAAAAATAGAACTACCATATGACCCAACAATTCTACTCCCAGGTATATATCTGAAGAAAATGAAAACACTAATTTGAAAAGATACGTGCACCTCAATGTCCATAGCAGCATTGTTTACAATGGCCAAAATGTGGAAGCAACCTAAGTGTCCATCAACGGATGAATGGATAAAGAAGGTGTGGTCTACATATACAATGGAATACTACTCAGCCATAAAAAAGAAAGAAAATTTGCCATTTGCAACAACATGGATGGACTTGGAGGGTATTACGCTAAGTGAAATAAGTCAGACAGAGAAAGACAAATACTGTATGGTATTACTTATATGTGGAATCTAAAAAACAAAACAAACTAGTGAATATTTAAAAAAACAGACTCACAGGTATAGAGAACAAACTACTGGTTACCGGTAGGGAGAGGGAAGGGGGAGGGGCAAAATAGGGCTAGGAGATTAAGAGGTACAAACTACAATGTATAAAATAAATAAGCTACAAGGATACATTGTACAACACAGGGAATATAGCCAATATTTTATAATAACTATAAATGGAGTATAATGTATAAAAATTTAGAATCACTATGCTGTACACCTGAAACTAATACAATACTGTAAACCAACTATACTGCAATTAAAAAAATTTTTTTAAATAAATTCAGTCTGTCCACAAGCTCATGCAGGTGTCTGAGAACGAGACTGTGGGTCTTCTGAGAGTAACAGAGATGCTGTAACTGCCCAGGCTGCCAAGTGGAATCCCTGAGGGTCCCTGAGGGGCTCGTGCTGAACCCCAGCACCATTATTAGAAAATAGACAGGTTCAGACAACGATTTCCCTTCAGACCTAGTAAATCAGGATCCTAGGTTCTGGTCCTGTCAAGCTACTACCGAGCTGTATGAATTACTCATGCCGACGTTTTAGCATCTGTAAAATAAGACAGTGTTTCCCCATGTGTGCTCTGTGGACTATGAATCCCACAAGATAGTCCCAAAAAAAAGTGTTGTTCTTTTTTTTTTTTTTAAAGAAACACTGCATAATTTATCTTCCTCTTCAAGATTCACAACCTCTATTGGCATAATAAATGTTCTATAAGTTCTGCTATAAACATATCTGTCTAAAATGGTCTAAACCAGGATTTCCCAACCTTCTTTGACCCTGGAACCCCCTCTTCATACAACACCTATTCACATTTCACAGAATTAGAACTCAGGGAAATTGCTGGACCCCATGACCTCTGAAGTTCCTGCCAGTTCAACAGCCTAGGATTCTGGCTACATAACCAGGATGAGTCTTCGAGAGTGGTGCCTCTTTCCCAACACCCTGGACAATTTGTACCTATTTGCTTTCTGACTGAGTAGAATTAGACTTCACAGAGTATTTACATCTCCCAGAGCAGCAGTCTCCAAAGTAGGGGCACACCTGGAGGGCTCAGGATGCTCCACTGGGATGCAAGAAGTAGAAATTGTAACTCTCATTTATAGTTAGTTTTTATCTAAAAATAAGGAAGCTTTGGGGCGTCCCTGGTGGCACAGTGGTTAAGAATCCACCTGCCAATGCAGGGGACACGGGTTCGAGCCCTGGTCCGGGAAGATCCCACATGCCGCGGAGCAACTAAGCCCGGGAGCCACAACTACTGAGCCCGTGTGCCACAACTGCTGAGCCCGTGTGCCACAACTCCTGAAGCCTGTACACCTAGAGCCCGTGCTCTGCAACAAGAGAAGCCACCGCAATGAGAAGCCTGCGTACCACAACGAAGAGTAGCCCCTGCTCAACGCAACTAGAGAAAGCCCAAGAGCAGCAACGAAGACCCAATGCAGCCAAAAATAAGTACATAAAATAAATTTATAAAAAAAAAAAAAAACTGTGAGAAACAAATGTTTAAAAAATTAAAAAAATAAAAATAAGGAAACTTTTCAGCTTTAATTTAATATACATATTGATAATAGTACATGTATGTAATTTGTGTATATATATGTAAACACATCAGTGGGTATGGTTTCAAAAAATTGTCACTGATAGCGGTACGTGGTCAAAAAGAGAGACCACTGACCTAGAAAATGTGCCTCAAGATATTAGTTAATATTCATAATCACTAGTTCACTCAGTGCTTAGTAGAATGGAAAAACAGACATGTAACATGGCGTGTTACACATGGCGTGGATATCTTAGCTGCTTGCTCTTTTCTTCATGCTGAACAGGCCTAGAATATCGTGCTTCGTACATCAGTTCAAAATAAACGTATTAAGGATCTTCGATCTGTGATGTAGTTATGTTAAGTGCAAATTCTGGGCCTAACCAGTTATTTCTTGGAAGTGTTTCCATTACATCATGAAATAGCCTTCACTGTTGTCCACATGTATATTTTTAATAACCTAGCAAGTTTCAAACATCTTCTCAAAGATTCAAAACAGTACAATGAAACCTGATAGCATTATAAAATTGTTCCCAATCAAATAATTTAAAGAAGACAACTCCCAGTTACATTTTTTTCTTAATAAGTCAAACTACATTCCTATATACAGTTCCCCTCAAAAAAAAAAATTCTTTTTTTTTTTTTTTTAAAGTGAAAGGTTTATTTAGAGAGATACACACTCCATAGACAGAACGCCAGGGTGGCCCCAGGGCATGGGGTAGTCTCAGAAAGTGAGAGCAGCCCTGAAATATGGGGTGTTAGTTTAAAAACAAAGAATTCTTGAGTGTAATTCCTTAGCAGGTCATCTATGGTCCCTACAGGATGTAATCCCAAGAAACTAAGCAGCACAATCTGAGAAGTACAACAATGCTTTACCCACTAAGTCTTCAACTACCTGACTTAAATCAAAATGCTTTGGCTGAACACAGACACCAGAATGAAAGGCTCAGCCTGGTCTAGCTCCCCTCTCTCGCTGCTGGTGACACAATAGTGTGTTTGTGCCCAGGGAGAGGCTGTGTTGGGTGAGGGCGAGGTCCTATCTACCCCCGGCTGGAAAACAGATTCCAATAGGACGGACGATCTAACCACTAGCCCTCCTGGGAGCTGTCCCACTGTGTGTCACTGCCACCACGAATCACCTCCCTCCCCTCCTGCCCACAACTTTACCTTGGCTTGGACGTTTCCAGCTGCCCTGTCCATCCCCTCTTCTTGGGCTTTCTGCTCTCCACAAGAACCATCAGGCAAAACAAGAACAAAATGAGTCTTGAAAAATAAGGCATCCTGTGAATGTCTGTGATGCCACAAGCTGCTTTCCAGTAACCTGCAGCGGGGCAGATCCCCCCAGGCTTAACCATTGACTTGGTCTTCTGCCTCGAGCCAGGGCAGCAAGGAGGGCATGGCTGGCCAGGCTGAGTTTCCCGATTTAATACTGATACTGATGCTTGTGCCACCCTACTTCCCACCCCCTCGGGCCATGACACAAACACCAAGGCTTTGCCTTCCCCGCTACTTAGTGATTGGCTATTAGTCAGTAAGTTGGTTCTCCTGTGAAGCTCAGCTTCCGCTGAGTCCTAGAACAGCTTTGGCTAAAACTGTTATATAAAAAAAAAAAAAATTAAATCTCTTGGACATGCCAGCTTTTTGCTGAGATCATTAATCCATCTCTCTGGCGATATAAAACCAGTCTGTCACATCCGCCAGGGAGCAGGTTGGATTCTGAGTGGATTTGCAGGGAAGACTTATAGACACGGAGATGGGCACCTGAATGTGCCCCGGAAATGCTGAGTAAACACGCAAATGACCTGTTTCCACAGGGTTGCTTTATTTCTTGAGCTAAGAGCCTGTGCTTCACCTATGGCCAAGGGTGCTTGCTTTTCCCCCAAATACACATCTTTTTTTTTTTTTCAATGAAAACACACCTTATCAAAACATAAAACATATTTTGATTTTGAAGGAAAGCATAAACCAAAGGAGAATTCGTGATTATGTAAGCTCTTCTTCCTGGCATGAGCACTAGATTAATGTTGGTCTTTCATCCTAAAATGTATACTGTCATCGCTGATTCACTTTGTTATAAAGCAGAAACTAACACACCATTGTAAAGCAATTATACTCCAATAAAGATGTTTAAAAAAAATGTATAATGCCATCATAAATGAGGCTTGATTCCTATTCTGGGATATGGAATTACGAACATCAGAAGTGAAAAGATACATGTGGTTATGTTTCATCTACTCTGCAGAAGAAAATGTTTAAAAACTACCTATTGCTTGCTTGCTGTGTCCTGGGAATGGAGATGATGAGTGTGGTAGAGACACAGGGAGATGAGGATGGAGGTCAGAAGGAGAAATAGCTAAAACTGAAACAGAATTAGGGTTTTCTTATGTAAGAAGGAATCAAGAGAAGCTCTTTTGATCCCTTTAAGCAAAGTAGAATGATATGATCCACTTTAGTTTTTCAGGAATTCCTAAGAGGGATCAGTTGGGTCAGAGAAGACCCAACTGATTGATCTCTTTTGACTATGTTAAAAGAGGATGAGGCCCTGCCCTAAGGGATGGGAAGAGGGAAGGAGAAGAAGAGGGAAGACAGAAGAATGTGACAGTCAAGTTATCACCGAAGGAGAATATACATGGTGACTGAATAGAGTAGGAGGTGAGAGAACACAATGAATGCTAGGACCCCAGTTTGGAGGCAGGTCTGGTGGGTTGGTACCACCATTATCTGATGTCCCTGAGAGGTGGACAAGTTTGGTGGGGGTGGGGGGGGGAGGATGAGATAAATTTTGACTTATGGAGTTTGAGGCGTCATGGGACCTCTGGATGCCCAGTAGGCAGCTGGAGTATGAGCCTGGAACTCAGGAGAAAGGTCTGGATTGAAGAAATAGATGAGGAACCATCAGTGTAATGGTGGTAGTTTAATCACAGGAAAAGATGAGATCTTCCCGGGAACAGAAGAAGTCGGAGTCCAAGTGCAGAATCCCAGAGACTCTGTACTCTTAAAGGCTGGGTGGGCAGCCAGAACACAGGCATAGAAAAAGTAGCAGAGATGTTGACTACGAAAACCAAAGGAGTTTCAGGAGGGGGATAGTTAACAGTCAGTGCTGGGAAGAAGTAAGTACACAAAACATGTTCCTGGACCTGAGAACCAGAACATTGCTCCTAACTTCAATAAACTGTAGTTTTAGTTGTGCGATGTGGAAGAAGCCAAATTGCAATGAATTAAATAGGAATCTGGGAAACGGAGTTATTTAGTACGGGGACTGACTCAGTGGTTCCCAAATCTGGCCACTCCTCGGAATTATCCAGGTAATTTGTTTAAAAGTCTCATTCCTGCCAAAGATTTAGTGAGGAAGACATGAGACTTATGAAAGTTCTTTTCCATAAATTTTGTTCAAAAGATCTCTTTTGCTGTCTTCCATTTGGAACAGGCCCATCAAGGGCTGACTGACTGGAACCCTAGAATTTTGCATGGATGTTGTTGGCTTTAAAGAGATATTTGTTTTGTTGCACTCCAGATGTAACTTTAGATCCTACCAATTTTTTCTTTAAATCTTACTTTTAGTAGTTCATTTATTGTGATTACAGTAGGGAGAAAAATCAGTTGGAGATGTGTAACTTTTTTTTTATCATGGCTTTATTGAAATATCATTCACATACCACAAATTTACCCCTGTAAAATGGGGTTTTTAGTTTTGTGCATATACATATACATCATGCAATATGTAGCCTTTTGTGTCTGGCTTCACTCAGTATGTTTTCAAGATTCATCCATGTTGAAGCATGTATTATAACTTCATTTCTTTTTATTGCCAAATAATATTCCATTGTATAGATATAACACATCTTGTTTATCCATTCGTCAGTTGATGGACATTTGGGTTTCCAGTTTGGGGCTATTAACAATAATGCTATGAATATTCATGTACAAGTTTGTGTGTACATGTTTTCTTTTGTCCTGGATATATACCTGGGTGTATTGCTGGGTCATATGGTAACTCGACGTTTAACTTTTTGAGGAACTACCAAAAGGTTTTTCAAAGTGGCTGCACCATTTTATCAATACATTCCCACCAGCAATGTACCCTCTAGCCATCACAGTGGGTATGAAGTGGTATCGCACTGTAGTTTTGATGTGCATTTCCCTAGTGACTAATGATTCATGTATTTCTTTGTACAAATGTCTATTCAAATCCTTTGCCACTTCTTAACCAGGTCATTTATCTTTTTTATTATTGAGTTATGAGTTCTTTAGTCTTGATACAAGTCTCTTATCAGATATATGATCTGCAAATATTTTCTCCCATTCTGTCTTTTCAGTTTATTAACGATGTTCCTTGAAACACAAAAGGTTTTTCATTTTGATGAAATATAATTTATCTACTTTTTCTTTGGTTGCTTGTGCTTTTGATCTCGTATCTAAGAAACCACTGCTTAACCCACGGTCACAAAAATTGACAATGTTTTCTTCTAAGAGTTTTTGCCCTTACATTAAGGTTTCAGATCCATTTGGGGTTAATTTTGCATGTGGTATGAGGCAGTGGGTGTATAACTTTAACATTTGTTTATTTCTCAGGACAGAGGATCGGCCCCATTGGCTCAAGTAAAGAGCTGTGGAAAGGCCCCAGTAAGCATCTGCAGCCAGATTAGGCCAGAGCTAGGTGGGACTCTGGTCACACACAGCCTTGTGTCCTACATCAAGGGTTCAGGCCTATTTTAAGAGCAATGGGAGAGACGGGATCAGATCTGTACCATGCGCTGGAGAAGACTCCAGCTGCAGTGGGGCAGGAATGGAGACTTGTTAGAGACAATTGCACTAGTTGAGAGGAGATGATGGCTAATTAGTGGCAGTGAGCACGAAGAGAAGTGGAAAAATGCAAGAGGATATTCAAGGAGGTACAATGAACAGAAGACCAAATGACATAAAGAATTCAAAAGCAGGTATGAATAAAGTCACTGGTTTTACTGAGCAGCTCAAACTAGTTCTGAAGGCAACTTTTAAAGAGGCATTCCAAATAGCTTTGGAGCAATTATAGCCTCCCACAATGGCTGTTAAGAGTACACTTTTTTTTTTGGCTGCACCGCACGGCTTGCAGGATCTTAGTTCCCTGACCAGGGATTGAACCCGGGCCCTGGGCAGTGAAAGCACGGAGTCCTAACCACAGGACCTCCAGGGAATTCCCACAGTACACATGTTAACGTACACATTATTCTTTGTTAAAACTCAGGTTCACTAAATGCATTCACCTTTCATATACTTCTTTGCAAGTAATAAAACAATATAGGCTTTTCAGTACTTCAGCCTAGGTTTCTGCACAACTAAGTCCAATTGTGTGAGGTCTGCCTGTTTACTGATTCTGCTCTATAAAAATGGGAGGTCTCAAAGTACCAGAAAGTTTATTCACAGCCAAAAAGAACAAAATGATTTCTTATTCTCCTGAAATAGGAAATTTTATGTTTTCATAGTCAAAATAATAAACAATTTTTAAAGGTTTTTAAAAAAAAGTAGTTGAGAATTTTGATGAAATTCATTTATTTCAGTAGAATAAAACTATAAGCAGCATGAAAATATAAAGTGCTACATAAAAGCCCCACAATACATAAAATTTGAAAGGTTTCATTGGTTTAAACAGTTACAGGTGAAACAGACATTATATATTTTTTCAAGCATGCTATTTTAACTACCTTGATATGTGCTATGTTGGTCAAAGGAAAAGCCATGAGTTACCTAAATCTGAGGATTGGAGGAAGGAGTCCTAAGCCTTTACCTACCAGATCACACATCCGGTTTTGGCCTTATGCTGTAAATAAGGGGTTAAATTGGGGCTTTAAAAATAATAGTTTTCTGAAGAGGCCCTTTATTGGGATGTAAGAATGGCTCCAAAGACCAGTTTTGTTCATTAACTCCACAATGGGGGCCAGATCGACAACTTAAGGAGTTTTAGGTAGCAAAGTGAGCTGAAAGGGAAGAAGCAAAAGATATGCCACTTTCAGATAACATGTATCAGGTGGTTAAAAAAAAAAAACTGGAACAAAGAAGGAGATGGCCTGGCTGTTGATGGGTGAAAGAAGAGAGGCAACTCAGACAGAGGAAGATCTGCAGAATGTGAAATCTTCTTGGCTTAATCAGTTTTAAAGTATAGACACACTCCATGGAAACATGCAACAAGATCACATAGATCGAGGCTGGCTCAGTGTGACGGAGAGGAAATGGAGGGAAGATTGTTCCTAGCACACGATTAACCTCAGGATAGGCTGAAAGAATGGGGATTTCCTTCTTCTCAGGTGATAACATTACCTGGTCCTCCCCCCGTGAGTCGGTGACCTCTTGCTAGGAGACCACTGACCACTGAACCAATATTTCTAATATCTTACATTCCAAGCCAAGACTTCAGAATGTATTTTCTCATGGCAATAAAGTTATAAAATGGTAACCTATAATTTTCCTGATATACGAGGTCTTCATAAAGTCCTTGGGCCTTTTAGACTTTACCAACTTCAGCTGTAGATATAAGAGAAACAATCTGTAAACACTTTAAAAATACTAATTTATTAAAATTTAAGAAAACTGTGTATTATATAATAGTATACAATACGTTCTTACTTTAGATGCAGACATAACTGGCTATAAGATGAAAACAAATTGTGTCTGATAGTTCATAGAACCAAAATCCTATCAGAGCAGGAGTAAAAATTAAATTTGCCTTTAAAATCATTTTACAAATTGTTTCTATCTTGCCCATAATTTCAGTTAGTTAAAGCTACGTAAGGACTTTATAAATACCATTCCCCAAAGTATTCAAGATACATTATGGACTAATGGATCTTGTCTAATGTGGCCTTGTCTAGAACCTAAACATGATTTACAACACTGAGTCGTTAAAAAAAAAAAAAAAAAAATTAACTTCCAAATGCACTTTTAGAGCATAACCTACTTGAAAGCTGGGGACTGCCTGTATTTAAAAATTAAATCTTCATTAACAATACTCTCAAGAGTGCCCTCAATGCTGCTCCTGAACATGCTGAAGGTAACGTTTTTCTGTGATTATATGTTCTCACCAGGTATTATTTATGATGATAAAATTATCTACTAGAGTCTGTGGAGCTAGCTAGCACTAAGTTATATACGGATTTATTGATCAATATATCAATAAATATATTGATATATATTGATATATTGATTTTGCGCCGAAAATTATCTCTTGGGCTTTGATTAGGTGGGCAGTTCTAATTTCTATCACTGCTACATGGGCCCTGAGCTTTTGTATTAAAATGGTACATGAAATATTTCAATATTATGATATTCCTGGAATAATTAAATTTATAGTGATTATAAAGCTAGGCATATAATACAACTCAAAAGATATACAGTTCAAAGTACAGCAAACATTCAAATCTTAAGATCCTCCCATTTAACTTGTGGAAGAAAATCAAGCAATTTCCTGGCTTGGATCCTTCCTTCCTTAAATCAAAGCTCTATGGAGGGTTGTTTTCCTTCTTTCTTTTAAAATCTTGTGTGTGAACTGGAGAGAAAGGGATAACAGCATATCAAAGTGGTTACAAAGCATTATTCCCTCTTCAAGTAACATCCAATAATAATGATGTAATCTCATTTGCTCAGAGATGTTTGACCGAAATAGTTTACTTTCACCAAAGAATGTTTAGGACACAAAGTCAGTCACAGAATGGGCAATTCCAGTATGTCTCATATGCATACATTTTAAGCAAGCTATTTGAGGGGTTTTATTTTCCCTTTTTTTTCAACTCTTATCCCTATATCATTCTACATTAAGTAGAAACAGAGTACTCAATAAATGGTACTGAGTAACTAGTAATACTCATCGGAACTTAAAATACCATTTTTTATCCAAAAATTTTAAAGGGCTATACAGAAGAGTATCACAAATTTCCATAAAGAGAAGCTGAGGCATGAGAAACAACAATAAGTTATTTCCCTGTAAAGCAGGTCACACAGAGAGACAAGGGACTTTGACTTCCAGCCCCTTATACTAAGCAGGACACAGTCTGAATGTCTAGCTATATTTATACTGAATTATAAGGATCAAAAAAGGAATGAAGGGTAAATACAAAATAATCTTTTTGTAAACAATTCTTAGATTATACCCAATGCAGAATGTTTAATGAAGTAGCTGAGTCACAGCTCTTAAGACACAAAACAATATTATAACTCAAAGTCAAATATGTACTCATTGGCCAGATATATTCGTCGGAATATAAGAGCTGCCAATGCCAAAGTCAAGATGACAATCAGT
This sequence comes from Eschrichtius robustus, assembly GCF_028021215.1. Classification (NCBI taxonomy): domain Eukaryota; kingdom Metazoa; phylum Chordata; class Mammalia; order Artiodactyla; family Eschrichtiidae; genus Eschrichtius; species Eschrichtius robustus. The sequence goes on along the minus strand of NC_090832.1, from coordinate 68,743,836 downwards.
ACAGCGGATCCGCCATGATCAGTGTGGTGGTCTCTTGGCGGCCGGCCCTGGGTCACAGCTGGTGAAGTAGACGACCTTCTCTGACCCTGCTGCTGGGCCCGGCGCTGTCGAGGGCTCATGGAGGTATCCTCAGCTACAGGTTGGGCAGGTTGTTGAAGGGACGCTGCTAAGGTGTTCTGGACTCCACACTATGAAATTTTAAGAAATTTTGTTTGAAATTGGCAAAGAACACTTGCATACGTACATACAGGCTCTTCAACAGCACACGGAATCTCCGAGCACTAAATATGACTAAGGGCAAAACTACCAAGAATTCTCTGAATGCTGAGATTAGTAATTCACCCCCCGGAATAAGCCAGCAACACAATTTATTCTGAGTGCTCACCAGGTAGAGGAGGGATTTACCAGCAACAAATAAGACAAGGACAGAGTTTGCCCATATTCTCCATAGATCGCTTTGTACTCTCCTCCAGCAGCAATTCAAACAGTATCTGCTAGGCATCTGGGTACCTCCCTTCTTTCAGGAGAGTCAAGGAGGGAAGCAATTTGATTCCCACTTTCTACATAAAAATTTGCCATATTCTAACTGGCAAAAAAGGGCAACTTGCAACAGTGTTCTTCCCCCAGTGTTATCTTATTACATCAACAATCATAGAACATAGGAAATAATTTCAAACCATATGTTCTTCATAATAATATTGTTATAAAAAATAGATGTGGTTTTCAAACCAGGCTTATCTTTTCTCACAATCCCTGTCAACTGAATTGAACACAAGTCTAGAAGGACCCTTTACTGTGTGTTTGAACTGTGTTATTCTATGAATGTAAAGCATGAACTCTTGTCAAGAGTGCCCTGGGTATGTGCTGAGAAACACGTGGAGGTGGTTAGGGGAGACTCAGTGTATCCCCCTGAAAAGCACTGGATGTCAACTGCTTTCCATCCTTTCAATGAACGCTTGGTCAAAGCATAAACACAATGTGGTACCAAGTGATTCAAAATCGTAAATGTGTTTTATAGACAAGAAAGCTCTACAAAATGTGAATTCCACTTTATTTATATAGATACCTTAACTCTACCTCTAATAACCCAACAGTCTTTCTTATATTGAAAACAACTTTATGCTGATTATAATAGTGTCAAGACACATTCTTTCAAATAAAAAATAAGAATGTATGTTTTATTCAGAATAACTTTTTAAATTGAGTAATTACAAAAAAAGTATTGAATGAAAATACTATTCATTATAGAAATTTTCAATATTTAGAAAAAAAAAAGAATCTAATAATGTAATTCAAATACCTCTTTTTTAAAAGGTAAGAGAATGAGCTTTGTCCTGGCAACAACTGTAAACATAGGGAAAAACTGCTGACCTAAGTTACCTGCAGAAGAAATTACGTTTTAATTCTGACAGCACCCCAACATTAAAAGATTTAAATAATCTGAGTTTCTTAAAACTATCCTTTGGAAGCACTCAAATGTAGTGACCCATAACCCAGAGGTAGAAAGGAACTACCCACTCTGAGTTAAAAATAAAATTGCTGATGCTGAATGAGAGGTGCATGAACTTGGACTTCCGTACTCCAGGGCTCAGGAGCAAGGTGCTCACTGAAGAGCAGATACACAGAGCTGTTACATTTTATGATGCCTAATGTTGCCACACTGTGTCATGTCATGACTTATTACAACATTCCACTGGAAATCTCCCATTCTTCCAGCCATTCAGCCAAGCAGATAAAAGTGTCTGAGAGAGCAAAAGTACTCAGGGCTTATAGGGAAATGGGTTCTCAAGGAAAATAAAAAGCAAGCTGGTAGTATCAATTCAGAAACTAGCATAAGAGACTGACTCATCTTAAAGCTTTGATTTTATACATGTTGTTTTTCTTTTTCTTTAAATTAATTAATTTGTTTATTTATTTATTTATCTTTTGGCTGTGTTGAGTCTTCGTTTCTGTGCAAGGGCTTTCTCTAGTTGTGGCAAGCGGGGGCCACTCTTCATCGCGGTGCGCAGGTCTCTCACTGTCACGGCCTCTCTTGTTGCGGAGCACAGGCTCCAGACGCGCAGGCTCAGTAGTTGTGGCTCATGGGCCTAGTTGCTCCGCGGCATGTGGAATCTTCCCAGACCAGGGCTTGAACCCGTGTCCCCTGCACTGGCAGGCAGATTCTCAACCACTGCGCCACCAGGGAAGCCCCTACATGTTGTTTTTTTCCATTAGTTTGAGGGGAGAACACTATCCTGCCCATATACCTGACTAAAACAGGGAGTCTTACCATTACTAGGCTGGCTTCGCCACTTCTTGATGTGTGTCCCTAAGCAAGTTATTTAACCTAAGACTCAGCTCCCTCTTCCTGTACAAGGATACTATCCAGTTCAGTAGTTGTGAAGATTAAACAGGATAATGATATAAAGTGCTTAGGATACACAATTGCTTATTAAATGTTAGTCATTATTAATATTACTATCGATATATCCCTTTGAAGACTCCAGACTTAGGTAACAAAAAAAGTCATGACTTTATTTAGGACTGCTTTCCAGAACTTTATTTAGGGCTACTTTTCAGAACTTTATTAGTATGATTATTTGGAGTTGAAGGACTAATTGGACTAAATTTTGGTGGTTCATATTGAACTGCATATGGAGAATCAAGTTGGCCTTAGCATTTTCAAAATGCCATAGGTTTGGTGGTAGGACTTTTAAATCTCTGCTGTTTGCCTAAACTTGTTCAAACACACATATCACAGAATGAAGACTTAAGTCATAATAGCTTCCATTTCCTTCATTAAGATGAAGTGATCATTTCTGGGAACGTAAAAGTATGTTACATTTATATTTAATTAAATTACATTTAAATATATATAAAAAAATCACAGTCACAGATAAGTCCCTTGTTATATATATATATATAAAAGCTTTTCTATAGTAACCTAGAATAGCATCTGGAAGGGAGTTCTGTGTTTGCTTTTTGTGTGTGTGTGTGTGTGTGTGTGTGTGTGTTTGCTTTTTAACACAAAATGAAATGGCTTATTCAGAACCTCAATCCCTGGGAAGAAGAAAAAAGTCTGATAGACTGGAAAAACATAAATCGACCATCAGTACTGTTCCCATTTCTGCATAGCTAAAAAATCTGCATCAAATAAACAGATGGCCTGATGTTATCTGCTGTATTTAGACTTTGGGCAATCTCTCGCCCCTCAAGGCTAAAAAAACATACCTTATCTGGGATTTGATGTATAACATCTCAGTGAATTTATATTACACTTGCATGTAAAGCAGCTACCCCCAGCCAAATACTTCTTTCTTTTTTCATTTATTTTGTATCTCTGAGATATTGGATGTTCACTAAACTTATTGTGGCAATCATTTCATGGTGTATGTAAGTCAGATCACTATGCTGTACACCTTTAAACTTATACAGCGCTGTATGTCAATTATATTGCAATAAAACTGGAAGAAAAAATAAGAAAAAAAATCAAAATGGAAAAGACTACTGTAATAACAAAACTGTTTGTGCAATCTAATTTACTAAACTTCTTGATTTCTTTATCTGTATTCCTAGTATTTCTTTAAAGTGCCAATCCTAAGATTCATTTATTCAACCAACAAATACCGATTGACCATCTACTATATACAAGGCACTATGCCAAGCACTAGGGATATCGTGCAGTAGAAAGACAACCCTGATCCTCAAGGAACCTACATTCTGGGAAGGGAGATAGACAATAAATAACTAATTATAAAATAAATTACAACTGGAATAAGTATAACTGGAATGTGCAACAGGAGACTTGACATAGATTTAAAATAGACTAAAGACAGATTTAAATACATCACAAGTATTAGGAGACTGTCCTTATAGGTGAAAAAAGATTACTACCCTCCTCCTCTCTGTAATAGGATGGTTCTATTTTTAAAAAAACTATTTATGATATAAAAAAAAATTAGAGGGCTTCCCTGGTGGCGCAGTGGTTAAGAATCCGCCTGCCAAAGCAGGGGACACGGGTTCGAGCCCTGGTCCAGGAAGATCCCACATGCCGCAGAGCAACTAAGCCCGTGTGCCACAACTACTGAGCCTGCAAGCCACAACTACTGAGCCTGCGTGCCACAACTACTGAAGCCTGCATGCCTAGAGCCCGTGCTCTGCAGCAAGAGAAGCCACTGCAACGAGAAGCCCTCACACCGCAACGAAGAGTAGCCCCCGCTCGCCGCAACTAGAGAACGCCTGCGCACAGCAACGGAAGACCCAACGCAGCCAATAAATAAATAAATAAATAAATAAAATCTATAAGATAAATAAATAAATAAATAAAAATAAATAAAAAACGATTAGAATTCTAAAGGTGAAACGTAATCTGAATTTTTCTTTAAATACTGCAAGCTAAAACATACACTGACTAAAATTAATTCACTATATCTCTCTGTAATTCATGAAATTACATGGGCAACACATAAAAATGATTTAACTTTTAGCATGCACTTTTTTCTTATACTTCCATCTTCAGTCCCCCAAAAACTTCCTTTGGAGCACCCTCTCCCCTGCTTTCTCCAATCCACTTCTTTCTGCCCATCTCACTCTCTGAATGGGAGAAGACTACTCAGTCCCACTTTATAATAAATATTCCTGAGTAAAAGGAAAATCTGTATTTGCCCAGCTTCTATTCCAATTTTCCTGACCCTTTAAAATCCTCTATAAACTGGACAGGGGGGAAAGATGTGGCTACTCAACCAAACAATCTGTTACGAAAAAGACAGTTCCTCTCTTGTATATAAGAAGGAGGGACTTCCCTGGTGGTGCAGTGGTTAAGAATCCGCCTGCCAATGCAGGGGACATGGGTTCGAGCTCTGCTCCAGGAAGATCCCACATGCTGCGGAGCAACTAAGCCTGTGCACCACAACTACTGAGCCCGCGCTCTAGAGTCCGTGAGCCACAACTATTGAGCCCGTGCTCCACAACTACTGAAGCCCATGTGCCTAGAGCCCATGCTCCACAACAAGAGAAGCCCGTACACTGCAAGGAAGAGTAGTGCCTGCTCGCCACAACTAGAGAAAGCCCGTGCACAGCAATGAAGACCCAATGCAGCCAAAAATAAATAAATAAATTTATTTAAAAATTTAAGAAAAGAAAGGAAAGTCAATGCTTTCCCCCATAATCCTAATTTTTTTTTTTTTTTAAAGTTTTAATTTATTGATTGATTGATTGTTTGATTGCTATGTTGGGTCTTCGTTTCTGTGCTAGGGCTTTCTCTAGTTGCGGCAAGCGGGGGCCACTCTTCATCGCGGTGCGCGGGCCTCTCGCTATCGTGGCCTCTCTTGTTGCGGAGCACAGGCTCCAGACGCGCAGGCTCAGTAGTTGTGGCTCACGGGTCTAGTTGCTCCGCAGCATGTGGGATCTTCCCAGACCAGGGCTCGAACCCGTGTGCCCTGCATTAGCAGACAGATTCTCAACCACTGCGCCACCAGGGAAGCCCCTATAATCCTAATTATTTAGCAACAATCCAGTCACAGTTTCTTAATCAGTCTCTCCAACGACCAAAGCCCGCTAATGTTTAGACAATAGGTCAGGGCACAACTAATAAGACCCATAGCATCCACGTAATCTTTCATTCAATAATTATTTATTAGACACTTACTATGTACAAGGGAGCACCATCCAACAGAACTTTTTGAGATGATACTGTTCCGTATCTATGCTGTCTAATACAGTAGCCACTAGCCACATGTGGCTCTTGAATACTTGAAATGTAGCCAGTGTGACTAAGGAACTGAATTTTTAATTTAGTTTCATTCTGAATAAGGTAAATACAAATTTAGATAGTCACATGTGGCTAGTGGCTACTGTACTGGACAGAGATGGTCTAAGGCAAAACTTTGACTCCAGGCCTTTAAGTCAGTGCCTTAATGCAGCTTAACAAACCTTCCAGAGGTAGAGTGCCTATTTAGAAAGCAGCTAATGTATGTATATTTTGTATCATTCAGAGTCTAGCACTATATTGAAACTAACTTTTCAGAAAAGTCATAGAATTCTGGAAGGACAATAGGACCTAAAATTTGTTTAGTCCAGCCCCATTTAACAAAAAAGAAGGCTCAGAAGATATGAATAACTTGCTTAAGATACTATAATTCACTAGAGGGAGAGCTAGGTTAGAACCCAACTGTTAGGAGAACCAAAATATTCAGATATTTCATCTAGGTATCGCCTCTTCTACTGCAAATAATGACAATGGTATAGATATAGATATACATATAAAAGACAAGAGCCATACCGATGTACTTGCTGTAGCACCCTGGAATGTTGTAGGTATATCATCCTGTAAATCATTTAGTGAAAAAGAGTGGTTTAAGTCTGACTCAGCGATAGTCTTTCCAGATGAATTGACTTCTGCCTATAAAAAAAAGATACACCCAAGAGCAGTGTCACAAGAGGAGATGTACAGAATAACCCACAACCTACTAAGTCCTCTCCTGGATTTATTTTAATTACTACTTTAATATCAACTAGTCAGTTAAGCTCTGAGCATTCATTCGTGTCCAATACTGTGCTAGATATTTTAGGAAGAGTAGACAATACCTATTCTCAAGGAGCTGTTACTTGGTGAGGAACAAAACTAACACTCCTGGTTCACAATCCACTCCAAAAAGCTCTAAAAACTAAAGTTTTTTGTAATTTTCAGGCAAAGTCTGACAAGTGAGGCTACTAACAGTCTTGATCGCACATTACTGTAAATATTCCCAGGTTTGCTGATGAGATATTAATAGATTTGATTACGGGGTGCTGCCCTAGATCCCACTATGGATGTTAGTATAGGTTTAATATTTCTAAAATCTGAAATTCTGATGTACAAAAGACATCTGGCCCTAAGATTTTCAGAGATGTAATGTTAAGTACAATAGGAATTCTCAGAAGGAAGAAAATAACCAACATTTACTAAGCACCTCCTCTTCCAGGCACCGCAGTAAAATAGAAGGGAAAATTTCTCCCAAAAACTGGACATGGGAGGATATACAAGATGTAGAGAGGGGAGAAAAGGGAGAGGCAGCATGTTGCTTAAGACAGGTTGACTTTTTTTGATGGAGCTAAAAATTAAATTCCGGAAGTAATTATATGCAGAGCAAAAGGATGAGAGACATGCCAAAATATTAATAACAGCTATTTCTTGAGGATGGGATTATGCATGATTGTTATTTTCTTCTTACTATTTATCTATATTTTCTATAATAATAGTTAAAATTTATTAAGCACCAGAGACAGTTCTAAATGCAATACATTTAAAAGAGCATTAACTCAATTCTCGTAAGAATCCTACAAGTACCACTATTATTCACAGATGAGAAAAAGGTACAATGTAAGTAATATGCCTGATGTCCTACTACCAATAAGCAGCAAAGCTGAGATTTGAACCCTGGCACAGTATACCAGAGTCTAAGTTTTAACCATTACTATGCTATAATAATAATGCTGCTTCTGTGAATATATATTATTAGTTTTGTAATAGGAAAAATTATTTGTAAAAACCTCAGTGCGACAGAACTACATTGCTTTACTTTCTGTCCAAAAGTTGGCAATAAACAAAAGGGCTACAGAATTAGAATTTATTTACAAATTTAGAGTACCTTAAAACTGATTTGTCTAGCCAGTTCCTTGGCTTCTTGGTCAGCCTGACTTGAATCGCTTCCGGATTTTAAAGGCAACAGGACGTCCTTCATGGCAAAGCCACATCCCTCACAACAGAAATCTTGTGATCTGGTAAGAAGTAATTTTTTGATGGGTATAAATCAAATACTTGAAAGTTAATCCAAGACACTCAAATACTGAATGACTACATTTAAAAGATCACTCAACAATTCCGTATCACACTTATCTACATGCAAATTAGACAATTTTGGCAATAATTATAGTTCTGAGACAAATACACAAGTTAAACTGTTTTTTAAAAAAATCCATGTCAATTATATCTCAATTTTAACAATCTGAAATTTAAAAATACAAAAACTAGGGCTTAGGTTTCATTTTTTCCTAATATACTGCCTAAATAAAGTAAGCTTTAGATCTGTAAGACAAAACATATAAATTGTTTAACTACACTGTCCTCAAGATCACACATAACAAGCCTATGTTAAGTCTATGTAAAAAGTCCATTTTAAAGCTCAATTCAGGAATTCCCTGGCAGTCCAGTGGTTAAGACTCAGCACTTTCACTGCTGTGGGCCCGGGTTTGATCCCTGGTAGGGGAACTGAGATCCCACAAGCCGTGCGGTGCAGCTAAATAAAAACAAATTTTTTTAAATAAAATAAAATAGAATTTACAGATATTTCCAAGGAAAAACTCACAAACCCTACTCATCAAAATAGTAGTACAACTTGAAAGATCAGAGAACTTGTAGAAAATCCAGACACTGAAATTCATCATTCATCATAATAAGTAGAGGCTCAAAATAAGCCTGCTAACTAGACTATTTCCTAATATTAATTTGTTTCTGTATGTTTTCATTTTCTTCTTTGTATGACTGGAAATAAATGTGTATAATATGCAGAAATATATACTGTTACATTGCTGAACTTTTAAAAAAACTATTTTGTCCTACTTCTAGTTCAACAAAATAAGAGTCTTAGATCTTGAAGAATATACTATTTATAACTTCATGTAGACAAAATATATGTAAAAGTTGTGTTAATTTAGTGTTTATTGATGAATGTTTTTTGTTTCACTAGAAGTAGCATTGCTGTCCATATCCTTTGAGAATCAGTTGTATCCAAATTATTTACCTTAAAATGTGTTCACTTTTAACTGAGAAGTCAGATGACATTTAAAGGAGAAAGTTTATTTTTAATATATTAGTATTAGTTTATCCACAAGGACAGTATGCTACCATGGTTGAATGCAAAATCATGTTTTAGAAAGCCTGTATCACAGATTAAGAACCTAGAATATATAGAGTGAGAAGTTTAAACAAAAAGTTTTTTGGTTTTTTTTTTTTTTTTTTTACCTTGTACATGAAATGAACTGGATGAAAGTATCAAGATAGAAAGTCGACATAGGAAATCAAAACAAATGCTATGTACTCCAAGTACATATTATACTTTGTGAATAGTAGCTGCAAGGTATATACCAAACTTGGGAATAAGGTTTAAAAAGAAAAGTTGCTGATAAAACAGGGAGTCTATCAAATCTTCCCAAGGCTAAAGTCTATCTGATTTAACAAACATCTATGGAGGGCCAATTCTGGGCTGTGCTAGGGTAAGATATACTATAATTTAATTAACATAATAGGTCTGAAAGGTGGCAGGCAGCGAAGTCCAGAACAGGACAATGATCAAAATCAAGAATGAGTTTTCGCACTACTCAAAGGAGAGGCTACTCCGAATCTAATGACTAATCTGGGTCATACAGACAGAATGTACTTGAAAAAACCCAAGAAGGCAATACCACTGGGAAACTACAACTTGATAAAGAAAATCTTTGCTTTATTCCAGATCATTTATTGAGCACTTGCTATGTGGCAGATGATACAGATACAAAGATGATAAAATGGATTCCCTCCCTGCCTTCAAGGAGTTTTTAAACTTTTGTGGAAAGCTACATACATATCATTACTCTGGCTCTTCTCCATCTGTAAAACTGCCCAAGTGGAGATAAATGACCAGTACTATCTTCTAGAAGGTACTGCTCATTGTAGGTTGATATTATCAACTACTTTTTAAAACTAGATAGCATGAAACAAATTCTTTAGAGTCTGGTCGCCCCTGGGGAAATTGATACAACTGAATTTCTGAAATAGCAAAACTAAGACTAGATCCTGTAGAACAAAGGTGAGTCACAAAGAGACAGAGCCTATCTCCTAGTAGCCATTATCCAGAACAGTATTCAGATCGTAACAAATAAGGAAATGCAAAACTTACTTTTTCGCAAGGGCTCTTCTTTCCTCAGGTGTGTAATCTAGAGAACCTATGGCTCCCTCTCCTTTTGTTGGCATAAACCCAATGATGGCTAATAATGCTGTTCTTACTGAAATAAAAAGTAAACATCAATCTAAGTTGCTCTGTAAAAGGAATTGGGTTTACTCTGGAAAGAGAAAAAGAAAAGACTCATAGGGTTTCACTGAAGAGGTACAAGTAGGGGATTGTATTAAAATGATGCAAAAATCTAGACAAGGAAAAGAATTTTATTATTTATTCAATAATATCAAATTATTTATCCAAAACAGCTTCAACCTCAAGAGAGTATTATACGTTATTATTATGAATTGACTAAAGTTATATAAGATTTATATTCACTTTAAATACTCACTACTCCATGAAGGCTGCCAAGTTTCAGGATGATGTCCCGAGATGCTCAAACAGATTTTCTTGCCTACTTCAAATCGTCCATTAGCCTTAGGAATAAATAAGGTATTTTAAAAGTTATACATGTGTGTGTTTAATGTTTTATACTTTAAAGTATAAATATATTTTATATATAAAGAACTTTTAAAGATAATTTTTTAGAGAGTTTTAAAAGGATGGAACCTCCAAGGGCATACAGATTGTTGTCCTCTTACAGATACTCCACAAATATTTGTTGGATTCTGAATGAATAATAAAAGCTGTTTTTAGAAGTTGTAGCAGCTTTGTGAAACTGAGTTGCACAAGTGACATCTAAATAACTGACATATAAAGATGTCCTGATATCCTCCTCTGTGCCTAGTATGGTGCTAAGACTCTGGGAAGGATCTAAAAGAGAAGAAACTAGATACTGGGGAGGAAGGCTCTGAGATGGGAGTGATTCTCAGAAGGATGATGCAATTTCATACAGGAACACAGAAGTGAAAGATGAGAGAGAATGATTTCAGTTTTGTCTTGGCAGAAGAGCTACTGATGATGTCCGGCAGGCAGGCAGAAATACAGACATGCTGGTATCAGAAGATAATACATTTCTGGTACGTGACTTTCACAGAGGTGATCGTTGAAACCATTTCTTAGAAATAAGAGAAAACAGCTGTAGTCTGAACTCGTAGACTATCCGTACTTAGGGGAAGGATAGGAAAAATAGGCATGAAGTTAGAATATAAGTTCCACGTGGGCAGAGAATCTGACTTATTCTCTGCCACACCCACAGGGTGCATGACATGTGTTTAATAAATATTTGTTGAATGAAGGCTGGAGAAGACTTTTCAAAAGAGAGGAAGTGAATCAGAAAGAGTTAAGTACTGAAAACCAGTACACATGATGGTATCATCGGTGAACAGCTGCTGCCCCACTGCCCCCCACCAGTTTCCCCACGCACCAGCCCTCCCTTCAGACCACCTGGCTCTCCCCACGATCTAGCAACTAAAAGAAGAGAAGGGCCCCTCCAGGGCCTCCTGCTCCAGCCCTACTGCCAGCATTAACAATTCTCAACAACACCTAGTGTTTAGTAAGCAGCGTCTATATACCAGGAACTTTATAGTGTGATTATATTTACCATACACATCCCTTTTGACAAATGAGAAAACTGAATTTCAAAGAGATTATGTAACCCGCCCCTGGTGTAATGGAAACCGCACTGGCCAGAATCCAGGGCTATTGGCTCTAAAACTAATGCTCTTTCCACTACACCAAACGCTATAGGTAAAAGCAACATTAATTTGGTAATGATGAATATCTTTTCTTTTACCATTTGCTAACCCCATGTGTATCAGATGTTTAACTTAAACTTAGATGGAATAGGATGAAGACTGAGAAGAGGTGGTGAGATTTCTCAAACTGGTCTCTGAGACTGGTGTAGTAAGCCTGTTTAAACAGGGTGCTATGTGTGGGAACCAGAACACAACAGGCTAAACTAGAGTTAGCATGTCTTGAAGGTTATCAGAAGAGAAAAATAAGACTGCAGCTTAAAGTGGTAGCAGAGATATGGGAAGGTTTTTGTGTTTTATTTTTGCTTCTTTCAAGGTTAGGGGATAATTAAACACACATAAATGAAAGGAAATGAAGGAAGAAAAGCTTAACACTTAAGAGAGGAATTTACTGATGGACTAATGTCCCAGGAAATAAAAGAGAAAACTGGATCAACAGCTTTCCTTTACATGGAGATAAAATATGTGAAGATGGAGAGAAATTCTAAGATATAAATAGTAATAACATAGCTAACATTTATTGAGGACTGTGTCAGTTCTTATTCTAAGAGCTGCACGTAAAGATGAGGAAACTCAAGAACAAAGCATAAGAAAGGTGAGAAACTGAAGGAGATAACGTGATTAAGAGGTACAATAACAGTAACTACCCTTTACTGAGTACTTCCCATGTGCCAGCCTAGCACTTTGCATACATTAATTCACTGAATCCTAACAAACACACTATGGCAATTAGCATCATGAGTACTTCTCAGATGCTTCAACTTCCTAGGAATTTTTTCCCAGAAAAAAATACAGTCCAAGGTCTGGTCTCCGAAAGCAAAGTTATAATAATAATGGTCCACTTTATTTCTTAATGAAAATAAGTATGCATACACACTTTACAGCCACCAGGAAGAGTTACACCAGAAGCATTCCAAAAAGTCAAGAATTCTTACCGTTAGCAGAATAATGCTTGGTGGTTTCATGGGATACTCTGGTGGCAGTACTATTCGTCCATGATAAACTCCTCCATCAAAATCTGAATCTGGGGGCCCTCTAACTGTGAAGTGCCATTCAAAAAGGTTATCCTGAACAAAAACAATAACCAACAAGGAATCGATAACATTAAAAAGTTGGATTTTTTTTATCAGTGAGTATTAGAAACATGGGTGAGAAAAATTAACGTTTTATATTATTGCTAGAACAGTTTCTAATGTACATAATGTCTCAAGTATAAAAGTTATAAATAAAAGCTATTAAATCTAGTTTTCATGTCCCATAAGAGCTAAAATGTTTTTAAACAAATGCATTTTAAAACATCTGAGCACTGTTATTTATTCATAAATAAGATTATAGATTTACATATTTCCTATTACTTTAGCTCCATTTATTTTCTCTGAAAAATCTCTTCTGGAGCCCTGAAGTTTTAATCTGGACTAATTGCTTTCTGACACATTCCAAAATTCTTCACTTGAGGGTCTTCTAGGTTTACTGGAATCTCAGTCTTCCTCTGTGTTTATTTGTTGTTGTTTGTTTTTTTGGTTTTTGCATTATTTTGATGTGGTTTATTGTCAGCTATGTGCCTCTGAAAGGAATACAAGGAAGAAAATCTGTGTTCTGGTATGTCTGAAAATATATTTATTTTGAGTTCATGCTTGATTGTTCTTTGGATGGGGATTTAATTAATTAATTCATTAATTAATTAAAAAATCATTTGAGCTAGAAAAAGATTACAGACTTAATTAAACTGTAAATTAATCCTTATATCCTAATTAGTGATAATTATTATTTATGTAATCAAATAATTTACTATAAATTTGGATTGTTTTAGCAAACTTTTAAAAATTATCCCTCATAGATGCCTAAAAGCTCTTTAGTAAGTGGTAATATTAACACACAGGCTGTTAACATCATCTTACAGTTAACCACGTACTTCATAGTTTGCAAAATGCTTGCACATGTTATCACATCTTATTCTCACTATTACCATGAAAACCAGATTGGGCACATTTAAATACCCTCCTTTCACAGATGGGAAGACTGAAGAGAGGTAGAGATGTTCGTACAAAAAGCCCAAACTAGATGTAGAGACCCCTCAAGGGGCTAAGTCTTCCACCTGTAGAGTCTGGAGTTCTTTCCACTTTCCCTCCTGAGAGAAGACCTAAAATTAATTTAGTATCTGAGGCCCACTTTATAGAGACCAGAAGTCTGCTTCTTCTAAAATGTCTGATTCTGAATGGCTAATAGAAATACTCAGTGTACACCCGAAACTAACACATTGTAAATTAACTATACTTCAATTATTTTTAATGGTTAAAAAAAAACCCAAAAAACTCAGGAACTATAGGGAATAAAATATATCAATAAAGCATATCAAACACATTTGTAATGACTCAAAGCAATGAAAAAACAATTTTAAGAAACTTGTTTAAAATATTAAAGTATTAAAACACATATGTAGAAGACAGAGACAGAAACTAACCTCTAAAGGCTGTGCATGATAATGATCTGTTGGATCTTTCAATTCTGCTGCTTCTTTCATTAAGCGTTTAACAGCTAAAATAAAATTCACAAGATAGAGACATTTAAAATTTACTTTTCTAAGTGATTAGCACAGATTTACAAACCTAATGAAAAAGTTCCTACTTCAACAAAAAATGTGTAGAGGACTTGTTCAACAGAGCATATCATTTAATTATGGGATAATAGTAATAATGGTAGGGAGGAAATGGTAGCTAGGCACTAGAAGAGTTACACGTTAAATTAAATATATAGGGAAGTCTCATAAAGTCACTATTTTTATTTAGTAAGTACTTATATATACTTCCTATATGGTAGCACTCAAACATTAATTCATGTAATCCTCAAAACAACTCTATGAGATAGGTGTGATTTTTAACCCCATTTTCCAGATGAAGAAACTGAGACATGGAGAAATTATATAACATGTCCAAGGTCACACAGCTGATAAATGACAGAGCTAGGATTCCAACACAGGCAGTCCAACTCTACCTTGTTAAAATATTTAACAAAAACGTGGCCTCTGGAACTCATGCTCATGAACGGTAAACCCCCTATATCCTCAACCTCTTGGGACTTTCTACCCACTATCTTGCATTAACTTAATGGCACTGTCCCCAGAGGTCAATGAATCTCTATAGCCCTAGCTGAATTCCTTTTTGAAATGATTCTTCGGCTTAATTAAAACCTCCAATCCACTGACCCCATAGCATTCTTCACCCCACCTATACCTATATTCACTTCCCTCTTCATCCACACTTTTGGCTCTTAGGAGTTCCTCTTTCATATTCCCCTGACAAAATTTAATTCTAACTGAGCCAACTCAACCATCTTCTTTTTCTTTTTAATATTTATTTTATTTATGTATTTTTTTTTTTTTTGTCTGCGTCGGGTCTTAGTGGCGACACACAGGCTCTTCGTTGTGGCGCACGGGCTCCAGGGCACGTGGGCTCTGTAGTTTGCCACGCGCGGACTCTCGTTGAGACGGAGCTCAGTAGTTGTGGCCCACGGGCTTAGCTGCCCCGCGGCCTGTGGGATCGTAGTTGCCCGACCAGGGATCGAACCCGTGTCCCCTGCATTGGAAGGAGGATTCTTTACCACTGCGCCACCAGGGAAGTCCCGCAACCATCTTTTTATCTGGAGTCTATACCCAAACAGCTGAGCATTACTGAGGGGGGTTTAAAAAGTCAGAGACAGGCACATTGATGCCATTATAGAGTTATTAACAACAATCTCCACTGGGACACAACGCCACCCTGTGTTCCTACATTTCTCCAGGAAGCCTCCACCCAACCCCCTCCAACGAGCACTCCAAGACTATCTCACACCTATTTACTCTCAATTCTCTTCCACCTCTTTCAGTTAATGGCACAGACTTTTAGCCCCATGATCAATGACTACTGACAGCTTATGACGGTTTACAATCCTATGTGTATCTGTACCCTCTTTCCTCCCCTACTGGTTCACAAAGGTCAATCCTTTGATTCCAGCCCCCTCACCCTCAAGCTTTAGGTGCTAAAAAAATGTCAGGTTACTGGTGTCGGATACAGGAGAGCAAAGCCAGGGAAACACCAGATGGCCCAAGGCTCTCCAAAACTCTGTTTGAGAACCAACTGACACAGTTCAATACATGCTATGAGAGAGGTGTGCACCAGGTGGGCACCTAACCTGAGAGCAGACAGAAGAGAAAAGGGGTCAGGTACTGACATCTGAAAGAAAGACAGTAGGAATTACCCAGCTCGGTATGAATAAGCAGAGGAAACAATAAAAAGTAAATTTGTGGTGGCACAGGTTGGAACGTTACGGGGAGAGGTTAACTGAGAAGCAACTCTCACACACTACAGCCAAACAGTTCGGTATGTGCCAGGACTTTTTGCATAAAATTTCATTTTAATCAAGGGTTCCTAAGCTGGAAAAAAAACTCTTAAGTCACTATCCTGTTCCATAACTATTAATATTCTTTTCCATCTCCGACTCTGAGCTAAGCCCTATAGGCAGAGAATCTGTTCATCTGATCAGCAAATATTCATTAAGTTCATACTAGATGCTATAGCTACAGCCAAAATAAAATATAGCTTCTGTTACCAAGGAGCTTATAGTCTGGGGGGAGGAGTCAATACAAATCAGCATGATAAATGCTGTATTAGAAACACGCACGTATATATTGAGACACGATCTCCCCCCAAGGTCCAGACACTAGGCTTTGTTCAATTCCTCGCATACAGTTCACCTTCTCTCTACTTCAGACCTTCCTTCCTACGTAGCAACTCCTCAGCTTGCATCGCTGCTCCTCCTCCCTTCCCCCACTTCATCACTGAGTCTGGCTCCCACCAGACCTTTATGAAATTTACTCAGGAAGGTCTCCCTGACACCTTCCTTTGTCCACTCTCAGAGGACTGACTAGAGATTTCCATTTGGACAGATAAAATTCCTTGAGGAGTCCTGGCAGGAGAGTGGAGAGCAGGAATGCTCTCTAAGTTATTTCGTTTGGAAACCACTGCCCTGGATACTGGCTTGAGTCCCCTTGCTCTAAGTCCTCTTAACACCCTATAATTTTTCTTTCATAAAGTTCTCCTCACTTGTGATTAACACCTGTCCTTCCTGCTCAACAACATTTACTTCATTGCAGTCTCCTCAAGGCTTAGCACATAGTAAGCACTCAAATATTAGCTGAAATGAATTTTACTATCTTCCCCCCAACAAAACTCTTTCCAAGGATCTGATTAAAAAGCAGTGGTTTTGGGGACTTCCCTGGAGATCCAGTGGTTAGGACACCGTGCTTCCACTGCAGGGGGCACGGCTTCGATCCCTAGTCAGGGAGCTAATAGATCCTGCAAGCCACACAGCGTGGTCAAAAAAAAGAAAAAGCAGTGGTTCTCAAATTTATTTGATAATGAGATAAAATCCTTCGTTCAAAGAAAGGTTTAAGGAGACCCTCAATATGTAAAACATAACAGCAGGGCCAGCATGGAAGGGCCTTCAGGCTATTTATCCCCATCCGCCCATTCTACCTAAGGGGCCCACGGAAAGAGAATTGAAAGCCCCTGTTTTAGAGCCGTGTAAAAAAATATCACTAAGTTAATATAATTAGATATAAATAAAATCATGGAAGTTGTTATGAAGTTAATTAGTTTAACTTGATTACTGTTGTCAGCAATCAAAGATGCCAGGAAGACTGTTTTTCCTTTATCCCTCATCAGCAGGCTGCAAAATGATTAAGCTGAA
Organism: Eschrichtius robustus; assembly: GCF_028021215.1. Taxonomy (NCBI): domain Eukaryota; kingdom Metazoa; phylum Chordata; class Mammalia; order Artiodactyla; family Eschrichtiidae; genus Eschrichtius; species Eschrichtius robustus. Next base: position 68,726,528 of record NC_090832.1, on the reverse strand, counting down.
GAGGTCAGATTTTATGTCATTCCATAACATTATCACATTTTCTCTGCCTCTCCGTCACTCAGCTCAGTTCAACAGAGGAAAATAAACACCCAACGGATATTATGAGAGATGTATGAAAGGGTCGGAATTGCTACAGGAAAGAATTTAAAGGAACAATCATTGGCTCAACCACTAAACAAGTTGATTTTATTAGTTCACGGGCCACACAGGCACAAACCATGTGAGAGACAAAGTACAAAGCTAAACAGAAGGTAAGATTATTCTAGTGTTTTTATAATCTATTTTTTCTGAAACAACATATACTATGAACACCTTCGTGAAAAAGAACGTGGACTCTGGAATTAGAGTTGCATTAAAATTCTGGCTCTGGGGACTTCCCTGGTGGCACAGTGGTTAAGAATCCACCTGCCAATGCAGGGGACACAGGTTCAATCCCTGGTCTGGGAAGATCCCACATGCCGCAGTGCAACTAAGCCCGTGCGCCACAACTACTGAGCCTGCGCTCTAGAGCCCGCAAGCCACAACTACTGAGCCCACGTGCCGCAACTACCGAAGCCTGCACACCTAGAGCCCGTGCTCCGCAACTAGAGAAGCCACAACAATGAGAAGCCTGCGCGCCTCAACTAGAGAAAGCCCGCATGTAGCAATGAAGACCCAATGCAGCCCAAAATAAATAAATAAATAAATAAATATATTTAAAAAAATATGGCTCTGATATTTTGTAGCTCTAAATCCTTGAACAAGTCACTTATAATCTTATTCTGCCTCAATGTTCATATCTGTCAAATGAAACTCAATAATTTTGTCACATAATTCTCCTTTCCTTTTCACCCCTTCCTCTTCCCCAGGTCAGAAATGGATTGAGATTTAAGGCCCTCTCAATGATTCTCCCTGGTTCAAATCCAGGCCATAAGCATATGTAGTTGGCCACATGGCATGGCTCCCTAGCTCCCCAAGAGAAATATCACTGCTATGGAATAGTCAAGATTCAAAGTACTGCCTGGAAACTAGGGCTAGAGCATAGTCTGCCTCTCCTGATACTCCATCTCTTGCTACCACATGGATAGTGAGGAAACTTCTTCCACTCCAGCTCCTCTCTTATCTCTTTGCAAGGTTATCAGTGGAACTCTCCAACCATGGTAAGACAAGATGTGCCAGGAAAGAGAAGGAGGGTGGGGAGCACCTGCATTCCTGCTCTCATTCTTCCTTTTCATGGAGGCCACATGATCACTCTGGATCCAAACTCTAGGCTCTAAGGGCCTCCCATTAGCGTACTTCACATGCCCAGGTAGCTCACTGGACTTTGGAGACAAAGCTCCAGCTAAAGGGGTCTTTTACAGGTCACTGTCTCTCATGCATCTGTTTCCCTTGGAAAGTATCAATGAATATCTTGATATCATCCAGCTCCAAGTTATCGAGGATGTGAATCCAACGTCATGCTCCCCAACCGCCTCTTCCTGCTCCCATAGTGAAGGCACTTAAGCAAATACTTAAGGACTCATGTTTCTGCCCACAAAGGCCCTGCAAAGGTATCCATTCAATTTAAAGAATATCTGAGCCATGGAGATAGAAGAATAAGACCTGCTTCTTGTCTTCAAACAGCTTGTAGTGAGAGAGAAAGACATGAAAACAATTACAACACAAATATTGACCAAGTATGCATAACTATAGGGACTACCTTAGTCTGCCTATGGGAGCTGGACAAGGCAGAACCTTAAAGAAGCTTGAAGAATTAATAGGAATTTCAAATGGTTAAAAGGGAAGGCATTCCAAGCAGAGGTTCCAACAGGGACCAAGGCATATAGGTGAGAAGAGCTGCTCCATCTGGAGAATCACTCAGGCAAAATGGATAGATGGTAAAAATGTAAAGGAGCACAGGAGTGATAGGAGATGAGGCTGGTGAGGAGGGCAAGCTAAACAGTTTACTTTGAACTTAATCCACAGCTATCAGGAAGCTACTGAAATGTTTTCAATTTGAGGAGTGACCTAATCAGTTTTTGTTTTGTTTTAATTGATCTGGTGACAACAGCGAAGGATTAGATATATGTGACTGTGTGTATTGGCACCTGCATGATAATGCATGCATTTGTGTGTGTTTCAGGGTAGAGGGTGGAGTAAAGGAGTAGACCAAGAGATCAAAGACGACGCCAGTGGATTCCTGGGTGGCTGTCAAACCCTGGGTTAGGAATATTAGGGTGAGGTGCAAGTTTGGGGGAGGAGAGAAAACTGATTAGTTTGGTTTTGGGTTTTTATACCTAGGAGAGACTTTTTTTGGTCTGTGGGAAATTTGGGTAAAGATGTTAAGTCACCAGTAAGTTCTATGTATCTACAGCCTAGGAGAAGGTCTAAATTGGACATTAAAGCCTGAGAATGATTAGCATGAAGGGGCAGTAGACACCCTGGGCATGGATAGAATAACTCCTAGGTTTCTGATGGAGGTAGTAGGCGCCTTTGCACCAATCTCTTATATGCCAATCACCTGCTGAACGCAACCCATAGGGCCCTTCCAAAGAAATCTGCCATAGGAGGTTCGTTACACATATGTCTCCCTACTTCATACTCCGAGATCCTGCGACTTTGGCCAGAACGGACCCAAAAAGAGATCAGGGAGCCTGATGCAGAGGCAAGTACTGATACGCTAGCCAGAGGCTTATGAAGTGGTTCCACACAGAGCTCTGCACACAGCCAGAGGTCCATTCCAGAAAGATCGTAAAAAGATATGTTTTCCCATCTATAAAATGAACAAATTTACTATCCATATGCTAACACACTGGCCTTTAACCAGTTATTTGTACTATCTTAACTTAATTGGCCCATCCATACCTCTAAGACAACTCCACATCAGATAAGAGAGAAAAAGTGTTACATCTCTTACATTGTGCAGTGTTTTTGACCACTTCCTTTCACACATGCATTATCCTACGAAATATTACAAGATAGAATAAAACAAAGGAAGGAAACATTTTCACTATGCCTCCTGCACTTATTCAGTAAGTCCCATAGCTCATCTAATTTACCTTTTCCATGAACTCTAAATAATCTGTACAATGACCAAAAAAGGTTTTAAAAATTTTTTTCATTTTTAGAACAGCAGCACTACCTTTGAGGAAATGAAACCAAAAAGGGGAAGCAATTTATTACACAGTAGAAGCATGTCTACCCAAGTTCAGCCAGATGACAAGTAGGTCATATAGTATAGAAACATACAACATTCTGGAGAATTTTAAATGCTTACCACAATCTCAGGTATGATAACCTAACAAAATTGAGCAAGGTCCTCTGACAACAATCTCTTGGGACCCACCAATCCTCCATTCCAAATTGTACTATTACTCACATTTTCATTATTCTCTGGACATGCCACTAAGTACCTCAGCTGTCTCAAGGAACTTGATACCATGTGACCAAGGAGTCACCCTACGTTTTACCCACATAGTTTTATTAAAATCTAGCACAATCTTAACAATCTAGTCATTCTATCATCTAATCTTAAAACTAAGCTTTTCTTTCCCTCTTTCTCTTTGATCTCCTTTTTTTTTTTTTTCCTGGTGTTCTTAGGAGATGGGCTGGGGGCGGGGATTGTGAATCCACTGAAATTGAATCCTATAAATGTATTTCTTGGAGAGCCCATGGCCTTTGCCAGATTTTTTTTAAAGTCTTTGCCTCCCCAAATGTTATGACCAATTCTTTAAACTTAGTTTCCTAAGAACGTTTCCTAGCCTGACAGCACTCTGGCTAACAAAGCTCTGTTCAATCAGTATCCTCAGGCTTCTCTGGATTCTTTGAACGTTTTTAAGTTATTTAAAATCAAGGATTCACAATTAGCTCTTTCCATGAGCATGCTAATCTTGCTGATTCTTACTGAGAAATTGCTTCTTTGGAAGAAAAAAAAAAAAAAAGAACTAGCAAGGGTTGGTCAAACCATCACTAACATCCTAGGATTATCATTTAGAGCTTAAGTGTGGAGCTTCTCCCTCCTAACAAATTTATCAAGGTACAGATCGAATACTATTTATAGAACACAAAGATTCGTTTCAAGCCTGTCTTGATCTGAGAGGGCCGCTTACTTTTCGTGCATCTTTATGATACATCAGAAAAGAATTTGAGGCTAGGATTGTTTGGCTGCTTCTGTGAATGAAGCACGGGCATTAAATACAGAAAGAGAAGTTTCTATGACTGAACATAGACATACATCATACTAGTCAGTATGGCAAAAATCATGGTTAGCTCTAAAGTACACGGCTCAACTAGTTTTCGTAGCTTTTGGGTTAACTGGTATAGTCCAGAACATTTCCCTTATGTCTGTAATTCTATTCGCCCCAAATGCTGCAAACAGAACGTTTAAACTAAATCCTCAAATGCGAGTGGGTCAAGCAGCTAATAAAAGTCCGGTGGCGGCGACGGAGAAGGGCTAACGACGGTGTTCAGGGCGCAGATAGGGCGAGGGGCTGATGATCACTATTACCCAGGGCCATCACCTTTACACCTGTGCTCGGGGATGAGTTGATAACCCAGCTCTACGCGGCGAAAATGAGGGCAGGGCAGTCGCGGTGCCGAGGGGAGTCCCCAGGTTTGGTGCCCGCTCGGCAGCCCTGCTGCGCGGCCTGCACCAGCCCGGCAAGCGGCGGGCTCGCGTAGAGCGCGAAACCGGGAGCGGGGCCGCGAGCGGCGGCCGACGCGAGGGGACGACGGCGCGGGGCCCTGGAGTTCGGGGTCACTCCTCCCTCCCGCCCACAGTGCGGCACCGCGCCCAGCCCGCAGCCCCGCTCACCCGGACTCTTCAGGTTGTAGCGGGTCTCCATAGCGGGTCGCTGTCCCGGCTCCGGCCTCCCGGCCAGCCGCCGCCGCCGCTGCCGCCACCTCTCCGCGCCGCTGCCGCCCGGGTCTCAGTGCGGCTCGGACCGGGCGGCCGTGGCCCAGGAACCTCCGGGGACGCCGCCCAGCCCTGGCCAGGACTGCCGGCGGGGCGGGAGAGCGCAGGCGAGGCGCGGGCTCCGCAGTCGCGCGGGCTGCGCGGTAGCGCCGCCTCCTCCGCTGCTCCCCCGCCTCCCTGAGGGCTGGGCAGGCGCCGGCGCCGGCCCGGGTGTTGCTGAAGCGGGGGCCCGGGCTGGAGGTCAGCCTCCTCGTCTGGCCGCGGGTCCAACCCTGCCGCGGCCGCCCAGCCTGCGTCACCCGCCCTCTCCCCGGTTTTGTGAAGTTGTCCTGACGTGGCAGTCGCTTCGTGGCGGGAGGGCGGCGCCCACTTCGCCGGCCCCGGGAAGCCCGCTCCGGGATCTGAAAGAGCGAGCAGCGTCCAGGTGGTCTTCCTCTCACCCCGGGCCTCCCGGAGGCCGACCTTCCGCCGGGCCCATCCGACGTCCCCAGGCGCTCGCGGAGCTCCCCGCGGAGCGGCGCGGCCGGAAGCGCCCCGGCCCTGCTCGCGGCGGGCTGGGTCCGGGCCCGGGCCCTTGACACCGGGTTCAGAGCCGCCCCGGCCCGGCGCCCGCGTGCACCGGCGCCTGCCAAGTGCTTTGTTTTTAGATCAATAGTTGTTTTGGGGTGGAAACAGTTAAATCGGGAAGATAAAATCCAGTGATAAGGGATTGAGTAGGGTTTTATAAGGATTCTTTTTTAGACAAATGTGTTTAGGTGCAAGGCACTTAAGCATTTGGGGAGAGTAAAAAAGAAAGAATTGAATCGGGGAAAGCATACAAATATGAAAGGTATATCCTTAAAGAACACACTTCACGCTTCATTGCGGAAAGAGTGGGATTGAGAAAGAGAGGACAGGACTGGGGGTTTTGAAGACTTAAAAGAGGAACAAAGACTTAGGAAAAGAGGATTGGGATGGTGAGGAGGATGAAGAGGGAAGGAAAGAAGTCTAGGTGGGATGAAGAGGGTTAATCAGGTTGGGCAAGTTTCATTTTGTTATGTAAAAGTAGAAAACTTTCTTTTTGAAAGGCAGCAGAATATGCCACTTCAAAATATGCCTCTTTGGCATAAGGATTATTTTGAGCTGATTATTTTTGAGAAAGAGCAGGCTCAAGAGAATCTCTGAAAACAGTAGAAATTACCCTTTTCTAGGCGAAATTTACGTTTGTTAGCGTCTCCCTCTCTCTAAAGAGAAGGAAGGTTGACTCTAAATCACAAGAGAGTCTCAATGGAGAAGGCACTGACAAATCTGCAAAATAATCTTTACCCTTGTTTAAGTGCTTTTCCTATAACCTCCCATAACTGGCCTCCCTCCAATCCCCCTACAGCTTTCTTTTGTCTTTAGTTGAAGATAGTATTTAAGGTGGTGACTTGGGCCAAATCAGGGAGTTACTTGGCTTGTTTTTCTTTTGTTCATCTGTGTATTACAAGGGGTTTCAGCCAAGAACTCATACGGGTAGAGGGAAAATTATTTTCCTTCCTATATTTTCTATTGTTAAAATTAAGAATCTAAAGTGAATTGAGGGCTTCCCTGGTGGCGCAGGGGTTGAGAATCCGCCTGCCAATGCAGGGGACATGGGTTCAAGCCCTGGTCTGGGAAGGTCCCACATGCCGCGGAGCAACTAGGCCCGTGAGCCACAACTACTGAGCCTGCGCGTCTGGAGCCTGTGCTCCGCAACAAGAAAGGCCGCGACAGTGAGAGGCCCGCGCACCCCCGCTTGCCACAACTAGAGAAAGCCCTCGCACAGAAACGAAGACCCAACACAGCCAAAAATAAAATAAATAAATAAATAATTTAAAGTGAATTGAGGGCTTCCCTGGTGGTGCAGTGGTTAAGAATCCACCTGCCAATGCAGGGGACACAGGTTCGAGCCCTGGTCCAGGAAGATCCCACATGCCGCGGAGCAACGAAGCCCATGAGCCACAACTACTGAGCCTGTGCACTAGAGCCTGTGCTCCACAACAAGAGAAGCCACCACAATGAGAAGCCCACACACCGCAACGAAGAGTAGCCCCCGCTCGCCGCAACTAGAGAAAGCCCGCGCACAGCAATGAAGACCCAACGCAGCCAAATAAATAAATAAATAAATTTATTTATTTTAAAAAAATAAAGTGAATTGAGTTCTTAATATCTAATTGTATCAGCAACCCTTTGTAAAGAGTGAAATTTGGAGGAGGTGTGGGTAGGAGGTGGAGGATATCAAAAATAAAACTAGATAGTATCTTTTAAAACATTCCATGATGTTGTTTTCTGAAAAGTAAACTGGTAAACTGATTGGCACATATATGCATCCAAAACGGAACCCCAGTGTGCTGCTTCATTCACTCATTCTCTGTGTTGAATCTTCAAATTGTCTAACACTTGACACGCTCTCTGTACCACAGCTCTGCAAAAGCCAGCATTCGTGCAATAGGCCTCACAATGGAGAGGCTTATGAAGCAGGTACTATTGTTACCGATCACAAGTTCGTGCGCTGGATGCACAGTGAGGCCAAACAAGCCAAAACATTGAAGTTTGGAGCAGAGAAATGTTTATTGCAGGGCCAAGCAAGGAGAACAGGCGGCTCGTGCTCAAAAGACCCAAACTCCCTGATGGTTTTCAGGGAGGAGTTTTTAAAGGCAACATTTGGGGTGAGGGGTGTAGGGTGTGTGACTTTCTTCTGATTGGTTGGTGGGGAGGTAACAGGGTGGTGTTCTTGGGATCTCAATCATTAACCTGGCTCCCACCAGTCTGGGGTCTCTGTAGTTGCCATCCTCCACCTGGATGGGGGCTTTAGTTCCTGCAGAACAACTCAAAGATCTGTATCAGATTGTTATGTATATCCCTTGAGGAGGAACTAAGGCTCTGTTTTAATCACTGCACTATTATTTTTGACTGCTTTTCCTTTGTTTCTGCATTCCCTCACTTCCCTAATTAGTAACTGCTGGAATCTGCCCTTTGGAACTCAGGGAAAGTATAGGAGGCTGAAGCCTCTTTCCTACAAAAAAGAATGTGGTGAGGGTACACAGAAAGGCTTTTGTACCTGGGAGGGCCCCACAGGGTCCTGCTGGGTTTCAACCTCATAGCTGAGGAAACAGCATTCTGGAAGCACTAGGAACCCCTTTGGTTATTCAGCCTCCAAGTCCATCAGTCAAGCTGTGGAAGCAACAGCCCTCTGAGCTCTCCTTTTCTCCCTCTACAAAGAGATGGGGACATTTTGCTTCTCCTTCATTTTATTTATTTATTTATTTTTAAATTTATTTTATTTATTTTTATTTTTGGCTGCGTTGGGTCTTTGTTGTGGTGCACGGGCTTCTCATTGTGGTGGCTTCTCTTGTTGCAGAGCACGGGCTCTAGGTGCACGGGCTTCAGTAGTTGTGGCATGAGGGCTCAGTAGTTGTGGCGCACAGGCTTAGCTGCTCTGTGGCATGTGGGATCTTCCTGGACCAGGGCTTGAACCCGGGTCCCCTTTGTTGGCAGGTGGATTCTTAACCACTGCACCACCAGGGAAGTCCTTCTCTTTCATTTTATAAGTCACCACTGAGGCAGGAAGGGGCAGGGCACAACTTTTAAAAAAATGACAGCCACTGAGGACATAAACTGGTTAGAACCAACTAAGTCCAAGATGGCAGACAACTGACTTCCACTAGACCTTGAGCCTCAGTATACGCTCAGTGTAACACATCAGCAAGCTAAACGACACACCCACAAGCGCCATGACAGTTCCAAGGCCAATAATAAACGGCCAAAAATTGGGCGGTGACCCAATTCCTGGAAATCCTCACCCCTTCCCCAAAATAGTTGGAATGATCCTCCCACTCATTAGCCTATGAAATTACCCACCCCTATAAAAACCGACAACCCTCTACCCTGGCACCTCTCTTGCCTTCTGAGATGGCCCATACTCTGTCTGTGGAGTGTGTTTCTCCCTGAATAAACCTTCTTTTACTTTACTATGGCTCGCTCTTGAATTCTTTCCTGCGGAAAGCCCAGAGTCCACACTTGGCGGCCATCGCAGGGACTCGCCTGAGACCTGGGACGTGACCATCCTCTTGCGCCCCACTCTCTTCCCTGCAACACCACCACCTAGTCTACTCCTTGAGGCACTTCTCCCCATAAGTCTGGCTCAGTAGGATTTATAGCCTCTCCTTTCCTGATTAAAAACAAACTGAAAATCTATTCTGACAATTTGGTTATGGGCACATGTTAAAGTTTATTACAATCTTGCTGCAGGAGCTAAGACCTCAAGCAAAACAATTCAAAGATTCCTCTCGGCAAAGACATTTACAGAGAAGAGTATTGGAGGGGAGTAGAATTTTCCACCCCAAAAGGTGTCTCTTTGGAATATTATTTTAAGCTGGCTATTTTCTAGGAAACAGTAGACATGGGGAAAACTCTGTAAACCAAGTAGGAGTTACCTTTGTGTAAGAAACATTTATATTTGTAAGGGAAATCTCCATTTGTAAGGATGTCTTCCCTCTCTGTACCTGGAGGAGGAGCATGACTAAATCTCTAGAAACTATCATGGAGAAGGCAATGACTTAAATCCACATAACAACCTTACCCTTGTTTACTATGCTTTTCCTGGTAACCTCCCATAACTGACCCTCCCTACCCTCAACATCCTCTTTTGTCTTTAGCTAAGGCTGTATTTAAGGTGAAGCTTTCACCATTTTGGTGCATTACTCAGTTTTTCTGGTTCTCTCCCATGTATATATGTTTTTAAACTTTCATTTTCCCCTGTTATCTATCTCATGTCAATGTAATTCTTAGATGAGCCAGGAGAACTTGGAAGGGTAGAAGAAAATTTCTTCCTCCCCAACAGTATTTAGATGCCAAAAGAAGAGTAATTCTATTTAAAGGTCACTAGATTCTTGACTGTGGGAGGGGACCTAGTTTCTCCAAAACATTAAATTTATCCAAAAACTGCTTATATTTTTATCAGGATCACTTATGAGACAGGAGGAAAGGAAGCAGGGCACAACCTTTAAAAGAATAACATAGCCGTTGAGGATATGACAAAAGCTGGTTAGAACTGGTACTTCCCTGGTGGTCCAGTGGTTGACTCCACGCTCCCAGTGCAGGGGGCCCAGGTTCAATCCCTGGTCAGGGAACTAGATCCCGCATGCTGCAACTAAGAACCCGGATGCCACAACTAAAGATCCTTCATGCCACAACTAAAGATCCTGCACACCGCAACGAAGATCCCACGTGCCACAACTAAGACCCAGTGCAGCCAAATTAATTAATTAATTAACTAAAAAAAAAAAAAAGCTGTTTAGAACCAACTAGGTCCAAGAGGGCAGAAGATTCAGATTCGACTTCCAGTGGACCTTGAGCCTTATTATATGTTCATTGTAATACATTAGCATATGCTAAATGACACACCCACCAGTGCCATGACAGTTCTGAGGCTAACCATAAAAGGTCAAAAAGTGGGCGGTGGCCCAATTCCTGGAAATCTCCACCCCTTCCTCAGAATAGTTGGAATAATCCTCCCACTTGCTGGCCTATGAAATTGCCAGCCCATAAAAACTAACCACCCCATATTTCGGGGATTCTTGCTTTCTGAGATGGCCCACACTCTGTCTGTGGAGTGTGTTTCTCTCAGGGCAGTTCTTGCCTTTTGAGATGGACCACATTCTGTCTATGGAATGTGTATCTCTCTAAATAAATCCACTTCTTACCTATCACTTTGTCTCTCACTGAATTCTTTCTGTGATGAGAATGAAGAATCTGAGCTTCATTAAGTCCTGAGACCAGGTGTGTGATCTCAATTAAAAGACAGTGGTTTTAAGTCCCATCTGAGTTTTGGCTGGGTTCAAGTCCCAATCTGAGTTGTGCGGTTTCACTGGCAGTGGCACAGATTATACCCATTTTACAGATGAAAACAACTGAGGTCTCAGAGAAATCAAGGAATTTACTTAAATTCTCAGTTTTTTCAGCTATCAATACAAGTTCTTATCTGTGGACCAAAAAAATATTGCCTGCCATTTCAGGAAACAAAGAATGTTTGCCTGCCATTTCAGTAAACAATGTTGCCGGCCATTTTGTAAACAACAAATGTTGTAGCCATCAAGCCATCAGCTACCGCAATTGCCCCCTAAAAGTGCACCCTGAGGGGAATTCAGGATGAAGAAAAACAGGATAATGGCCCTAGAGAGTTAAGAAGAATAATTTCAAAGAGTCCAGACTCTTGCATCTTCCCATAGGTAGAAAAGCACTAAAATCATTAACTTGAGATATGTGGTTTTTTGTGATTAACAGTAATCTTTTCATGTTCAACTACATGTTTTTTACATGTTCCCCCCCACCCCCAGCAAAAACTCCTATATATCCTGGCTCCTCTCTTACCTCTCTGGAACACTTCCTCAGAGATATCTGAGAGGCGGCATCCCAGGCTAGAGTCATCCTGGGCTAGAGTCCTCGGAAGGCCACCGAATAAAACATAATTCTTAACTTTTAGATTGTGCAATTTTTTCAGTTGACATATATTTCTGACATACTATTTTTTTTATCATATTGATGAATGGAAAATTTCTAGATTTTTATTAATTTCTTGATTTCATTTGAATACTTTGAAATCCAATTTACAGAGGTTCTTAAAGTTTCATTGACTTATTCAAAGCTACTTATCTAGAAAGTTGAAGAACCCTGATTCAAGTCCAGGTCTTCCAACTCTGAAACCGGGATTGTTTTCACTGCACTAAAAAGGAATCAGGCTGTCTTGTGTTATATAAGGCCTTTCTTCCCTACCATTTGAAAAGAGGGACATGCTTCTTAGAACCTCAGTGCTATTTTTTTTTTATTGGAGTATAATTGCTTTACAATGTTGTGTTAGTTTCTGCTGTACAATGAAGTGAATCAGCTATATGTATACCTATATCCCCTCCTTCTTGGACCTCCCTCCCATCACCACCCAGCTAGGTTGTCAGAGAGCACCGAGCTGAGCTCCCTATTCTATACAGCAGGTTCCCACTATCTATCTATTTTACACATGGTAGTGTATTTATGTCAAACCTAATCTCCCAACCTCAATGCTATTCTTGAACTGCTGTCGATGGCAAGTTCATGTGCCGAACACACAGTGAGGCCAAACAAACCAAAACGTCGGAGTTTGGAGCAGAGAACGATTTGCTGCAAGGGCCAAGCAAAGAGAACAAGTGGCTCATACTCAAAAAACCTGAATTCTCGGATGGGATAGTTCTCCGGGGAGAATTTTAGGGCTGCAGGGTGTGACTTTCTTCTGATTGGTTGCTGGCAAGGTAAGAGGGTGGTGCTCCAGGGACCTTGTGCTCAGCCTGAAGTTACCATCCTCCGCCTGGATGCGGACCTTAGTTCCTATAGAAGGACTCTACGTATATCTCTTGAGGAGGAACTAGGACTCAGCTTTCTCGCTGTACTATTGTTTCTTGAGTGCTTTTCCTTTGTTTCTGCATTCCATCACTTCCCCGATCAGTAACTGTTTGAATCTGCCCTTTGGAATTCGTGGAAAGTCTAGGGGGCTGAAGCCCCTTTCCTACAAACAAGAAACTGGGGACACAGGAAGGCTTTTGTGCCTGGGAGGGCCCCACAGGGTCCTGTTTTAAAATATTTATTCTTCCACATTTAAAAGTGTTCTTATTTTTTTTAATGATTTTTTTCTTGAGCACAAAAGTAATACATGATTGTTGTTTAATATTTAGAATATGAACAAAATACAAATCTCCTATAGTTCTACTACTCAGAAATGGCCATGATTAACATTTTAGTGTATTTACCTTTAGCCTTTGTTTAGAAAGCATAGGTATGTTATTAGGGTTGAAATTCTATTGTTTATACTTTTTTTATACTAAAAATATCTGCATAAGCTAACTGGATTACTTGTTTTGCAAGCCACAGAGCTATTAATGACTTGTTTTTTGTTTGTTTGTTTGTTTGTTTTGCCACACCATGAGACATGTGGGATCTTAGTTCCCTGACCAGGGATCAAACCCGTGCCCCCTGCAGTAGAAGCACAGACTCTTAACCACTGGACCACCGGGGAAGTCCCTGACTTATGTTGTTAAAAAGGAAATGACAGGCCCAAAATGGAGTCACTTGTGTTAAGCCCCATGTCAGCAAATCAAGACTCAGTACCCAATCTAATTGTAGTTATGACCTCTTCCAGGAATGCATTCTGCACTGGTCAGTCGAATTTTCTGGTCAGCACCAATGAGGTAATCTTCCACATAGCCCCCTGCCATCCCAGTAGGTAGGTTATCTAAAACTGAAACAACCCACTCTTTTCCCCTTTCTGCCTATAAAAGCCTTCCATCTTGCACAGCTCCTTGGAACTCCATTTTATTTGTTAGATGGGATGCTGCCTGGTTCATGAATCCTTCAATAAAGGCAATTAGATCTTTTTTTTAAAATTTTTTTCATTTTATTTATTTATTTTTGGCTGCGTTCGGTCATTATTGCTGTGCGCGGGCTTTCTCTAGTTGCAGCGAGCGGGGGCTACTCTTCGTTGCGGTGCAGGGGCTGCTCATTGTGGTGGCTTCTCTGGTTGTGGAGCATGGGCTCTAGGTGTGCAGGCTTCAGTAGTTGTGGTTCGCGGGCTCTAGAGTGCAGGCTCAGTAGTTGTGGCGCACGGGCTTAGTTGCTCCACGGCATGTGGGATCTTCCCGGACCAGGGCTCGAACCCTTGTCCCCTGCATTGGCAGGTGGATTCTTAACCACTGCGCCACCAGGGAAGCCCCACAATTAGATCTTTAACTCAGTTGAATTCTGTTTTTTTAACAGTTTGAATTGATAAATTTTATATCAGTGTCTTCCTAGAGTATAATTCAAAATAAAAAACACCTCGGAAAGCCATGTATGGACTTTATTGTAAATATTAATTACTTAGAATATTTCATGAGGTTTTGATTTTTCATTAAAAAAAATCAAAAATAACGCTGCCATAGTTTTTCCTACTGTTTTTTTTTTCCCCCCAAGATTTCCCCTTTGTAATGGTTAATAAGAAAAACGGTACTAATTTGCTGGCTGGTATTAATGTTAGGAGATGTTGGTTATTATCAGGGGCACAAGTTTAAACTCTGGTTACCTAAACAAAAATGTCCGCCAGGAAGGAGTTCTTTGTTTTTTTCATGCCTCGCCTTACTGCATTGCAGGTCTAATAGCTTTGCTTTTGTCTACCATCTGGTGGCCAGCTGAGAGATCCAGGAGAGAAACTGCCTCTTCATTTCTTCTTTCTCAATTTCTGCTATAGTCGAGATAATGTCTTCCCTGCTCATTCTATTTGAACAATTTTCTAATACTATATTCCAGAAAAAATATTATGGAGAGATAGCAAGTGAGTATACTTGAAACCAGTGGAGTGCTTACAATACTAGTGCAGTGGATTTCTTCCACCAGATGACCCGTACCTCATTTTAAAAGATTTTCCCCGTTAATAAGCAAAGAAGCATTTTCTAAACACAGTACTTAATAGTTGTTTGCAACATTATTAAAATGATTTTTATTGTGGCTTTCTTAAAAATGATGTCTTTTCTTGGAAACCTAATTTGCTACCATAGCTTTGAATTATCTGACATCTCCTCCCAAATTACAGCTCTTGGTAGTAGGGATGAGGAAAAGGAAAACTGCTTAGTATTGTGCTTTTGCTTTATTTGCATGGATTGCATTTCTTTGTTGTTGTTTTTTTTTCAAAATAAAGGTGCTTTTAAAATTAGCAACAGAAATGACAATACTCATTATATTCCTTACTCCTTAGTTCTGATGAACCAATGAGTTTGACATGAGATCTTTCATTTGCTAAACTTAGCTCTAAAGGAAACACCTGCAACTAAGATAAAGCTGGTGTTCATGGGTGAAAGAAAGGTACTTCGTGATGGGCCAGAAGAGAGTCCTACACAGCTGCGTCTTCTCTCTCGCACCGAGTCCTCTCCTAATAGCTCTTCAGGCACTGTCCCTCTGCCACTCTGTGCCTTTTTTTCTTGTGTCCCCATATCCTGTCACCCCGATTTGTCATTCTCTGGACCCCTTTTAGCCACTTGCTGATGGATGACACTCGGTCAGCTACAAACCAGCCAGAATAGCTTAGAACTCTGCTCCCGACCTTCACAGAAGTTTTGGTTCCTATTTATTGGGAAATTGCAAAACGACAAAAAATACTATGAGTTCAATACTTTTAAGCAAACTTGTATTTTATTTACCACTATAGCATCCACAAACTTTCAAAAAATAATAGTTCATAGATGTGCAAAACACACACAATGCTCAGGGTGCACAGGAATTATGGGACTCAGAGTAATTCTGCAGCCACAGAGCATTTAGACAATATTATTAACGTCTTTAGAGCAAACAACCCTACCTGCTTCCCATTAAAATTCATGTTACAATTATAGGCAAATTTTGAATAATAACCAAGTCATCCACTTCTAAAAAGTGGTCCTGGCCTTCCCCACGATGTATTCTTTTAGTACAAAATAACCAGAAAGTTGCAGGTATGCCATACTCCGTCTGCCTTATGGCATCTTGTGAAAAAATAGCTGGGCCAGTCTGACTTCCCCAGAAGTTGAAGTGGGCTTTAGGTGCAGATGTTCTTGAATGGAAGTATACACCATACATGCCAGGATAGAAAGCAAATTTTTCCCCAAAATACTGTTCTTCAGGAAAGAGAGCTGCTTTATATTTTTTTCTTTACTTTGTCCTTTTTGAACAAAGTACTCTTCAGGAAGACACTATCTCTTGAAAGGACCTCAAGTGATGGCAGTTTTCTATCTTATAAAGGTCAGCTAGCAAAATCCGGGGGAAACGGTGAAAACATTTATTAATTATTCCTGAGGTTATGACCACGGAGAACAAGCATTGGAGATCATAATTAGTAAGCTTCTTACAAAGGTATTAGAAAGAGGAATACAAGACCTATTTGTGGAGATTGTGAATATGCAAGGGAAAAAAAACCACTTGTCCCAAGGTTTAACAAATGGTTCCTGAGATGCAGTAAAATCTCCACTGACAGCATCTTACTCAATTCAAAACCTGTTCTATCTTAAATAACTAGAAGGGAACTGTTAGATGACTCAAAATGTTGTTCCAGTGATGAGAGAGACCCTGCTGTAGAAGATCCCTGTGAAGAATTTGACTAAAATTATTTGAGTGAAGAAAAAGTAACTTTTCTAAATTAATACCATTTTGTATAATTTTTGATATTAAATGCAAGTATTTAAATACCTAAATGAATAGATGGTTTAAATAAACTTTTAAATTGTTTCATTTACATCCATAAAAGTTCTACATTCAAATTGCAGATGAACTAATGTAGACTTTGAAAGCTACATAAATCAAGTTGGAAAAGGACACCAATGCTTGACGCATATGTGTGTGTGTACATATGTGTCCGTGTGTGTGTACGTTTATGGAGGAGCGACAAAAGCTCCTCCAGGTGATTCCAATCCTACTCCTTCACCATTTCTCTTCCTAGTCCCTTTTTTTTTTTGACTTAAAATTTTTTTTTTAATTTTGGAACTATTATAAATGCACAGGAAACAACAAAAGAATATACAGGGAGGTCCCAAACATCCTTCGTGAAGCCTCCCCCATGTTAAGATCTTACATATATATAATACAATGTCAAAATCAGGAAATTGACATTGGTACAATGCATAGAACTTACTCAGACTTCACCAGTTATACAAGTACTGATTTGTGTTTGTGTGTATGTAGTTCTATACAATTATATCACATGTGTAGCTCCACATAACTATAGCCACAATAAAGATTCATTGCCAACAACTACAGGCCAAACAAAGTCTCCCAAATTGTAAGAATTGCCTAGGTGCTTGTTTTAAAATACAGATTCCCAGACAGACCTCTGCCCAGAGATTCCCATTCCAGAAGACTGGGGTAGAGATGGGAATTTGCATCTTTAAGCACCCTAGATGATGCTTAAGATCAAGTAACTTTGAGAAACACTGGCCTGGAGCATTAAATGAAACAGTATAATGTGAATTGGTGGCTGTATTTCTTGTACATTATAAACCTGACTTCCTTCCTCTTCCACCAATATGGAAAGACATCCAGGCCTGGTCTCTCCCTGTCAGCGCCTTTACTGGTTGCTTCCCATGGAGGGGCAGTGAAAGCCTGTTACCAAGACCACCTTATAGGGGTCTGGGAGAGTCTGGAGTTAGTTCCTGGTTACTATCTAGTTGGTGAAGGTGGAACACTGCAGGGGTGAGCTATCCACCGGCCAGAGGCAGAGAGAATTGGCAGCAGCCAAAGGGACTTAGGCAATCATGGAAACTGGAAGCAAACAGAAATAGCTTATAGGAATGGAATTCTCCACAGTGATGGGGAGGGTTAGCATGGGAGAGCCTAGGTCTTAACTGCTCTACTGTACTTGGCCATTCAGGGAAAGGGCCTTAGTATTCTGACTCTCAGTTCTAGGGGACTAGAAAGATCCCCCTTGCCCCAGCAGCTTATTAGTACAGATTAAGAAAGCAGGGAGGTCAAGGCCTTAGGCAGCTGGACACTAGTTAATGTTCCCCTTCCCCCACCCCCATCCTGAGTGGAGGGAGCTAGATCAGCTCCCTTTCATGGGAAAGGGCCTTGTCCACCTGGTTCTTGGGAGTGTCAAAAGAGCACAAAAGGGCAAAACTCATGGATTCTTGATGCTGGATAAGACCGATGTCATCTGAATCAAAAAAGGACCCCTTAGAAGTTAAATATGAACTCATGAATCACTAAACTCCAAGTTAATTATTTATTATAGTCAAGGATAGAGTCTATAGTAAAAGATGATCCTCTAGAGACTGCAGCCCCCGGACGACAACCCAACATACAAAAACACCCAAGGGATGGCAGTGAAAAGTGAAACTGCTCTGGTCAACACAGCAGAAAGCCCTGATCAAATGAAAGAAAAATTCAAGAACTTCCTCAGAATTTCCCTGTTTGGTAAGATCTTAAAATTAACACAGAGAGCAGGAAAATCTTTTAGTTTAGAAAAAAAATCCTCAGGTACCTCTGATCTGGCCAGTGGGTTCCCTCTAGCAGTGCTTACAAATTGCAGGTCATCACCCATTAGTGGATTGTGAGATCTTTTTTATAAAGGAAATGAAAGAGAAAAATACTAGAATGCATTGCATGTAGAAAGAATAGTAATTCATGAGATTTTTTTTTAAAGTAATATTTGTAAGCATGAGGGTATAATAGTTTGCATTGTGAATTGTATTTATTGTGGCTCACAACAAAAATTTAAAAATGGACATCCTAAAGGGTTGACTCCTGCAGTTCTGTCCCAGGGCAGTTTTAAGCATCCATTCAAACATTGCTTTGGGTATAAGTTCACATGGTCATTCTGTTTTGTTTTGTTTTTTTTAATTTTTATTGGCGTATAGTTGCTTTATAATGTTATATTAGTTTCTGCTGCACAGCAAGGTGAGTCAGCAATACGTATACATTACCCCCTCTTTTTAGGATTTCCTTCCCATCTAGGTCACCACAGAGTACTGAGTAGAGTTCCCTGTGCTATACAGCAGGTTCTCATTAGTTATCTATTTTATACATAGTATCAGTAGTGTACATATGTCAATCCCCATATGTACACTAATATGTATAAAATAGATAACTAATAAGAACCTGCTGTATAGCACAGGGAACTCTACTTCACTGTACAGTAGAAACTAACACAACATTGTAGAACAACTATACCCGAATTTAAAACAAAACAAAACAGTGACCATAAAAAGTGAATAGTCTTGTCTATCTCTTTTTCCACAAGTGTTATCTAAAAATAAATTGAAATTTTTGAGGGAAAAAAAAAATAGTGTATATATGTCAATCCCAATCTCCCAAATTCATCCCACCGCCCCCCATTCTGCTTTTTAAGATTGTTTGCCTTTTCAATATTGAATACCGAGGACCAGACTCCATCTCAGCTTTAAGTGTAAATCATTTATTGAAGCTAAAAAACGTAACATTCTATAAAGAAAGACTATTGACTGGTATGTACTGGATTAAAGATCTTGTTTTGGATTTTTTTTTATTTACTTGTTTTATTTATTCACTTATTTTTAATCATTTTACTTCTTTTATATATAATATAAATTTAAATTTATTTGTTTTTTTTTTTTTTGGCCACCCCACATGGCTTGTGGGATCTTAGTTCCCAGACCAGGGATCAAACCTGGGCCCTCTGCAGTGAGAACTCGGAGTCCCAACCACTGGACCGCCAGGGAATTCCCTAAATTTATTTGTTTTCATGAAATTGAATTGCTCCTTGGAATAACATGATATAATCTGAAGTATTTTTTAAATGATAATAGGGACCATTAAAGCCTATATTTTCACTTTACCCCGACAATTATAAAAAACTGCAAAGATACTGACGGTACAACTGAAATATAATCCCTGACTGAACTGAACTTGAATTTTTGATAAAGGTAGATCTTCTGGAGCACCTGCCAGGCCAAATTTGACACCTTGAAAAATATCATCCGGACTTCCCTGGTGGTCCAGTGGTTAGGACTCCACACTTTCACTGCAGGGGGCACAGGTTCAAACCCTGGTCAGGGAGTTCCACATGCCACATGGTGCAGCCGGGAAAAAAAAAAAAAAACCTCACTAAAAAAAATCATCCAGGGGGCTTCCCTGGTGGCGCAGTGGTTGAGAATCTGCCTGCTAATGCAGGGGACACGGGTTCGAGCGCTGGTCTGGGAAGATCCCACATGCCGCGGAGCAACTAGGCCCGTGAGCCAGAACTACTGAGCCTGCGCGTCTGGAGCCTGTGCTCTGCAACAAGAGAGGCCACGATAGTGAGAGGCCTGCGCACCACGATGAAGAGTGGCCCCCGCTTGCCGCAACTAGAGAAAGCCCTCGCACAGAAGCGAAGACCCAACACAGCCAAAAAATAAATTAATTTAAAAAAAAAATCATCCAACCTTTCAAAATTCTAAATGACTTTTTAAAAAGCTCTGCATTAGCCCTATTTCCTACCATCAGATTCTCTTCACATCTTCCACTGTTCTTCATATCAATTTAGTAAGAGAATATAAACATCTACCTTGGACAGCACTCAGAGTTCCTGGTACAAACAGATGGAAAAGAGGAGTAACAGTAAAATAAACTTTTAAAAAATGGTTCTGAAGAACCTAGGGGCAGGACAGGAATAAAGACGCAGACGTAGAGAATGGACTTGAGGACACGGGGAGGGGGAAGGGTAAGCTGGGACAAAGTGAGAGAGTGGCATGGACATATACACACTACCAAATGTAAAATAGATAGCTAGTGGGAAGCAGCTGCATAGCACAGGGAGATCAGCTCAGTGCTTTGTGACCACCTAGAGGTGTGGGATAGGGAGGGTGGGAGGGAGATGCAAGAGGGAAGAGCTATGGGGATATATGTATATGTATAGCTGATTCACTTTGTTATAAAGCAGAAACTAACACACCACTGTAGAGCAATTATACTCCAAAAAAGATGTTAAAAAAAATTTTTTTAATAAACTTTTTATTAAATCTAATTTTGGAAATGATATTGACTTCATATATGGATTAAGTTAGAAAAGTCTGAACGTTAAAGTAACACTTAAAACACATTTTTAAGATAATTCACCTCTTCTCTTAATTACAGGGAAAGGCACTACTTCAATAAACATTTCTACTTTCACAGCCTACCTCTTGTATTTAGTTACAGTAAATTAATAATACATTAAATATAGCTATTGATCTGCTCTTGGTAGAACAACTCAACTTTTCAGATGCTTGTTATGACTCTCCATGGTCTTTGCTGGAGAGTGGTAAGATCCTATACAGCTGTGGTTACAAAAACTAACATCTACAGGGCCTATCTAAAACTAGTTTATTTTCTATTATTTTTAGATATTAAAATCCTTCCATCTTCAGTGTCTGTCTTTGTGCTATTTTACTAGCACAAGGTCTGGCATATAATAGATATCCTATCAATAACTGTTGAATGAAAGAAAATTATAATTTAACTCAGAAAATGGCTGATAAAGAAAGGAATGTGCTACTGGTCCAGCGCTGTTGAGGGAGAATGAACCAAGGCTGGAGAAGGGGGTCTGGACTGGGCAGGCAGGGTCTTGCAAACTTTTTTGAGGAGTCTGACTGATACCTGTAGTGGAAACCTACGAAGGTGTCAAGCAAGCAAGTGATGTGGTCAGAAGTGAGGTTTAGATGTTCACTCTGGGTCTTGTGTGCAGAATGGAATGGATGGATGGCCGAGGCAGAGGGATACTAGTTAAGAGGCCACTGAGATTCAGATACGAGGAGAAGGTGGCCTAGACCAGGAGAGTGGAGGGGAGGTGGAGAGAAGAGATTCAATAGACCTTTGTAAGGCTGAGCTGAAGGAACTGGGTGATTGCTTGGAGGAGGTGAGCACGAGGGAAGAGTCAAGAATGAGGTCCAGGGCTTCCCTGGTAGCGCAGTGGTTAAGAATCCACCTGCCAGTGCAGGGGACACGAGTTTGAGCCCTGGCCCGGGCAGATTCCGCATGCCGCGGAGTGGCTGGGCCCGTGCGCCACAACTGCTGAAGCCCGCGCGCCGTGCTCCGCAATAGGAGAAGCCACTGCAATGAGAAGCCCGCGCACCGCAACGAAGACCCAACGCAGCCAAAAATAAAAATAAATAAAATAAATTAAAAAAAAAAAAAAGAATGAGATCCAGGCAGTGTGCTCCACTGTCCCGCAGATCTGTCTCTTGCTTTGACAGTGTTTGGACAGAACAGACCCAGGGACGCCCCTTGCTCCAGCCTCCCACCAGCCTCCAACCTTTTTTTCCAGTCGCAGCCTTTGGAATCAGCCACTCAGCTATCCTTGGCCTCCGGGACGAGCCAACACCATTTTTTGAGCTTAGCTCCTTATTACCGATCAATTATGAGCTCCCAGATTCGTCAGAATTGTTCTACCGACACAGGGAACTCCACTTCACTGTACAGTAGAAACTAACACAACATTGTAAAACAACTATACCCTAATTAAAAAAAAAAAAGAACTGTTCTACCAAGGTGGAGGCCGTCAGCAACTGCCCGGTCAACATGCATCTGTGGGACTCCCGCACCTACCTCTCTCTGGGCTTCTATTTCCATGGCGACGATGTGGCTCTGGAGGGCGTGGACCACTGTTTCCACAAACTGGCCGAGGAGAAGCGCGAGGGTGCACAGCATCTCTTAAAAATGCAAAACCAGTGCGATGGTCGCGCCCTCTTCCAGGACTTGTAGAATACTCACCAAGATGAGGGGGGTAAAACCCAGGACACAATGGAAGCCACCATTCTCATGGAAAAGAACCAGACCCAGGCACTTTTGGATCTGCATGCTCTGGGTTCTGCCCATGCAGACCCCCACCTCTGTGACTTCCTGGAGAGCCACTTCCTGGATCAGCAGGTGAAACTCATCAAGAAGATGGGTGACCACCTGCCCAATCTCCGCAGGCTGGCTGGTCCCCAGGCTGGCCTGGGCGAGTTTCTCTTCGAAAGGCTCACCCTCCAGCACGACTAGGAGCCTCCAGAGCCCAGCAGCCTTTGAGGAGCCCCTCTGGTGTCAGGGCTTCTGCCTGAAGTCCCTCTCTGCATCCGCTAGGCAGCTTTTTTTTTTTTTTAATATTTTTTAAAAATTTATTTGATTTATTTTTGGCTGCATTGGGTTTTCATCGCTGCTCGTGGGCTTTCTCTAGTTGCAGCAAGCGGGGGCTACTCTTCGTTGCGGTGCGCGGGCTTCTCATTGCGGTGGCTTCTCCTGTTGCGGAGCACGGGCTCTAGGTGCGCAGGCTCAGTAGCTGTGGTGCACGGGCTTAAGCTGCTCTGTGGCATGTGGGATCTTCCCAGACCAGGGCTCGAAGCTGTGTCCTCTGCATTGGCAGGCGGATTCTTAACCACTGCGCCACCAGGGAAGCCCTAGGCAGCTTTTTAATCACCCTGGAGCCCTCTCTCAAGCCTTGGACCAAAATGGAAACAATAAAGCTTTCTGCAGAAAAGAAAAAAAAAAAAAAAGAGACCCAAGTTTCTGGCAGGGACCCTAGGGAGGGTGGTCACGCCATCACAGGGAGAGAAGATTCAGCAAGAAAGAAGCCAGTTCCATGTGGGACATGTTAGATCTGAGGCACCTCTTATAGGAGAGTCCAACAAAGGTATGCTAGCAGCAATTTTAAATATAGGTTTGAAGGATTAGGATTGAAATGTATCTTTTAGAATTTTAATCCAGATCAGTGTTTTAAGTTATTGTTACATATACTAAAAACTCAAGGTAAAGGTTGAATATAGCTAAGATCAAAGGCTTATTCTCTCTTGATTTTCTTACAGTTTGATATACTATTGCTTCTCAGAAAATCAAATGGCTTGGGGAATTCCCTGGCGGTCCAGTGGTTAGGACTCGGTGCTTTCACTGCCATGGCCCAGGTTCAATCCCTGGTTGGGGATTCCGCAAACCTCACAGCGGAGCCAAAGAAGAAAAAAAAAAAAAAAAGAAAATCAAATGGCTATAAAAGGTATTTAAATTTTCTGATATTTAAATGCTGTTAATATTATTTTTGGCACTAGAGTTATTTAATGGATTAGGAAGAAAAACAGCATAATGTTTGTTGAGTTTCTCCTCCAGGTGAAGCACATTAGCAGACTGCTCCTATTGATTCTTATGTGAAAAAAGGTATTTTAAACACCTCAGCATGTCAGCCTCCATAAGCCCATGCAGCAGAAACTCTGAACTTCAAGTCTCCCTCTTCCTAGTCATGAAAGGAGGGAATTTTAAGGGACATTTGGTGAGGCTACTTAGAGCAATAGTCGACAGGATGGACTCTTAGGTCCAACTCCGGGCCTCGTATCTTGCTAGTAATATGATCTCAAGTTATTTTCATTTTATCCTTTACAGCTGCCTCCTCTGTAAAATAGGAGTGATAATAGTACCTACCTCTTGGGTTTATGAGGATAATTATGTAAAAGCATTTAAGAGCAGCGCATGGCATATCGTGTGCACTCAATATCTGTTAGTATTAAATAATGCTTTTAATGACATTTTCTTTCCCCTAAACTCAACATCACCACGGATTAAAAATCTTGGGGAGGGCTTCCCTGGTGGCGCAGTGGTTGAGAGTCTGCCTGCCAGTGCAGGGGACACGGGTTCGAGTCCTGGTCTGGGAGGATCCCGCGTGCCGCGGAGCGACTGGGCCCGTGAGCCACAATTGCTGAGCCTGCGTGTCTGGAGCCTGTGCTCCGCAACGGGAGGGGTCGCGATAGTGAGAGGCCTGCGCACCGTGATGAAGAGTGGCCCCTGCTTGCCACAACTGGAGAAAGCCCTCGCGCAGAAGCGAAGACCCAACACAGCCATGAATAAATAAATAAATAAAAATTTAAAAAAAAAACAAAACAAAACAAAAAAAAAAAAAAAATCTTGGGGAATTCCCTGGTGGTCCAGTGGTTAGGACTCCGAACTTCCACTGCAGGGGGCATGGGTTCAATCCCTGGTCGGGGAACTAAGATCCCACATGCCATACAATGCAGCCAAAAAAAAAAAACAACTTGGAAATAATTTTTCTTTTTTTTTTGGTTGCACTGGGTCTTCATTGCTGCGTGCGGGCTTTCTCTAGTTGCAGAGAGCGGGGGCTACTCTTCCTTGCAGTGCTCAGGTTTCTCATTGCAGTAGCTCCTCTTGTTGCGGAGCACCGGCTCTAGGCGTGCGGGCTTCAGTAGTTGTGGCACGCAGACTCACTAGTTGTGGCTCGCGGGTTCTAGAGCACAGGCTCAGTAGTTGTGACGCATGGGCTTAGTTGCTCTGTGGCATGTGGGATCTTCCCGGACCAGGGATTGAACCCGTGTCCCCTGCATTGGCAGGCGGGTTTTAACCACTGCGCCACCAGGGAGGTCTGGAAGTAATTATTTCAGTTCAGATTTTCCCATCAGAAACAGGATTTCATATATAACATCTAATGCTAGCCCTCTCTGAGAACTCTGAGGGGATCTGTAAAAGTCATTATACGGTGGAATCTTACTAAGCAAGTAGGAATCAAAAGGTGGACTGTTAGGAAAAGAATTTTCAAATGGCTAGGGATTAGGGCCAGAGCAGCAAGAATATCTGAAGTTTACTGCAATAAGTTCTACAGCCAAAACAGGCATGTCCCCATCAAAAATATGGAGAGATACGAGTGTTTAAAAAAATAAATAAAAATGTAAATCCAACTTAAATAGATCAATTTATCCTCATTTTCATAAAGCGACAGCTGGTTAATTAGGACAAACACATTTATCTAAAGGAACCCAGCAGTGATACGCATGTATACAGTAAACAACCTCACAAACATGAAAGACCGTGCTTTCTTTTCACCAAAGAGACCATTCCGCTCCCAGAAAGATTAGTTACAAATATGCCTGAAATAAAATGAGAGTGTTACCAAATCAGGAGCGTATGACACAAGCTTTTAAATGGGCAGCTAACGTTCTTGAAAGGAATGCTTTAACAATGGTTATAAATGATGTACTGCTTAAAGTACAACATAATACTAAATACTATACTTGATTACAAATTACATCCAGTCCGCATAAGTTGAATGCATACCATACTTTAATAATCAAGACAATTCAGCTGTTTTTCTCGAGTATGTTTCATATAACCCGTATATAACAATATTGCTGTGTTTTTAGGCATTTTTACATTTAAGGGCCCAAAATATATCATGTTCACAAAACATTACTGTCTGTGAATGTCAACCAGTTTTTGATTTATATTCCATCAGAAACACGCTACCCTGGTCATACACACTAATCTACATCACTGAAAATAACCAAAGATGGTATTTCACAAGCAGAATCTCATCCCTACATAGAAGTTCTAATTGCCCTGGAAACCTGTAGGTCAAGTTCTCAACCTTTAAAAATGAGCAAAAATGTTCCAGAGCAGTCACTGTAGCCATGTATTTGGGCTTTGTATTTACACATTATTTTGTATATTTATACATATTTATAGCATTACATTTGAGACCAAAAGGTGGCCACACACAAGTAAGCTAAGCCCCATATCAAAAATAAAATGAAAAAGGAATTGAAGAGATTTTGTAATTCCAATAGCACAGACTTCAGAAACTGAATGCTTAGATATAACTCCTACATTTCTCTTTAACTAAGAGGTCATTGCCATGCTTACGGCTTTGAGGCAGTAGTCTATATATCAGTGTGTCATTAATCAAAGAGTGCACTTACTATCATGAACTTGGGTCTGATGTCATAGCATTAACTTTGCCTTTCCCCCAAAGAATCATTTGCTCTTGAAGTAATAGGCTCTTAAGGCACATTTTAACAAAAACCCATCATATACCCAGCTTAAAAATGGAAGCTCCACCTCGTTACAATAACATATATACCTAAGTAATGTGTGATTTACCAGATAGGTAAATGTCTCTATCTTGAGGATAAAGTCACTTTAGAAAAGTGATTCTTTATTTGCTTATTCAAAAAGAAACACTGTGTAAAAAATATTAAAGAATAGATTTATAAGAATAACTTCCATGTACTATGTTGGCAAAGGTCTAACAGGTTATAGGTCTGGAAATTAGGAAAAAGACTTCCCTGGAACCCTGGCTTCCTACCCACCTGTGTTTCTGAGTAGGAATCATGAGGAAGGGAGTTAGGGCATCTTCATGATTTTTAGAAATTTCCTTCCAAAATGCACAGACCCTTGGGAGGGCTCAAACCTTAAACCCCAATCAGCTACCATCTCAAATTACAGTTACCAGCCTCAAAGGAATAGGACTTGGGAAAAGGATGGAAGGGGAGAGGATGGAAAGAAGCTGCAGATAGTAGTGGGATAGCTTCAAGAACAAGTTGCTTTAGGAACCTGATCCATTTTTGCTAGGATCAGCATTGCTATCCCTATGAGGCTCTGCTAAAAACATATATATATATGTACATTTTCTAATACCTGCCAACATGCTTTCCTTAGGGCTCTGACCCTTGGGATGGATCTAGAATAATCTACTTGGAATGGTTTGGGATGGGGGTAGATTTAGAATCTCTTAACTTGCTGTTGGCCTAAAGTAAACATAAGAGGAAGAATTTCATAGAAACAGACACAAAGCTAACTGTAATGCCTCCTCTGGCCATCCTTTTCCACTGACCTTTAGAGGTTTTCAGGATGGCTATTTAGACATGCAGAACACGCTGCTGGAGAGTCGAGCTCTAGTTCAATCATAAGGTGGGAACAGGCAGAGTCCACAAGGCACACTGTCACAGGTGAGAGGGAGTCAGAGGTGACAAATGTGCCCAACAGGATTCAGCTCTGTGACAGAGAACTGAGATATTGCCTGTGGTCGTGGAGCAATGCAAAAAAAAAAAAAAAAAAACAACTGGTCCTAAATAAACATTTGCAATGTTGCACAGTAAGAGGCTCATTCCACAGGGGCCAAACATTGTATAGGACATATTTTAAAATCTGCAGTTGCCAATCACATACATTTGGGAAACCATGCGACCTCTGATGTTATTACTTTAGCCTGAGTGGCAGGTACAGAAAAGCCTCCAGAAACCCTGCAATTTAGCGACATTCTGATTTCTCTCCATTGATCGGCACCATTTTGGAAATCTGGTCCCAAAGGTTCTAAAGAACAGTAATGCAGCAAAAAGAAATAACCTCTCTGTATAAAATGATTATAGAGATGTGTGTTGAGGTAAAGAGTTTTGTAAAAAGGGTCGACTAGGGAAGCACTGTCACGGCTATAGAAATTTTTAGATAAGTTTGGTGCTAATATTATTCTATAAAATTTCTATTTATATCAGTTATAAACAGGGGACAGTTCTTATTGCTCCTAGAGCTTGCTGCCCCAATCTGTTCCTCCACTGAAAAATGTTTTTTCTCAACAACTGGTAGCAAAGATTCCCAAATTTATAAAAAGTCATTGCCAACGCTTCACTTTTTGATTACTTTCTGACTGCCCTATAGATATGGACTCGGTATGTATGTCCTAGACACCAAGGACAGAAAAGAGCCTAGAAAAGTTGTTTTATCAAAGTTTAGTTCAATGAGGAAAAAAAAAAAAACATGAAAAAGTGCAAAATATATACAGTTCCTGGCAGTTCTCACACAGGATTTTTTCTGACTACAGACCATAAAAGTTTACATTTGTGTAATGAAGTTACAGTAGATTCCACTTCATTGTTAATATATGTTTTTGCTTCAAAGTGCTTACTTTATTTAAAAAAAGAGAAGATCAAGAGGGTGGCAGGAATTTTTTTTTTTTTTTACAACAAATATATGTCATGTGTCCCAATCTCCTTCTTCCTCTTCCTTTAGTGCAACACAGAGCAGCAGCCTCATTGAAAGGTCTGATTTCAAAAGATGTTCCTGAAACCTCACCTACAGCAGCACCCTAGGCGTCCCGTTAGGGGTGGCTCCTTTTTTCTTCTGCAGCCTATTCTGAACCTTTCGTGATTTCACCACTTTCATTCTCACCTCAAAAACTTCATGGATGGCCTTCCGGAAGCAATGAAAATTATAGTCAATCAGCCCTGGAGAAGAAAACAAGATATATTTATAGAGGTGCCGCCTAGAAATAATCTCTTTTCGTGGCAGCTATGGAGAGGACAAGCCAGTAGGGGGCGGTAGAGGAGCAGGCTTAACATAAGATCTATAGATTTCTCTAGGAGGTGTGCAGCTGGGCTTCAGGAATTGCAGGCAAAGTCTTGTGAATATATATATTTTTACTAAGGAAAGGTTCCAGAGTATATACCACATTTTCAAAGGTGTCTATGACCCAAAAAGTTTGAAGAACCAATTGAACTGCCTTTTTAAAAAATCTTTCAGAATTAAAGATTGTAAGAACAATCAAGATATATCTTCAGTGAAATACTTATTAGTATTTTTTCCCCAAAAGGTATTACTAAATTGACTCTGAGTGGAGGCAGACCCTGACTTGGAGTGTAGCTGAGATCTCAAGGTCACAGAGCCGTTGTCATAAGCCCTGGGGAAAACAAAGTCCCTGATTTTACAGTGGCTATCATCACCTCAGGTGAACTCAACAACCAGTGACACTCTCAGTTTTTCAATATTAAGTAAATTTTAAATGGGGAATAGTAGTGGAGAATCTTCTTGTATTTTCAGAAATTAATAGAATTTTGTAGAATTGATACAAAATAGAATAAAATCTAATCTAAGTCTTGAGCACATTTCTCATCATCACCACTTACTTGTAAAGTGTTGAGAGCAGCATTACATTTATACCAATTAGGATAAGGCAGTGGGTTCCATTTACTATCTTTAAATTTATTAAAATAACTAGTCCCAAAATTATTTCCATCCACTCAGGTGATGCTTCCAGAGTACCCCCCCCACCCCACCCCCAAAAAAGAACTGTTTTCCAGACAAGAAGAGAAATGCTTCAAAGCAGTCATGTAACCAACCACAAGTATGCTGGAAGAAACACCATCTCAGCTTACAGGAGCAGGAAACTCTCTGAGTGGCGCCCTCTGCTGCTTCTGCGGTGATAGTGACCACAGTGCAATAAAACTAGGAGACAATTTCCTCAAGAAAAAACCAGTGAGGCAAGAGGGAGAAAGTAGTAAGAAATAAGCAAGCCCAGGTATGGGCATCTCTTCTCTGCCTGAAGCTTTCTTTGGCACACAGACAGGTACCAGGGCTATGGAAATAAAAGTTTCTGAGGGTATCCCTCACACAATGGGACATGGGAGTTGGTGGACAAATGTGGAAGTCTTGCATGCCCAATGGGGGTGATTCCGAATTTCTTGCACACAGCTTCTCCGAGATTCCCCCAGCAGGAATGAGCATACAGCTCCCACTGTGGATGGCTTTTCTACCTCCCTTCTCTATTTCCCCACTTCCTCACTTTTATTTCTTGGAACCATCTTCCAAACAAAGCATGAACTTCAAAAAAAGAAAGAAACATGGAGCATAGAAATGATTTTATTTAGTGGGAGTTTGGATAAGAGATGTAAGAACCACCTGCAGCCAACTGCCTTAGGCAGAAAGCTTAGCTAGAGGACTTTGGCTCAATTAGAATTCAACTTGGGAAATTTCAGATCCAGCCTACTGATGATTCCTGACAAATCTCAATTTATTCATGGTGCACATTTAAAATGTAACAGTAGGGGCTTCCCTGGTGGCCCAGTGGTTGGGAATCTGCCTGCCAATGCAGGGGACACAGGTTCGAGCCCTGGTCCGGGAGGATCCCACATGCCGCGGAGCGGCTAAGCCCGTGTGCCACAACTACTGAGCCTGCACTCTAGAGCCCGCGAGCCACAACTACTGAAGCCCGTGCACATAGAGCCCGTGCTCTGCAATAAGAGAAGCCACTGCAATGAGAAGCCCGCGCACCGCAACAAAGACCCAACACAGCCAAAAATAAATTAAATAAATAAATAAATAAATTTATTAAAAAATAAAAATAAATAAAATAAAATGTAACAGTAATCTTGCTGCATTTGAAGCTTTAAAAGTGAAAATTCACAACTGAGGTTTTTAAAGGAAGTGCCTACAAAGAGTTTGCTGTTTATTTCAACTCTTTCATAAAATGCAGTTGAAAATACAGGAACAGGGCTTCCCTGGAAGCACAGTGGTTAAGAATCCGCCTGCCGATGCAGGAGACACGGGTTCAAGCCCTGGTCCGGGAAGAACCCACATGCCGTGGAGCAACTAAGCCCGTGAGCCACAACTACTAAGCCTGCGCTCTAGAGCCTGTGAGCCACAACTACTGAGCCCGCGTGCCACAACTACTGAAGCCCGTGTGCCTAGAGCCCATGCTCTGCAACAAGAGAAGCTACCGCAATGAGAAGCCCGCGCACCGCAATGAAGAGTAGCCCCCACTCGCCCCAACTAGAGAAAAGCCCACATGCGGCAACGAAGACCCAACAGAGTCCCAAATAAATAAATAAATAAATAAATAAATTTATTTAAAAAAAGAAAATACAGGAACAGAGACATGAACAGAACAAGCACTATCTTCAGCTCCATACGCAGTTATGGGATGGTCTTACATCCTTCCCTTGGTTCAGTGATTCTCAATCATAGCTGCACATTAAAAGCATCCAGAGAACTTTTTAAAAATTAACAAACCCCAGCTTCCTCTCCCAGGAATTCTGTTCTAATTGTTCTGTGGCAGGCCTCGATGGCCATATTTTTTAACCACCTCCCTTCCCAAGGTGCCTATGATGTGCAGCTAAGACCAAGAATCCCACTTCCACTTTCTATCCTCCCCTTTCTGCCAAAGCAGTCAGAAATCATCCATGAAAACACAGACAGAGACCAACATCAGGACAAGTCAACCAACAAGTGTTGATTATCAGCACCAGCAGGAGTCAACACTTGAGATTAAAGCAGCAAAAACAAATCGAACCACTCCATGCATATGTAAAGTATCAAGCTCTTTCTAAAGCTAAGGTGATCAACTTAATGCATTTGCCTGGGACTTTCCCAGTTGCAGTCCTGAAGGTCCCCTGTTTCAGGAACCCTCACCTCTGTCCCAGGCAAATGGAGGTTGGTTAGTCACCCTAAAAAGCAAACAAGTTTAACATCATGGGGTTAAACCTTGTCTGCCTATTTATCTCTCTTATCACATGGAAACAAATACTCAGGTTTCTAATTAGTTTAATAAATTTTACAAAATCTGCCTATCTTCAGAGATGATCCTCCCTAGGTGGTTTAACAATAACTTGCCCAAGATCCACATGAGAAATTCCTGCTTAAATTAGCTCACACGACCATAGATGGACATTAAAATTAGTGGGCAAAAGTGTGAGGAGAAAGAGGATTTGCATAGTTTGAAAGTATTTATTAACTACAAAGTGAAAAGTAGGAACTTTCCAGGGGAAAGACCTGGTAGACCCTATCTTAACTAAATCAAGGTCAGCATCACCAGTAATAAGCCAAACCAACATCATAAACATATGATACACTAAGGACACAATATCATTTCTGTGTGGTATTCTGGCCAAATTGCATAATCTCATTCCAATTGTGTGAAAATATCAGACAAACCCAATTTGGGGAACGTTGTACAAAATAATTGATGAGTACCCTTCAAAAGTGTCAGGGTCATGAAAGACCAATACAGATTGGAGGAGACTAGGAGAAATAATAACTAAATCAATTTGGGATCCTGGAACAGAAAAAAAGGTATTTTTGGAAAAACTGGTGAAATTTGAATAAGGTCTGTAAGTTTTATTAATATTGATAGTATTATACTGATGTTAATTCCCTAGCTTTGATAACTGTACTACAGTATGTAACATGTTAACATTTCGGGAAGCTGGATGAGGAGTATATATAAACTACATACTATTTTTGCAACTTTTCTGTTAAGTCTAAAATCAGTTCAAAATAAACAAGCTCTCAAGGTTGATGTTATTGTACCCTAAATTTTAGGACCTGTCATCACCCTAGATAGTTTGGGGTCTATAGTTGTACTATTTGCATTACTTCTACTTTCCTTAGTTTCCAAAATCAACATAAAATATTAATCACCAAATATAAATTCTGGAAATATCTTTAAACAAGGGAATGTATGTATAATGGTTTAAAACACAATACACAGAACTGATTCTACACAGGGAGAAGCCTAGAAATCTTTAGCCCAGACTGCCATACACTGGTGGTATGACCATAGGAGAAAGTCACTTCTATTTCCTGGGTCTGTGTAAAATCATCAGTAATTGAGAGAGTGAAACACAGGATGGTCCTGTCTATCTTCAAAATTCCATGAATCCATTATATAATCTGTTCTTAGTTTCAGCAAGATGAAAATAAAAAGTAAAAGATTACCACCATTTAATTAAAAGTTTTGAGGGCCAAGGACATAACAGGCAATTTGGCTGGTAATAGTAAATACAGGAGAAAATACACAACTTCACTAAGAAGCAGAAAAAATGTAAATTTGTTTTCAATTATCAATTTTTAATGCTAATACCCAATATTAATGAGTATAAAGCAAAATGGACACACTCATATTCTCTTAGTAGCATAAACCTGTAAAAACTTTCTGAAGGACATTTTGGTAATATGCATTAGAAGCTACCAAAATGTATTGATCTAAGTAATTCCATTTGTTGAAGTCTTTCCTGAGGAAATAACCAAAGATGTACACAAATATTTAGTGGAAAGAAGGTCATTATGGGTTATTTATAACATCAAAATCTAGAAACAACACATATTTCTAACAAGAGAAGAAACTAATCATTAAAATGACGCGGTTAAAAAAAGATTTAATGAATTGGAAAGATGTCTGTAATAATTTAAGTGAAGGTTATAAAGTAATATTTATTATATAATCCCATATATAGAGACATCTATGAAAAAACTGGAAAGTTATACAGAAAATATCAAGAGTGATTATGTGAGTGAGAAGCTTATCAATAATTACTTCTTTTTTGCTTATTTATTATATCTAAATTTTCTAAATGAATCTATTACTCTGTAACAAAAAGAAGTAATAAAAATCTAAATCATGTTTTCAGCCTCAATGAATTAAGAAGATTTTCATGATATAAATAAGTGAAAACAACAGGATAGAAAATTATATAGGCAATATGGCACCACTTTTGTTGGAAGAAAGGAAGGAAAGAAGGGATGAAGGAAGGGAGGGAGGGAGAAAAGGAAAGAGAAAAAAAATCCCAGAAATTTAACATGGAGTTTAGCTCTAGATGGTGAAACTGACTTTTTTATACTTTCCTAAGTTTTCAAAGTATTTTTATAATGAACATGTATTGCATATAAGAAGAAGAAAGGCTATTTCAGAAAATGTTACTATTGCCACTTTGTTGGGAATTTAGGGTAAATCATCCCCTAATTACTAGCAAAAATCCCTAGCTACATCAGTAAACTGATATTTCCCAGTTTACATAGTGGTGCGGGGCAGGGCGGGGGAATATGAGTATCTTTATGAGGGTTAATTGCTTTTGTTTCAAAATAAAACTACATTTGGTCCTGAAAAGATATTTGGTGACGTTATTAAATATATTCATATCTCCCTGTTTTGAAATCACGATGCTGTCACTATGTTTTAGGACTAAAGAATGGACAAGGGCTGAACAGAAGTTAAATAACATCTAGCTTTAATGTTGTATGAGTTTCGTCCTTTACACGGGGAGGACAAGTGGTCACACGGTCCCTAATACCTTCCAGAGGTGTGGACCAAGAGGGAGGCCTTGGCACCCCCTGTAGGCTAGGGGCCCTCTCCGGGGTAAGAGACTCTACAGCCTGGCAACAACGCCCCAGCTGGCTCTGCTCCCAGAAAAGCTAAGGCCCCTCCCTGGGAGGATGGTCTGGTTCCACTACCACCTCACGGCAGCTGCATCACTAGAGGGCAGGCTGGTTCACGGATCCCAAAACCCCACTGATGTGGGCAGGAGCCAAAGGGGTCTGTGACTAAAGTCTGGAAGCCTCCCAAGGCACACTGCTGTCTCCCCGCATTCAACGTCTGAATGGAAATGCTTCATTTAAATCACACAAAAAATTACCTTTTCTTTCAAAGCTTTCCTCTCTGACAAAGCAAACGAGAGCCAGGAACTTGGTCACCTCTTTTAAATAAAGAACTGTTGTATTATTCAGCTTTATAATGGCTGTTGACTCCTTGTCATAAGGGGTTCCTGCTCCATCTTCTTTGAGACTAAATGGGGACAGAAACCAAACATATTTCACCATTGAGAAAGAACTTCAGTTTGTAACCCAGCGACGGAGACCGGCTTTCACACAGAGAATGATAATCATAATGATAGGGAGTTTACACTTGCAGTGCCTTTCGGCTAAAGATCTCAGAAACCCCCAATCACGAGAATGTACACAGCGTATGACAAGTCACTTTCCTACTGACACACTGAGTGTGGTGTGTCAGCTGGGCAACTCTCCAGGCACCTGAGGAACACAGGTGAGTGATGGAGGTTAGTTATTCTCCCCTCCGTGGCCCACAAGGGCTTCCTGTTTTCTCTCGTGACAGAATAACCAGGCTGTCCAAAGCACAGCCTGATGAAAGACCAAGAAGGGGTGAAGAACTGATCCAAAATAAAGCAGCCTGAAGAAAAACGGCAGCAAAATGCTGGGCTAGATCCTGGATCCAGCAAAAAACTGCTATAAAAGATAGAATTGGGACCTTTGGTAAAATTTGAAAATGGACTCTATATTAGATAATAGAGTGATGCAGAGATGTTAAATAAGTTTAATTTGAAAATTAAAACTGTGATCCTACAAGAAAACATCCTTGTTATAGGACATGATTCCTATAGAATCATGTTACAAATTACTCCCAATTAGTTCAGCAAAAACAAACATGTCCAGTCATCCCTCAGTATGGGGGGGGGCTTGGTTCCAGGATTCCCCTTAGCAGATACCAAAATCTGCAGATGCTCAAGTCTCATATAAAATGACACAGCATTTGCATATAACCTACACACATCCTCCCATATACTTTTTTTTTAAACATCTTTTTTGGAGTATAATTGC
Organism: Eschrichtius robustus; assembly: GCF_028021215.1. Taxonomy (NCBI): domain Eukaryota; kingdom Metazoa; phylum Chordata; class Mammalia; order Artiodactyla; family Eschrichtiidae; genus Eschrichtius; species Eschrichtius robustus. Next base: position 68,691,235 of record NC_090832.1, on the reverse strand, counting down.
TTTACAATGGCGTGTTAGTTTCTGCTTTATAACAAAGTGAATCAGCTACACATATACATATACCCCCATATCTCCTCCCTCTTGCGTATCCCTCCCTCCCACCCTCCCTATCCCACCCCTCTAGGTGGTCACAAAGCACCGAGCTGACCTCCCTATGCTATGCGGCTGCTTCCCACTAGCTATCTATTTTACACTTGGTAGTATATATTAGTCCATGCCACTCTCACTTCGTCCCAGCATACCCTTCCCCCCTCCCCGTGTCCTCAAGTCCATTCTCTACGTCTGCATCTTTATTCCTGTCCTGCCCCTAGGTTCTTCAGAACCTTTTTTTTTTTTTTAGATTCCATATATATGTGTTAGCATACGGTATTTATCTTTCTCTTTCTGACTTACTTCACTCTGTATGACAGTCTCTAGGTCCATCCACCTCACTACAAATAACTCAATTTCGTTTCTTTTTATAGCTGAGTAATATTCCATTGTATATATGTGCCACGTCTTCTTGACCCATTCATCTGTCAATGCACATTTAGGTTGCTTCCATGTCCTAGCTATTGCAAACAGAGCTGCAATGAACATTGTGGTACATGACTCTTTTTGAATTATGGTTTTCTCAGGGTATATGCCCAGTAGCGGGATTGCTGGGTCGTATGATAGTTCAATCTTTAGTTTTTTAAGGAACCTCCATACTGTTCTCCATAGTGGCTGTATCAATTTACATTCCCACCAACAGTGTTAGAGTGTTCCCTTTTCTCCACACCCTCTCCAGCATTTATTGTTTGTAGATATTTTGATGATGGCCATTCTGACCGGTGTGAGGTGATACCTCATTGTAGTTTTGATTTGCATTTCTCTAATGATTAGTGAATGTTGAGCATCCTTTCATGTGTTTGTTGGCAATCTGTATATCTTCTTTGGGGAAATGTCTATTTAGGTCTTCTGCCCATTTTTGGATTGGGTTGTTTGTTTTTTTGATATTGAGCTGCATGAGCTGCTTGTAAATTTTGCAGATTAAGCCTTTGTCAGTTGCTTCATTTGCAAATATTTTCTCCCATTCTGAGGGTTGTCTTTTTGTCTTGTTTATGGTTCCTTTGTTGTGCAAAAGCTTTTAAGTTTCATTAGGTCCCATTTGTTTATTTTTGTTTTTATTTCCATTTCTCTAGCAGGTGGGTCAAAAAGGATCTTGCTGTGATTTATGTCATAGAGTGTTCTGCTTATGTTTTCCTCTAAGAGTTTTATAGTGTCTGGTCTTATATTTAGGTCTTTAATCCATTTTGAGTTTATTTTTGTGTATGGTGTTAGGGAGCGTTCTAATTTCATTCTTTTACATGTAGCTGTCCAGTTTTCCCAGCACCACTTATTGAAGAGGCTGTCTTTTCTCCATCGTATAGTCTTGCCTCCTTTATCAAAAATAAAATGACCATATGTGCGTGGGTTTATCTCTGGGCTTTCTATCCTGTTCCATTGATCTATATTTCTGTTTTTGTGCCAGTACCATACTGTACCATACTGTACTGTACTGTGTACAGTACCATACTGTAGCTTTGTAGTATAGTCTGAAGTCCAGGAGCCTGATTCCTCCATCTCCGTTTTTCTTTCTCAAGATTGCTTTGGTTATTCGGGGTCTTTTGTGTTTCCATACAAATTGTGAAATTTCTTGTTCTAGTTCTGTGAAAAATGCCATTGGTAGTTTGATAGGGATTGCACTGAATCTGTAGATTGCTTTGGGTAGTAGAGTCATTTTCACAATGTTTATTCTTCCAATCCAGGAACATGGTATATCTCTCCATCTGTTGGTATCATCTTTAATTTCTTTCATCAGTGTCTTAGAGTTTTATGCATACAGGTCTTTTGTCTCCTTAGGTAGGTTTATTCCTAGATATTTTATTCTCTTTGTTGCAATGGTAAATGGGAGTGTTTCCTTAATTTCTCTTTCAGATTTTTCATCATTAGTGTATAGGAATGCAAGAGATTTCTGTGCATTAATTTTGTATCCTGTTACTTTACCAAATTCATTGATTAGCTCTAGTAGTTTTCTAGTGGCAGTTTTAGGATTCTCTATGTATAGTATCATGTCATCTGCAAGCAGTGACAGCTTTACTTCTTCTTTTCCGATTTGGATTCCTTTTATTTCTTTGTCTTCTCTGATTGCTCTGGCTAAAACTTCCAAAACTATGTTGAATAATAGTGGTGAGAATGGGCAACCTTGTCTTGTTCCTGATCTTAGAGGAAATGCTTTCAGTTTTTCACCACTGAGAACGATGTTGGCTGTGGATTTGTCATATATGGCCTTTATTATGTTGAGGTAAGTTTCCTCTATGCCTACTTTCTGGAGGGTTTTTATCATAAATGGGTGTTGAATTTTTTTGAAAGCTTTTTCTGCATCTATTGAGATGATCATATGGTTTTTCTCCTTCAATTTGTTAATATGGTTTATCACATTGATTGATTTGCCTATATTGAAGAATCCTTGCTTTCCTGGGATAAACCCCACTTGATCATGGTGTATGATCCTTTTAATGTGTTCCTGGATTCTGTTTGCTAGTATTTTGTTGAGGATTTTTGCATCTATGTTCATCAGTGATATTGGCCTGTAGTTTTCTTTCTTTGTGACATCTTTGTCTGGTTTTGGTATCAGGGTGATGATGGCCTTGTAGAATGAGTTTGGGAGTGTTCCTCCCTCTGCTACATTTTGGAAGAGTTTGAGAAGGATAGGTGTTAGCTCTTCTCTAAATGTTTGATAGACTTCGCCTGTGAAGCCATCTGGTCCTGGGCTTTTGTCTGTTGGAAGATTTTTAATCACAGTCTCAATTTCAGTGCTTATGATTGGTCTGTTTATATTTTCTATTTCTTCTTGGTTCAGTCTCAGAAGGTTGTGCTTTTCTAAGAATTTGTCCATTTCTTCCAGGTTGTCCATTTTATTGGCATATAGTTGCTTGTAGTAATCTCTCATGATCGTTTGTATTTCTGCAGTGTCAGTTGTTACTTCTCCTTTTTCATTTCTAATTCTATTGAGTCTTCTCCCTTTTTTTCTTGATGAGTCTGGCTAATGGTTTATCAATTTTGTTTATCTTCTCAAAGAACCAGCTTTTAGTTTTATTGATCTTTGCTATCGTTTCCTTCATTTCTTTTTCATTTATTTCTGATCTTATCTTTATGATTTCTTTCCTTCTGCTAACTTTGGGGTTTTTTTGTTCTTCTTTCTCTAATTGCTTTAGGTGTAAGGTTACATTGTTTATTTGAGATGTTTCATGTTTCTTGAGGTAGGATTGTATTGCTATAAACTTCCCTCTTACAACTGCTTTTGCTGCATCCCATAGGTTTTGGGTCGTCGCGTTTTCATTGTCATTTGTTTCTAGGTATTTTTTTATTTCCCCTTTGATTCCTTCAGTGATCTCTTAGTTATTAAGTAGTGTATCGTTTAGCCTCCATGTGTTTGTATTTTTTACAGATTTCTTACTGCAATTGATATCTAGTCTCATAGCATTGTGGTTGGAGAGATACTTGATACAATTTCAATTTTCTTAAATTTACCAAGACTTGATTTGTGACCCAAGATATGATCTATCCTGGAGAATGTTCCATGAGCACTTGAGAAGAAAGTGTATTCTGTTGTTTCTGGATGGAATGCCCTATAAATATCAATTAAGTCCCTCCCATACACTTTTAATTACTTATAATGCCTAATACAATGTAAATGCTATGTAAATAGTTGCCAGCATGCAGCCAAGTCAAGTTTTGCTTTTTGGCATTTTCTGGTATTTTTTTTTCTGAATATTTTCAATCCACTGGTTGGTTGAATCTGCGTATGTGGAACCCACACGGAGGGTCGACTGTATTAGAAAAAGAAAGAAAGAGCAAATATGGCAAACTGATAAAAACTGGTGAATCCCAGTGAAGGGTACACAGGAGTTCACTGTACTATTCTTGCACATTTTCTATAGATTTGAAATTTTTTCAAAATAAAAAGTTAAATAAATAAATTGGTCTATTTAAGAAGAGGTGTGGCCTGCAAACACAAATGACTTGGGTTTGAATCCCAGCTCTCTTATTTATCGTATAAGTTTGGGCAAATTGAGTAACTTCTTTGAGCCTCAATTTCCTCTCTGTACATGAACAGTAATTACCTCAAAGTTTCCTAATGCAATGAAATAATACATATATAGTGCTAAGCATAGTGCTGAGAGCATATAAAATGCACGATAAATGCTAACTGCTGTTATCATTATTAATATGGCCTTAATGATCAAAATTGGGCCCTCTGAAGACACTGATGTAATCAGTTATGTATCCTTTCTTTATAGGCAAAGGAGCACGTCTTGTACCTTTTCCCTTATCTGAAACTGTGTATATGTTTTCAGAATCCCAGCTGAGATTCTTGAGCAGACCAGGTCACCTGCTTCTGGGGTCTCCAGTTACAGGGCTGCCAGCTTCCCAGGCTGTGGCATGCATCCCCGGCCAGCCCCTGCAGGCCACATGGGCTGGCTCATGGCTGCTCCAGAAAACAGTCTCAAGAAACCCCATAACTCACACCCCATTTGTGACCCATACCCAGACTGGTTCTTACTGAACCAGGCGGGCTCCTAGGAACACAGCACTCAGCAACAGAAAAGCAATCTACCAGCAAGGCCCTGCTCCCTCCTCCGCCCAATCCCTCCCTCCCCATGTTTGTTTTAGCTGGATAAAAGTAACTCTGATTAACATCATTTATATGAACAACTTACCACTTATGTCTAAATACCATATGGCAAAATAATGATTATGCATATCATTAAATATGTGCCAGATTAATTGTGTTGTCCATTGTATTTGATTACGACAGCCATCTAGACTGTAATCAGGGTAGTTTCAGCTTCCATGACTATTTCAAGGTCATCCACTTAGAGTTTTAAAACAAGAGAATACTGCAGGGCAGCGATCTTGGAAAATAAGGTCTATTTCTAAAGCCGGTGGCAGTGCTTAGTAATAATAACAATAATTAATAATAATTATAATGGCAGCTACATTTATCCAGGGTCCACCAGGGGAAGCCTAATGATATTGCATCCTCACTACAGTCCTGTGAGGTAAGAATCACTTTCCCTGTTTCATAAGGGAAGGGACTGTGGGTGTTCATGCGTGTATAACAGTTAACAGAAAGAGCCTAAACTGAATGGAAGAGAGAAATGGTAAGACTGAGGCTCGCCCAGAAGCTGGCAGAGGAGGCTGTGTAAAGTGGGTCACAGCCAGTGAGTAAAGAGGAAGATGAAGGAAAGCTTTACCTCATCAATGAGTGGGTGAGGATGTGAGATTCAATATCCAATATAAGGCAGCAACAACGTGATGCCTTAAAAAGATAGACATACGAGTTCACACCCACTCACTCTGTAAAACACCCTGAGTTCAGCAAATTCACAATTATGTGGAATTATTTCTATGTTTGGTAACAGAATCAATTTTCCCCACGCCTGTTTATTTTATATTATTTTAAATGTACAAGAAGTTCTGTTTTCTAAGAATATAAGATAATAATAATAAGCAGGTAATGTTGTTTGCTTAGTTTAATAATTCTCTGCTGTCCACAGTAGAAGACAATCAAAAGTATATTGGAGGGGGCTTCCCTGGTGGCGCAGTGGTTGAGAGTCTGCCTGCTAATGCAGGGGACACGGGTTCGAGCTCTGGTCTGGGAAGGTCCCACATGCCGCGGAGCAACTAGGACCGTGAGCCACAATTACTGAGCCTGCGCGTCTGGAGCCTGTGCTCCGCAACAAGAGAGGCCGCGATAGTGAGAGGCCCGTGCACCGCAATGAAGAGTGGCCCCCGCTTGTCGCAACTAGAGAAAGCCCTAGCACAGAAACGAAGACCCAACATAGCAATCAATCAATCAATCAATCAATCAATCAATCTTTAAAAAAAAAAAAAGTATATTGGAAAAAACAAACAACTCAGCAGTTATTTCATGTAATGAAGAAAATAATAGAACTGTGGTAAACATGAGATATTTATGTAGAATCCAAGGATCCTAGTGGTCTCCCTCAAGTATATACATTATGATATGACAACAGACTTTTCAGTAGAGGAAGAAGGTATCAGACTTGAGCTCAAATACAATACTAATTCTGTCCCTTATTGACAGTGTGAGCAGGGGTTAGAAACTTAACCACTCTGAACCTCAATGCACCATCTATAAGATGGCGGTAGTAATTCCTGCCTCGTGGAATAGTGGAGAATTCAATGATAATAATGTGGGCAATGAAATTATTAGCATAATGCCAGGCACTTACTCAATAATGTTTTGTTATTATTATTACATACGAAATGGTGTATTTATAGATCTCAGTCATTTCAAACAAAAGTATTAAGATCAAATGAGTAAATGCAAAATTCTCAAAGGTTATGAAAGAAAAGTATGGCTCAATTGTAGCCTTTCAGAATGTTCTACTTACCCATAAATACAAGAAATGTCGATAACCACATCGATCATGTCACAGCAGAGCTCATAGGTTTGCATATCCACGGGGGTACTATCAGTTGCAATGTAAATCTTACTGACCACATCAAAGAGAAACGCCTTTTCAATTCCAGAATTCTGAAACAAAAAGGAGATGTGGCCTTAAAGGGACAGCTGATTGCAGAGCATGTCATGGTTACATAAAATGATGTGCCATCCTCAGTCTCAAATATGAACCAGCAAAAATTTAGGTTGTTCCATTTTATTACAATTTAAACCTCATGGTCATAAACTTCTTTATAATGGACTTGCACAAGAAATGAAAACTGGAATTATCACGAATTATTTACTTTAGGTAAACAAATTAAGTCGTGTTTCCTGACTCTTAGAAATGTACCTGCAGTTAGGAAAAAGGCCAAGTAAAAAAAAGAATTTTAAAAACTTTATAAATTTAAAAATAGATTTTAAAAATCTAGACAAACAAACTCAAAATTGTGCAGTGAGAATCAATGTGAATACAACCAAAAGTCTGCCTTAATTCTATTTTGTGAAGTTTGACTTGAGGTGGTGGTTTTTAGGACTCAGCCAGCCAGCACATCATTCACAGTGTTAAACATATTTTTAAAAATTCAACAGTATATACCTTATAGCCAAAACCAACTTTTATGCTCCCAACCTCTGGTAGGATTCCATTAACACTGAATGATTGCCTACAACTTGAATAAACATTCCGATTATACCAGTGAAGTACAGGAATCGTTTTGGGAGTTAAATTTTAAAGGCCCTAAAACAGTACATAGGCGCAATCTTCAAAAATAATATTTCAGTGAACTTGAAGTGCTGTAAGAGCAAGTAGAAATAAGATCATTTTCACTCTTGCAATGTTATTCTTAAATTCCACAAATGACTCTAACAGGACAGTATTATTTACTTACTGAGATAAAGATGTTTAGCAAATTCTCCAGGGTGGGGAGTTGTGGAATCAGTTTCTGAACCACTTTGCTAAAAGCTTCAAATATTGAATGATCATATATGCTTGTCAGATAAAAGCTGAAAGACGAAACAATATTTCATCACTTTTTACCTTTGACTGAGGAATAGACGGTTCAGGCTATGTCATAACACCAGAATCATGCCTTCTGTATTTACTACACACACATTCTAGCCCCCTTCAGAATTCAAAACAACCTCAGTAAAAAAAATGAACATGTCATAACAAGACATTCCTGCCCAACTCCCCAAAGCAAGAACTGTGCCCATTCTGATCTGCTGACTGGCTGGACTCGGAGGCTTAAAAATGCAGCCGTATATGCCTGTATCAGCATCCTTACATTCTGCAAGAGAATCCACGCCAGATCATCTTTATACACACCTCTCATGTTAATAACAGTTATGTTATTGATACTGAAGCATCTAAACTTTCCATTTTTCCAATTTGCAAAATGAATGATGCATATACATAGTACCCCACAAAAATTAGAGAAATGGCTTTCCTCTGTGAATATTTCTATCTGAATTATTGTCAGAGTACTCCTTTACTTATCATTATAGATACTATCTATAACAGTAAACTTCAGCATCGATTAACTTCCTGGATGCAGTTCATGGGTTTTCTCCTATGTGTTTTTCATAGGGGGAAAGAACCTTAGCTTTGACCTTTGGTCAAAAAAATTTGTTTAAAAGCCCATCGCTTTTCCCAAAGATTAGAGTTGGCACATGCAAAGCTTGCTTTTCCCAAATATTACCCCAATGTCTACAGCACAAAACAGGGTACACAGGTAAATGACTGTCTGGGCCAAACCACTCCTGATGACTCTGGACCCCAGTGATCCCTGATGGGTTTCTGTTCTCACCTGAGGTGAATTTTTTCTAATCCAGCATCTGCAAGGTCATCATTTGCCCTCTGGTGAATATCTCTCTGGGTTTCAATTTTGTGGTCATCTGACAGACCATCCACTTTGTGAATAAACACCTCGAAGTTGATGTCGGTGTTCACTTTGTAGGCCCTGGTCACCGTGAGGTGGAGCCTGGCCAGGGCCTCCATGTAATCGTCCTGGGAATAAAGCACACTCCTGTCAGGGAGGCTGCTTTGCTTCCCTTCCACATACAGTCTTCCCTCCCAGCTTTATTGAGGTATGACTGACAAACGTTGCATGTATTAAGGTGACGACGTAATGTTTTGGTACCATTGTGTACCCATCTGTACCCATTGTGAAAGGATCCACCCCCCCAGTCAAGCTAATGAACCAATCCATCACCTTACAGGTACCATTTTTTCTCTTCCACATACACTGTTAATCTTACAACCCCCCCCAAAAATATTTTGCAAATGCCCAAATAAAAGCTGTTTCAAAGAATTCAAGACTGAAAACTTAAGTTTTGTTAACAAAGAAGTGAAAAAGAAAGGCCAGAAAAGTACAGTTATGATTTAGCTTGATGACAGTCACAAAGGTCAGAGCTGCAGTTTTATGTATTGAAAATGACCCCACAGCATCCAGGACCTTCCCTGGAATACTGTCCCTCCAGGATTCTGAGTCTCTTGGTGAAATGAAATGAACAAGTAGGGATGAAAACATGATAGGGATCACTGGGAAGATGGGGAAGGAGCCAGGGGGAAAAACTTTAAGAACCACTGATCTGGAGCAGAGGTCAGCAAACCATGGCCCTCGGGCAAAACTGGGCCCACCTACTGTTTGTAAGTAAAGTTTTATTGGACCACAGTCACACTCATTTGTTTACACACTGTCTATGGCTGCTTTGAGGGTACAGTGGCAGAGCTGAATGGTTTTCCTCTGTGGAAACTCCTCAGAGACAGCACAGCCTGCAAAGCCTAAAATAATTACCATCTGGCCCTTTTCAGAAAAAGTCTGCTGACCCCTGGTCTAGAGTAATTGCCCCAAATAACACAACACTATTTTTTTCTCCTTCCTACAGATGATACCTATGTAATAATGTAATGAATGCCTGTGTATGCATCTCTCTGTTTAAGAAATCAAACATTAGACACTGAAGCCTTGTATGTTTCTCCCCATCCTCCCAGCCCATCCCATCACCCTACCCACACCCTCCAGAGGTAACCACTATCCTGACTTCTACCTGTATCATCACTCATGTCTTTATACATTACTGCATACATATGTACCACTAAACAACATACAGAATTCATTTATATTGTTTAAAACTTTACAGAAATATCAACTTGCATGTGGATTACAGTTTGCCTTCTTCACTCACATTATGTCAGTGAGATTCACCTTTGTTGAAGCACATAACTCTAGTACATGATTCCTGTTAACAACCCTATAAAATTCCATCGTATGGATGGTCTAAAATTTATCACTCACTTGCCAGTTGATGAACATTCAGAATGTTTCCAGTTATGTGCTAGTTCAGATGATGATGATAATGTGGACAGTCTCACGCACACATCTCTGTGCCTGTTTGCAAGTTTCTTAGGGCTTACCCCGAAAGGAGGCTTGTTGGGTCATAAGAATGAGCACCTTGAACTTGACTAGATAATGTGTAAGAGCCCCTGATGCTCCAGACTCTCAACAACACCCAGTGTTGTCAGGTCTCTTCATTATTGCCAATTTGAAGGGTGTGAATAGGTCTTGTTTTTACAGCAAAAAAAGGAAAGGGGGGAATTCCCTGGCGGTTCAGTGGTTAGGACTCGGCGCTTTCACTGCCGTGGGCCCGGGTTCAATCCCTGGTCAGGGAACTAAGATCCTGAAGAAAGGGATCTTCAGGACAGAATTTAAAGGACTTTTCACTGCCCCCCGCCAATTCTGACTCCAAACCTGGACAAATACAGAAAAGCCAATAAAACAGGGGATGTTTTTAGGCATTCTTGTATTCCCCAAATTAAATTAATAAAAACGTATCCCTAGTTTTTAGATAAATCAAAATATTAAAGATACTAATAGGACACTATGAAGAGAGATAAAGATCAAGCGGAGTCCTCATCCTTTGTACTCTAAAGAGTTGTTTAAAATGAAAAACAAATATTGGACACTGGGATAGCAGATTAAGCATTTTGGAAAAATTCTAGATTAATAATTTGCAGCACTTTTTAAATACCTTACAATATCTCAAATAAAAACTAAAGTCCACATACTGTACAATTCCACATACAGAAATTCTAGAAAAGGCGAACTACTCTATAGAGAAAGAAAGCACATCTCATCAGCGGTTGCCTGGGTCTGGGATCTTGGGGGCCGTCTGAGAAAGGACACAAAGAAGATTTCAGGGTGGTGGAAACATTCTGTATCTTGATTGTGAGGTGGTTAGAGGTGTATTTGTCAAACTTGTTGAACTGTGTATTTAAAATGAGCGCAATTTATTGCATGTAAATTACACTTCAAAAAATGTTATTCCTTATGTCTTTAACTGAAGAGAGGAGTTCAGGGCACATGTCTGTGAGCAAAACTAGCCAAAGTCAAGAGTGTTATCACAGTCTCAAAAGATTAGAAATCACTCCTCTAACCTCCCTGCCAAGCATATAAAATGGTCTGATTACCAACAAACTGATGAAGTGGTACAGATCTACAAGGGCTAAAAATGACATGAAAAGAAAGAAAATGCTTGATTTATTAGAGCAGAGGGATTGTGAATGATTTTTTTTTCTACTGTGTTTGTTATTATCTTCTACAACAAATTAAAAAAAGGAAAAATACGCTGTCTGGTTTCTATTCCAAAATTAGATCTAGGAATTAGAGGCAGGTCACAATCACCAACGTGGGTCAAGCAGACACTCTAGTTTGGATCCCAGGCACATGTGAAATGGCTCCCGGGGGCCGAGGGTGGCCCTGGAGATGAGGTCCTTTCTGTGGGCCGTGCCGGGGGCCTGGCAGTGTCACACAGGGAGCTCACGGGAAATTACTCTTGATGCTTTCACTCTCTTTTATTTTACAACATTCTGTGAGGACACATTTTCTCCCTGGTGATATATTTATCTGGCAATCCTGTGATTGTGAGGAATTCGCAAGCAAAAAATTAAAAAATATGAGGTGTCAGACGAACACAGAACTGCTTAGAAATGAAGGCAGTGACATTCAAGGGTTGCCGAGACACTTCCCTCAAGTTTGGTTTTGTTTAGTGCTTGCAGTCACATCAAGTAAAGATTCCCCCCAAACGTGATTTTTATCAGCTGCTTCCAGTAGAAAAGTCTATTAGGCAAATTCTGGAAACTGCTTATTTAACTATTCCTTATTTTTAGTAAATGACAACTCTCAACAACGTTTTTTTCTACCTTTTAAAAAGTGTAATTTAAAAAGGTGTATTTCTCATTCTTATACCTTTGTCCGCCCTACGGCCAAAACAAAACCCAACAAACCAAGAAACAAAATAAAACAAAGAACACATTTACCAACCACAATCGAAGGTCCACTTTTCATGCTCAGGTAAAATTAAAACCAAATTACAGTTCCAATTTAAAAATAGGCTAAATAAATAAATAAATAATAAAAAAATAAAAATAGGCAAGTGTGGGATGGGGAGGGATAAATCAGGAGTTTGGGATTAATATATACACACTACTATATACAAAATAGATGACCAACGAGGACCTACTGTATAGCACAAGGAACTACACTCAATATTTGGTAATAACCTATAAGGGAAAGGAATCTGAAAAAGAATATAAATATATATGTATATATAACTGAATCACTGTGCTGTACACCTGAAACTAACACGATATTGTAAATCAACTATACTTCAATAAAACAAACCAACCATAAAAAGGGGATCATTTTGAAGCAATAAAAACACCCCAAACAATGAAAAATAAATAGGCAAGTATGCCTATTTTAGCCATATTACAAACATCTGAGATAGAGGTGCACTGGAAATTCAAATTCCATAAATGTAAATTGCTATGTACGCACAATACTGTATTGAAGGAAGTACTTCCTAAGCCACTGTCTTGAAGTGATGAGTCAGGGTTGGAATCTACTTACCCACAGGTAGGGCTACTACAGCTCCACAAGTTCACCATGCAGTCGCTTGGAACTAAAAGGCTGAGTTGAAAATTTCATTTTTATATTAAACAGGCACCTCGTTCCATGAATGAATTTATGATACTCTCAGGCATGAGTAGTCTTGTCCGAGAATGGTTTTCTAAGAGCGGGCTCAGAACCATTATTACTAAGGGTCTTCACAGCCCTTCCTCCCTAACACCACTGGGCTCCTGATGGGCTGGGAGCGCTTGGCCCTACCTGTCTGATTGTAGGTCCACAGTTGCAGGGAAACGTTGAGACCTGAGCTTAGAGTTGGCTTAGGGCATTCCTGCAGGACTTGTTGCCTTTTATTCCCCCACAGCTACAAAAGAGAGCTCTCAGGAGGGCCTTCGGGCTGGGCCATCCATTGGGGACACTTTCTAAGAGTCCCTGAACATGGAGAGTTTGAAGAACGTCAATGTCAATGTCCCAGTTCTGCTACCTGTGCTCTGTGCTAAGACCGACCTGCCGGAGATGCATCTGTGGTCCTGCTGCTTCCCTTCCCCTCCTCCCCTTAAACCACCAGCTCTGCCCACACTTCACAGGAGAAAGGCCCAGGGTCTTAAAAACCCAGGGTGCCAAAGAGACCGTTCAGAAGGCTGGTCTGAATACCAATAAAGTGAGCGACTTTAACGCCTGGGTGATAAGGTTCTTCACCAGTCAAGGGGCTCCCAATTCTTTGCTTTCAGCAAAGTTAAAGGAGGACACAATCAGGATGTCTACTGATAAACTATGAAAAAATAATTTTTTTGTGATAGAAAATTGGTTAATTTAGGGGATATAACTTAGAAGGAGTTAAACAACTGAGTGAATGCTAGAACAAAACCCACCCCATATCCACCTTATGTGAACAAGGTTTCTCAGTGCTTACAGCTACACAAACAAAAAAAGAATTGATGCCAAATCCTGTCTTAGTCAAACATAGATACATGAATTAAGTGGAAAAAAATGTATATGTATCTCAAATTTTACATTTTGTATTTAGTTACCTATAAAATACATACTAGTCATGCTGCTGTAATTGTGTACTAGTAATAATTACAATAATATGATTCAGAAGAAAAATGTTCACACTTAGAACTTTATCTTCAAAGGAAATAGTAAACATTTTGAAATGTAGATATATATGTATTTTTGTTGTAGAGAACTTGTGATCTTTTATAGACGTCTGCCAAGAGTACCAGAGGGGGGACACATCGTTGGTGTCACTGGCCTGCACAGTGGTCCCCCCCCCCACCCCCTGTCTGTGAGGTTTCCTCTAGGGTTTGCTGAGAGCACACAGTTCCTGAACATCGCATGTTGGTCAGTGCTGCGTGAAGGGAGCCTTTTCCCCTTTGCAAAGCCTGAGAGCCCCAACTGAGAAATGCTAGTCTAGTAGAAAGGCCTATTCCTGACTCTAAAAACCAAACCAAAATGATTGCAAAGGAACTTGTTTGCAAGAAGGGGCTGCCTGGGGCAGGGGGCTACAGTCCCACCGTACCCCGAGACTGAGCCTTACCTGGGAGTCTATGACAAATATCAGTGCTCCCGTCCCCCGGAAGATCATCTCATAGTCAAAGGTAGGGTCAAAAAAGTCAATCTGTCCTGGGAAGTCCCAAATCTGAAAATTAACAAAGGAGCTGTTGGAAACGTCTTCCCGGCAGATCTTGTTCGTACTTTCCAAGAACAGGGTTTCGTTGGGAGACATTTTATGAAAGACAACTTTCTGGATGGATGACTTGCCACTCCTTCTCAGGCCCATGAGCAGGATCCTCGGCTTCACCTCCGTGCTGAAGGGGTCGCTAAAGTCCAGAACTGGAGAAACCACAAAACAAGAATGAGGGTGAGATGCTGTCACAGCGGTTAATGAGATGAGTTTCACTTCTGCCTCAGATGTGATTTATGATCCACAGACAATGCTACGTTTCCAAATACAGAGAGCGCTAACTCCATCACCCTGCTCATGGAGGGGCCAGCTTTTACAAAGTGCAAAACCCTGAAAAATGCTGCATCACCACCTGTCACACAGTTTCAGAGGACCAGAAAACCTGGGATATTCCTCATCATGAGCAGGGACTCTGGAGCGTGAAGCACAGAGGTTTCCTGGAGCAGACTATGGGGGGAGAGAATCCAGTCTTAGTATTGCAGAGCAGGGTCCTTCTTTGCCCAGATCATCAGTCTCTGCACTAAAGAGATGCTTGTTTATTTGAGTTACGCCTCAAAGAAACAATTTTGGACTTCATCAAAATTTAAAACTTTTGTGCTTCAAAGGACACTTATCAAAAAAGTGAAGACAACCCAAAGAATGGGAGAAAACATTTGCAAATAATATATGTGATAAGGATCTAGTATCCAGAATATATAAAGAAGTCTTACAATTCAACAATAAAAAGATAAGCCAATAAAAAATGTGTAAAGGATTTAAATAGATATTTCTCCAAAGATACACAAATGGCCAATAACCACATGAAAAGATGCTCGACATCATTAGTCCATAAGGAAATGCATACGAAAACCACAATGAGATGCCACTTCATACCCACTAGGATGGCTAAAATTAAAAAGACAGACAATAACAAGTGTTGGTGAGGATGTAGAGAAATGAGAACCCTCTTACACTGTTGGTGATAATGTAAAATGGTGTGCTTTGAAAAACAGTTTGGTAGGTCCTCAAAAGGTTAAACATTTGAGTCACCACATGACCCAGCAATTCTATTCCTAGGAATAAAGAAATAACATATGTCCAAGCAAAAACTTGTACATGAATGTTCACAGCAGCACAATTCATAATAGCCAAAAAGTAGATACAATCCAATGGCCATCAACTGATAAATGGATTAACAAAATGTGGCATATTCATATAATGAAATATTATTCAGCCATTGAAAAGGAATGAAGTACTGATTCATGCCACAACATGGATGAACATCAAAACTGTTATGCTAAATGAAAGAAGATAGACACAAAAGGTCACATATTGTTTGATTCCATTTACATGAAATGTTCACAATAGACAAGTCCATAAAGACAGAAAGTACTTAGTGGCTGCCAGGGGCTAGAGGGAGGGGGAAATGGGAAGTGACTCTTAATGGGTATGTGTTTTCTTTTTCTTTCTTTTTTTTTTTTTTAATGTGTTTTCTTTGGGGTGATAAAAATGTTCTGGAATTAAGGCTTCATGACTGACCAAAAAAAAATAAGTAAAGAAGAATAAAAGACCCAGTATGAAACTTGGAGAAAGATCAAGAAAAGAAACCAACATTTTAAGAAAAAAGGCAGAATATAGGAAAATAAATATACATATATTATTTTTCTACATTTCTTTTTTGTTTCCTTCTGAGCTACACTCATTATGTCTTTCTCAGACCCTGGTCCTGATCTAATCATAATCCAATACAGACTGGAAAGTAATCCTTTATTTCCCTACTGCAACCAAGAATTTTTCCCAAAGTTCTACAATTATCTAAAACACAGGTTACTACCTGATAGAATCTTAGTAAATTTCATTTACTATATATAATATTTTGATGTTTCACTTTGCAATAGGTGCAGGGAAATACATAAATTTCAGGTAAAACAGTAAATGAATAAAGAAAAAGTAAGTAGCTGTAGATGTGCACAGACACTATTCCACTATAAGCAACATTTTACTCCCATCCTACCCACACACACTTTTCCCATTCAACTTAACCCAGTTCAACAAATTGCGGATGATATGCCCTAGACAGAGTGATGTGGAATTAAACCACCCAAAAGATCACCAGCTTTCTTCTTCTTCATCAGGGATTATACGCTGCACTCGCAGTACTGTCATTACAAGTCAATCTTAGCAAAAGCAGGACATGAACTGAAAAAGAAAACAGGACTTCCAGTTGCAAAAATATCAGACTAAGAACATGTCACAGTCTCCCCTTCCCATATTGAATCCCTAAGCACAATAGAAAAGGTATGAACAATAAATAGATGAACAAATAAACACAGATAGCTGAGCTTGAGACCGAAGAGAGAACTCAAAATTGACAAATTACTGAGAAATCCCTAAGAAACACAAAGATCAGATTGAAGGGGGAACCTGTAGCCCTTGATTATGAATGGTAGGGTTCTGCTGGAAAAGGTAAAACTGGAAGCTCAAACAGGAAAGGACATGAAAACAACCAACAGGGTTGTTATTTGGAGAATCATAGTGAGAAGAGCCAAGCAGATAAACTCTGCACCTCCATACACACTAGACTACACACTAGACTATCTTCCAAGTGGGAGCAGTGAATGTAGGAGGGTAGGTATGAGAGGGAGGGCAGTGCCCTAGAGGCACTGATGCCCAGAAGGAACAGGAAGCACCCACAGTACCCCCTCCAAGTACTCTGACCTTCCCTAACTCTCACTGCAATGTGTGTGGAGTTCAACAGGTGGAAGCAGCACCAACCTCCCTCTAGACATTTCCTCAAATGCCAAATATTTGAGGAAAGACAAGATTATAGAAGAGAATACAGACTCAACAAATGGAAGAATGTATACCTGAAGAAGCAGAGTTATACAGGAGTCAGAGTAAACTTTCAAGTATAATTAAAATACTCAGAGATCAGAGAAAATATGGCATTCATGAAACAAGGACAGTTTCAGAATAAGAGCAGTTATGAAAAAGGGCCTTATGGATCTTAGAAATAAAAACACAACTGTTGGGCGGGGAGGATATATGGATTGAAAAGCAGAATAAACACAGATGATGAAATAAATAAATTTTATCATCAATATAAAAATAAATTAATTAATTGTTTTAAAAAAGGATGCACTCCTGGAAGAAAATACACTCAAATATAGTGGAATGCAACAAGCAATGGAAGACAAATTTTACTGAAACCTATTGATTTGAAATAAGTATTGATTTTAATTTTTTTTTTTGGCTGCGTTGGGTCTTCGTTGCTGCACGTGGGCTTTCTCTAGTTGCGGCGAGCAGGGGCTACTCTTCATTGCAGTGTGTGGGCTTCTCATTGCAGTGGCTTCTCTTGTTGCAGAGCACAGGCTCTAGGCGTGTGGGCTTCAGTAGTTGTGCCTCGCGGGCTCTAGAGCACAGGCTCAGTAGTTGTGGTGCACGGGCTTAGTTGCTCTGCAGCATGCAGGATCTTCCCAGACCAGGGATTGAACCCATGTCCCCTGTATTGGCAGGTGGATTCTTAACCACTGAGCCACCCGGCAAGTCCCTGATTTTAAATTTTTGAATAAAAATCAGAAACTAAAATTCCAGACAATGTAGACATGGCAGATTGGTGACAGAGAGATAGGCAAAAGGTAAGTAAGAGAATGCTATGGTCCTTGTTAGAAAAGCCCAGTTATGTATCAATTTTTTTAAATATAAGGATAAGCATCTCAAACTAGTAGAAAATATAAAATAGGTGTACCACATTTAATTATGTACAAGTACAAAAATATTTAAGTGCATATAAATGTCTTTATTTCTTCCCAATTTATACTGTTGGATGTGGATGCAGATTGTAACCTCTCTTCAGCAGGGTCTGCAAGTCTCTATGTGGCATGATCATTGACATTGGTGCCCTGGAGGTTGGATCTCCTCCTCCTGGGAGAGTGGGGAGGTGATGGAGACCACTGTGGAAAGGGGAGGGAGTGTGTATGTGTGTTTACATACATAGAGTGGCTGGGAAGTGAAATACACACACAGCTATAACATACACACACAGCTGGAGGCATGAGCCACCAAATGTAAACAGCTGGGAAATAGTGAGTCAGATCAGCAAGAGTACCATCAACTCTGTAGAGATCCCGTACACCCATGCAGATGCATTTTGTCATATTTAACTAGCATGTACAGAAATATACTGTGTGCCAGGGACCTCGCTAGACATAGACATCTCTACAAACTTTACCCACGCAATGAGGAGGTACAAGTCTGCTTTACACCTGAGGAACTTGGGGGAAGGAACCTGCCCAAGGACACAGGACAGGTATGTGCTAGAGCCCTTACCCAGGGCCTTAGCCACCAATCAGCTGGCATTGTACTAAAACTGCAACAAAGACAAAAGAAGAGACCAGAAAATATCAGAGTGCGTTATGCATAACAAGAGTAAATACTGCTAGTGAAACTCTTTTACATTTACTTATATGTACGTGGGTGCTGGTTCCCAATATAAACGTATTTTTTATTTTGGACTCACAGTCAAAAATGTTTGTAGGCCACTGCTGTTGAATAGGGGAGGTTTCTTACATCAGAAAAGCCTACTGGCAAAAATCTTCCCTCTAATTCTCTCTCACTCTCTCAAATATCTCTGCTTCTGAAACCCTATGGGGCTTCTCAGAGGATCTCCTTCCACTCGACGAGTGGTAGCAGGGAGCTTCCATCAGAAAAGGAAACACCCCAGCCTCCGGACCTCCTGCAGAGGGCTGCCTCATCCCACACCCCCATGACATTTCCCTGAGTATCACGCGCTTGCTCAAGCTTGATAAGAACCACCTGAGAAAAATGAAAGCGTTAAAGAGGATGAAGGATGAGAGCTGCTTTGAAAGGGGCAATAAAAGGGCTAGTACTTTATTTTTTTAAAGGAAAATCAGAAAGGAACTACAGGAGAATCTGGGACTAGACATGGGACCCCAAAGAGGGCTCTTTAAAAGTGTCCGCGGGGGTTTGGAGGAAGTTGCCAGAGAGAGGTGAAATTTACAAGAGGGCAGTTTGTTCCTGTTTCATAAAGGTTCCCTGAACGTCCGCCAAGTGTTCTTTCTGTTCGACAGGGCTGAGCCAGAGGCTGCAGACACAAAGAAAAGCTTCATTCCTTAGCGATTAGGGGGGAAAACAGACAAGAATAACTGACAACTACAATGCACTGCTATCTACGTGTTATGGGTTCAGCGAGAAGGTTCCCTGGAGAAATAGCATCTGAGTCTTAAAGGAGAGGAGGCATAAAAGAGATGAATGAGGGAAAGGTCGTGCCAGGAAGAGATGTGGCCTTCCTGGAGTTTAGGGAACATAGTTTAAAGACAAGAAAAGCCTGCACACTCTCCAGCGGCTTCCCACAGCATTTAGAATAAAATCCAAATACCTTCTTAGCCCAAAAGGCCCTAAGTGGGCTACCCTCTCATCCCATGCCTGGTTCATCCTCCCCACCACTTCCCTACCCTGCAGCCCCACTGGCCTTCTGCTTCCTCACCTTAGGGCCTCGACTCGCTCCTCCCTCCTCCCTCCGACTCGCTCCTCCCTCTGTCCAGCAGGCTTTCCCCAGGCCTCCCCTGGCTCCTCCTCCCACTCAGCCCAGGGGCAATTTTACCTCCTCTCGTTTCAGTGGGGTCCCATCACTTCCTAATATCCCTATGTCTTCTTCATAGTACTTCACTATACAAAATTATCTTTTTACTTTATATTGTCTTGTTTACTTGTTTATTGTCTCTCTCACATATACACAGGCAAAATACATTGTAGCATGTGGTATGAACCCAATAAATATCATTGAATAAATTAATTGATAGAGAGATAACAGGCTAGCTCATGAATGAGATGCAAGTTTGGATTTCACTCTGCAAGCCATGAGGAAATCACTAAGGATTTTAAGGGGAGACTAACATGATCAGGAAGCTCACTCCAGAAACAGACTTCCTTAGAGGGGGTCAGTGTGCGGACAGCAATAAGCCACTATGGAATAACAATTTTTTTGAGCTAAAGGCACTGGAGTTCCTGAAGTCCCTTATTTGCCTAAAGCAGACCCTCCCAAATGAACTCAGTTGTCAAAAATGTCCTCCCCAGGAGCAACTCTCATCTTCTCTTCTTGGAGAGTGAGAGAAGTCAGCCCTACACCCAAACAGACACTGTCACCAAACTATCGTTATCTCCCACCTTTTCTCCTATGGGCCCATTTATCTTTCCAGTGATTTGTTTTTCCATAAGTGCCCCTTCCCGCATTCCCTTTGAAGTCATTTTTTTCTCCCAGAAGTGCCCCTCTACCCCTCCTCATCCTCTGTTAAAATGGTATATAAGCCCCAAATTCTAACCGCCTCCTTAAGTCGAATTTTTTGTGAACTCTCATGCATTAGTACTTAATTAAACCTACTTTTCTCTTGTTCATGTCTTTTGTCAGTTTAATTTGCAGGACTCCAACTCCAAACCTAAGAGTTTTTTCTCCCTGACAATAATTAGGTTGTTCTAGAAACACAAATGAGAAGCATGTGGAAATGGGCAGATGGAATGGATTCATGAGAAGCTCAAATCCACTCAGTAGTACTTGGTGATCCTCTGAACACAGGGGACAAAGGAGAAAGAAACCCCAAGTTCCTGACCTGGAAGATCAAGTGAATAAGGACCTGTTCGTGAAGTTCATAAAGGCAAAGAGGCTGAACACGGATTTGAAGCTGTTGAGTCTGGGGTGCCTGTCGGCCTTGGCTCAGGTGAGGAAAAGATCTGGGGCCTCAGAAGGCAATATGAATACGAAGCTGCAGGCAGGTTTGAAGCGGCAATGCAGTTTGCTGAGGCAGTCCGTGCCCCATTGGTCCTTTTTACCCCTGATCTTGTTGGCTGAGGGTGAGGGCACACTGGAGAGGTTTTGGCCTCGGCCACCAAGAAATGGCTCAAACCAACCCACTGCAACCGCTTATCACCAGCAGTTACCATTTACTAAGCACCTGCATAGCACACAGTGTCATCTCTAATCCCCAAATTGATAACATTTATCCTTCACAGATGTGAAAACTGAGGCCTCGGTGTTTACCACGATAAACACTCAATAGATGTTTGCTGGTTGGGATGATTAAATGAAAGTGATTGAGCAGAATGTGAAGCTAAATTAGCTGAAGCTTTACAAAGAAACTCCACACCTGACTTTGGCCCAGCCCAGCACTTAGGTATCAAGAGGATAAGCTTTATGCCCAGGTGAAGTTTATCCTCTGTGGTCAGGGCGCTGAACACACCTTACCTATATCTTCCACTGGATCCTGTTCGTACCCAAATTTCCCAGATAGCTCAGTTTTGTAACTCGACTGCCAGGAAACCCAGGAAAACTCAGTCACCCAAGGAGCAGGATTACTTAACTGAGCCATTGTCAGCCTTTAACACCTGCAGGCTAATGACTTAACCCAGAAATGGCAGAGCCCTGTCAAAAACGACAGAAGGAAGGGAGAGAGATGGGTCAGTGACTTGGGGACAGGGCTGCCTGGGGGCCACACCTGACTGATCTGTGGGCTGGGAATGTTCACAACAAAGAAGGAAATAGAAATCAGGAAAATGGGAATTGAAGTTCTGACAGGCTTGGCCCTGGCTTCCTGGGGAGAACAAGGTATTGTATGAAATGCATTTCATAAATTCTGATGTATCAGACAATTGAGAGCTATTATAATTTAGGAAAGTTCTCCAAGAGATGACGCCTTTGAACAGACCCCAAACTGGAAAATAAAACAAAGATTTAACAAAAGAATTAGGATAATGTGGTAGCAAATGGAATGGTTGAAGAAGTACTGTGTTAGTGCCAGACTGGGGTTCAAATCCCAGCTTGGCCACTTACCAGCTGTGTAAATGCCCACACATGTCCCAGAGCCCATGAGCCTTTATTTCCTCATCTATCAGGCTCTGTCAGCGTGTACGTACACACACACACATGCACACACACACACACACACACCCTGCTTTTTTTCTTTTTTTCCCCAGCCCAAGCCTAGGTAACGAGAAGGTCTTTTTTGGAATGTGACCACAGCGAGAGGCTCACTCAGCCTTAAGGGAAAGTTAGAATGTCTTTGCTATTAGTATTCTGTGGGGTCCACAAAGGCTTAAGGTTCTACATACTTATGGTTTTAGGAAGAGGCCTCTGGTTTGGTTCTATTTGCATCATTATCTGTAGCCCTTTACATTTCTGATCAATGGAACTACTTACACATTCAAGAGCCAGGAGTCCAGTAAGAAATTCCAACCCAAGTGGCAATTAAATATATGAATACTAATACTGTTAATAAGAGAATATGCAAAAATCATGAAGATTCAGTGTCCGTTTGATTAACGAACTACTTAGTAAGGAAAATTTAATGCCATCAGAACATGTATTTTCAAAGGCACAAAGGTTTTTGAAGGTGATTTTTATTTATATGTGAAGACCTAATCTTTCTCTATGAAATCCTCTCACATCACACTGGCCGGTAACTAAAAAACATGATTCTATATGTGAATATTTCCTTTACATAAGCATCCAATAACATTTCTGGGAATTCCCCAGCAGTCCAGTGGTTAGGACTCAGCACTTTCACTGCTGTGGCCCGGGGTTCAATCCCTGGTCTGGGAACTAAGATCCCATAAGACGTGTGGCACAGCCAAAAACAAAAAACAAACACGTTTCTAATGTGTTCTGATTTACCAATGCTTCTGCAAGAAGGGAAAAGTGTTCTTGTGAGTTTTTTTTTTTTTTTTTTTCCTCCAAACGATCACTCTGAGTGTGATCAAGGTTGGTTTTATGTCGTCCTCGATTTTACACACTGAGAAACAGAGCTGGAGTCTTCCCCAGAGGTCCTCAAGAGGAGAAGGTCCACCAGCTCTCCGGGCGCGTTAGGCCAGGAGTGAAAAACCCATCTGTCTTGCATGTTACAGCAGAACCAGGGAAAGCCACTGTCGCAGGACAGCTTTAAAGCCCTCTTTAAAAGAGAATTGAAAAGTTGCCTTTAAAAAAAGGTAAGGAATACAAGAATAAAGGAAGTAGAGGAGAAGTAAGAAAAATGAGCAGGACAGAAGTGATTGTGATAGGAAGTAAAATCATATCACCAGCAGTGATGCGAGTTGGGGGGACTGAACAAAGCAGGTGAACTCTGAGACACAGCACCGGAGGACAGAAAAAGATAATCCTTCAAACTCGGAGCCACACCCCTTATCCAGAACTCCAGAACTTGCTGATTCTGCCTCTTTTTTCCATTAGACTACCCCAGGTCTGTTCTAATATTAAAATGGGAGATATTTCTTATAAAAGTAGAGAATCAAGATTCTATGCTACCAGGAATCACTGAAACATGTTTACAAACATCTGATATAAAAATATGCTCTCTAACCGTATGTATTTGAATAAGCTTTGGGCCTAAGGTGTGACCTTGGTCACATCATTTTTAACTATTCTGTGCTTCCATCTATTCCAACACTTATATATCTCTGTATTTTCAGGACCAGAAGGAAACCCAAGAGATTAGCTATAGCCAGGGTTGCAGTCAACCCAACTCTTTTTGGACAAGGCAGAGTTACAAGGGAAGGGACTTACATTTCCATGTACTTGACCCTCTCCTAAACCTTGCTCAGTTCTAGCCCATGTTGTGGCTGCAGAAAAGTCCCCTGGCATCTCTGAGCCACGGATTCAATATCAGAAGAACAATTCTCTCTACTTACCCTCAAGAAACAATGAGAAGATAACTTCACTAATAATTTTAAAAATTATTTTAAGAAAAAAAAAGCTGACACTAATGATTAGAAGTGAATCGCCAGATTCACTGCCTTTACAGCCACCAGGGAAGGATCACCTGCTGACCCTGGATTTTCTGTGCCTCCAGGGACCACCTTACTGTCACTTCCTCAGACCCTGAGAGAGTGCACAGGCTGCTACGAAAACAAGACCGCACTTAGCTGGACTGTGGCAGAGCAGCTGTCTTAGCCAAATTTCCCTTAAAAATTGGGAGGGGGGGCTTCCCTGGTGGCACAGTGGTTAAGCATCCGTCTGCCAATGCAGGGGACACGGGTTTGAGCCCTGGTCCGGGAAGATACCACATGCCGCGGAGTAACTAAGCCCGTGTGCCACAACTACTGAGCCTGCGCTCTAGAGCCTGAGAGCCACAACTACGGAAGCCTGCGCGCCTACAGCCCGTGCTCCGCAACAGGAGAAGCCACCACAATGAGAAGCCCGCGCACCACAAGGAAGAGTAGCCCCCGCTTGCCGCAACTAGATAAAGTCCGCGTGCAGCAACAAAGACCCAATGCAGCCAAAAATAAATTAATTAATTAATTAAAAAAAAAAAACTTTTAAAAAATTGGGAGGGACTTTGGGAAAAAATAATTTCACTTTCTGATTAAATATGATCTTTTAATTGGTTTCCTTGTTATTATAGTTTTTAAAGAACTGTAATTTAATAAAGACTTAAAAGTCCATGTGTCTAAAAATAATCAATATTTTTGGTGCAATTGTTTTTAATGGTTTAATTATTGTCTCCTCTCTCTGGAGTTTTATCTGGAGCATGGGGTTTGAAGATGAGATTCATCTTATCTCTGATTAACGACCCTGAAAGGGGGGGTTGAGAAGTGCCCACATCTGTCCTTAACAGAACTAAACTGCTCAAGAACATTCCTGCTATTCATGAATAAAATTTGGAACGTAAGCCAAAGAAGTGCAGTTTAAGGCTCACCTTAGCTGCACTACATTTTCAAACTTAACACAATGTGGTAAAATGTACAAGGCACTCGGTTTAAAAATAAGATCAGAGGTTCCTTGCAAGACTATGGGAAATAAAAATCACACTACCCACCTTCAATCACACTCTTTTGCACAGCAATGCTGGTCAGGCCTGCATCCCACCCACCAGGGTAGATTTCTGAACCTCATGGAAAAAGCCCCAGGTCTCCGAGAAGCTCAGGCACTAAACCAAGTCCATTAGGATGGTTTGGAATTCATTAGAGAATTGCTTTGCTCATGGTTCAAAGTGCACCATATACATCTCTTCTCAGAGGAAATAAGTCCTCCTCCCCACCCCCTACTTTCCACGTCTTGAGTTTGGGAGTAGGTAAATGTAAAATTTACCCCAAATAACACAGGGTTATAAGGCAACATGTGCCCAGGGCCCACTAGAAATCGGGATGACCATTTGGTGGCATCTTGACGTCTCAAAAACAGAAGGCCACAGGAACAGAAGTCACAACTCCCAGCCTCCACCCCCATCCTGACTCCCGAGGACCATATCAGCTGGCATGACAGGTGTCAGGGACAGTCCTTGCTAGAACTGCTGACCGAGGGGCCTATCTGCTACTCTAGAAAGCGAAATGTTCTGATAGAGATTCTACATTCAGGCCTAAACCCCAAAACCAAAGCCAGCGACACATGGAAAGAACAGCAGCCCAAGATAATGGAGGAAATCTTCAGAGAATAGACCGTATCCACGGCAGGCCCAGGTGGAGAAAGGCCAGGCTTCAGTAATGTTTGCTCTTCTTACCACACAAATATACTCAGGGCTTTTATAGCAAGATTTCAGTTTGATACCAAGAACTCACGAGGGAGGATTTTATTACTAAAGTAATCATAAGCATCAGTTACAGGCGGGTTTGCCTTGGGTTAGGAGCCCTGGGGAGCATCCTACACCCGAATCTGGGGAAGCCCTTTGTTCAGGAAATCCTGGCCCCTCAGCCAAAGCGTTAATTTCACTTCAAGGCCCCAAATCAAAATTTTGAAGTGCCCCCTTAAAGAACTGCAGAATAAACAAACAGGTCTCCTGCTTTTCCTGGAACCCAGTCTCTGGCCCCCAGGACAATATCAAATTACAGGGGTTTTCTTCTCATATACGGTCTCTTATTTCTTTTCCTTTTTTTCAAAGAGGATCACAATTGCACCCTGCTGTGTGTCTTCGGTTTCAAATACCTCGCAAATACATCCCCATTCTGAATCTCTCCGGAGCCTCCGAAGAATCTAGGAGGGGCTAACAAACGCAATTTGAATAATAATGAAGAGACTGAACAATTTAACTACCAAAGGTAGCCCTAGAGACTCCAACAAAAGGGTTGAAAGCCTTTATCTACAAAAATGTGGCCACCTGCTCGACTGTGGGACCAGTTATGGGGAGTGCAGAAGAGAGAGGCACACAGGTGCGCACACAAGTTTAAGCAAATAGGGAATTAGTACAAATGCTCCCTGGGGACCAGACACTATGAAAAAGGGTGACTTGGAAAGCTCCTTTCTCATCTATCAGGCTCAAGGTTTAGTTAACAATCTTCCCTTTCTGATTAATTGAAAGTAGCACTCACCATACATAAAATAATGAAAACTGCCCCCCCAGAGAAAGGCTTTGTTTGTATGGAGAATTTAAAACAAGTCCAGTGAATTTTCAGTAAAAGTTCTTCAAAATCAACAGTCACGAAAGTACTTTTTATCCCTCATGCAATTTCTGCCAAGTGAACATTTTAAAAGTTAGTTCCTTCTTTAGGAAGCTGACAGTT
This sequence comes from Eschrichtius robustus, assembly GCF_028021215.1. Classification (NCBI taxonomy): domain Eukaryota; kingdom Metazoa; phylum Chordata; class Mammalia; order Artiodactyla; family Eschrichtiidae; genus Eschrichtius; species Eschrichtius robustus. The sequence continues at coordinate 68,664,687 of NC_090832.1, read as the reverse complement.
CCACCTAGATGTTATGTTTACCAGCCTCATTCTACTAACCTTTCCAAAAGACCTTACAATAAAGGACTTTTTCCTCGATTTGGAGGGAAACAAAAAAGATGAACCTTTCTGGAATCCTAAAAAGCTCTCAACTCCCTTAGTCCTTAAGAATTAAACGCAGGAAGCCCCCGCTGGCTGAACAATTGCTAAATCCTGCTTCTTGAACAGGAAACAGAGTTTGCTTCTGAGTGGCTCCGTATTCCCCCGCCCCGCGCTCACTCCAGGGCAGGCGCTGCCATGCCCAGGTGGTGACGCTGAGCAGAGATAAGGTGTCCTAACAACCTTATTTGCCTGGATCTCTGGATACCCGCGGCCACACGGCGACTCCCTTATCACCTGGGTGCATCCCTCCGCCCCTCCACCGGTGCCTCCACGCCGCCGACCTGGGCGGCCCCGGGACCCCTCCCGCGGCGACACGGGGCAAGACTGACACCCGCAGCTGCCGACGACCCTGCCAGTCACGCTGCCGCCGGCTGCCTTTTTTAGCCACGACATCTGACCCCGGCTCCGACAGCAGCATTCAGGGAGAGATCCCAGGGCGCGCCGGGCGGTCCCCTCCCCTCCCTAACCCCCAGACCCTGCGGAGAGCTCGGGGTGAGGCGTGGGGGAGGTACTGGCCCTGGAACTGCCAGAGAGCGCGCGTTCCTCCTGCCCAGACGCTTCCTCTCTGCCCTCTCCACCGATCCCGGCCCCCGCTCCGCTGCCTGCACCCGGGCTCCCCCATTTTGCATCTCGCCGCGGCTCCTCTGGCGCCCCTCCCCACTCCCACCCCGCAACTCCGCTTGCCTGGATCCCCTCCAAGTCAGCTGCCCGCGCGCCGGGCGCGGCGGGGGTGCGGGGCGAGGACGCTCGGGGCGGGGGGCCGAACGGGGGACCCGGTGCTCACCTCCCTCCTCCGTCCCGCTGTCCGGCTCGGCGTCCGAGGAGTCGGGCCCGTCCCCGTAGCCCGCTAGCCCCACCAGCTCATCCTCCTCCTCGTCGTCGTCCTCCTCCTCCTCCGGCTGAGGCTTCCCCAGCACCTGGCTCATCGCGCCCACGGCCGGCCGTCCCGGGGGCGACGGGGGTCTCTGGTGTGGGGCGCCAAACCTCCCGGCCTGCCGCTCGCAACCTATTTCTGAATTGGGGTTTTGTCCCGAGGTTCGCGGGCGGAGGCGGGGACCGCGCGTCCCCCGCGGCGGTCAGCGTCCAGGTCTGGGTCCCGCCGTTCCCAGCGCGCCCGGAGCCCCCCTGCCCCGCCCGCCCGCCGGCGGAGGAGTCAGCCAGAGCGCGGCAGTTCCTCCCCAGAGGAGGGAGAGGGAGACTGCGTGACCCAAGTCACCTGACACACACTGTCATACACTCACACACACACACACCGCACGGGCGCGCGCGCGCTTTCCCGGGAGCACCGCTCGCTGGGGCGCTGGGCCGAGGCCGCGCACACACACTCAACCGGGAGCAGGCCGGCGCGGGGCCCTCCACCCACCCAGAAGCGCACACAGACACTCGCCCGGTACCCGGGGACCCGGGACGCGGCGCAGTCACCCACCGCGGCTGCTGGCCCTGGGCCCCCAAGCGCCCCTCCTGCACGTGGTCCCCGCACAGGCGGGCGACCTGGGGTACCGCGCACCCGGAGAACCTCTCCCCGCCCACCGCCGACACACACACGCTACCTAGGGCGGCCTTCTCCAGCTTTCGGTCCCGGCCGAGGGTTCCAGTCCCAAGTGGCCTGCCCCCCGCCCCGAACACTGCTGCGCCCAGGCCCCCTCTCCGAGCGGCGTGCCTAGGACACCCCGTGGATGCTGAAGCGCCCCGAGAAGAAAACTCCAGAGAAATGCGCCGCACAGGCGGCGCAGTCTCCATAGCAATTGCCTTTTAGTGCGCGTTTGTGGTTCAAAGTGCTTCCCACCAAGAAAACAGACGTATTCACTAATCAGGCCTACCCAGCTGTAAATGTTCCTGAAAAAATAACATGCCTCGTGGCTGCCTAGCCTGAATAATAATTCCTCTGCGGCGTTTGGGCAAAGGTCTCAGGTGTGTAACACACCGAGGGGCTCTTCATAGCCACCTCCTCCTGTCACACTGTTGAATAGACTGTAATTCCAAATCCCACACCTCAAAATAAAATGTTTCAAGGCTTCTGGGGGGAGAGAGGGGCGGTGGACGGGGAGACAAGACTCGCAGCAGTGTGAGGGTGAGACTGAAACCGGCATTCCTCCACAAGCTTTTCACCACGGGACAGACCGTACCCGCCCTTTCTGGATACTGCAAAAGATCACGTGGATGAACTTCCTTCTGTCAAGCACAATGAGAAATAAACCAGCTGGCCAGCAGGATAATCCAGATTCTACAGGTGCCAGCAGCTCCGCAGGTGGTGTGGGGAGGGAGAAGAGGAGGAAGGGAGCTGAGGCTGGAGGCCCTTGGGGCCCCAGGGTGCTGCCTAGGTAGGGAATTTGGATGGAGAACCTACTCTATGCCAGGGGGCTGGGCTAAGGGGTGAGGGTGCGGGCCTCCACGTAGGCTCAGAACAGTGTTCGTGCGCTGGAAGAAATCCTAGTCTAGCAAATCATGACTCCGGTCCTGGATTTTGTAGTAGCTGTAGGTGTTGAAGGTGGATGCAGACACCTTGTAGGAGGTGGCTGCTTCTAATCCCGGAAAGGTTTGGGGATTTTCCAGGTGGAGGCAGTACAACATGTATGGCTGTAGCAGTCAAGGTCCTTCCCAGGAGAAAAATAGATGGCACATGCAAAGATTTTAATTTAAAAGGGACAATTTACTAGGATGTGGGCAGAGTTTAGGGATCAACGCAGGGATTAGCAACAGTGGGAAGAGGTTATCTCCCCTAAACTAGTTGGTGTAACGGAAGGGAACTAGAGTCCTGGTCAGGGGGCTCAAAACAGGAGCTATAGCTGGTGAGGAAGCAGACACTGCCAGAGCCACCTCCTGTCAAGGAGACAGCAGTGGGAAGGAATACACTGACCTCTCTTGCCTCCCACCCTCCATTCTTCTCTTTTTGGCCGTGCTTCCCGGCTTGCAGGATCTTAGTTCCCCCACCAGGGATTGAACCCAGGCCCCCTGCAGTGGAAGCACAGAGTCCTAACCACTAGACCGCCAGGGAATTCCCTTCATTTTCCTGAAAGTGGTTCCCATTGGCCAAATCCAACTGGATGCCAAAGGGCTAGAGAGACTGCAACCTAGTCCAGGACTCAGAGATTGGGTCGGGAGGGCAGTGGGTTCCAGGGGCAGGGGTAGGGGCAAATAGTATATCCAGCACAAGCAGGCTCTACTCGCTCTTATCAGAGGAAATTATTCTAGGAGTAATCTTCCTAGTCCATCTTCATCCATTCTGTTTAAAGAAAGAAGTACCTGGGAGGAAGCCTCTTTTAGAGTGGTTTTCAGACTTTCAGTTATTCCAGAACAAACCACCAGCCTGGGGAACTGTTGAGCTGGCCTGATTCAAAGTGCAGAGGGCTATATATGGGGCCCTAGAAGCCAGTCCAAAGGTCAGCCCAGACCATCAGGACATCCTTTGGGCTGTTTGCTGACTGTGTATGCCTTGGGGACTCAGGGGTTCAGGCAGGACAATCGCTAAGCCAAAGACCCCTCTGTGCCTGAGATCAAGAAAAAACGGAGATACCTCATGGTTCTCTGCCTTCCCCCCCACAAAAGAGAGATCCTGACGGGGGGAACACCAGCAGGAGATTGGAGCATACCCTGGGATATTTGAGAATTTGACCATTCTTGAGAAAAAAAGGAACAAATCCACACACCCACACAAAATCAATAAAAGCCAAATCCTCAATTTTGCTCCACCCCAAGGTAGATAAGAGTCATGTACAGGTTTAAGAGATTCAAATTCACTGTCATTTCAGAAGTGTACAGTATTGATAAAGTTTGAGTGAACAGAACAGGAAAAATCTTTATTGCTTTTCTTCTTTTCTGTTATCATTTCAATACTGTCAGCTTTCAAATAAAGAATATGTTGAAAAATATCTTAGAGATTTTTAAATTTTAAAAGTCGTGTGTGTGGATCCTCTCAGAAATTAAATAAAAATAGAAAGACACTAAACCCTGAAAGCCTTTGAGACACTCGGTATGGGATCTGCTCAGTGAATTAGCTACCGCCTGGATCACTCTGGTCTGGAGCTCAGGCTCTGTGACGTCTCCCCAGGAGGGTGTTCTCAAGAATGTGAGGATTTGTCTCTGGGCTACTCTTGGTTTTTGCTGTTGTATGTAACCATGGCAGGTTGCCACATACATGATAGGTGCTGAAGTTTATGAAATGGATGAAGAAGAGAAGGGAGGAAGTTATACAGTACATGGCCAGGCATATTTTTGAGAGAAACTTCAGGGAAAAACAGAAGCCAAATTTTCTACTTACTCTAAACCCTGGGAGATGCCACAGTGAGGTAAATATGAACTATGCTCTACAAGAGTGCAACCAGACTGCCTGAAGATTGGAAGGAATTACAGTATAATGACTATGGAATGCTTATTCTATTTTTGCTATCCCTTCCTTTCTAAAAAAACTCAACTTTCAGAGATATTTTGTAGCATCATGAAATATGAGATTTGTCTTTTGCCAAAATTTTCCAACTAATATTGGGGAAAAAAAGACATGAATAAGGAAGGCGCTCTTCCAAAATAATATGACCTTCAAAATATTCCCATTAAGTAATATTATTGTCCTTAATTTACAGATAAGAAATATTCACCCAAGGTACCACATGGAAGGTACCAGATGGTGAAACTACTTTGGAACTCAGCTGGACACTAGACCTATTCCTATTTAATGGCATTAAAGCTGAAGTCAGTTACATTATGGCCTGAAACTGAAAAGGGAGAAGGGGAAGGGAAAAGCTGGCTCCCAATCTCCTAGGTAAAGAACCAAAACATACATAGACACTAAAAAATGGGTCTGTTGTCTCAGGCCACTAATTTACAGGATTCACTGAAAGGAGGGAAAAGAAGAAAAATTGAAAAGCTTCCTAATGAACAAAAGTTAGAAAACTACTTGTCAAAATAAAATTGTTGATCACCATCACTCCTTTTATTAGGAACACAAATAGTAAGTGAGGGACTTCCCTGATGGCGCAGTGGTTAAGAATCCACCTGCCAATGCGGGGAACACGGGTTCGAGCCCTGGTCCAGGAAGATCCTACATGCCGCGGAGCAGCTAAGCCATGCACCACAACTACTGAGCCCACGTGCTGTAACTACTGAAGCCAGCGTGCCTAGAGACCACGCTCCGCAACAAGAGAAGCCCCCACAATGAGAAGCCCGCACTCCGCAACGAAGAGTAGCCCCCGCTCGCCACAACTAGAGAAAGCCCGTGCGCAGCAACAAAGACCCAACGCAGCCAAAAAAATAAAAAAGTAAACCTAGATCATTAAAAAAAAAAAAAACAAGTGATTTAGTTCCCTTTCTGGCTAATATGGCTCTATTGTACTACATGCTTAGCTAAACTATAACATCTAAGTGTATTTTTGTTTAAAATTTGAATTCTAAAGGCCAGAAGTTTGTGCCCTTATTTTAGTGAATTATTTTGCTGTTACCAATTAGATGCTTTGTGACAAGGAACATGTGAGCTATTTAAAAGAGACCTGTACAGGCAGAATAATTGCAGTCCTGAATAGGGCAAGCAATTAAATACAGCCTGCAGCCCTGCATCTTGGGGTATTTTGAGGCATCTGATGGCCTTACGCCTGGTTCCTGGGATTCACATGTTGAAAGCCTTTAAGGCTTTCTTTTAAAATATGTATTTAAAGCCATTAATTCTCTCTTGACGAAGCAAACAAAGGAAAGAGCCTTCTACAGAGTCTTGCCGCACTCCTGCTAATCCAGGAAAGCCAAATTTTTCAAGAGGGCCGCTCAGAGTCTCCAGTTCTCCTAAGACAGTTGATGCCCTGATGAAATCATTAAATCATACCCACTGAGGCAAACCATCATTAAATATATTTTACTAAAATAATGTTTTGATATTTTAAGAACATGCATGTGGTAAATAGTCAAACAGCATAAAAGAATATTCAATGAAATGTTAGTGTCTTCCCCCAACCTGCCCCTCTCACCGGCCTTACAGTCTCCTGGTTTCCCTCCGCAGAGGGAAATATCTTGCTTTAAATGTGCAAACATATTTGTAGCCTTTATAGAGACTTATATTTGATAACTTTATCTCTTTAATAGTCTACAAATTTTTTTTTAATGAACGTGAAGACAATTAGATTTTTAGGGCTGTACTTTGAAGGAAATAAACAGAGAGAGACAAGAGAGAAACCGGGGATGAGAGAAGGAGCCTGATTTAGATGGGGTCGCCAGAGAAGACCTTTCAAAGAAGGTGACATTTGAGTTGACCGTGAGACGGAGACAGACAGCCAAGTGAGTCAGGGTAGAGCATGTTCCCCTGGAAGGTATCTCCACAGTTGGAAAAATCAAGGAGAAGTGAAAGGACTTGGTGTTGGAGGAACAATATATCAGTGTGATGGGAGAGGGGGAGGGTGGTAGTCATGAGAAACAGGTAGTCTTCTCCACCAGGATAAAGAGTTTGGATTTTATTCCAAGTGCCACTGAGGCATTGAAGAGTTTTAAAAAGGGAGGTGAAATGCGTGGTTTACATTTCTAAAAGCTCACGCTGCTAGATTGTTTCCAAAGATGGCCTCAACAATCATGCCATCCCACATGCCCTTCTGCAAATGTGACTTTGCCACTCCTTCCTCCTATTTTCCCTCCTCTTAAATGTGGGCAGGCTCTGTGACTTGCTTTAACTAACAAAATGCAGCAGAAGTGACAGTGACACTGTGCAAAGTCTGAGATAGGGTCATAAAAGACCTTGCTACTTCCTTTTTCACTTTCTTGGTGCCTTTAGCCACCATGAAAAGAAGTCTGGGCTAGCTTACTGGAGAGGCCCCATGGATACAGAGGCCCTGAAATGTTCCAGAGCACAGGAATATAGAGGCCCCAGAATTCCAGCCATCCATCTGAGGGGCCAGGCATGTGAGTGACACCAACTTGGATTCTCCAGCTCAAATTGCAACCACATGAGCAAGTCCAGCCCACTCTGCATGAAACACAGACTTGCTGTTACAGCTGAACCCTGCCAGCCAACCCACAGAATCATGAACAAATAAAATAACTGTTTTTTTTAAACCATTAAGATATGGGGTGGTTTGTTACATAGCAGCTGATAGCTGATGAACATATTCTGGCTGATGTGGGGAAAATGGATTGTAGATTTCAGGGTGGAAGAACAGGAGATCACTTTAGTAGTCCATAAGTGAAATGAATGGAGATGGTGGAAACCGAGAGAAGTGGATAGATTTGATATAAATTTTGGAGGTAGACTAGATCAGATTTATTGATAGCTTAATTAACATGGATGGTCAGGGAAAGGACTCATACCAGACATTTGATTTGAGCAACTAGACATATGGTAATGCCATTTATTAAAGTGAGTTAAGACCCAGATAGGAACAGGATTGGGGGATGGGAGGTGAATCAAGGTCCTTGATTTCTAACATTCTAGTTACTGTATATGGCCACAAGGTAAGCTACCTTAATCCTGTGATTTTGGCCATTTCTTAGATGTCTATCATGTTGTCTTTGGTATAAATAATGAATTTTTCCAACTACAAGCCATGAATGAACTGAAGATGACATTTGTAAAAGTTCCAAACTAGTGAGATGGAATTGTTACTTATGGACTTCCATAAAAAGTTAACTTTTTATTCATATGGATTTTTAAGGACAAGCTTCTGACATAAATGGTGCTGTAACATGAGAGGAGAAATGTCTTGACTGTAGAGTCAGCCAAACAGAGGTACTAACAGCTCCACATCTGTAGATCAGTTTGGACTTGGCAACCCCTGCCTTGGCTGGGAGGGTTACACTAACTTCAGTGATACAAAAAAGCAGATTCTCCAAGACAAATGACCTTATTAAAGAATGAGAGAGTTCCCAAGATGGTGGAGTAGGAAGGCCCTGAGCTCACCTGCTCTCACGGGCACACCAAAATTACAACTATTCACAGAGATACTGTTGCTGAGAAAGACCAGAACCTACCAGAAAAGACCTTCAATAACTAAAGATATAAAGAAGGAACCACAACAAGACAGGTAGGAGGAGAGGAGTTGCAGTACAGTCAAGACCCATATCCCTGGGTGGGAATATGACACAGACAGAAGAATCATTACAATTGCAGAGGTTATCCTCAAGGAGTGAGGGGTATGAGCCCCGCATCAGGCTCCCCAGCCCGAGAGTCCTGCACAGGGAAGATGAGCCCCCAGAAAGTTTGGCTTTGAAGGCCAGTGGTGCTTACTTTAAAAAAATTTTTTTTTGTCTGCACCACATGCTATGTGGGCTCTTAGTTCCCCGACCAGGGATTGAACCCGTGTCCCCTGCATTGGAAGCGCAGAGTCTTAACCACTGAACTGCCAGGGAAGTCCCCAGTGGTGCTTACTTTTGGGAGACCCAGAGGGCTGTGGGAAATAGAGACTCTACTCTCAAAGGGCGCACATAAAATCTCACCTGCTCTGGGACCCAGGGCAGAAGCAGTAATCTGAAAGAAGCTTGGGTCTGACCCACCTGCTGATCTTGGAGAGTCTCCCAGAGAGGCAGGAGGCAACTGGAGCTCAACCTGGGAACACAGACACTGGCGGCAGCCATTTTTGGGAGCTCATTCTACCACATGGATGCTGGTGCTAGCAAAAAATTTTGGAATACTCCCTCTAGTTTATTAGCCTCAGGACCCAGCCCTGCCCCCACCCACCAGCCTGTAGGCACCAGTATTGGGATGCCTTAGACCCAGCAACTACCTGGGTAGGGACACAGCCCCACCCACCAGCACGCAGGCTTCCTTAAGAGCCCCTGAGCCCACAGCTGCCCCTGGACATGGCCCTGTCCAACAGAGGACCCAGGACTTGGCCCTACACACCAGGGCACAGGCGCTAGGCCTGGGAGTCTCAGGGCCCTGCAGCCAGAGATTCTGAGACCCAGCTCCACCCACTGGTGGGCAGACACAAGCCCCAGGACAACCAGAGCCCTGTAACTTGCCATGGCAGGACCCAGCCAACCCACGAGCAGGACAGCACCAGCCCTGGGACCTGTTAGACCCCAGCTCAGCCTACCAGCAGTCCAACACCAGCTCTGGGACCCCTGAGCCCTGCAGGTAGAGACCCCAGGACCTGGATCTGCCCACCAGTGGGCTGGCACTAGTCCCAGGACCCAGCTTCACCCACCAGTAGGTGAGAACCAGCCCTGGGATCTCCTGGACCCCAAACCCATCCACCACGTGTGGACACCAGCCCCAGTACCACAGTCTCACAGCCTGCCTTGTCAGGACTCAGCCAACACACTAGCAGGCCAGCACCAGCTCCAGGATACCAGACCTCAAGCCTTGCACAACACCAGGCCAACTCCAACTCTCGCTCACCTTGGGGCCCTCAGCCAGTGGCCCTGGGATCCAGCACCACCCACCAGTGGGCTGACACCAGCTTTGGGACCACCAGGGCTCTGCAGCCAGAATACCTGGGAACTGGTTCCGCCCAACAGTGAGCTTGCACTAGCCCTGGGGCCCCCAGGGCCCTGGGCTCACCCACCATCAGACCAATACCAGCTCTGAGATACATTGGACTCCTTAGCCAGGCACTCCAGGATCCAGGCCCACTTACTGGTGGGCCAGTACCAACTTTGGGAAAGCCCAGGACCTGCAGCCAGCCGTGTCAGGAACTGGCCCTACCCACCAGAAGGCCAACACTAAATTCAGAAATCCCAGCCCCACAAGCACCCACCCCAGAACCCACCAATGAGCCAGCACTAGACCCCAAACCCACTAGGGTTGCACCGCCAGCCGCCTCATGGCCCAGCCCTACCAACCAGTGGCCGGCAGCCTCTGCACAAGGCAGGGCCTGGCAACCAAGCAGACTGAGGGCCAGCCACGCCTACCAGACTGCCCAGAGTAATCAGCTTACCACAACAGAAGGACGCATGTTGCCCACATGGGGGCATCCCTAGAGCATATAGCTCTGGTGGCCAGAGGGGAGTGCACTGCCAGGGTGCATAGGATATCTCCTCAAAAGGCCAATTCTCCAAGGTCAGGAAACAAAATCAACCTAGCAGATACATAGAAATAAAAAGAGCAAACTAGGCAAAATGAGGTAACAGAGGAACATGTTCCAAATGAAGGAAGAAGCTAAAACCCCAGGAGGAGAACTAAGTGAAGTGGAGATGGGCAATCTACCTGAGAAAGAGTTCAAGGTAATGATGATAAAGATGATCAAAGAACTTGGGAGGAGAATGGATGAACAGAGTGAGAAGTTAGAAATTTTTTAACAGGGAGTTAGAAAATATAAAGAAGAACCAAACAGAGACAAAATATACAATAACTGAAATGAAACATACATTAGAAAGAATCAACAGTAGTTTAGGTGATACAGAGGAACAGATCAGTGAGCTGGAAGATAGAGTAATGGAAATCATTGAAGCCGAACAGAAAAAAGAAAAAAGAATAAAAAGAAATGAGGACAATTTAAGAGACTTCTGGGACAACATCAAGTGTACTAACATTCGCATTATAGGGGTCCCAGAAGGAGGAGAGAGAGAGAAAGGAGGGAGAACATATCTGACTACAAAGAGCTAAAAACTTCCCTAACCTGGGAAGGGAGATAGACATCCAAGTCCAGGAATAACAGAGAGTCCCAGACAGGATCAACCCAGAGACAAATACCATATATCACTTACATGTGGAATCTGAAAAAAAAAAACAAGCAAACAAATAAAACAAATGAAAATAACAAAACAGAAAAAGACTCACAGATATAGAGAACAAACTAGTGGTTACCAGTGGGGAAAGGAAAGGGGGGGATCAAACCTGTAAAAGCCTACCCCCAAACTTCTTATTTCATGAGAAAATTAAAAGTCCATTCCTTGAGTCAGTGCTTCCCTACCTTGACCAGTCATGGCACACATATTTATTTGGCACACTGACCTAAATGGACAGGCTGCTTGCAGCCGGAGGTGACTGGTCCAGAGACTTTGGCCGCCTCAGGCCCTGCCCAGCTGTCCCAAAGGCTGAGGGGGATCAATAACTTGGCCATATCAGTAACCCATTTATGGCACACAAGTAGTGGTGGCAAACCAGTTGGGAAGTTCTACTTAAACCACTGAAGGTGGGGTTTTCTGAACTTTGCAGTAAAACGTATCCTAACTGATACAACATATAACCTTTATAAGTGGAGGGAGGGAAGGAAGGATGGATGGATGAAACGTGATCCTGTACCTATCGGTGAATTCAGAAGTTATGTCATAGTCATAGGATCCTAGGAAAGGTGTCTCAGGATATATCAGGAGATAATCACAGCTTCATTAGAAAGGGAACTTGGTTTTGCTTCTCTGTACTTCTCACTTCTTTCTTCTCTCTCTGCATGAAAACTGGCTTTCTGTGCTTCCCCCACCAGATGGCAGGAGATGGCTGCTCCACCTTTCCAGGCTCAGTGATAGTGGGCCCAGTTTCCGGAACTAGGCTACCTGGGTTCAAATCCTCGTTCCACCACTAACTAGCTGTGTGACCTAGACCAAGAAACTTAACCTCTCTGTGCCTTGATTTCCTCATCTCTCAACTGTTTATAATGTTATATACCTCAATAGGGTTGTAGAAAGAATTAAATCCATTAAACTATGTAAAACCATTTTTCAAGGTGAGCACAATATAAGTTTTAGCTGTTATTATTTTTGATTCCTAGGCAAGAAAATCTGATTAGTTGAGTTTAGGCCAGTAGTCCATTCCTAATGCCCCAATCATATTTTACATAAGACCATATACTGCTACTCCTTCAGCACACGCACCTCAGCTATCATTTAATATTTGATTGAGGATTGTTTTCACCACTAGACTCCAGGACCATTGCTTGTGCTCATCATTTTGTTCTCAGTGGCTAACACGGTGGTCAGAACCTCTATGAAGCACAATTCTAGGGCGCACCATTTACATTGTATTTTATGTGCAATATGGTAGCTTGATGGTGGTCCAGTTCCAATAAGTATGCTGAATTAATGGCCCAGTCCACTATGGCTGGGGGTGCAGCTTGTGGCTGCAAAGGTCTACCCTGATGAGTGGGGAGACAGCTCTGAACAAAAGGGGGAAAAGCTGAAGAGAAACTTCCAAATATATCTACCGTGTGCCTCATGTGGCCAGGCACAGGGAATACAAAGTCAAACAAAGTCAGGCAGAGATTGTTGGTGTCATAATCCCCCCACCACTTTGTCCTTAGTTTGATATCCTTAACTGTTCTTGGGTATCAACATACTCGAGGAAGGAAGCCCAGGCTCAGAGGTTGAATCATGATTGGTTTATGCTGGGTATGATAACCAGCCCCTCACCTTTGTGACCCAGGTGCGATCAATGACATGTAAGGAAAAATAGATTTAAGGGGCAGCTGTGAAGGATTTGTCCTCAAATTAAAATAAACACAGTGAGAAGGCCTGCCCCTTTCTCCTGCCTAGATGTCAAGCCAAAGACAAAAGCCAGTACTGAGGTGGTACAGTAGAATAATAGAAAGAGCCTAGACCCAGATATTTTTATTACATAATTTTTTATGTGTTTAAACCACTCTAGTCAAGCACACTCTTTCCAGCAGCCAAACACATTTTAACTGATAAACATGGCCCCTTTATCTTTATAACTGAAAGTGAGTGAGGGAGACAGATCAGATAATCAGTAGCTTAAGATCAGGAACTGAGAAGGAGGCCCGCTACCATCACACCTATTCCACAGTGTACTGGAAGTCTTTGATTGCATAATAAGATAGGAAAAAAGACAAAAGGATTGTGACACTAAAGCACATACTATCCATAAAAGAAAAAAATCGATGTTGGACTTCATCGAAATTAAAAACTTTTGGGAATTCCCTGGCAGTCCAGTGGTTAGGACTCAGCACTTTCACTGCCGTGGCCCAGGTTTGATACCTGGTCGCAAGCCTCGTGGCATGACCGGAAAAAAAAAAAACAAAAAAAAAAACCCCAAAAAACCTTTTTCTCTGCAGAGTCTGTTAAGAGAATGAAAAGACAAGTTACAGAGCGGAGTAAAATATTCATTAACCACATATCTGACACGGGATTCATATCTAGAATATACAAAGAATTTCCAAAACTCCACAGTAAAAACAATCCAAGAAAATAACCAAAAGACAAGCAGAGACATTTCACTGAAGAGGATATAGGGGTGTCAAATAAGCACATGAAAAGATGTCTAGCCTTTTGGCTTCCAGTATTTACCCAAATGACCGATCCAAAGGGAAAGAGGTAAGGCATCTGCTGTATGCCTTTTAGAAAACAGAAGTTGTTCCTTTGGTCGCATACATGTGAATTTGCAATAAAGGTGATATTGTAGACATCAAGGGAATGGGCCCTGTTCAAAAAGGAATGCCCCACAAATGTTCCCATGGCAAACCTGGAAGAGTATGTTGAGTGTTACCCAGCATGCTGTTGGCATTACTGTAAACAAACAGGTTAATGGTAAGATTCTTGCCAATAGAATTAATGTACGTATTGAACATATTATGCACTCCAAGAGTTGAGGTAGCTTTTTGAAATGTGTGAAGGAAAATGGTCAGAAAAAGAAGGAAGCCAAAGAAAAAGGTACTTGGGTTCCACTGAAGTTCCAGCCTGCTTCACCCAGAGAGGCACACTTTGTGGGAACCAATGGAAAGGAGCCTGAGCTGCTAGAACCCATTTCCTATGAATTCATGGCATAATAGGTGTAAAAAAAAAAAAATAGAAGACCGTTGGATTATTAAAAAGAAAAAGAAAAAAATGTTCATTACCACTAGCCATTAAAGAAATACAAATTATTAAGACCACAATAAGTTACCACTATATAGCTATCAAAATGGCTAAAATAAAAAAATAGTGACAACACCAAATGTTGGCAAGGATGCAGAGAAACTGGATCTCTCATACATCAGGAGTGGGAATGTAAAAGGAAAAAGCCACTCTGGAAAGTAGTTTGGTAGTTTCCTATAAAATTAAACATGCAACTATTGTGCTATACAACACAGCAATTGCCCTTATGGGCACTTACCTCAGAAAAATGAAAACTTATGTTCATATAAAAACCTGTGCACTCCAATAAAGATGTTTAAAAAAAAAATAAAAATAAAAACCTGTGCACAATTGTTCATAGCAGCTTTATTCATGATAACCAAAAACTGCAAGAAATCCAGAGGCCTTTCAACAGATGAATGGTTAAACAAACTGGCACATCCCTACCATGGAATACTACTCAGCAATAAAGAGAATGAACTGTTGATACATAGAACAACTTGGATGGATCTCAAGGGCATTTATGCTGACCCAAAAAAAGCCAGTTTCAAAAGTTCATATACTATATGATTCCAATTATATAATATTCTTGAAATAACAAAATGTAGAGATGGAAAAGAGATTAGTGGTTGTCAGGGGTTAGGGATGGTGTGGGGAGGAGGTTGGAAGTGACTGAAATCGAGTAGCACCAGTGGTGATGGCATAGTTCTGTATCCTGATTGTGATGGTGGTTACATGAAGCTACACATGTGGTAAGATTTCATAGAGCTTTACACACATTGTACCCATGCCAATATTTTGATATTGTTTTAATGTTTTGATATTGTACTATAGTTATGTAAGATGTAACTACTTGTGGAGACTGGGTGAAGAGTACACAGGACGTCTCCATACTATTAAAATTTTTTTTATACTTAAAATGTTTTAAATTTATTTATTTTGAAGTATAGTTGATCTCTCTACGCTATTTTTGTAACTTCTTGTGAATCTGTCATTATCTCAAAATAAACCAAAAAAATGTAAAGATATAAGGGGTGGAAAGTAAGGAATAAAATATCATTACTTGCAGGTACATAGAAAACGAAAGAATCTATAAATCACTAAAACTAATAACAGAATTTAGCAATGTTGCTGGATATAAGATCAATAAACAAAGATACTGTACATTTTTCTTATTGACAACAAAAGGGTAGAACGTGGATTTTCAGAAACGTCATCACTTGCGATAGTAACAAACAAGATAATTAAAAATAAATCTCAGAAAATGAAAAGTTGTAAAACATTTGAAGTCACTAAGATTCTAAATAAATGGGCAGAGACTTATCTGGTGGTCCAGTGGTTAAGACTTCGTGCTCTCAATGCAGGGGGCCCGGGTTCGATCCCTGGTCAGGGAACTAGATCCTGCATATCACAATTAAGACCCTGCATGCCACAACTAAAGATCCTGCATGCCGCAACTAAGACCTGGTGCAGCCAAATAAATAAATAAATAAATAAATAAATAAATAAATAAATGGACAGACATGTCAAACATGTACATAGACAGGAAAAGTCAATAGTATAAAGATGTCAATTCTCTCCAAATTGCAGTAGCAGCAAACGATTTAGTTCTGGTTTCCATTACGTGAGGGCTGCAGACTGCCTACAGCCATACTGGGCTCTGTGTGATTCCATGTATCTTCTCATTCTGGGATCCCAGTTGAAGGAGCAGCCACTCTTTGGGGCATGTTAGTCTCATAACAGAGGGCAAAAGCTCAAGGGGAACAGGAGAAGCACTAAAGCACGCCACATACTTAAAGCTTCTGCTCCAACATGGTGTTGGTCAAGGCAAGTCACACAAGCCCCAAACCAGTGGGGCAGAGGAGTCTACACCAGTATAGGAAAGCATGGCAAAGATGGAAAGGGAACAAATAATTGTGAATGACTAATGCAATCTACCACACAGATTCACTGCAATTCCAAATCAAAATCCCAAATTTTTTAATGGAGCCTGACAAACTAAGTATAAATGTCTATGGAAGAGCAAAGGGCTAAGAATACTTGAGATCCTTACGAAGAATATACAGAAGTAAGTCAGGGTAGGACTTCCATAATCAGAAATCAAGATTTAATATAAGACCGTAGATTTTCAGGCTGCATGTGACCAGCACAGGGATAGGCAAATGGAACAAAATAGAGCATCTAAAACTGATCCATACAAACATGAAAACCCATTATAAGATAGCCCTGGCATTGCAAATGAGAGGAGAAATTAATTTCAGATGGAATGTGAAAGGTAAAACTTTACAACTTTTAGAAGAAAATATGGGAGAATATTTTTATATCCTCAGGGTCAGGAAGGATTTCTCAAAACACATAAAACAGTGCAAAAGACATGAGAAGTTAACAAAAGAGAAAACAAGAATAGTAACCATTAAAGATGAACAATCATACCTATAATTGGAGAAATACAAACCTCACTCATAGTAAGAAAGCATTCATACCCACAGAAAAAGCAAGCGCTGGCAAAGATGTGGAGCAAGGGGACTTTCATACATAGCTTTTGGGAATTAAAATTGGTACAACGGATTTAGAAAACAGTTTGTCATTACCTAGCATGTAAATTTGAACACACACATACCTTAAGACCCAACAATTAAGTTTAGATATGTATCCTAAAAATTCTTGCACACATGCCTCAGAAGAAATATTTAAGCATGTTCATAGCAACATCGTTTGCAATAGCAAGAACTGGAGCCAACCCAATGTCCAAAAGTAAACTGGGCAAATAAATTGTGATATCTTCTTACAATGAAATACTATATGACAGAGGAACTGAATAGTCGAATCTCAGAAACAGAATGCTAAGTGAAAAAAGCAAGTTGCATAGGAATCATGCAGAATGATTCCACTTACAGAAAAGTTCAAAAACAGGCAAAACTGAACAGTACAGTATTTAGGGCTACATATGTTTGTGATGAGAATTATTATTTTTTTAATTAATTAATTTAATTTTATTTATTTATTTTATTTTTGGCTGCGTTGGGTCTTCATTGCTGCACACGGGCTTTTTCTCTGGTTGTGGCGAGCGGGGGTTACTCTTCGTTGTGGTGCATGGGCTTCTCATTGTGGTGGCTTCTCTTGTTGCGGAGCACGGCCTCTAGGCATGCGGGCTTCAGTAGTTGTGGCTCGCGGGCTCTAGGGTGCAGGCTCAGTAGTTGTGCACAGGCTTAGTTGCTCCGCAGCATGTGGGATCTTCCCGGACCAGGGCTCTAACCCGTGTCCCTGCATCGGTGGGCGGATTCTTCACCACTGCGCCACCAGGGAAGCCCTTGATAAGAGAATTATTAACACAAAATTACAGACTGTGGTTTCCTCTGGAGGACGAGGAGGGTATGATCATGGAGGGGCACATGTAAGGTTTCTCGAGTGGAAGACTTAGCAAGGGATGGAAGTCAGAATGGTGGGCTGAAGGACCAATTGCAGCTAATGATGCAAAAGACAGCTAGTGCAGTCAACTCGTTAAAGAAATGTTGCTGGAAATAGGAGCAGATTATATTCTCATAGAACAGTGAAAGCTGTCATTGGTAGAGTAGAACTTTTTTCTCATGAGGCAGGAGGAGAAGGTAGTGGGGTGGATGTATGAGGCTGGCTGTGATGGAGCTGGACAGAGGGGCAGAATGGAACTGTGGGCTGGGAGCCTCCCTCATATACAGGGAGCTTTAGGATTCTCCTTTCATTAGCTGTCCAAACACTGTGTGCCCACTTGGAGACAAGCAAGCGTGATCTCCAAGCATCTTATCCACTGCCTGCTTTGGCTCTCATGAGGCCCCTCCGCCAGGAATTGCCATTAATTAAGGTCTGGGAACAACTGCAGACCAGTCAGTTCCCAGGAACATTCACATGTCGTACAGGCTGGCTTCTGTTCCTTTCAGCAGGATTAATGTGCGATTGCTCTGACTGCCCATGAATGTAACTTCAAACTCCATCTCATCTCGACCTTGTGGTGATGTCATAAAAGCCTCCCGGAGGAGTGGAGCACTCTAGCTTTGGTTGTTTATTCAAGGGACTAGCTAGGAAAAGTCTTTAATCTGGAAAAGTATAAGAAGGAAATGATCAGGTTGAAAGGTAATGGGTACTTACCTTGACCTTGGGGGTTCACCTAGAACTCAGAAGTGACCTGCCTGGAGAGAAATCCAGAGCTGATGAGCAGGGAAAGGAAATGTGTTCTAACAACTTTAGATGGGGAGCGACAGGGATGGGGGCAAATCTGAAGAAAGCCAAAGGATACTCAGAAGAGAGGTTTCACACTCTGCCACGTAAAACCCGAGCTATGCCTTTGGGGTTTGGGGAAGTTCAGAAGTAGTGGAGGAAAATCAAGCACTTACCCTTTCCTGGTATGCATAGGGCTGTTTGGATTTCTCCTGCCTAATGTTCCCTGAAGAAGAGAGGGAGACAAATATCTTAAGAAAAAGTAGGAGATCATCATGTTTCTTTTCCCCTGGAAACCAGGCCTATTTCAGAGGGGATAAGAAAAATCCGGTTCAAAATAAGCTCAGGGAAGACCGAAACTCCATTCTAGGGTTCCGCACCTCCCTCTCCAGCTCTCTGTGTTCAGAGAGCAGATACCTGTCGCGCTTCTTCAAAAGGCTGAATGAGGTCCTACTCATTTATACATTCGTTCAACAATAATTTACTGAGTGCTCGCTATGTTCAGGGAACTCCTCTAGATACTGAAGTAGTGACTGTGAAAAACAGACAAAACCAGACCGAGTTAATGGTATGTAAAGTGTGATTTGAATATAGGAGGCAGGAACGTTCAATGCTTTTGCCTGTTTCGTATGGGATGCTTCCGACAAGCTATTAACAGACAAGCTTTTTGGAATAAAGGCTTCCTTTCTTCTCTCCAGCTTTCTAATGAGCCTGGATCATTCATCGTTGTTGTTCAGCTTCTACTGAGACATCCCAGTTAAGTGAACTACGAACATATTGAAATACACGCTTGGCCACAGATTGAGGGATGGTTTCTCCTCCCGAATCCCCTCTCCCTCCTACAAACCTCCTGGCAATCCCTGCCAGGAAAACCTCACCCAACTGCATCCGCTGTTCCTCTCACTCTTTATAAGGATGGCTCTCAGGAGGGCGCGGAAGGGGCAGCGGCCCAGGAGGGAGCTGGCTGCAGGCCAAGGCCAGCCCGAGGGCCCTGGGGGCCCCGCCTCCCCTCGGGCCGCCGCCGTGCCCTGACCGGCCGCTGCGGGGCGCTGCGGCCCCAGCCTAGGAGCGCGGGCGGGGCGGGGCGGGGCGGGGCGGGGCGCCGAGCGGGCGGCGGGCGAGTCGGCTCCGCCACAGGTAACCTGCGGGAGCGGGGAACGCGGACCGGGGAGCGCAGACCGGCGAGCGGCGGCAGGAGGCGGCGGCGCTGGGCGGCGCCGAGGCCCAGGGGCCGCCGGAGCCAGCGGGAGCCCGTGCCCATCGTCTCACCTCGCCCCCCACCCTGTCGCCGGCATCGGTCCCAGCGGCACGGAGAGAAAGGTACCGTGTGACCTCGCCGGGTCCCTTCGAGACCCCTCTTCATCCCAGGACCGGCGTCCTCTATTCTCGGGGGGCCTCCGGGAGGACCGTGTCGCGGGTGGGAGCGCCCCAAGATCGCTGTCTGGGGAGGAGTCCCAGACGGAGCGCGTTGCCCCCTTTCCTGCGGCCTCTGGGGAAGCCAGCGCGGGAGGGGGGTCCTTTCTGGGGCACCTCCCTTGTCTCCTTCCTTCAGTTGCTTCCCTAGAATATAGAACTTTGGTGGGAGGAGGCAGAGAACTTTCTCGTCTTTGCACGTCTCCCTCCTCTTTCTCCAGTGAGCTCAAAGAGTTTGTAGAAAGTGGGGGTGGGGTGGGGCGGGGGTCCCAGACCGGACGCGGAGGCCGGCCGTCTTCGGGCGTAAGGGAGGGTCCCCTCTGGTCGCCAGCGCCCCCCGCCGTCCCTGGGCCTGCGGGCAGGCCTCCGAGTGACCGGGCTCGGCTCGGACGCGACAGCAGCCTGACCCCTTCCCTCACCCCTTCGAGGACCGCAAAGGGCTGCAGGCGCCGGACCGTGGGGCTGCCCTACCCCGGGGAGGTCCGCTCTGGCTGGACTTAAGCTCCGTAAAGAGTTAGCAGGTGGCATCTCCCCGGGCTCAAGGGAGCGAGCACGTTGTTTGGTTGGAGTTTAGACATCAGCTCACGGACACTTGTCTTGGAAATTTCAGTGTGGTGCTTCCGGTAGATTTGAGGGGCGGGAGGGGAAGTCGACCCGAGAGGAGCGTCGGTTTCCTAGAGTGGGTCAAGAGTGTTTTCCCGGGGCTTCCCTGGTGGCGCAGTGGTTAAGAATCCGCCTGCCAATGCAGGGCACACGGGTTCAAGCCCTGCTCCAGGAAGATACCACATGTCGCGGAGCCCGTGCGCCACAACTACTGAGCCTGCGCTCTGGAGCCCGCGAGCCACAACTACCGAAACCCACGTGCTCCGCGACAAGAGAAGCCACCGCGGTGAGAAGTCTGCACACTGGAAAGAAGAGCAGCCCCTGCTCTCTACAACTAGAGAAAGCCCGCGCGCAGCAACGAAGACACAACGCAGACCAAAAAGAAAAAAAAGAATGTTTTCCCTAAAGCATGTTGGGATGGTTTAAGTGGTGGTTAAGAGATCCCTTTTGGGGTCATGAGATTGAGTCTTGATGCCACTTGTTAGGTGTGTGACATTGGAAAACCCACTTCTTTAAACCTCAGTTTTTAGAATTGTAAACTGGGTGTATGATACATAACCTGGTGGTGTGGTTGTAGAAATTAAATGAAATGATGCAAGTGAAAAGCTTGGCATAGTGCTCTTGGAGGTTGGGCATCCTTTTTGTGAGTCTGTTGGATGGTGATACTCATTCACGTTGAGCTAATGTCTGTTAGGCCAATGGAAGTGGGAAGCACTTGGGCAGTGAACACAAACACCCCTGGGTCCACGGTGGTCCCACAGTGTACTGATGGTCTCTGACGGAGTTTCCCATCCTTAAGATAGCAGTAGCAACCTGTTGTTCTCCTGCTGTAGTAGGTGCTGGACTATACATATTTATCTTTCATCACCCCTAGCAGGTGCTTAGTATCTGGTAAATGAATTTTTTTTTTTTTTGATTAGGGATATAAATTAAAATTGGAAGAGTTTTCTGCCCTCTAGGTTCTAAATGAGGAGGGGAGAGTGGAAGAAGGGTGAAAAGGAGTAAGAGCCCAGAAAACAACTGGTTGCATGTTGTTGGGAGGTATGAACCAAGGGTGATAACAAAATGCTAATTTGTTAACTCCTTGTTCGGTGGTGGCACCAAAAATTAACCTTAGCTTTCCACTCAAACTCATCAGCCTCTCCAGAGCCCCTCCAGATAAGCATATAATCCAAGTAAAAGCAGACGGCTTGTGATCCAACTCTGCTTAGAGACGAAGTACTCTTTTAACTCCCAAGGCCCTCGCATATTGAAATTCTGGTGCTGCCACTGTGGACTATATCATACATTCAGAAAGTATCAAACGGAGAGGTACAAATTAAAGAATAAGAACACAAGGTACACCCAAGTACCCATCACCCAGCTGAAGAACCAGAGCATCCTCAGAACCTTGCAGGCCCGAGCTCTCCTCCCTGTGGCATTCCACTTACCTCTCTCTCTCTCCCCAAGGAACTGATAGTCTGGATTTTGTGTTTATTTTCCCCTTGCTTTTCACACTTAATATCTTACATGAAAAACTCTGTGGAAGGGAAGTTTCCAAACAAGCCTTTCCACAATAACCTGGAGCATTCCTGTAGAATGTAAAAGCAGAATATTGAGAGTAAGATGCAAACCACAGAAAGCTGAAAGTATCAAAAGTGCTGGGATGGGCAGGCTGGCTGTCAGGGTCTGCCCCCAGTTTCCTTTGGCACAGGTTCTGCGGGTGTGTTCTGTCTGTGTCAGGGAGGGCCAGTCTCTTCTAACATAGCTTGGAGGCTGTAATTTTGAAAGCTTTGCTTGAGTCCCTAAGAATTGGAAAAACAGTAATTTGTGTGCATGTGTTTTAGAAGTGTTTAAAAAAAATACCAGTTTTCCAGGGGACACTGTATGGGATTTGAAGGATTAAGCCAGCTGAGAGTGACCTTTAAAAACGGTTTTAACCTAAATTCTTCTTTGTCTGGTTATGATATTTGTGTTAGGGACCTTAAGTTATTTCTTTGGGCTGAATCACAGGTCTCCTCCGTGAATCTTACACATTCTGACATTTCTTGGTTAAGGCAAAGATTCCTAAACTTGGTTCATGGCCCCCTTAGTATCTAAGTAATTTTTTCAGTGTCCCTAGATTTAGGTAGTTAGTAGTAGTTAGGTTGAAATAACGTAATAAGTATTTATATCTTAACAACATACAAGCTGTTTGAAAAAAAAAGAATGCACATAAACTGAGAGAAAAATATTTATATCATTCTTAAATAACCACAGCTACAAAGAGGATGTGTGTGTGTGTGTGTGTGTGTGTGTGTGTGTGTGCTGCACGCACAAACTTTGGGATCAGATTGGATCCCAATCTCATTTCCTGTCCCACATTAATTTTTCTGCAGCACTTGCTTTTTATCACAGCAACCACTGAAAACCCAAGCTTTGCAGAGATATGATGTCATTGACAGGAATGTAATGGGATCTGATGTTGAAGCTGTGGACTCCTCCAGTCTGTAGGTTCAGTGTCGAGCGCATTGAGTACACTGTGTTTCCCTTGAAATTTTCAAAAATCCTACGTTTCCCCTGTGCATTTTCTACAGCTCCCGAGTGCCTTGGTGCACAGTTGGGGAGTTGTTGGTCTAAGGTAAAACCCCCTTCGCAAGAGAGATCAGTTACTAAGGAAGGTGTCTGCCTGAAGTAGCCCCAGGTTAAGCTTCTGGGTGCAGTGGGCTACATCTTGGTTTTCTCCTCTGTGTAAAATGGAGTGGCTAGAGCCTTCCTAATAAGGGTCATTCAGAGGATTAAACTAGATAACGTATGTAAAACCATCTGTTAAAGCCCTGGAATATAATGGAGTCTCAAGAAATGGTAGCTGTTTTAATGATTGTTAAATAGTACTAAATGAATGTCCAGTAATAGGTGTATGTCATTGCCCCTATTTAAGAATAGCCAGTACTTGAAATCTCAACCTTAGCAAATAAACTATGAGGTAATTAGTTCACATTGTAGGATGATTTATCATTTTCAAACAGAAAACTCTGGTGTACCATTGTGACACTTTCTGATTTTTTAGACCATCCTTGGAATACTCATTTTCATTTGCCACCATGTGCCCTGGTTTGGGGAGGAGGTCATAACTGATTGGATTGAGCCCGGACTTTGTCTTATGTCTTGGGAAGTTTGGACGTAGGTTACAGGCCGAGAAATGTTTCAAGTAGGATTTAATTTCCGCATATACTTTTGGCACAGAGAACAGATAATCTTTTCAGATGAAACAGTTTTTATTAAATTGTAGAGCATCCCATGATAATTCCTATCAATAAGTGGTACTTGTTAATCCTCCAAGGAAAGGCTGACTTGAATAACGATGTCACAGATGGCTGTCACGGTGCCTTTTAGGTAACATAGACATTTCCTCCCTTGTCCTATTCCTTGCCCAGGTCCCAAGTGTAAGCTAGGACCTGGTGATATTTTAACAATTTGTGAGAATACACTCAATAGTGATGTTTCCCTAGCATAGTTGTGGATTCTTATTGTTGCTTTCTTCAGTCATTTATCATTGGGAAGCCTGTACAGAACCATAGGTGATGCTTCCAAATTGACATAAAATTTTTTTTCTGTTTGTTTTGGTTTATAATGTTGAGGGTTTTTCTCCCCCTCTATAAAATTTGGATATATGTTTGTGTGTGAGAAAGTATTTGATTCTTCTGAACTGATAATTCCATTTTTTCCATTTCATGCCCATCTATAAATTATCAGCATTATTTTTACTTAACATATTGCTCCTTTCTTAAAAAATAAGAATTTCATATCTTGCCTTGGGTTAAGCTGATTATATTTAATAACATCTTTTTTAAAAAAAGTATAGCTGACTTAACAATATTATATTAGTTTCAGGTATACAACATGGTAATTCAATATTTTTATAGATAATACTCAACGCCTTATGGTTTTAGGGTATAAAGTAGAAAACTGCATTGTAGATAATAAAATGTGGGTTAGAATGAATTGCTTTCTTCTTTTTGTCTGCAACTCGTAATTAAAAGAAAATTGAGATTCAGAAAGTTTGAGCATCTGTTTAGCTATTAGAATCTGATATTAGTCACAAAGTGCTTTGCAAAATGCTTGACTCTTTTTCTTAAAGGCTATAATCCATTTACAGTTATTATAAAATATTGGCTATATTCCCTATGTTGTACAATATATTCTTGTAGCTTATTTTATACCTAATAGTTTGTATCTCTTAGTCCCCTACCGCTATACTGCCCCTCCTCCCTCCCTCTTCCCACTGGTAACCATTAGTTTGTTCTCTGTATCTGTGAGTCTCCTTTTTTTTGTTGTATTCACTAGTTTGTTGTATTTTTTAGATTCCACATATAAGTGATACCATACAGTATTTATCTTTCTCTGTCTGACTTATTTCACTTAGCATAATGCCCTCCAAGTCCATCCATGTTGCTGTAAACGGCAAAATTTCATTCTTTTTTATGTCTGAATAATATTCCCATGTGTTTATGTATATGTATATATATACCACATCTTCTTTATCCATTCATCTGTTTTTATTAATAAATTTATTTATTTATTTTGGACTGCGTTGGGTCTTTGTTGCTGCACACAGGCTTTCTCTAGTTGTGGTGAGCGGGGGCTACTCTTCATTGCGGTGTGCAGACTTCTCATTGCGGGTGGCTTCTCTTATTGCGGAGCATGGGCTCTAGGCATGCCGGCTTTAGTACTTGTGGCACGCAGGCTTCGGTAGTGGTGGCACGCGGGCTCTAGAGCACAGGCTCAGTAGTTGTGGCGCACGGGCTTAGTTGCTCCGTGGCATGTGGGATCTTCCTGGACCAGGGCTCGAACCCATGTCCCCTGCATTGGCAGGTGGGTTCTCAACCACTGCGCCACCAGGGAAATACTATCCATTCATCTGTTGATGGACACTTAGGTTGCTTCCATATCTTGGCAATTGTAAATAATGCTGCTATGAACATGGGGGGTGCATGTATCTTTTCGAATTAGTGTTTTTGTTTTTTTCAGATATTTACCCAGGAGTGGAATTGCTGGGTCATGTGGTAGTTCTATTTTTAGCTTTTTGAGGAACCTCCATACTGTTTTCCATAGTGGCTGCACCAGTTTTCATTACCACCAACAGTGCAAGAGGGTTCCGTTTTCTCCACACTCTCTCCAGCATTTGTTATTTGTGTTCTTTTTGATGATAGTCATGCTGACAGGTGTGAGGTGATAGCTCATTGTGGTTTTGATTTGCATTTCCCTGATGATTAGCAATATTGAGCATCTTTTCATGTGTCTGTTGACCATCTGGGAAATGCTTGACTCTTAATATCTTCATGTAAAACTAAGAAAGGGTATGTAAGGAGGAAAAGATTTAATTTAAATTTGGGAGTTTATTGGTAGCTGAATGGACTTAATTTCTACATCACTGATTTGTCTTCAATTCCAGAATGGAGATTATGGGAAATATTTCTGTCCATGATAGTAAAAAGCGTTCTTTAAAAAAAGGTGAATTTGGGACTTCCCTGGTGGCGCAGTGGTTAAGAATCCGCCTGGCAATGCAGGAGACATGGGTTTGAGCCCTGGGCTGGGAAGATTCCACATGCCGCGGAGCAACTAAGCTCATGCGCCACAACTACTGAATCCCACACGCCTAGAGCCCGTGCTCCGCAACAAGAGAAGCCACCGCAGTGAGAAGCACACGCACCGCAACGAAGACTAGCCCCCGCTTGCCGCAACTAGAGAAAGCCCGCGTGCAGCAACAAAGACCCAACGTAGCCAAAAATTAAATAAATAAATAAATAAATAAATTTATAAAAAAATAAAAAATAAAAAAAGGTGAATTTAATGGAGATAGATATCAGCAGATGGTAACCAAGAATGGAGAAGTAGTTTGAAGTAAACTAATATTAATAGCTAAACAGGAATCAGCAAGGCTTTTTTTTTTTTTTTTTGGTTTATTTTTGTTTTTGTAAAGGACATATGCTTTGAGAAATGTTTGTGAAAGGAATAAATACAAAAGAATAAGGTCAATTTTCCTTACAGATATTAAGTAGGTAAGAGATGAAAACAGAACTTAGTTCTTTCAAGGTTGTGACCTTTTCCACCTTAGCTCTAGGAACCCTGTTCTCCATCATCTTGTCGGGTTGGATCGAGGGGCACGTCCGGGGTCCTTGAGGAGGATGGAAGGACATTGGATGGACATCAGGAAACGTAGTGTAGTCCTGGCCACCAGCTTGCTGTGGAGCTCCAGAAAATATCTCAGAGTCTCAGTTTTCTCTTCACTAACTAAGAGGACTAGACCAAAATATTATTTTTTAAAGGTATCGTTTTGTGAAATCATTCATATTCACAGTGTAAAAGCAACACTTTTTTTTCCTCACTTCTAGAGATCGGTGCCCTTGAATCAACCTGATGATCTGTGAGCCAAAGAGAGCTAATGAGATTGTTAACCTGATGTAACCTGATGACTTCCTTTTATTATGAACATCAATAGCTTACTGTGTAGAGTCCTTTCAGACTATGTATGCGTGTATTCACATTTTAGAATATAAACCCAAAGTACCATCTTATTCTAAAACCTGATTCCAAGGTCAGAAAATTTATATTCATTTTTCAGTAAATTAGAGTTTTCAGTTTTTAAAAATGTCAGCATTTTATTCTAACTCTAGGAAAGTCCCAGGGGAATCTGATATACAAGGAAATTGCCTCTAGGTGGTGAGTTTTAGGAGTAGTGGGTGTTTCCCCCCCTCTGCATCTTTACGGAAATTTTAAGACTTCTTACAATGAACATATATTTAGTTTATAATCAGAAAAATAAATTAGTTAAAAAGTTTTAAAAATTACACAAGAAAATTCATTGTTAATCAAATGTACTAAAAAAATACTTTGTTCCCGTAATGGAACTATTTAGATGTTCTAGTAACTAAAATATTTGCTTAATGAGAGGTGGAAATGTAATGACATGAGATGGACCTATTTTTTTTTTTAATTTTATTTATTTTTTATTTATTTATTTTTGGCTGCGTTGGGTCTTTGTTGCTGTGCACGGGCTTTCTCTAGTTGCAGCGAGCGGGGACTACTCTTCGTTGCGGTGTGTGAGCTTCTCATTGCAGTGGCTTCTCTTGTTGCAGAGCATGGGCTCTAGGCACGCGGGTGTCAGTAGTTGTAGCACGCGGGCTCAGTAGTTGTGGCTCGCAGGCTCAGTAGTTGTGGCGCATGGGCTTAGTTGCTCTGTGGCATGTGGGATCTTCCCGGACCAGGGCTTGAACCTGTGTCCCCTGCACTGGCAGGCGGATTCTTAACCACTGCGCCGCCAAGGAAGCCCGAGATGGACCTATTTTATCATGGTTAGATGGTAGTGATTTGAATTTATTATTGAGGATGAAAAATAAATTATGAACAATTTGACTTGGAAATTTTCAATTCAGATTTTTCACAGAACTAAAAGTTATTTCTCTTTCTTTGGCAGGGATAACATGTCTCATGCCAGTTTTTAAAATTTAATTAATTAATTAACTTATTTTTGGCTGTGTTGGGTCTTCATTGTGGCGTGCGGGCTTCTCATTGCAGTGGCTTCTCTTGTGGCGGAGCACGGGCTCTAGGCGCGTGGGCTTCAGTAGTTGTGGCACACGGACTCAGTAGTTGTGGCTTGCAGGCTCTAGAGCGCAGGCTCAGTAGTTGTGGCGCATGGGCTTAGTTGCTTCGCAGAATGTGGGATCTTCCCAGACCAGGGCTCGAACCCATGTCCCCTGCATTGGCAGGCGGATTCTTTACCACTGCACCACCAGGGAAGTCCCTCGTGCCAGTTTTTAAACTTACTTTCTAGCTAGAAAATACCAAGTGAACTGTAAGTCCCAGCTGAAATTCTGAATTTGACCCAATGGTAAAATGTTGAGATGTATTATATACTGTTTTATATTATGCCATATGTAGTGTAAAATATTCAAGTACCAAAGAACAGACTTCTTGAGTAGGTATATATGGATGCATTTGAGTATCCTAGCTATGCCCCAGGCGTCTTACTGGGTTAGATGCCTGGCTCTGGCACCTATTGGTTGTAACATTTTTGACGGTTTACTTAACCTCATTATGCCTCAGTTTCCTAGTCTGTAAAATGGGGATTTGAAACAGTTTTGTACTCTGACTATGGTGGTAGTTACATGAATCTATGAATGTGATAAAATTCATAGAACTACACACACACACACACACACAAACACTGTGAGCCCATGGAAAAAGTGAAATCCAAATAAGTTCTGTAAGTTTACTTAATAGTATTATACCAGTGCCAGTTTCCTTGTTTTGATAATTGTACTGTGGTTATGTAAGATATTACCATTGGGAGATAGGGTACACAGGAACTCTCTGTATTATTTTTTTACTGTGATAAAATATACATGACATAAAATTTACCATTTCAATAAGTTTTTAAGTATGCAGTTCAGTGGCATTAATCACATTCACATTGTCGTGTCACCATCACCACTGTCAGTCTCAAGAGCTTTTTCATCATCCTAAACTGAAACTCTGTACCCGTTAAATGATAACTCCCCAATCCCATCTCCCCCAGGCCCCTGGTAACCACTACTCTACTTTCTTTCTCTGT
Organism: Eschrichtius robustus; assembly: GCF_028021215.1. NCBI lineage: Eukaryota > Metazoa > Chordata > Mammalia > Artiodactyla > Eschrichtiidae > Eschrichtius > Eschrichtius robustus. Next base: position 68,636,078 of record NC_090832.1, on the reverse strand, counting down.
CAGTTTGATTCTAGATGCCTCCTATAAGTGGAATCATACAATATTTGTTATTTTGTGACTGGCTTATTTTACTTACTCTTAATACCTTTGAGGTTCATGGACTATTTTTGCAGCTTCTATGTGAGACTAATGTTGCTTCAAAATAAAGTTTAAAAAAGTAAAAAAAAAAAAATCCCATTGATGGGGCCCCACTGCTGGACTGTACCAAGGCATAGAGGTTAAGAACAGTGCAGGATGGCTAGAAAGGCCAAGGAGTGACATTACCTCTCTTTCCTCCTTCTCCTTATCCCCAGTCATAGGAGAAGAGATGCAAGAAGTAGCTGTGTTCTCTCTTGTATAGGGAAGAGCCTGCATTATTTATTAGTAGGTTCCTATATCAACCTGAGGAGCAGCTATTAAATCTCCTACTAAAATAGGGATTCTTTTTGTTGTTGTTGTTGTTTTGATGTTTCTGAAAACATGCTTGATTTTTAAAAAAAATTTTTATTGGAGTATAGTTGATTTACAATGTTGTGTTAGTTTCAGGTGTACAGCAAGGTGAATCAGTTATACATATACACATATCCACTCTTTTTTAGATTCTTTTCCCATATAGGCCATTACAGAGTACTGAGTAGAGTTCCCTGTGCTATATAGTAGGTCCTTATTAGTTACCTATTTTATATATAGTAGTGTGTATATGTCAATCCCAATTTCCCAATTTATCCCTCCCCCCCTTACCCCCTGGTAACATAAGTTTGTTTTCTTTTTTTTTAAAGGCATTATATTATTTGTTTATTTAATATTTATTTATTTATTTGACTGCGCTGGGTCTTAGTTGCGGCACACGAACTCTTAGTTGTGGCATGTGGGATCTAGTTCCCTGACCAGGGATCGAACCCAGGCCCCTCTGCACTGGGAGCATGGAGTCTTAGCCACTGGACCACCAGGGAAGTCCCCATAAGTTTGCTTTCTACATCTGTAACTCTATTTCTGTTTTGTAGGTAAGTTCATTTGTACTCCTTTTTTAGATTCCACATATAATCATGTAAATATGATATTTGTCTTTCTCTGTCTGACTTACTTTGAAATAGGGATTCTTAACCTGAGGTTCATTGATGGGCTACAGATGCTCTAAGAGCTCCCAGAATTTAGGTGTAAGTATTTAAGTGAATGCTCATTTGTATATATGAGAGGGAAGACATTCCATAGCTTTTGGTATAGTCTCACATGGTTCCCTAACCCAAAAATGGTTAGTAAGCAATGCAAGAAAATGTTGTTTACAGAGCTCTACCCACCGCATAACAGGCTCTTTCACTTGGGTGTCTTAGCCCCTTTCAGTTTTCTGGTATATCTTTCCCCTTACCAACCTCCAGAGGCTTTCTTTCTGTTTAAACCTGGGAGAAGCGTGAACAATTCTTTTCCCTCAGAGCCTCCCGCCATTCTCTCCTATATCCTACAAACTCCAGGATCCATTCCTCAAGGGCCAGAGGAGCCCCATAGCAAACTGTCTTGGAGTCCCTAGTGGGCAGATGTGGAACTAGAGTGTGTGCAGGACTCAGCCTCACAACTGCCATTTCTGTCCCTGCCCTCTTTAGGCTCCAGAAAAATAGGAAGAAAATAATACTTGAGGTACAGCTCTGGAAAACTCATGAAGTGGTCCTGAATGACTGAAGTTCAGTAGATTCTGCCTTGGGGAATAAAAATTTAATTTTCAGATTGTCTTCTGGTTTACACTTTATGTTTTAAATGTATTATAAATATATCATACAATACATTCTACCTTGTGGAGTATCCAGTGATTTAGGTGAGCTGTTGCAATGATGTATTGTTATAAAAGATGTTAGTATCAGAATTTATTTATAAGTAGAACTCTCTAGTCATTCAGACTGGTTTTTAACTCATATGAATGGATTGCATAAATGGGAAAAACTGTAACTTTCAAGTTTTTCTTATACATGTGATTCTTCAATATTTTCATTCATCTTAGAAACCCTTCAATAAATTATGACTTGACTCATTTATCCAACTCAAAATATATTCTGTTAGGGTAGGCTAACTGCTGTAACAAACATCTCCAAATTTCAGTAGCTTAGTCCAGTAAAAGTTTATTTCCAGCTCACCTAAAGTCCAAATAGGTTATTCGTGGTTGAGCAGCTCTCCTAGTTAGCTCTTCTGCAAGTGACTCTGAGATAAAGGCTCCTTCCATCCTGTTATGCCATCATTTTCAACATGTGGTTTCTTGTGTCGCTACAAGGGGGAAGAGAGTATGAAAAACGCATCCAGACTAACTACCCTCACCAGCAAGTGAAGACATCACTTCTGCTCACATTCCATTGGCCAGAAGCAGCTCAGAGCCCCACCTCAATTTATGGAGGCTGGGAGATATAGCACCTGGCCAGACAGCTGCTTCTGAGCAATAATCATTTACTTTATTTATTTATTTAATTTTTTATTTTTTGGCTGCACATGCAGATTCCAGGATCTTAGTTCCTCGATCAGGGATTGAACCCAGGGCCACTGAGTCCTAGTCACTGGACCACCAGGGAATCCCAATAATCATTTACTTTAGAAGGGGAACAGAACTCTTTGGTGGATAAGTAGCCATCTTTTATATTAATATGCTAGTCTTTTAACCGGTCAGTTCAGTGTAACTGCCTTCATATTATTTATTTCTCACTTTCCAAACAGCAAGTGTTATGTCTTTGTAGTGTAAAGTGTGGATGAGACCTTCATATGGGAAACAATTTTGTCATAATTGTTGAGCAAATAAAAATGGGATTAAGCCATCTAGTTTTGTACATTTATTAGGGAATGAAGTATATTTTATTTATTCAGAGTCACTCAACCCCCTAGAAAATTGTACATTTGAGAAAGATGGAACATTAGCAAAGAGGAAGATTAGCAAAGAACAACAATATGCATGTCTTATTGAGTTCATGAATGTTCTCATAGTAATTTAAAACTACTTCCAGCTGCTGGCAATAGGCAAGTATGAAAACTTTCTTCAAAAAAAAAACAAAAGCAGTCTTCACCATGGGATGTATTACACAATCATAAATGTATGTGTCACTTTTATTTGCTCTTTAAAGATCTTAATTTTTTAAAAAATTTATTTTTGGCTGCATTGGGTCTTCGTTGCTGTGTGCGGGCTTTCTCTAGTTGTGGCAAGCGGGGGCTACTCTTCATTGTGGTGCCAGCTTCTCGTTGCGGTGGCTTCTCTTGTTGCGGAGCACAGGCTCTAGGTGCGCGGGCTCAGTAGCTGTGGCTCGCGGGCTCTAGGGCACAGGCTCAGTAGTTGTGGCACACGGGCTTAGTTGCTCCATGGCATGTGGGATCCTCCCGGACCAGGGCTCGAACCCGTGTCCCCTGCACTGGCAGGCGGATTCTTAACCATGGCACCACCACGGAAGCCCTACTTATTTGCCCTTAAGGGAAATTAATGTTGTAAGATTTGGATCTGTTTATCTTATTTGCTTGAAGCCATTTTGTGCCTAGGAGGGCGCCATTTGGCTATATTCAGCATCCGACAGCTGGAAATGGAGACTATCGAGTGTGAAAGATCCCAGTACTTAGCTGGAGTCATGGAGAAAGTGGTCCACAACTTTAGTAGTTACACTCACTATACAGGCATATCTTGTTTTATTGCTCTTTGCTTTACTGTGCTTTGCTTTATTGTGCTTCACAGATACAGTGTTTTTTACAAATTGAAGGTTTGTGGCCACCCAGTATTGAGCAAGTCCATCGGCACCATTTTTCCAATGGCATTTGCTCACTCTGTGTCTCTGTGTCACATTTTGGTAATTCTTGCAATATTTCAACCCTTTTCATTATTAGTATATTTGTTATGATGATCTGTGTTCAGTGATCTTTGATGTTACTATTGCAAAAAGATTATGAGTCACTGAAGACTCAGACAATGGTAAACATATTTTGGCAATAAAATATTTTAAAATTAAGGTATGTACATTTTTAAGACATAATACTATTACACACTAAATAGACTACAGTGTAGTGTAAATATAACTTTTATATGCACTGGGAAACCAAGACACTCGTGTGACTTGCTTTATTGCAGTATTCACTTTATTGCAGTGATCTGGAACCAAATCCACAATGTCGTCAAGGTCAGCCTGTAGTAGTGTTTCATTTACCCATTACTAGTTGAGACTGGGCTGTTCTACCTAAGGAAGAGGTCCCAATAATGAATATTTACCGTCTTTTAAGTCCTAATTTTTTTCTTTTAAAGTTACATTTTATGGTGCCCATGTTGGAATTAAAGATGCACTAGACCAAAGGTCAGCAAATTATAGCCATGGGCCAAGTCTAGCCCACTGCCTGTTTTGTAAAGTTTTGTTAGAACACAGCCATACTCATTGATTTACATACCGCCTATGGTTGCTTTCACACTATACTGGCAGAGTTGAGTAACTGTCACAGAGACCATATGGCCCACAACACCTAATGTATTTATTTAGTATCCCTTTATGGAAAGTTTGCTAACTCTTTCATTAGACCTAAAATTAGTATAACTTGGTTTGAGGTAACTCTGCTCCTACTTAGGATTTACTTAATCTCTGGCCCACAGTTCGCCATCATAGTGAGGATAATAAAATCTACCTATTGAGGTAGTTAAAATAGACTTTAAGTGATCTTGGGGAGATTATTCAGTTGATCTTCTAGTTAGCTATCTGCCAATCTGTCTTCCAGTAGGCTTCCTTAGACCAATCTATTTCCAATTTACCATGTATAAGAATCATCTGGGAACTCTATTAAAATTCAAACATGCCCACCCTCATTCCTTAGGTCCTGATTCATCAGGTCTGGGAAGATGCACGTGTAACAGGCACCCCAGATTCTGATGCAGGTGGCCTGGGCTTCAAGTAACTCAGACCCTTGTGGCAACTTGTCTTTGGGTCCCTAGAAATAGTTTCTCTGACAGCTCCAGATATGCTTCTTGACTCAGCCAGAACTGAAGCCTTGCCTACTATATAGGAGAGCTTGGAACCAAAAGGGGACTGCCCAGTGGCGTTAGTCATCAGCATTCTGAACATGTGCAGAGAGACCCGGCAGTGGGCTTATCGTATAAATCAAATCATTGACTGCCTGACTGCACCTATACAGCCATCTGCTGCTTTGCTTTCAAATAGAAATAATGATAGGGAAGTTGGCACTGGGGCTTCAGAGAAACTGATTGGTTTACGTTGTAGCTCTGTATGCCTCTTGATGCTAAGAGGGAACAAATTAAAGCTAAAATTAGCAGTATAGCCCTGGGCTAGCTGTCTCTCTTTAAAAATCAAGATAAAAGTTAATAGCAGAAGAAGTTACCATGAGAGGAAGAACTGAAGTCCAGGTGCTTTATAGGTGCTTTAAGAACGGATGCTGATTTAATGGTTTATAATTTCCTTAATCTCCAGAATGTATTACCCTAGGTTATGTGATACTTAATGAACGGTTTGCTCACTGAAGCCTTTGTTTTCCTCCATTTGCTATTCAAAAACTGAGTAAAGAGCTGCAAAGCCAGTAATGAATAATGGCAAAATCCCCTGGCACCTGTTGGGTTTTAATACAATATGGAAAAAAGTGAGACACCCCCCACCCCCGCAAAAAAAAAATTCCAAAAACAAAAACCAGAAAAATAAAAACTTGAAGGAAGGATCAAAGAACCTCACACTTTCAGTACTTAACTAGGAGTGGAGCTGTGTTGGCTGTTCAAAAGCAGTGTTAAAATTGAGGGTCAGGTGCCTTTAAACATTTCCGTCTTTGCTGCCCTGCTGAAATAAACCTGGGTGTTTGATTGGATGTAAGCCAGGGTATTTTGTACTCTGAAATGTAAGTAAACACTTTATCATCCAATGAAGGACTTAACAGCTAATTAGATACCTTCCTGTTGGGAGATGTCTTGGGAAACTGATTTCAAAAGCATATGCTAATAAGGATTTAAAGAATCCTATGTAAGATTATCAAAGGATTCCTTTCAATAATGAGTTCCCTTAGACCCAGGATATTTAATATATGATTAGAATTACTAATCATTCAAAGTATACCCTCTTTTAAGGGAGCCCAGCATTGCCAGGAAGTTAGGAATACCATCAGGGAACATGTTCTCAAGAGGTTGCTAAATAAACAACCATCTTCTATTTTTATTAAAATGATAGCTTTAGATCATTCCTTTTCTCCCCTGCAGGATATGCAACAGGTCTAATTTATCTCTAGATACCAGAATTTCTTTCCTTCCTATTACTAAACCCTTGAGAAAAGGCCGTTTTGAAAAAAAGAAGGCTTCTGTCTTTAAAAACGGATGATTTTGATACACCAAAAACGAATTGTCTTGATGCTCAGTGCATTTCTGTCTTTTTAAATCCTAAATTCACAAGTTTATATTCTTCCCTTGGTATTTAAAGACTCAAAAACACTAACACTGCGCTTATAATTGACGGTGTTAAAAGTGGCCATGCTTTTGTGTCTAAAAGTAGAACATGAAATATTGTACCAGATTTTGCCCCAGGACTTCTGTGCTGTTTCTTATTATGTCCTTCTCTCCCCAGCCTTTGGAATTCCCTTAATGTCAGAGACATTAACTTTGAGGGTAAGAGAGTAAATCTTAAGAGACGTACTATTTGCTTTGAACTTACCAGCCAACTAAATAGGATGGATGTTAATGTCTCAGGTGTACAAGGAGTACTTATTGTTAGTGTTAATGAAAGCTGTGTATGTAGTGGAGAGAAAACATATTTCCCAAATCAGTAAACAGACAGAAGCTGTGATGGACTTTTTTGGCCGTGTCACACAGCATGCGGGATCTTTAGTTCCCCAACCAGCGAAAGAACCCGTGGCCCCTGCAGTGGAATCACGGAGTCTTAACCACTGGACCGCCAGGGAAGTCCTGGATTTTGTATGAAAAAAGCAATGTCAGAGGCTATTAGGGTATTTAAGTGAAGGGAAAAATTCTATGTTATGGTACTAAATCTAAAAGGAAAAATCGAAAAGAATGGATACCTCTGTGGGTGTAACTGAATCACTTTGCTGTAACTGTAACTGTAAAATCACCTGTAACTAACACATCATTGTTAATCAACTATACTCCAATATAAAATAAAATTTTTTTAAAATTTTTAAAAATTAAAAAAAATAAAAATATAAAAGGAAAGACCAAGTATTGATTGTAACCTAACCAGATACCATAAATCCACAGCAGCACTGTCTCAGCCCCACAGAATAAATGGCATTCATTAAGTTTGAGTGTATTGTTGCCCTAGGATCAGGGAGGCCAAACTGTTTTACTGTTCTCTGCAAAGCCTAATCTCTCTACCTGAAAAATAATTTAGGAAAAAAAAATTTTAAGGTCAGTGACTCTCTCTTGGCCTCCCTACATATTTGTCTTTTTCTTTCTTATTAGCATTAGGTAATGTATCTTAAAACCCCAGGCCTCTACATTCAAACCTGGCTGAATTACCTCTCTTGCACAATACAGATGCCCTTCAGGAGAAGTCTGTTTCGTGGGAGACTGGCAGGCTTTAAAGAGAAGAGTGCGACTTGGCTGCCGGGAGGCTTGGGTTCCAATTTCATGTCTGACAGCAGCCTTTGTGCCCTCTGCCGAGTCACCTTCTTACTTCTGTGGCTTTCCTTTTCTTTTCTCTTAGAAAGGTGACCACTGGACCCATGTTTCAGACGGGTCCTCATTGACTAGTCCCCTGCCCCCATGGATTTGAGGCCCAGAAACATTTTTTAGCTTAACAAATTATTATAAGCCAAATACCCTTATAACAGCCATGCCAGTCAGGAAATCGAACTTTGCCAGTCACCCCAGAAGCCCCTCCTTGGGTTACATCTCAATCATAACTCCCTCTCTCCCTCCAAATTAAGTACAGGCAGTCCTTGCCTTATATGGCACAGTGGTACTATAAAGAAATGCTGAAATCCTGATTGGCTATCTTAATAATCAATGGGAGAAATTGCAATTTAAATGTTTAAATTTAAATGTTTGGCCGGAACATTAAAAACTCTTTTACTGTCTGTTATAATTGTAGAGGGAAATGAAAAAAATACTAAAATTTAGTATGCAGTAATTTAAAACATTAGCAACATTGAGAATTAGACTTTTATTTCTTTGTAAAATCTTATCAAGAGTAGTTTGGTTTGCCTTTTCCCATCCTATAACTTATGATACAGAACAAGCATCTTTTCTTTTCAAAATTTATTTTATTGAAGTATACTTGATTTACAATGTCATGTTAATTTCTGCTGTACAGCAAAGTGATTCAGTTATACATATATATACATTCTTTTTCATATTCTTTTCCATTCTGGTTTATCACAGGATATTGAATGTACTTCCTTGTGCTGTACAATAGGATCTTGTTGTTTATCCTTCCTATATATACTAGTCTGCATCTTCAGCAGGCATCTTTTCTATGCCTTGATGAACTTTCATACTCCTGTAGAAGTTTGGATCAGTTTCCAACATTTTATCCTTTGCGTTTTCAGTGTTGTGAAGTATCTGCAGGAGTTCCTTTAATGTGGACTTTTTGCAGCGTCATTTCTTCATTCTTTTCATCTCCACACTTTCGTCATTTATGGCAATCAGTTCCCTTCATTCACTTCCTCTGGCTGCACATCTAGAGGCTTCCGGTGGTAGCACGTCAACTTTCCCACAGTCAAACATTTCTTTTGTGACTCCATCCTGTTCCATTCAAATTTCACTTCCAGTGTTACCACTTTTGATTTCTTTGCTGCACTTTCTTCTTTGTTGGCTAATTACCTATTTTGATTGTTTATTTTGGTAAGCTATTATGTGGGTTTTTCACTGGGAGACAAGAAGACAACACAGATACATGGTTTGCTGTCTGTGTGAACTGAGTAACAAATGAGTGACCAATCACTGACAGACTTGGAAAGATGTGACATGATTGGTCACTGATCATGATGGTCATATATTAATTACATAGTGATTTGTAGACTGGAGTGCTGTTAGTGAAGTTTGTACCTCATGCAGTTTCTGAAAGTTAATTCACCATGGTAAGTGAGATTTGAGCCGTGTTGTTGGAGGACTGGTGTAATTTAAACTGTGGGACCTGAAATTGTGCTCATTTATAACCATGTAAAGTGAAGGCTGCCTGTATTATTTGCTGTAGTAATCACTTTCTTGTAGGTCTGGACACTATGGTTAAGTGTTGTTCCATAAAATGTTTTTGTTATGTCTTCTAAGTCTTTTTTTTTTTTTTTTTTAATCTATGGGTTTCCCCTCTGTATTAGTTTTCCAGGGCTGCTGTAACGAAGTACCACAGACTGGGTGGCTTAAACAACAGAAATTTATTTTCTCACAGTTCTGGAGGCTGGAAAATCTCAGATTAAGATGTTAGCAGATTTGATAAACAACAAGGTCCTACTTTATAGCACAGAGAACTATATTCAATATCCTATGATAAACCATAATGGAAAAGAATATATATATATATATACATATATATATATAAGAATGTATATATATGTGTAACTGAGTCACTTTGCTGTACAGCAGAAATTAACACAACATTGTAAATCAACTATACTTCAAAAAAAATTTGTTTTTTAACTTAAAAAAAAAAAAGAGGGCTTCCCTGGTGGCGCAGTGGTTAAGAGTCTGCCTGCTAATGCAGGGGACATGGGTTCGAGCCCTGGTCTGGGAAGATCCCACATGCGGCGGAGCGGCTAGGCCCGTGAGCCACGACTACTGAGCCTGCGCGTCTGGAGCCTGTGCTCCGCAACAAGAGAGGCCGTGATAGAGAGAGGGCCCGCGCACCGTGATGAAGACTGGCCCCCGCTCGCTGCAACTAGAGAAAGCCCTCACACAGAAACGAAGACCCAACACAGCTATAAATAAATAAATTTATTAAAAAAAAAAAAAAGATGTTAGCTGATTTGTTTTCTCCTGAGGCCTCACTCCTTGGCTTGCAGATGGCCACCTGCTTGTTGTGTCTTCACATGGTCTCTTCTCTGTGCATGTGAACTCCTGGTTTCTCTTTCCCTTCTTATAAGGACACTGGTACTGTTGGATTAGGGCCTACCTTAATGGCCTTATTTTAACTTAATTACCTCTTTAAAGGCCATGTCTCCAAATATAGTCATATGAATTTTGGGGGGACACAATTCAGCCCATCACATCTTCTATTCCTTTCTTTTCTTTACTACTTATCTATCAAAATAGCTGGGCTTCTTGACCACTGGTTATATAAAACATAAACCATAATCACATAAACTTTTCATTAAAGAGTTAGGATCATTCATGAAGGACAACATTGAAAATTAGGCCTGGATTATGTTGGGTAAAATTATGTTCCAGTTACTAAGGGTATATAACAAATCACCCCAAAACTTGGCATCTTGAAACAGCAATAATTATTTATTATCTCCCAAAATCTGTCAGTCAGGAATTAGAGAGTGACTCAGCTGAGAATTCTGACTCTGGTCTTTCAATAAGATTGCAGACAGATTTAATTGGGGCTACAGTCATCTGAAAGTTTGACTGGGGCAGGAGTCATCTACTTTAAGATGACTTGCTCACTTGGCTGGCATGTTGGGGATGGCTGCTGGTGGGAGGCCTCAGTTCCTTTCTACATGGCTGCTTGACTGTCCTTATGGCATGGCAGCTGACCTGAGTGAGTAACCCAAGAGGTCAAGACAGAAGCTGCAATGCATTGTCATTTTCACCATGTTCTATTGGTCACAGAGATCCAGTCTTGATTCACTGTAGAAGGGACTCCACAAAGGCATGAATATAGGAGGTATGGATTATTGGGAGCCATCCTGGGGACTGGCTGCTATAAATTGGATGAGTAAAAAGTGTCGTACTTTTGGGAAACCTGTTTGTAAGTCTCTACCTTCAAATGCTGCTTATCTTACAGGCATGTCATCAAAGTTAAACATTATTATTATTATTTTTTTTAAAGAAATCTCCATTTTAATTAATTTATTTATTTATGGCTGTGTTGGGTCTTCGTTTCTGTGTGAGGGCTTTCTCTAGTTGCGGCAAGTGGGGGCCACTCTTCATCGCGGTGCGCGGGCCTCTCACTATTGCGGCCTCTCTTGTTGCGGAGCACAGGCTCCAGATGCGCAGGCTCAGTAGTTGTGGCTCACGGGCCCAGCTGCTCCGTGGCATGTGGGATTTTCCCAGACCAGGGCTCGAACCCGTGTCCCCTGCACTGGCAGGCAGATTCTCAACCACTGCACCACCAGGGAAGCCCCTAAACATTATTAAATGCAAACTTTCTACCTCACACTTAATGAGTTAATATTTTAAAGAGTTTTCAAGGTAATTTTTTATGCTCAGTCTCTATGTCTGACTAAAACCATTATATTAATCCAAATACATACACTTATCTATTAGTAGATTTTTCTTTGGCTTGGTCTTCATCTGAGATACTGGTCTTTTGTTTTGTTTTACTTGGAGTATAGTTGCTTTACAATTTTATGTTAGTTTCTACTGTACAGCAAAGTGAATCAGTTATACATAAACATATATCCCCTCTTTTTTTAGATTTCCTTCCCATTTAGGTAACCACAGAGCATTGAGTAGAGCTCCCTGTGCTATTCAGTAGGTTCTCGTTAGTTATCTGTTTAAAACATAGTAGTGTATATATGTCAATCCCAATCTCCCAATTCATCCCCCCCACCCGAGATACTGGTCTTAAATGGTGGCTCCTGAACTCTAAAATGTGGGATCAACAGCTTCAGATATCACATATGCCTTTATGTGAAGTAGGAGACATTACTGGAAATGACAGAAGAGCATGTGCTATGGAGCAGGAAGAATATATAAAGGAGGGGAAGCAAGTTGAACAGGGGTGAAGGAGAGTAGTATGGAGGGTATATTAGTTGATGGGGCAGAGTAGAATTGGTGTGAGATGAAATTTCTTATGACAGGTTGTAAACTTGTGCGACAGTATTTATTATGTGCTGTCTGTAGGAAGATATATAGTTACCTAAGTGATTTAGCAGTATAAAGTATGAGATTCATGGCTTTATGTTCAATCAACTTATGTCCGATATAAAGCTGATGCTAATAATTTAGGATTTACATTTTTTATTGAAGTATAGGTAACTTACAATGTTGTATTAGCTTCAAGTGTACAGCAAAGTGATTCAGTTATACACACACACACACACACACACACACACACACACACGTACACATATTCTTTTTCAGATTCTTTTCCGTTATAGGTTATTACAAGATAAGGTATTGAGTATAGTTCCCTGTGCTATACAGTAGGTCCTTGTTGTTTACCTATTTTATATATAGTAGTGTGTATATTAATCCCAAACTCCTAATTTATCTTCCTCCCCCACCCCTGCTATCCCCTTTGGTAACCATAAGTTTGTTTTCTATGTCTGTGAGTCTATTTCCGTTTTGTAAATAAGTTCATTTGTGTCATTTTTTTAGATTCCATATATAAGTAACATCGTATGATATTTGTCTTTCTGTGTCTGACTTAGTTCACCTAATATGATACTCTGTAGGTCCATCCATGTTGCTACAAATGGTATTATTTCATTCTTTTTTATTGGTGAGTCATATTCCATTGTATAAATACCACATAGCATTTAAATTTTTTTAATTGCCCACATTCACTCATAACTCAGTATCGTTTGTTAAATAAAGATGTTTTGGGTTCATTCATAAAGGAAAATTAGGAACATTAGTAAAATATGATGAGTTTAAGCCCCCTAATGTGGTATAGTTTGATAGGACTTCACGCAGCTGCAGAAATGAGTGTAGTATCCAATCCGAACTCTTGTGAATAGAGTATTAGAAATGATGTTATTGAATCTTTACACCCCAGAAGTTTGTCTAATAAACTGAGTAGTTGTCTCACTGAGTTTCATACAATTCATATCATAAAAATATAACTAAAAACTAATTTATTTGTATTCTACCTCACTCCACAGGCTCATTAGAAGTGACTGGTTGGTAGTTTCAAAAACGTAGTGAAAGAAGTTTGCAGAGTTTGTGTTCATTTGGGATCAGGCTGTTTTGCAGAGTCAAGGTTATTGAAATTTATTTGTGGCAGAGATGGGTGAATAATGAACAGTTCTTTCTAGACACATAATACAAGCTCCCTGTTGGCTTCTATCTGTCTGCCTTAGGAACAAAGATGTCTCTGTGCTACGGGGTAAAGACCTGGAGTGAAATGAGTACCTGGTAAAGGCTGAGAGCACATGTAGGGCATGGAGCCACGAGGACTCATTATGATGACTAGATTGCTTATGGAAAACCAATACTTGCAAGTCCTGATTGGAATGGGCTTCACAAGTCTGTGTTCTGTCTTTCGTATGTAGCATTTCGTTCTAGAGACAAAATAAGGTCTGTTGGATAAGGCAGTGAGAGATTGTCTTTGGGCAATTCCTATAACAGACTTTCTGTTTTAACTAATCTCTTGTTATTTGAGCCTTTTATTTATTTTTAGAGACATTTTAAAACACAGAAAAGTACATAGGCACTCTGTTTATTGACCACCGAGATCAGTTTTTAGTTTTCAATATCTTCATGGTGGGAATTTAATTTCCTGCTTCACAAAATATTATGCTCAGCATAAGGTCTTTCAACTTGTGGGAAACAGGACTAGTAAAGTGAAGAACAATGATCCCTTCCAAGACTAGCTTTTATTTATAGCTGTAGCTTCTAATTTTATTTTAGTGCTTTGTAAACTCACCAAATCCCACTGCTTAACATTAGCAATAAATTGTGCCTTGTTTACTTCTAAGATGGTCTGGAGCTTTTAGTGTAATTGATTGGCTGCCTGCTTTTGCACATGTGCAAATGGTTATGTTATACACTGTCAAACCCATTCCAGAGTGGTGAGGAAGAAGAGAAAAAGAAATGGATTCTTATCCTCTTCTTAAAATGATCTTTTCTCCTCCATGTAGGGAATTTGGATAATTCTGAAACGTCAACCACTTGATGTGGTTGTTTTTTTTCATTCGTTGTCCCATTCAATATAGAGATTCATGCTCTTCACTTCTGGGAAATTTTATTCTATCATTTCTTTGATAATTCTCCTGTCTTCTTACTCTGTTTTCTCTTTTAAAACTTCTGATATGCAGAAGACCTATTGAATTGAGCCTCTCTTTTTGCTTACCATTTCTGTCTCTATTTCTGCCTCTGTCTTTTGGTTCTATTTCCTGGGAGATTTTTAAAACTTACTTTCAGGCTTCCCTGGTGGCGCAGTGGTTAAGAATCCGCCTGCCAATGCAGGGGAAACAAACGGGTTCGAGCCCTGGTCCGGGAAGATCCCACGTGCCGCGGAGCAACTAAGCCCATGCGCCACAACTACAGAGCCGGCGCGCCTAGAGCCTGTGCTCCACAACGAGAGAAGCCACCACAATGAGAAGCCTGTGCACCACAACGAAGAGTAGCCCCCGCTCGCAGCAACTAGACAAAGCCTGTGCGCAGCAACAAAGACCCAAAACAGCCAAAAATAAAAATAAATAAATTAAAAAACAAACAAAACAAAACTTACTTTCGTTCCTTCTATTGAATAAAAAAAAATTTTGTCAATAACATTTTTATTTCCAAGAAATCTCTTTGGTTCTCTGATCATTTTTTTCATTTTAACTTGTACTATAATACTTTCTTTAATCTCTGAGGATACTAATTCAAGTTTTTTTTTTTTTAAGTTCTTATCTTTTTTTTTTTTTTTTTATTGGCCACACAGCACAGCATGTGGTATCTTAGTTCCCCTACCAGGCATTGAACTCACCCACATCTGCAGTGGAATACTGGAGTCTTTTTTTTTTTTAAATAAAACTATTTATTTTTGCTGTGTTGGGTCTTCGTTTCTGTGCGAGGGCTTTTTCTAGTTGCGGGGAGCGGGGGCCACTCTTCATCGCGGTGCGCGGGCCTCTCACTATCGCGGCCTCTGTTGTTGCGGAGCACAGGCTCTAGACAAGCAGGCTCAGTAGTTGTGGCTCACGGGCCCAGTTGCTCTGAGGCATGTGGGATCTTCCCAGACCAGGGCTCGAACCTGTGTTCCCTGCATTGACAGGCAGATTCTCAACCACTGCGCCACCAGGGAAGCCCTATACTGGAGTCTTAACTGCCAGACCGCCAGGGAAGTCCCTTAAGTTCTTGTCAGTTACCAGAATTATCTTAGTTTACTCCAGGGTTATTTCTTCCTGTTTACTGTGGTCCCTCCTTTTCATTTTGGAAGCTTTCCTTGAATGTCTGGTGGTCCTTGGTTTTGTGTTCATATTTAAGACTAAAAGGCAATTGGAGGGTCTGTGTGCAAAATTGTGGAGTATATGAAGGTCTTGTCTTAGAAGCTGTTCAGATTCTCTAGAGAGGAAACATAATATTGAGGGGAAACCACCGACTAATTAATACAATATGATATCAGTTTTACAAATTGAAAAATAAAACTAAATGACATGTGGCTTGTGGTTATATACATATGTGGCAAAACCATAATAAAGGCAGAAGAAACTAAACACAGAATTCAAATAGTGCTTACACTTTGGGGATATGGTTGGAGTGGAGCATAAAGAATATCCCTGTTATTGGTTATGTTCTATTTTTTAAATTGAGAATTGAGTTTTATTATGATCTTCATTCCTATATATATGTAATATAATATTAATACAGTCTTTTATATGTGTCAAGTATTTCATAATAAAAATGAGAAAATTTGAAGGAAACTCTTTGTATCCCATCTTGTGAGAGCAGATGCTTGACTGACAGTGTTCTCTGCCTGGAGTTGGGGGGCTGACTGTTCATAATCATGACCCACCCTTTCAGCTCAGTATGCAATTTGAGAAGTGACAGGGCTAAATGAATCAGCACAAACAGGGTGGTTATGCATAATTCCTTTGGAGATGTTCTTGGCACCATGCTCCCTGATGTCCTGATGCGTATACTGGTCACGGATTCTTCCAGACACCATCCAGTCTTCCCAGTGATGTGTAAGAGATACCTCCACCAGCCCCTGAGTACCTGGCAGTCTTAAATTTCATCCTTTGCCTTCTGCAAGGTGCCTCAGGCACTTTTGTAGCACCTTTACTGCTGTCACTTACACATCTCTGTAAGCCATTTGGGGTCAAAACTGTTCAGCTGCACATGAAATAAAGGCAGAAAGAAACCTCGGTGGAGTAAAGGGGCAGCTGGGAGACAAAGCGCGGTACTGCGGTAAGTGCTCATTGGTGAGAGCTCGTGGGCGGGGCATGGCTGGGAGGTGTGCATCTTCCCTCCGCTCCCTCCTCAGCACCGGAATGATTCACCTGTGTGCGCATGGGGGTGTGCATAGTTTTTAATGTTGAAATGTTTGAGACAGAGAGGGTCATAATGAGTCAGTGCGTGTCGGGCACCACTAACCAGGTACAACTGTAGACCTTCAGTTTCTCCCCAGTTTGTGTTTGTGTCCACTCCAGTGCCGAGTGGTTCTAAGTCCCAAACCTCAGCAGGGTTTTGCGGGGGCAAAATTGTCTCTTTCTCAAGTGTCCCCCTCTGTAAACACCAAGCTGAGGCTTCTTTTCCTCCCCCTCATACAGAAGTTACCTCTTCTCCACTGGCTTTCCATCTTCCATAACTGTTGAAATCTCTGCTTTGCTCTTGGCCACTCCGTGTTCTATTCCTTAATGTGGCTTATCTTTATTCTTTTTCTCGCACGTTAATGGCGTCTTTGTTGGGAGAGGATATCAGGGAGGTGTTTAATAAGCTTTCTTTTTTTTCTGCCAAGAAATGAAAAAAAATGTATTAAAAATTAGTTTTTATTTTCTTTTTTAATTGAAGTATAGTTGATTTACAATGTTATATTGGTTTTAGGTGTACAATATTGTGATTCAATAAGCTTTCTTTCCTTTTTTTAAAAAAATATTTATTAATTTGGCTGCACGTGTGCGAGATCTTCATTACAGCATGCAGGATCTTTTTAGTTGGAGCACACGGGATCTTAGTTGCAGCATGCGGGCTCTTAGATGTGGCACGTGGGATTTAGTTCCCTGACCAGGGATCGAACCCAGGCCCCCTTGCATTGGGAGTGTAGAGTCTTAACCACTGGACCACCAAGGAAGTCCCCAATAAGCTTTCTTTAATCAGAAAACAATATTAACATTATGAGGAATCTTGTCTCCCCCTACCCCGTGTTTTTTTTTTTTTCCTTTAGCTTCATTGAGGTATAATTGACAAATAAAATTTTAAGGTTTTTTTTGGGGGGGTAAGATATTTAAAGTGTGCAACATGGTGGTTTGATATACGTAAACATTGTGAAAGGATTAACATATCCATCACCTCCTTTTTGTGTGTGTGTGAGAACATTTAAGTTCTAGTACTCTCAGCAAATTTCAACTACATGTGTCGTCAACTGTGGTCACCATGTTGTACATTATTAGATCCTCAGACCTTATTCATCTTATAACTGAAAGGTTGTACCCTTTTACTGACCTCTCCTTGTTGCTCTCACTCTCCAGCCCCTGGCAACCTACTCTCTTTCTGTGAGTTCAGCTATTTAGATATCTATCTATTTATTTATTTATAATTAAAAGAAAATTTAAGACTCCATATGTAAGTGACATTATGCAGTATTTGTGTTTCTGTGACTCATTTCACTTAGCATAATACCCTCCAGGTTCATTAATGTTGTTGCAAATGACAGGATTCCCTTCTTTTTTTTTTTTTTTAATTTACTTATTTTTATTATATATTTATTTATTTATTTTTGGCTGTGTTGGGTCTTCGTTTCTGTACGAGGGCTTTCTCTAGTTGTGGCTCACGGGCCCAGTTGCTCTGAGGCATGTGGGATCTTCCCAGACCAGGGCTCGAACCCGTGTCCCCTGCATTGGCAGGCAGACTCTCAACCACTGTGCCACCAGGGAAGCCCACTTTGCCTATTTTTAAATTGTGTTGTTTGTTTTCTTGCTATTGAGTTGTTTGAGTATTTTATATATTTTGGATGACTTGCAAATATTTTCTCCCATTCCACAGATTGTCTCTATACTTTGTTATTTGCTGTGCAGAATCTTTTTAGTTTGATTCAAGACAATTTATTTCTGCTTTTGTTTTCTGCACTTTTGGGGTCATATTAAAAAAAATCATTGCCCTGACCAGTGTCAAAAATATTTTCCCCTATGTTTTCTTCCCCTACGTTTCATAGTTTCAGTTCTTACATTTAACTCTTTAATCTATTTTTGAGTTGATTTTTGCATATGGAGTGAGATAAGGGTCCAATTTTATTCTTTTGATGAAAACAGAGTTTTCCCAACTCTGTTTATTGAAGAGACTGTCCTTTGTGTGTTCTTGGCACCTTTGTTGAAGATCAATTGTGGATTTATTTCTGGGCTCTCTATTCTGTTCCACTGGTTTATATGTCTGTTTTTATGCCAGTGCCATGCTCTTTTAATTATTATAGCTTTTTAGTACATTTTGAAATCACATAGTATGATGCTTTTAGCTTTGTTCTTTTTGCTCAGGATTGCTTTGATTATTTGAGGTCTCTGGGGGTTTCATGTGAATTTTAAGATTGTTTTTGGATAAATCTTTATAATTGAAAGAGCTTATATTAACTAGTCTCATTCCTTGGTGAGGCAATCTTTTGTTAGTTTCACTTTTGCAAAACAAAGATTTGATAATGTATATTTACATATTGGAGATGTGGCTCAATCTAATTTTATCAATTAGGTGCAAAACCACAGTCTACCAGTAATAGCGGCTCATCTTTAATAAGCTCTGGGATAACAGAATAAAATATTCCTTTCTGAAATATAACTGAGGAGAACTATTATTGGTCCCTGAAGTTAAAAAACTGTCATTGTTCTTTAATAAGATAATTTCATCACTAGTGGTGATATTTTATCTAGTAGTCTAAATTCCTACTTCCACCAGCAGGAACTTCACTTCTTTTTAACATGATCAAGTGTCCAATTTTAGAACAGCAGATGGCTGGAGCTTGCTTTATACTGATTAGTAATATTTTTTCTTCTAATGTACAGAAAACATTTCTTTAGTCCCTAGCAACTTGATCATCTATGCACCCTTACAGAAATCTCAATGTGCCCTATATGGCTCAGAGTATTATCTACAAGCACTTACATCTATCAGGCTTTTGTTTGGAGGCCAGAGCAGGAATGTCACATGATACGCAGGAAAAGGTCCTGTAATCTTGCCTATTCATACGAGACACAACATAGTTTGTCAAGAGTCTTTTGTACTTTAACAACACCTTTCCAAGAACTTACATTGCTTCCATCTAAACTAACTTGAAACTTCCTTAGGGGAAAAATAGTATACATTTCTGCTTGTGAGGGAAATGGAAAATACTTTATTTTATACTGGATTGTGAGTTAATATGTCTGGGTAGACCATTACTGGCCAGAGCCGGAACCAAACTCAGGTTTGGCTGCTCATTGCTCTGGAGTGAATGTTCAAGAGACAAGTGTTGGTGAAAAAAAAGATGCTTTATTCAGGAAGCCGGCAACCTGGGGAGATGGCAGACTAGCATACCCTAAACCACCTCCCAGTTGTTGGTTAGGGAGCAGAAGGTCTTAAAGGGGAGTTTCAGGGGTGCACAGGCAGTGGGGGGCCCTCCGTGCAGAGCAGCACAGTCAGCTCCGACAACCGTCTTGAAACTGGTCATGTGGTCCAATCAGCATCATCGTGATTGTTTTAGGCACAGTTAATCTTCAGTTCCAGGGTTGATTTGTTCCCATTTCCTTGAGGCCAGTTCTTGGAATTGTGCAAGGCATAGACTCAGTACTGCTCAAGACAGAGCAGCTTATGTCATGGCTACAGTCTGGTCATCCTGCAGTTAGCTTTTTCCCTCTGGTGGCAGTTTTTAGTATCTGCAAAACAACTCAGGAATGTGCATCAGACACTGTTATCTGTGTCCTTCAGGGAGGAACTAAAGATTCTGTGACTCTCTTGTCCTAATCATTAACTGCTTGAGCCTGCTCTTTTGTGACTCAGGGGAGGCCTGGGAGACTATGGCTTTTCTACAAACAAGAGACAGGGGACATGGAAGGGCTTTTGCATCTGGGGGGGCCCCTCCAAGGTCTGGCTCTGTTTCAAGACCTCTGGGAGTTATTTGTGGGGGACCCACCTTGGGTTTTAGGAGCAGGAAAGAAGTATTCAGGGAATTGTCATGGCCTGGGAAGGGAGCAGGAGAGTGTACCAGTTGGAGTTTGAGTTTTCGAGAATGCTGTGTGTTTGTGTGTGTGTGTGTTGAAGGGAGGGAGAATGGTGATAGAGGAATAAATAGATGACTTTTCAGATAATCAGAGTGAAAACCTAAAATGAAAAGGGACAGCCTGGTGAGATGGGAGAAAACATCCAGCTTCACCACCTGTCTCCCAGTATGCTCTGAAAATTCTGGCCCGCAAAGATCCTCTTTCTTTAAGAATTTGTAGTGCATGTAATTATAGATTATCTGGCATTTTACTTTAAATTATTTTAAAAATGTGAGTCACTGCAAAGTGGTTTAGAGATCAGGCTCTGGAGCTAGGTCAGTTTAGGACAAATCCTGGCTTTATGACGTATTAGCTGTGTGACCTGGGACAAGCTACTTAACCTCTCTGTGCCTCAGTTTCCTCATATTTAAAATGAGGATAATAATAATATCTACTTTGTTGTTTTGTTATGGGTAAATTACTTAGCCAGCAAAATTAGTACATATTCATTGTAGAAAAGTAGATAGTGGGAATTCCCTGGCGGTCCAGTGGCTAGGACTCTGTGCTTTCACTGCTGAGGACCCAGGTTCGATCCCTGTTCAGGGAACTAAGATCCCGCAAGCCAAAGAAAATAAAAGGAAAGAAAAGTAGATAGTATAAAAATTAGCAGAAAAGGAGATAAACATCTTCAATCCTTCCACCTATAGGTAACCACTATTACTATATTGGTACATACCCTTAGATGTTTTTTGTGTGCAACCTTGAGATCATACTTTTCATGTTATTTTGTAACTTTTTCCCTTAATAATATATCATGAGCATTTGCCCATACTTTTCAACATCATATATCTAAAATAGAACTACATTGATTGGATAGGTAGTTTTTAGTTTATTAAAGTGTTCCCATATTGTTGAAGCTTTAGGTGGCTTTCAGATTTTCACTTTCACATGAAATGCTTCAGTAAACATTTTTGTATGTTAATCTCATTCTTGAAGTTATTTTCCTTGAAGAGAAATGGAATTGCTGAGTCAAAAGGTATTTGTTTTTATTTTTAAGGCTTTTGACACATATTGCTAAATTGCCCTCCAGAAATGTTCACTAGCGATGTGTGAGAGTTTGTTTTCTTGTCCTCTTGTCAGTAGGGATTATTCTAATTTTTTTACATTCAATTTTATAGGTAAAAATTGTGTCTTCGTTGTTTGATTATGAAGAAGACTGAACATTTGTGTATGTTTTTAGCTCTTGGATTTCTTTTTCTTCTCTGGTGTGTGAAGTACCTGTGTATTCCCTATTCACCTTTTTTTTTTCCCTGAAGTATTCACTTTCTTGTAAACTTTCAATTTGTAAGAGATCTTTATGTTGAAAAGCTATTGTTTGGCTTGATTAAGATATTTTTCCCCCAAGAAGTAAAATTTCAACAACTTTGTTAATGAATCTGATACTCTGAGGTTGGTCAATTAAGCTTCATCCATGAGGTCTCTAAGAGAAAAACTACAAATCGGTTGATACTTATGATATTATAGTACACAG
Organism: Eschrichtius robustus; assembly: GCF_028021215.1. NCBI lineage: Eukaryota > Metazoa > Chordata > Mammalia > Artiodactyla > Eschrichtiidae > Eschrichtius > Eschrichtius robustus. The sequence continues at coordinate 68,614,438 of NC_090832.1, read as the reverse complement.
GTATATTATTTATAGACACAATTGGAAAGTCTTTTTTTTTTTCCTTCTGAAAATAGCAAATACTTGCTGGTGAGTCGATTTACTGTTTGGAGTTTGCTTTGTAGGTGGAATATACTTCATTTATTCTGATTAGGTATTGTGAATCCTGTTTTGTGCTATACCTGTGATATCATTTTTTTTTTTTATCACAGTATAGTTGATTTACAATGTTGTGTTTCTGGTGTACAGCAAAGTGATTCAGTTATACATACATATATATACATATTCTTTTCCATTATGGTTTATTATAGGATATTAATATAGCTCCATTTGCTATACAGTAGGACCTTATTGTTTATATTTTATATATAGTAGTTTGTATCTGTTAATATGGAATGCCTCACGATTTTGCATGTCATCCTTTCGCAGGGGCCATGCTAATCTTCTCTGTATCATTCCAATTTTAGTATATGTGCTGCCGAAGCGAGCATTATACCTGTGATATCTTGATGGAGCCCTCAACTATTTCCTGGACACTGTCTTGGTATTTTATAGCTATTATTTATTTATTTATCTATCTATCTAGATATCTATCTATTTATTTATTTATTTATTGCTGTGTTGGGTCTTCGTTTCGTGCAAGGGCTTTCTCTAGTTGCAGCAAGCGAGGGCCACTCTTCATCGCGGTGCGCAGACCTCTGACTACCGCGGCCCCTCCCGTTGCGGGGCACAGGCTCCAGACGTGCAGGCTCAGCAGTTGTGGCTCACGGGCCCAGTTGCTCCGCGGCATGTGGGATCCTCCCAGACCAGGGCTCGAACCCGTGTCCCCTGCATTAGCAGGCAGATTCTCAACCACTGCGCCACCAGGGAAGCCCCGTCTTGGTATTTTAAACTCTTAGAGTCAGCCACAGTGTTTATGCCCTGTATTTATCAAGGACTTGCTGTGTAGATAGATCAAAAGTCGAGATGGAAGGCACAGATTTTTGTGATTCTAGAGCTGAGGTCATAATGCTTAGTATACAAATGACTTGAAAGGTGGGATTCTTAGAAAGATTGGAACCATTGCCAACGGTGAACGTTTCACTGATTCTTTGAAGAGTATCGCAAGAGCTCACCCTCTGTAGGGCAGATCACTGTTGCTCAGGCCTCCTGCAGGTATAACTTCTGAAAGCATGTTGGAGGACTCATTTATCTGTGTCGCATCTTGAGGCTTAAGTGCGAAGCATATATTTTTGTGAAACCTGGAACTGAAGGAAATTTCTTTAGAGTGCAGTTGAAACTTTACTCATACCTTCAAACTCATTTTGGAATTTAAAACAGCTGTAAAAATTCCTGTTGTACTGATGGAGTTCCCAGGGTGGTGTGTCTCTCCTTCCACTTTCTTTACTTCCCAAGCTCTCCCCACCACAAGGCCCCCCAGCCGTCTAAGGAGACATCTCTGATGGCATAAAAGTCTTCTGAAAACCATTAGGTGACTCATACCACGCGTGTATGGCTTTAGGCTTGACAGGCGGTTTTTAAAAATAGTTCACCCTCCCACTCTAAGGAGATTTCCGAAGTTCTGATCAGGGAGTCTAAAAATTCACATTTTACCTAATAGGTGATGAGGAGGGTGCTTATCTTACCTGTCTGGATTTTTTTTTTTTTTTTACTCAAAGTTTAATGAAATATTCTGTATTACCTATAATCTTTTTTTGAAAGCGAGAGCAGACTATGAGGAAATATGTAGAATGCGTATAAATCAGCAGAGCAAAAGTCAAGTTCTTACCCCTATTATTTATAAATATTGAGACGTTATTTATTTAGGCATGATAAGTAGATTCTCTTTTGATGGTTGAATGTGAGGGTCGCTTAGAATTAAATTTTTTATTTTAGTTTTTCTGAGTGGCTGGGACTTTTTCTAGCTAACGTAAGTGGTTTTATAGCGTTTCTCTGGCCGCTTTATCTGTATTTAGAATTTTTAGCAGTATTTTCAGAAAATTTCCAAGGCCCATCATTTTGTAAAAATTTGTGTTACAAACTTGTTTCTTTTTGATTCCCCCTCCCTTGGTCTCTCCCTTCCCCACCTCCATCCCGTCAGTTCCTCCACTTCCCCAGTTCTGGGTCTGTTTATTTTTCACCTCATGAGTAATGATTATTATAAATTCAGCTCGTTCTAATGAGGCACTAAGGCTGTCTCTCAGGTTTTGGATTTCCTTTAGGAGAACTGTTAATTATTACCGCCTCACCTTCTTATACCTGGCACAAAAGTAAGTTGCAGAAGGAGAAGAGGAAACACCTGTTTATAAAATGTGGCATTTGAGGAAAATTCTAAATGCAGAATGATTGACAGCAGAGCCTCATAGAATCAGCTCAGCCCTGTCTTGATTCGGTTTCCCGTGGCTGTGGATATCGCATGTTTCACACTATGTGTAGACCCCTTCCACCATGCTTTTCATGTCACTCTCTACTTCTGTTGCCACCTTTTTAATTCACAACTTTAGTTCATTTCTCTGTCACGTTAGCTTTTTCACTGGGCTTTCCCTGCCTCCAGGGTCAAGTTCCCTCAATCTGTAAATCCAACAAGCAGCCGCTGGATTTGTATTTGAATGGGGTCCCTGCACTCCTCAGCCCTCCTAGAATTCCTCCTGTGTTATGGTCCAAGTCCTCAGCCTCTTCAAGCCTTTTTACTGTGAGCTCCAGATTAATTTTCTAGTCTGGTCACCTGCTGCTCCTTGACCTCCAAATTCTGCCCTGTTGATCTGACAAGCCTGCCAGTCAGAGCAGCTATTGCTTTTCCTACCACCCATCTCTGTGCAGAGAAATCCGACCCACCTTGGAAGTGGCACCATCTCCTCCAGCATTCCTTTCCAGATCCCTCCTGTTGGCAGTGTTCCTCTGCATTCTGCAGCTCCGGTGTCACTCATCGGGAATTATTTTTACATTTGTAGGCTCTTATCTGTGTCGCCTGAGGGTAGGAAGCAACTCATCCATTCCTGGTTCCCCTGGACACGCTCAACCTGCTTGGCCTGCGGTGCTCACTCTTTCATCCCCTTCTGGTTCTTTCCCCCATTAACATTCTCATTTCTCCTATTGTAAAACAACAACTACTGCAAACTCTCTCTTTACCCAAATTCCCTCTGTTACAGCTGTATCTCTCTCTGCTTGCCTCTATGAATTTATTTTTTGTAATTGAAGTATAGTTGATTTACAACGTTGTACTAATGTCTGCTATACAGCCAAGTGATTCAGCTATACAATATATACATTCTTTTTTTAATATTCTTTTCCATATATTTTATCATAGGATATTGAATACAGTTCCCTGTGCCATACAGTAGGACCTGGTTTATCCATTATATATAATAGCTTACATCTGCTGACCCCAGTCTCCCACTCCAACCCTCCCCCAACCCCCTCCCCCTTGGTAACCACAAGTCTTGAACTTTTTTTTTAATGGAAGAGACTTGGTTTATTGATTTTCCTGATAAACAAGCTCACTGGAGAAAAATACAAATAATACAGAATTTGAAGAGAGTAAAAATCATCCAAAATGCCATCAACCAGAGGTAAATTGCCTTTCATTAAACATCATGTCCCATTTCACACGTACACACACGCACATACACACTCTTGTGCATGATACCACAGTTTTATATTAATGAAATCACACTGTACATACTGTTCTGTAACCTGCTTAAAAAAAATTCAGCAGTATATTGGGGACATCTTTCCAAGTCAGTTCATGTTAATCCTCATCATTTCTGTAAGCAGTTACCAAGCACTCGATTGAATCAACAATTATTTAATCTACACCTTTTGATGAGGATACCCATTCTTTCCTGGTTTTTCATTTGTATGACTAACACTGTAGTTGTATTAGTTAGGGTTCTCCAGAGAAACAGAACCAGGGGACACGCACACAGAGAAATATAAAGAATTGGCTCATGTGATTATAGAGGCTGAGAAGTCCCAAGATCTCCAGTTGAAAGCCTGGGAACCAGGAGAGCCGATGGTGCAAGTTCCAGTCTGAATCTGAAAGCAGGAGACTGATGTCCCAGCTTGAAGACCATCAGGCAGAGAGAGCAGATTCTCTCTTGCTCAGTCTTTTGTTCTATTCATGCCTTCAAGGGATTGGATGAGGCCTGCCCACATTAGGGAGGGCCATCTGCTTTACCTAGTCTACTGATTCAAATGTCAATGTTATCCAGAAACATCCTCACAGACACCCAGAATAATGTTTAACCAGATAGCTGGGTGCCCAGTGGCCCAGTTAAGCTGGGACATAAAATTAACCATCCTAGTAATGAACAGCTTTATACAGCTATCCTTAAACTCATCCCTCTCTCCCCATTAACTCTTTAGGATAAATTCCTGCATGTGAAATTGGTGGGTCAAATGTGTGTGTATGCTAGGTGATATTACTGCCCATCAGAAAAGTAAAGCTGTACCCAGGTAAAGTTGTCAGTGGCTTTTCCACTGCCCTCACCAACATGAATATTGTCAAATCATCCTAATCTTTGCCAATTTTATGGTTTAAAAATATCTTTCTTTCTTTTGCATTTCTTTCAGGACTAAGGTTGAATATTATTTTGTAAGTTAATGTTTGTGTGTGTGTGTGTGTGTGTTTTCCTTCAATTAGACTGACTACTGTTTACTGCACTTCTCTAGGGTCCTAAGTCCAAATAATTCCAGTCCTATAATGGAACTTATTTAGTGTGTGTGTGGAATTGCCTAATCAGATCCTTTGCCCATTTCACTATTTGAGTGTTTTGTCTTTATTCATTTGTAAGAACTCTTCAAAAAGTATGCATGATATCATATGTTATCACAGTTTTCTTTTAAAATTTTTGGTTTTTATGATTAAGATGAAAAGAGCTTCTCTACTCCTAAAATTATAAAAATATTAATCTATAGTTTCTTCTGCTGTTTTTATGGTTTTATTTTTTTAAATTTAATTTACTTTTTAGTTTTTAATTTTTTTACTGGGGTATAGTTGTTTTATATGGCTTTATTTTTTAAATTATCTTTTATTTTTATATTTGTATATATCATAGATACTATAACATCTATATATTTTACCTTTATTTCCATAATTTCTAATAGGTAGCAACCTCTTTGTTTTCAATGTGGCTCTTTAATCCATTGGGTACTGCTAAACAGATATCCGGGTTGCATTATTTCTTCTTTATTAGCTGAAATATAAAGAGAAACTTTATCTCATTTACTATTTGGTTTACTATTTTGGTTACTCATTTACTATTTGGAACAGTTTGTAATAGCGCAGGCAGGATAAATCTTAATTCTTTCCTTTATCAGTTATTTTTTATAGGAACTTTCTTATGGTAAAACTAGTGTAATTCAAGAGAGTCTGTTGCACAGAGCACAGTGCCTATTGGAATAGCTTCTTGGAACACCTTTCTTTCAAGTAAAGGTATAGAGGTTTGCATGAGATCCTATAGATAATGGTTTGGCTAAGAGGTCATGTAGTTCCACCTCCTGTTTTTTTTCTTTTTAATTTCTTGAGGTGGTTATTTATTAAGCTTCCAAGCAAATATAGAGTAGCATAAGACACTCCAAATCTATTCAGAAGAAAAGTAAAAAATACTACCAAGTATTGCTAGTTTCTTCAGCACCTCCTGTTTTTTCTAAATGAGGAATAACCATCGCCCCCCCCCCTGCAGCCCTTCCTTCCTCCCTTCCATCTCCACACACATAGATATAAATGGCTATATGTATATGTACATGTTTATCACTTCAAGTTCCAGGACAGCCCCATATGGTCAAACTCTAAGTAACTGTGATTCGGCCCAGAGTTAGTGAATCCATTGTAGGCGCCTGATGGGTAAAGGGGCCCCTCGGAGGAGCAGGGACGGCTGGTTATTGGAGGTCACTGTGCTTCTCGGGTCTTCCCTTGTCTTTGGCAATAGTCCTGCTTCACGGTGGACCTGCCGAAAATTCGCTGGGTCCTTTCCTGTCAGTCCCTCTCAGGATAGCCTGTGCCAGAATTGTGAATGCATCACCTGAGGATTCTGGCAGAAAACCTCAGGGTGACGGGTACTGCCACCACCTCAGTGTCTCACTGGGTCTCCTCATCTCTTGGCATCTCTCTGGCTGTGAGTGGCTTCCTCTGCAAGGCAAGGTGAATCATGTTGTTTCATGCTGTCTGCACCGCCCCCCGCCCTGGTCTGCCTCTGAAAAGCAAAGAAAATCGTTCACTCCCCTGCTCCCACGTCTGCTGATTGCTCAGGCCAACGTGCTGTGTCCGCGCCTCAGCCCTATGAGAAGGTTCGGGCCGCGAGGTACCTGGGCTCACACTTGGCCAGGAAAAGCCCCAGAGGAAGAGAGGCCACTGCCTGCTTCCTGACCTCTCATCTGTCTCCATGGTCACTGGCTTTGCTCTGTGTTTTCATCATGCATTGCTTATACTTTCTTTGTGTTTAATAGAGATTCTTTAAATCAGACATTTTTAGATTTTTTCCTGACCTGGCATCCCAAGTTTCGAATTCAGGCATACTATAAGTTTTTGCTCCCTTGCCTTTGCTTTTTCACCTTTATGTAATCACTGCTGTAGGTCTAGAGAATTTATTAAAAAGCATATGTTTGTTACATCTTCAAAAATTTTTTTCTTTAAAGGTGTCACTTCTTGGTTTTTCTTTCCTTTTAAAATCTCATCTTTATTCGTATCCTTCTAGGGTTGCCTAATTTTAAGTCTCTCCAGTGAATTTCTGTGTACCTGATGTATAGTGTTTATTAATCAAGTGTAGTTGTGTTATTTTGTAAAGTAACATCTCACATTACCAGTGTGAATGGTTTTTAAAAATTTTATTTTCTAAGCAACTGTCAATCCAGTTAATGGTGGGACTTGAGGCTTAAAAATTGACAGCTTGTAATGCTGTGGATGAAGGGGGTGCAGGAGGTAATGCTTATCTGTCAGACTTCTCCAAGTAGCCCCCATGCAATACTACACAACTCACCCAGCTTCCTTTTATCTTTTCCTTCACATCTCTAAAGCTGTCATTAGCTTGAGGTAGAGAAAAAATGTTCAGAATGTGCAGTGGTCTGCAAATAGATATCATCAGTGTTCATAAAGATATGTTTATCTGAGAACTCTAATATCAATAACTTATAAAGTTTTTGCATTTTTTTTTTTTTTTTTGGCCGTGCTGTGGCATGTGGGATCTTAGTTTCCCGACCAGGGATCAAACCTGTGCCCCCTGCAGTGGAAGTGTGGAGTCCTAACCACTGGACTGCCAGGGAAGTCCCTCTCTTTTTTAATCTGAAAAATTGCCCACTACATTGTTACATTGAATATAGTCTAGAAACAAACCTAATTCATTAATTTCATTTTGGCTTGAAGTTATTTGTGCTTTTACTCCGCCTCCTTTACAGCCTTCACTGAGGAGATCTAATTTAACCTGCATTCTTGACCTGATCAGAATTTTTGTACTTTGAGTCAACCATTGAGGGAGTCAATGTAAAATGAGAAATTTGTCTTATTTATAAATTGTCAGAAGGCAACAATCCCAAGACTCTCTATGTAAACATGAATAGATGGATGGAAACACAATTTATTTAGAAGACAAACCCTAGGAGCCCAAACCTAAGGTCTGGACATTTCCTATTTAAGCAAAAATAGGAAAAAATGAGAGCATGTATGGCTCCCATTCTATGACTATTTTCAAATAAGAGTTGCTATACTCTAAATTCTGTTTGTGAAGCTGGGAGCTAAAAATAAAACAATCTAAAACATGCTTATTTCACCTGAATCTGTATCCTAGCATCTGTACTGGCATGCATATGATTGGAACATGTAGAGTTGAATCAGCACCCTTGTTTCTGGTTAGTTGCCAGAAATAAAGACATCAAAGGAAATAGTAAACTGGGCAGTGAATCAAAGCTGCATGGCCTTTCCATTTAGTAGCTATTGTAGGTCTCTCCACTGCTTTCTAACTGAAACTCTCCTTCCCACAGTCTCCTGTGAGAAAGGACCACCCTAGGTAGACCAGTTGTTCGTTCTTGTTACCTTTACTTTGTACATGTGTAGAATTGTTTCTGTGGAACAGAGTCCCAGATGTGGAAATGCTCAGTCAAAGGGAGTGAATGTTAATAGGTTTAACAAGTACTGCCAAGTTGTCCTTTAGAAAGGGTGTGACCATGTGCACTTCCACTAACAGTGAAGGTGAAACCAGCCACTGAGTTGTGATGAATACTGTGGGTTGTTTGTTGGGAGCCAGACAAGCCTGAAGTTTTGCCAGCCATCTTCTAGACAAGAAGTTGATTCTTGGAATGGTTAAAAGCTGTTTTAGGCAGTGTAAAACGAGTTACAGATATTCTTAGAAAAGAACATTTTCTAAGAATACTTAGAATACATTTTCATAAATAAAATGAAAATGTAATATTAAAGAATATTTAAAAATAATACATAATCCTACTCTCAATAGATATTCATTTTTGCAAATTACTGTCTGCATATGAATATATTTTACTGGTTATAATTTGTGTGTATTTTTATATTTTACATTTTTTTTCAGAGAACTGTCTCATAAGCTGTTTCCTATATCTGTATGTCTCATAATGCTTATTTAAAAGCTGCATTTTGTCATTGTACCATAATTTGTTAGCTCAGCTCTTAATATTGAATATTTAATATACAACCAAATACTTAAACTACATGTTCTTAATTAATAAGATTTATTGACTTGTTCTGGTTATGAGAGTAATATAGTTCATTATTAAAAAATTTGGAAAACACACAAAACTTAGGAAGACGTACACAAAATTCTTTCTATAACTTCTGTTAACGAACTCTGTGAGTATTATATATTTTCTTCCTGTCTTTCCCTAATACACTATTTGTGTAAAACATATTCATTTTCACATGTTTGTAAACCCCATTTTTTTTGGCTGCTCCACGTGGCATGTGAACTCTTAGTTCTGTGACTAGGGATCGAACCCATGCCCCTGCAGTGGAAGCGTGGATTCTTAACCACTGGACCGCCAGGGAAGTTCCTAAACCCTTTAAAAATATCATTTCTCCTTTTTAAAAAAAGTGAAATTTTTTTCTGACTATAGTAGTAATTTGAAATTATTACAGAAAATTGGGAAACAATCCCAAACATCCATACTATCACCCTGAGGCATAAACCATTAATATTTTGGTTTATTACCTTCACATTTTTTTTTCTTTAAAAAAAATCTGAGATCTTGTATCATCAATGGTTCTTAATTTGGGGATGGTCATGGACTCTAAAATAAAATCCAAATTAAGAGCTCTTGCTGTATATATAAATATACCTCTTTTTTTCTATTAAACATTATAAAACAGGTGTTTTTAAATTATTGGGAACTCTCATAAATCTGCAAATTTGCTGATTGTTATGGGTTGAATTGTGTCACCCGAAAATGCCCATGTGAAAGTCCTAACTCCCTTTACCGCAGACAGTGACCTTATTTGTAGACAAGGTCTCTATAGAGGCAGTCAAGTTAAAATCAAGTCATTGGTGTGGGCCCTAGTCCAGTATGACTGGTATCTTTATGAAAAGAGGAAATTTGGGGCTTCCCTGGTGGCGCAGTGGTTGAGAGTCTGCCTGCCAATGCAGGGGACACGGGTTTGAGCCCTGGTCTGGGAAGATCCCACATGCCGCGGAGCGGCTGGGCCCGTGAGCCACAATTGCTGAGCCTGCGCGTCTGGAGCCTGTGCTCCGCAACAAGAGAGGCCGCAATAGTGAGAGGCCCGTGCACCGCGATGAAGAGTGGCCCCCGCTTGCCGCAACTGGAGAAAGCCCTTGCACAGAGACGGGGACCCAACACAGCCATAAATAAATAAAATGAAATTTAAAAAAAAATAAAAAAATGCCCGGAATTGTATAAAAAAAAAAAGAGGAAATTTGGAGACAGACACACACAGAGAAGATGGCCATCCACAGGTCAAGGAAAGAGGCCTGGAGTGGATTCTTCCCTCGTAACTCTCAGAAGGAACCAATCCTGCTGACACCTTTATTCCAGACTTGTGACCTCCAGAATTGTGAGACAATAAATTGTGACTATTGTTTAGGTCACTCAGCTTGTGGTATTTGGTTATGGCAGCCCTAACAAACGAATACACTGATTATGTAGTCTTATATAATATAGACGTCTAGGTGCATATTTACTTTGTGCCAGGCACTGTGCTGGGTTGGGAGTACTAAATCAACAAAGTCAAGTTCCCTGACCTTAAGGTGCTTAGATTGGCACACAGGAATAGAACCCTGGGGTCATGCTATGATGGGTGGTGCTCAAGGCATCACGGGAGCCCAGAGCTGGGCCAGGGGTGAGGGCAGACTTCCCAGGAGAAGTACCACTTGAGCGGAGTTTGGAAGAACTAATAGGAGCTTACTTAACATTTCTATTGTGGGATATTAGGGTGTTTTCACTTTCCTGTATTTTTCAGTTATTTCTTTAGGATAGATTCCCAGTAATGCATTACTGAGACAAGAATGTGAAGCTTGAAACATCATTTTTAGGGCAGTGTAATTTTCTAGCAGGTGGAGGTTTCCTGGTTTATTGAATCATCCTCTTTTATTGGATGACAGTCTCCCTGATGCTGTTTCCAGTTTTGCTACTATAAATAACGCTGTCATGTACATCTTTTTGTAGGTCCGTTTCTTCTCTTGGGTTTCCCACTTAGAGACGTTCCTTTAGCATTTGTTGTAGAGCTGGTTTGGTGGCTGAATTCTCTTAGCTTTTGCTTGTCTGTAAAGCTTTTGATCTCTCCATCGAATCTGAATGAGATCCTTGCAGGGTAGAGGAATCTTGGTTGTAGGTTCTTCCCTTTCATCACTTTAAATATATCATGCCACTCCCTTCTGACCTGTAGAGTTTCTGCTGAGAAATCACCTGTTAACCTTATGGGAGTTCCCTTGAATGTTATTTGTCGTTTTTCCCTTGTTGCTTTTAACAATTCTTCATCTTTAATTTTTGTCAATTTGATTACTGTGTGTCTCAGTGTGTTTCTCCTTGGGTTTATCCTGCCTGGGACTCTCTACACTTCCTGGACTTGGATGGCTATTTCCTTTCCCATGTTAGGGAAGTTTTCGACTATAATCTCTTCAAATATTTTCTCGGGTCCTTTCTCTCTCTCTTCTCCTTCTGGGACCCCTATAATGCGAATGTTGTTGCGTTTAATGTTGTCCCAGAGGTCTCTTAGGCTGTCTTCGTTTCTTTTCATTGTTTTTTCTTTATTCTGTTCTGTGGCAGTGAATTCCACCTTTCTGTCTTCCAGGTCACTTATCTGTTTTTCTGCCTCAGTTATTCTGCTATTGATTCCTTCTAGTGTATTTTTCATTTCAGTTATTGTATTGTTCATCTCTGTTTGTTTGTTCTTTAATTCTTCTAGGTCTTTGTTAATCATTTCTTGCATCTTCTCAATCTTTGCCTCCATTCTTTTTCCAAGGTCCTGGATCATCTTCACTATCATTATTCTGAATTCTTTTTCTGGAAGGTTGCCTATCTCCATTTCATTTAGTTGTTTTTCTGGGGTTTTATCTTGTTCCTTCATCTGGTACAAAGTCCTCTGCCTTTTCATTTTGTCTATCTTTCTGTGAATGTGGTTTTTGTTCCACAGGCTGCAGAATTGTAGTTCTTCTTGCTTCTGCTGTCTGCCCTCTGGTGGATGAGGCTATCTAAGAGGGTTGTTCAAGCTTCCTGATGGGAGGGACGGTGGTGGGTAGAGCTGGGTGTTGCTCTGGTGGGCAGAGCTCAGTAAAACTTTAATCCACTTGTCTGCTGATGAGTGGGGCTGGATTCCCTCCCTGTTGGTGTTTAGCCTGAGGCGACCCAACACTGGAGCCTACCCGGCTCTTTGGTGGGGCTAATGGCAGACTCTGGGAGGGCTCACGCCAAGGAGTACTTCCCAGAACTTCTGCTGCCAGTGTCCTTGTCCTCACGGTGAGACACAGCCACCCCCCGCCTCTGCAGGAGACCCTCCAACACTGGCAGGTAGGTCTGGTTCAGTCTCCTATGGGGTCACTCTCCTTCCCCCTGGGTCCTGATGTGCACACTACTTTGTGTGTGCCCTCCAAGAGTGGAGTCTCTGTTTCCCCCAGTCCTGTCAAAGTTCTGCAGTCAAATTCCGCTAGCCTTCAAAGTCTGATTCTCTAGGAAGCCCTCCTCCCGTTGCTGGACCCCCAGGTTGGGAAGCCTGACGTGGGGCTCAGAACCTTCACTCCAGTGGGTGGACTTCTGTGGTATAAGTGTTCTCCAGTTTGTGAGTCACCCACCCAGCAGTTATGGGATTTGATTTTTCTGTGATTGCGCCCCTCCTACCATCTCATTGCGGCTTCTCCTTTGTCTTTGGATGTGGGGTCTCTGTTTTGGTGAGTTCCAGTGTCTTCCTGTCGATGATCGTTCAGCAGTTAGTTGTGATTCTGGTGCCCTCGCAAGAGGGAGTGAGCGCACGTCCTTCTGTTCCGCCATCTTGAACCAATCTCTGTCATGTACATCTTTCTGCATAAAGCTTTTTCCATAATTAAAATTATTTCCTGGGACTTCCCTGGCAGTCCAGTGGTTAAGACTCCACACTCTCAACACATGGGGGACAGGTTCAATCCCTGGTTGGGGAGGATCCTGCATGTGGCGTGGAGTGGCCAAAAAAAAAAAAGAAGAATTATTTCCTTAGTGATAGAGTCCTAGAAATAGAATTAGAGTATCAAAACAGTCAAATTATTTTTCAGAATTATACTGATTTACATTCCCATTAATAATCAAGTGAAATTTATTAACAAATCAATTTGATTTATTATAGTTTTTTATATCCTTTGGGGTGTGTTGAAACAGTTCAGTACTTCCCTCTTTTGAAGACTGAACCTTTCCAGGGAAGTAAAGTGAGGTTCGTATCACTTGGGATGCAAGACCCCCCTCCTCCTTAGATTCTTCTTTTCCTCTGAGAAATACCTGCTTAAAGGGCATTGTACCATCACAGACTTGCCCACACAGTTTCTGTGCTGGTTTCTCACCAGCAGATGTGTGCATTGGTCTCTGTTTATACTCTCTTAGGTCATTGTCTGTCTGAAATCTAACTATCCCAAAAGATCAGCCTTCCAAATTGGCTATTTCTGTTCTATTCCAAGATTCTCTCAAAAAGACTCATGTCCTCTGCATTCTGCTAGACTGTAAATGTTGGCAGCATATCTAATGTAACAGTAACAAAAACCCCACAATCACGGTGACATGCTGGGCATATGGGTGCATGAAGGAGCTGGATCAGGAGTGATGGTGTCCTGCCTCAGTGAGAGAAGAGTTTGTTAACAAGCTTCGTATTGTTTCCTTCATTTTAAAAGTGAGTGTGAGTACATGTTATTCACTCAACCAGATAGTGAGCATCAAGGAACAAGGACTCATCTTCATTAGTTTTGTATTCTCTACCCCAAAGGGTGCCTTGCATAATTAATTGATGCTGAATAACCATTGATATAATTTTTTTGAAAATGCCCCACTCACTAGTTACTTTAAAAACTTGGGGCTTCCCTGGTGGCGCAGTAGTTGAGAATCTGCCTGCCAATGCAGGGAACACGAGTTTGAGCCCTGGTCTGGGAAGATCCCACATGCCGCTGAGCAACTGGTCCCGTGAGCCACAATTACTGAGCCTGCGCGTCTGGAGCCTGTGCTCCGCAACAAGAGAGGCCGCGATAGTGAGAGGCCCCGCGCACCGCGATGAAGAGTGGCCCCGCGCACCGCGATGAAGAGTGGCCCCGCTTGCCACAACTAGAGAAAGCCCTTGCACAGAAACGAAGACCCAACACAGCCATAAATAAATAAAAATAAATTAATTAAAAAAAAAAAACTTTACTTTTGACATCGGGGGAAAAAAAGCAAAGTTATGCATAGTTTAAACACTACAGAAGCACATATGTGGCAAGTGTGAGTCTCCTATATTCCTATCCCACAAAGATGAGCAACCATGGTCTGCAATTTAGGACATGTTTCTCCAAATTTTCTCCCTAGCGTTTAAAAAATATAATGATGCTTCACCTCACTAACAATAAGTGAAATACAGAGTAAACAAAAATGAGATTTTTTTCCCCTATCAAGTTCTCAAAGGTAAAGCGAAACATAACATACAGACCTGATTATGTTCATGTTGGTGGACATGTAGGAAAATGGCACTTCTGTAGATGTGGGTGGGAGTTGAAATCTATCTAGAGGGTAATTTGTCAGTAATTACCAAAATTTTGTCTACACATATCTTGTGCATTTTCTCTGCTGACTTTAGAGAAGTAAGAACTTTGAGAGCTGTTTTATAAGAATGTCGTTAGGTGATGTGCTGGTGCTGGTGGTGGTGTCTCTACTATATGAGGCGGCTTGGTGAAGTCTCATCTGAGTCTGCTTTGTACCCAGAACAGTGCCAGGGGGCAATGTGGGTCAAAGCAATTCTCATGATTCTTTCACAACGTAGGCAGAGAGATAAGCTTCCCTGGGGAGGAAAGATTTTTTTACCATTGCTCTTCTCAAGGTGGAAACAATCGGAGGTCCGCTCAGTCCCTGCAGACACTTTCTGAAGGCATTCCCTAGAACTCCCTCCTTTCCTCTGCTTCTAAGTTCTAAGGTAGCAGAGAGATTCTGCCCTATGAAATATTCATAAGATTCAATTGACCGTAAAACACTTTGTAAATGTAAGTGCTGAAAGTGACCCAAATTATATCAGCAGCTTTTTGAGAAATGGAGAGAGGAAGGAAAAGGAAATGTAAGGAAATGGAATCCAGGGAGCCAACCTTGCCATTTTCAAACCATAACAAATGGGTCATGGATCTACATTTTGTAATTTCAGAAATGACTAATGCTTGGACTGTTTTTGAGCATCTTAAGAGTGGCTTCATTCCAAGACAAATCAATCTTTGTACATTACACATATTATGCCACTTTTTAAATCCATATTTTTATTTCATCGTCATCCTGTTTCCAGCTCTCGAAAGATCCTGAGAACCCGTACTCGAGGTGGTCTTCTCACATCAGATGCTAAGGCAGTGTCCCTGAAGGCAGCTGGCCACCAGGCGAGCCTTGGAAGGAGCCTCTGCCAGCACCTCTCGTACAGGGGGCGGGGCTCCAAGGGCCCTGCGGGAAAGCAGCCTTGGCGCTGACTCTCGACAGCCAGAGCTTTTCATTGTTAGAAAATTCATCAGCCCTTTCTGCTGCCGTCTGGAGCCCCCAGAATAAATCTACTGTGTGTGCCCTTCCTGTACTGAGGATGGCCATTCCCCACCCCGACCCTGCCCAAGTCATTTCTTCCTCGTAGGAGAAGATTCTCAGGATTTCTGCCCTCCTGGGTACCCACTCTTCTTTGTAGAATAGTAATGTGGACCATCTAGTCCTCCCCGTCCGCCCTCGTCCTTAGTGCTGTCTTTTTATAATGAATCCTAAAATTGTTACGTTTGTTCACTTGTTTCTGGCACCCAAGTCTCTCCATTGTCTCATATCGACTTGTAAGCAAACTAAAACCCCAGAGCAGTTACCTTTGAGCCTAAGTGAATGATGGAACCTCTGTTTCTCCGAACTGTTTTTTTCCTTTCAGCTTATTTTTTTTCAAGCCAGACAGACCTCTTTTGGAATTCTGATTCTGTCGGTCTTATCTAAAGCATTCATCTCTCCCAGCTTGGCGTCCTCAGATAATTTGAAAAGCCTGTGATGTATTTACCTAGGCTCAGGGCTCCGAAGAGGGTGACAAATCCGTCATAACAAGTTTGCCAAATGCCTGCTGGCAGCCAGCGGCTTCAAGGCTCCATGGAGAGAGAGAAGGACCAAACCCAGGGCCTGGCTGCACGGAGGGGCCCGGTCAGGGGCCGGGTCGAAGGAGCTTTGGTTTGACTATTGACATGTAAATGTCAGAGGGGCCTGAGGCGGATCCCCGCAGACCCTCCCGCCATCCCTCCAACCACACAAAGCCCAGCCCTGAACGGCTGCCGGCTTTATTTACCCTGTGAGGCGCCGGGCTGCAGAGGTAAGTCCTGAATCAGCTCTGCTGTAAAACTGTTCTGTTTGGGATGGTAATTGTGGACTGGAAATTTCTCCGAGCCACATGCAGGGGGAGTGGTCCCTTTGGATGTCGACAGAGACTCTGGAAGGTTTTTGAAATGAAAAAGAATACTATTAAGTGATGATTAATTTGATTTGGTGCAAGAAAAGAAACAATCACATTTGCCCACCTGTATGTGCCTAGACAAGATTTGATGCCAGATGAGTTTCAAAGTACTTTTTGAATTTTACCTGAAATTTCTGTAGCATTATTTTCGGCTTTGTGTTTCTGTAGTCCCTCGGGCACCCCCCTACCCCCTTTCCCTCTCTCAGTCTCTACCTCCCTTCCCTTCCGTCCTTCCTCCTTGTTCTTGTAGGGATGGTAAATTGTGTGACTCATAAAAGGAGTATCACAACGTGCTTTACAAATTAGAGAAGTGAAGGAAAAATTATACACCATTAGAAGAATTATATGAATAAACCACCACTAGAGACTGGAGGTGCTGAGTTTGTTTTTTTTCTCTCTCTCTCTGAAATTTCAGGGGAAAAGTTTATGTAGCTATAGTGTCCTAAATTTAACATGTGAATTATAAAATTTATATGTGCCAACTAAAGAATGTCACTTGCCGTCCAGCTCTACAAGGACTAGGTCATCAGCCACGGCAGTCGCTGACCTTTAATACCCCCTGAAAGGAGTTCAGGACAGAGATCAGGAGTGAGGCACTCCGTGCTCTGGGAAAAACTGGCGGAACAGGCCTTCAGAGAGTTAGATATTTTCAGGAGAAAATTGTATGAACCTAATTTCTTGCATCCTCTCATACCTAGAAAAGCACTAAAATCATTCAGGGAAACATCTGCTCCTTGTGACTTAACAGCAGCCTTCTACCGAGATGTGTGCTGGATTGCATGTACACCCTTTGCCAAATCATATATGCATTCACCTCCCGCACCCTTCAGAGCTGTTCCTTAGAGATAGCTGAGATGCTGTCTCCCGGGCTTTTGTCCTCAGCAAGTCCCCCAGTACAACGGGATTCACAGCTCTCACACTGTGCATTTTTTCAGTTGACAGTGTCATGCTTTGGACTGATTTTGTTACAAGTCCTTTAAGAACTAGCAAGAAGTTATTGAAAATATAAACTTAGATTTCACATTCATAATGAGTGCTAGGTTGAGTTAGAGAATCTTGATTTAAAAAAATCTCAACTGAAAGGTTTTATTTGGTAAAAGTTAGCCCACGTAGGACTCACTTCCCTGACTGCTTGCAGAGATGGTGCTTTGAAGGAAAACATTTTTTTAATAAAATGTAAATGTTTCCAGATCTCTTTCTGTCTCTCTCTCTGGTACAGATATTCTTTGAAATATGAGTTCTGTACACAATGCACCCTGAGGACTTGAATATTGATAGGTGGTTGTTAGTTCAGATACTTTTTTTGCCCTCTTAGAGTAATTATAGTAATAGAATTATGCTTCTATACCAGAATACCCATAACGAGATTGAAAAAACAGTTCACGCAATCAGGCTTAGATCTAGAAACCATAAATTCTATCAGTAAGTGTGAAGTCTATTCTTAATATTTAAGTGTCTCATGCTCTAATGAGCATAATTAGGGGAGTTTGCTACAATGGAAAGAACACAAAACTAAGTGGTACGAGACATGGGATTCGGCTCTAGCTACTTAGGGGGCCTTGGGCAAATGACTGACTTCTCTGCCCTCAGTGATGGACCAGATCAGTGGTTCTCGACCAGGGGTGGCAATGTCCTTACAGGGACCCTTGGAAATGTTGAGGGGGAACATTTCAAATTGTCGTGGTGTATGGGGGCACCAATGGTTGAGGACCCCGGATACTAAAATCCTGCAATGCCACCCGGTCCAGGGAAGAATTGGTCCACTCCAAATGCCAATGGCTCCCACGCTGAGAAACACTGAACCCGACGGTCCCTGAGGTTCTTTCAGCTCTGTTTCTCTCAAGTTCACAAGCGGAGCGTTGAAAGCATCCAGAATGATGTTGAACTGTTACACTTAGTGTCTGTATCTCCCATCTGGCATTAAATGCTGTGCTGCTGGGATTGAAGTCAGACCCAGTCGTGCTGGGTCAGGACACTCGTGCCATGGCAGCTCCAATTCAGAGCTTCACTGCTGTGGGAGTTCCCTGCTCTAAGCACAGAAGAATACTGAGACTGTTCAAACGCAGGTCGGGAGCTGGGCCTGGGTGTTTTGGTTGGCTTTGGATTGTCCTTCATGTCCTCCTGTCCTTAAAGGGAAGAAGAGGGTTTATTGTGGCCACAGGCCTGGCCTCCAGGGCCTGGACAGCTGTCTCAGTGCACTGCCCCGCTGCTGGGCACTGTCACCTCTGTTGGGAAGGGGTCACCGTGGCGGCAGGTGCCGTCTGCAGATCCTCCCGCCTGCAGGTTGTCACAGGCCAGGCCAGAGGCCTTGATGAGGCAGAAAGGGATTCGGGCTGGAATAAAGATTCCTGGGGAGTCTGAGTTCTTAGATAGTTTGGTGTGATTAAAATTTTTATTTGACAATCAAGTGATGTTAAAGTCCCACAAGAAAGCTTCTCTCAGGCTTATCTTCGTGTAGAAAGCAATAGAAAGGTGAGTGACTAATCCTCACCAGAAATTGTCTGTGACGCTGTACACGTATCCAATCTTAATAGCTCACGTGTAAGATTACCTGGAACATATTTGTCAATTGATGTGTTGTTTTCAATTAAAAAAAATAGTTTTATTTAATTAAAGAAAATTCAAATACATAAAAATACCAGTAATTACTGCATTTTGATATATATCCTGCTGGTCTTTAAAATTTTACAAACATGGGGTTACAGTATATGATGTTTTGTAACCTGCTTTGTTCACTTCACACTGTCTCACGAACATGTGTCTTATCACATAGATATTACATGCCTCCTGGTGATCCATTGAGAGGACAATGCCAAAGAGCAGAGACCCTAGAGCCGGACTCTGGGTCCATACGTCAGCCTTGCCTCTCATTAGCTGGGCAAGTTATTTAACTGCTGTGTGTCTCCATCTGCTCTTCTGTAAAATGGGGAGAGCAGTAATACCCACTGCACTGGTCTGCTTTGAGAATTAAATGAGGAAATAGATGTTGAGTGCTTAGAATAGAGCCTTGCAAAAGGTAAACACTCAGTATCTGTGAGACAGCTTCAGCATCATTGACTGTACCATCTCTGCTAACCCCTCCCCTGGTGTTCTTGCAACTGTATCCTCTCTGACCTGTAGAGTTACTACTTTTCATATCAGTTCCTAAAAGTGGAATTTCTGGGTCAGAGAGCAAACAACGGTTAGAGGCTTTGGATACATATTGCTGAATTTCCTCCTTTCTCAGCACTCACTCCTACCAGCTTTTCTCAACTAAATTAAAAAATTCAGCTTGGCTTCCTTCTAATATCCTGTGTGCTCTGGGACCTGCCCCTTCCAATAATTGGGCATATAAACTCCTATAATATTGCTCTGGGGCAAGTGTAATTAAGGAAATGAATTAGCCACAAAACGACTTCAATAAAGCATGCCACAGTCAAATTAAAAAAAAAAGGTGGTTCACCTGCCACTTGGTATTTTCAGTGCTCCAACTTCTCTCCATTGATCAAGAATTGTTTAGGTGTGGGATGACTTGATGTGGAACCCATAAGTGTAGTCCTCAAGCTCTCTTCCCCTCCAACCAAATTTAACTTCTTGACATGCTGGAAGAAAAAAAAATTATCTTCAGCAACAGGATAGGAAATGTACGTGAAATTAACCATATAACTTGTAAAACATTAGGCTAGTCTCTTTATTCTGTGATATGTGAAAATCACTTCATTGCATTTACTTTTACATTTACAGTGAAGAAATTGTTGCAAAGATGGGATTCATAGTGTTTGCTCCTGGACCTGGGAGTGAGAGCTGTGGTCCACGTTCCTTGTTCAGCAGTCCTGTCCTACGAGTTGCTCGGTGATAACTCAGTTCTCCCACCCTCAGGTGACCGAGAACCCCCTGCACAGCATGCCGTGACCTGGCCTGGCCTTCACATGTATCAGTGCAGCATTGCTAGATGAAGGCTGCTTCTCTGTTGATCTCAGCAATCCAGCCACCTGCATTTGATGATAAACACGAATGTAAACGTGAACATTTAAACCATATGACCCAACACAGTTATGAGGGAGACATCCAGATGATTCCTAATATGTTCAGTATAGATTCGCATTAGTGTTACCAAACGCAAGTTCGTGTGCCCGATGCACAGTGAGGCCAAACAAACCAAAATGTCGGAGTTTAGAGCAGAGAAAGGTTTATTGCAGGCCCGAGCAAGGACAGCTGGGTGTGGCAGGTGGGAAGGGGAGGGCTCAGGCTCAAAATACCCTGAGCTCCCCGAAGGGTTTCAGCAAAGCGGTTTTAAAAGCCAGGTGAGGGAGCCGGGCTTGCAGGGTATGTATGTGATCAGCTCGTGCAGAATTCTCTGATGGGTTGATGTTGAGGTAACTGGGTGGTTTACATTACCCTTAGGCGCCCTGTACATAGGTCTTGGGGCTCATGATCATCAAGTAGTTAATTTCTTCCATTTGGTGGTGGTTTTATCATCTGTAAAACAACTCCGGAAGTGTGCATCAGATACTATTATCTGGGTACTTGAGAGAGGAGCTACAGCAGAGGATATGGCGGAGGGGTCTGTCCCGGGGAGGCCCCATAGGGTCCTGCTCGGTTATATTAGGAGCACAAAATGTGAAAATTCTCATCAAGAATTTTCAGGCCTCTGAAAATACTTCTTAAAACCCCAGAACTGTGCTCTGGAAAGGCTGACTCAGTTTGCAGACACTGTCCAAGGTACTTTTGATAATTATTGGCGTTCCAGAAAGGAAGGTAAGTTATATTTTTATTATTTCTTTAGATTGGATACTTGATTCACTTTTGCTCAAGAATAGTGCCTTTCAGACTTTTGACTGTGACCTGTTAGAAGAAATATATTTTACGTAGTGACTGGCTATGTACCTACACATATAAACACATACAAGTGAAACAGTTGTTTCCCAAAATACATGCAGCACACTCTATTTCCAGTTCTGTTTCATTCTTTAAAATGCTGCTTATGACCCACTAACTTATTTTCATGACCCACAAATAGGCCTGCATGACCTGCAGTTTGGAAGTTCTGTTCCAGAGGTGGTGTGTTGGATAACTTTAGTGGGGCCTTTATCACGGTGGAAGCTCGTTGCCTTCCTCTAGATGCCAAGCCCCGCAGGCTGTCCGTGCCCTGGGCATCACCTTTGGTGGGTCTCAGGGCCATGGTGCTGGGCAGGCAGTGAAGGCGGAGCCCATGTGCTGGCTGCCTGGGAACTTGAACAGCTTCGCTTTTGAGAGCGTTCATCCTTCCCTGGACTCTCTGCTTTAACTGACAGCTCCGTCTGAGAGGGAAGGTTTAAACAAAGACAATAATTCGAGTGCCCGTGAATCATGTCTTTGTCTCTGCTCTTGATAGAACAGAAGGAAGTTGTTCATTATTAAGGATGCCAGCTGCCCATGGATTGATATATCTGTAGTCAGGGCTGGCTCACTGTCAAGTAGGTAGAGAGCTGGCTCCCCAGTTGGTGTGTTTTGAAGGGGTGCAGAAAGGATTTTCCTAAAGATGTCTCCTCATTCCCTTGTGCTTAAAATTTTATTTTTAGAAGTTCATCCTTTTCAATCTTATAAGCTTTTTGGTTTCCCAGCTCAAAATAAAAATATCCTTGAGGAAAGAGAATACCTTAAGATTGCGTCAGATAACATTTAGTGGGGATTTGGACAGCCACTGAGAGCAAGGGGAGGGCTGCAGCAGGGGGCTGGGGTGCCTGGAGGACTGTGGGAAAGAACAGAGGGGGCTGCAGGTCTCTGGAAGTTTCTGAATCTAATGGCATTTTGAAAGCTGTTTGAAAGTGTGGCGCTCTTTAAATATTTTTATGAGAATTTTACGAAGACCTGGTGTCTTGGGGTGGACTTGAGTAGGGCTTAGAGGTGAGAGAACTGATCCAAATGATGAAGGATGAGGGATGAGGGGACCCACCAAAAGTGACCAGAGCTCTTAGAATCACTTGCCACTCAGGGATTACGTGGCCTGTATAACAATAGAACCCCATTGAACACAATGGGCTTGTGTTCTCATTTAACAAATGTATTGTCTGCAGACATGACTAAAGTATGCCACCCAAGGTTCACATTTTATTTTGTCCTGTGCCTTCCAAGCACCTTGCACGTATTTAGGCATTTTTCCTTAACTGTAGCTTTCTGCTTGGTCAGATCACCACAATTCGATTGCACACCAGTTTGTTTTTCCAGTTGTTGGTTATGATAGAATTTAGAGATAGAAAAAGATCTTAGTGGTCACCTGGGTCAATGTTTTTCAAGCTGTGGTTATCAGCCCATTCCTGGGTCATTAAATCAGCCTCCCGGGAGTTACTGACAGAGACTGTTGGTTGAATGGGTGAGAACCCTGTAAATATTTATCTTCCCCACCAGGCATTGTGTAGCGCACAGGTACCTCCTGATGAGTAGCAATATACACAGTACATCTCATGGGATACAGATATGTTCATTCTTTTGTTTGACAAATATCAATTGTCAGTTAAGCACCTGTTGTTTATAGGTACTGTGAGGAGGGGCAGGGGGTACAAAGGTGAGGAAGACATGGATCCCGCCCTGGAGATGCTCGGGTAGGGGAGACGGGCACAAAAGGTTATCTAGGGGAGACGGGCACAAAAGGTTATCGTGACAGTGCGGTGGCTGCAGTGATGAGGACACGTAATTCCCTCCTCACCTCACCCGGGGGAACGCTCTCCCTGGGACACCCCACTTTGGAAAAGCACGGGCTGGCTGGTTTCAATCAACAGAGCCGAGGAGAAGCTGCAGGTACACCTGTGAGAGGACAGAAAATCCACCCTCAGGTTCAGAAAACTAGACCAGGGAAGGCTTCTGATGAGTGGTGATAGCTCGGCTTGGCCTGCACAGTGGACTGAATGCTGGCCCCCCAAATCTACATCCATTCCCTAAATCCCTGGAGCCTGTGAACGTTCCCTAACTTGGAAAAAGGGTTGAGGAACGTCGCAGCTGGAGGAGGCATGGAAGGGATCCTGCCCAGAGCTTCCAGAGGGAGCGCAGGCCTCCAGACCCTTGAGAGAATGAGTTGCAGCTGTTTTAAGTCACCAACTTTGTG
Organism: Eschrichtius robustus; assembly: GCF_028021215.1. Classification (NCBI taxonomy): domain Eukaryota; kingdom Metazoa; phylum Chordata; class Mammalia; order Artiodactyla; family Eschrichtiidae; genus Eschrichtius; species Eschrichtius robustus. The sequence goes on along the minus strand of NC_090832.1, from coordinate 68,591,306 downwards.
GCAGTCTGTTATGGCAGCCCTGGCAAACTAAGCCTTGGTTTCCATAGGCAGGGACTACAGGAGGGAGGGTGTTTCTGGAGAGAGTACAGCGGCGGGAGGCAAAGCCCTGCGTAGGGAGAGAGCGGGCCGTGTGGCCGCAGCAGGGATTTTGTGAAAGGGAGTAACGAGAGAGGGCTGCAAAGCTGGTATCTGACTCCTGGCCTTTGTGGTGGTTTGAGTGATGCCCTGTTTATAAAGGATTATTTGATGGTTCATTGTTCTGCCTCTCAGGTAATGGCTCCTAACGCCGGGTGACCAGGCGAAGAATACAGGGTGAGGTTTGTTTGTTCCTTGGCTGGCTCCACTCTTGTGTGGACACGTGGAAAGTGCAAACACTCTCCGCTCTCTGGCTACTGCCCGCTGGAGAGGGCAGCCCCCCAACTAGAGGGCCGCTTTAGTCACTCGCCTCGTCTTCTTCTTGAACTTGTATTTCTCACTGTGTTTTCCTAAAAAGATATATTTTTATGGCATTTTTATCTCCTCGAAATTATCAATTAACGTTGACTCACTCCTGTGATGTGTAGTGAGCATCTTTAAACCGGATGAAGAAAATCATGTTCCTCAATGTGAAACTAGTCCCTGCTCCTTTCAGGGATGCAGGAGTTCAGGTTCTAGAACAGACCCTCCCCACATCATGCTCCTTCTTCTAGAACTAGACCATTTGATACCTGTTTGTTTTCTTTAGTGAGATAGAATTTAGGTGTGAGTACATTTTGGGGTCAAACTAAATTTTATTTCTTCGGGATGAGACATAGCAGCTAAAGGTCTTGTGTCTCCTCAGCTGTGTGTCTGACGGGCACGATATCTCCTTCTATGTTCACTTTCCCCATCCCCCAAATTTTACACACTCTCATGTTTTATGGCTTTAATGATCAGTTTTTATTACAAAAATAATTCAAGCTTATTATAAAAATGTCAAATGGTAGGTTTGAATATATTGCTCCTTAGTACTTTAGCTGGCTGCAAAACCCACTCCCCACTTTGCTATGGTTTGTGTCCCCCCCAAAATTCATATGAGGAAACCGAATGTCCAATGTGATGGTCTTTGGAGGCGGGGCCTTTGGGAGGTGATTAGGGCGTGAGGATGGAGCCCTCATGAATGGAATTAGTGCCCTTATGAAAGAGGCCCCAGAGAGCGCCTTTATCCCTCCCACCATGTGAGGACACAGTGAAAAGGCACCATCTATGAAACAGAAAGCAAGCCCTCACCAGACACTGAATCGGCTGGCACCTTGATCCTGGACTTCCCAGCCTCCAGAATTGTGAGCCATTTCTGTTCTTTATAAGCTACCTAGTCTGTGGTATTTTGTTATAGCAGCCCAGATGGACTAAGACACACTTCTATGCCCTTATTAGTTTCCTGAGGCTGCTGTAACAAATTACTACAAACCTGGTAGCATAAAACAACAGAAATTTACTCTCTCACAGCCCTGGAAGCCAGGAGTCCAGCATCCAGGTGGGGGCTGGTCAGGCTCCCTCCAGAGGCTCTAGGGCAGATTCTGTTCTTGACTCTTGCAGCTACTGGGGGTGAAGATATTTCTTGGCTTGAGGCCACATCACTCCAGTCTTTGCTTCTGTCTTCACATCACTGGTTCCTCTTTGTGTCTCTGTATATCTGTGTCCCCAAACTCCCTCTGCCTCTCTCTTATAAGGTTACATGTGATTGCATTCAGGGCCCCCAAAAGTAATATCCACTCTTTTGCCATGTAAGGTCATACTCACAGGTTCCCAGTCTTAGGGCATGGCCATAATTTTTGGGGGGCCACCGTTCAACCCACTAACCATTGTTAAAGGAAGGATTATTATGACACATGTTAAAATAGTAAGAAAGACTTTATTCAGGAATATCATGACAGGTGTCGACTACTGCTGTAGGGGAGAGAGATCGGGCTCAGCCCCGAATATGACAAGTACAGGTGGGGATTTATAGCCAAGGAGCAGGTTGGAGGGGTGGAGGGAAAATTACTAAGAGGAGACCTCAAGGGTAGGAAGAATTCTTGCTAAACGAACAGGATTCTTGCTGAAGGCCAGATGGTGGGGGATGAGGAATTTGATCAGATATTGAGGGTGATCAGGTATTAAGAGTGGGAGGTATTAAGGGTACTAAACTGACTTAGCGGGATTCTCGCTAAAACTGGGCTCTGCAGGCCCGGCACGGATGGGGGCCAATGTGAGTTTGGTTAGGAGAGGGTCTTCGTCACAATTCTCTTAAGCAGTATTTTCCAGACTCAGAAAGACCATAAAAGCCAACCCAAACTATATCAACAACCGAACTTATGCCGATGGGGGAACTTCTGGAGAGCTACATGCTGCAGCTGCCTAATTGGAAAAGTGGTTCCTTGCAGGGTTCTCTCTCATCTCCTGCAATCAATCTCTCTTGCCTCTCCAGACGCCCTAGCAGTGTGGGCATGCCGTCTTCTTTAGCAGAACCAGTTTACAGGTCACTCTGCTCCCCAACTCTCCCCCCACCCCTGCCCCACGCCTTAGAAAGCAGCACCTGCCCCTCCCTGAATGTTATTGTTTGGACTCAACCCACGAGGGCTGATGTTAGGAAACTAACTGTGACATCAGAGAGAATTTTAGATAAATCACCATGTGGGAAGAGGAAATTGATTGCTGGTTTGGGGCCCACCCTGGAAACATTTGGCAGCTGATAAGAAGCCCCGTGGTCATTCTAAGGATCTGAAGGACCTGATTTGGCAGGAACCCTGTGGCTTGGGGGTGGGGACAGGGCGGGTCTAACTTCAAGACTGATGTCTGTGGGAGGAGGGTGTGGGAGGGTCTCTTCCATAGCAGGGGAGGAGGGGTCTGCCTTCAAAATGACCTGATCCCTCTAGGGAGGACCAGGGCAGAACCAGGTCCAGATCTGTTGCTGGACTCACATCTGAGCAGGTAGTTGCCGGCCTGTCTCCTGCCGTGGAGACAGGTAATAAATAAATAAAGGGATTTACAGGTAGGAAATAAATGGAATCGGCTCAACGACTCTATAAGTAGCTCCTGCTGGTGCTTCAGGGAATGGGAGGCCCTGCTTTCACGGTATTTTCCAGTTCTCTTCTACAGGCTTATTTTTCTACTACAGGATGAGACAATAGTGCTTTTTGCTTGTCAAACTGAAACTGTCTCCTAGAGCTTTGCAGGAATCCAGTATGCTAATTATATCGAATTTGGCTCACGTTTATTTCTCCCCAGGCCGGTGCTGTGGGCTCTCTAGGACACTTTTTCTTTATCTTGTTTAACCTTTTACCGCCTTCAAGTCATAGGTATTATCTCCATTTTTTGGAGTGAAGAAACTGAGGCTCAGAAAGTTTTTGACCTGTCCAGGTTCTCATGTCTAGTGATGGTGGAGTCAGGATTGGAACCCGGGGCTGCCACTCCAGACCAGCGTGTGTGCGTGCTCGGGTGCAACCCCAAGGGCCCCTATTAAAGGTGGGACAGACTCCCGGAGCTAACTGGGGGCTGCCTTAGGTCTTCAGGATGTCGTACTGAGCCTGTCGAAAATGAAAGCTCTGGAATTATCCTTCTCCAGGTCTCAGGAACACTGAAGAGAAGGATTATTAGCAAGTGGGTTTTTGTGGTTGTTGTTGTTTTAATATTTATTTATTTATTTGGCTGCGCCGGATCTTAGCTGCGGCACGTGGAATCTTCCGTTGCAGCATGCGGGATCTTTTAGTTGTGGCATGTGGGATCTAGTTCCCTGACCTGGGATCGAACCCCGGCCCCCTGCATTGGAAGCTTGGAGTATTAACCACTGGACCACTGGGGAAGTCCCTTGTTTTGTTTTTTTGTAGGTACTTAGGTGTTTCATTTGGGAAGACAATGGCTGAATGAATAACAGAACAGAATTCTGTGTATGAAGGGGTGTGGGGTTATCTAGAGTACTTAGAAGGTAAGGTTCTGTTGGCATGATTAAGGGTTGTCAGAGGGCAGAGTGAATCACCAGCCAGGATCCTGTTTGTAACAAGCCTTCAGGACGCTAACTGAAGTCAGTGTGTGAACTAGAGGTGTGGGCAGAGAGGTGATGTGAAGTCTGGTGCCCTCTGCATTCAGGCCCAGGAAATCTGTCTCTTCCCCACCCTTGCCCTTTAGAGGAATGTGCCCTGGGGAAATTTAATATTTAAATCCCACTGTTTGCTTTTCAAGTGACAACAAACTTACTAAGTTTCAGAATTTGAGAATTTATGAGGTCTGTAAGTAAGAAGTTTGTCCCAACATCTAAGTGTAAATTCTAGCAGTTATTGTTTGATAGACAACATTGATGAAAAATTAAAGTTGTTTTACTTCTCACTTTGCAGCAGACAAAGCTTCTACTGCAAGCACAATGCCCCTGCTGTGGATGACTTTGCAGTTTCCTTTATTCTGTTTTGGTGTAAATTCTAACTTGTCAGAGATGCTTTCTTTTACAAAAGAAAATGAAGTCTCAAATTAATTTTCCTTACTAGGTGGGTTTAATCTGAGGTGATTTTGAATGGATTAGATTCTCCCGAATGACAAAAACAAAAACAAATTGTTGCTGGCACCAACTGATAATTTAGGATATTTAAAATTGAATTACAACCTTTAAACCACATTTATTTTTTGCTTGTTTTTTATTTGGCATACTATTTTTTTTTTTTTTTTGTCTCCTGCTTTATGACTTTCGTAAACAGAGGGTTCTAATCGCCTCCTCCTTGTCTAGTAAATTCCTGCGCTGCGGAAACACTGGACTCACTGCCCAGACCTTGTTTGCTTTTTTTTTCTTTGTCTATTTCTCATTTTCAGATTTGTAGGAAGGCTACGAGAAATGGTATGTATGACTAGACGCTGCTTTTCTATGACATTAGTGAAATCCTTGAAAAGTGTTCTTTTGTCAAAATTCTTTTTTTTTTTTAATCACTCCTGCAAGTCTTATCTTCCTAAGTGTAGTACTAACAAGTAACAGTGGATGCATTTGTCTCTCTCCCTGTCTTTGGAGCTATTTTTAAAATAGCTTTATTGAGGTATAACTCACATACCATAACACATCCATATATATTTTAGTAAATTTCTACAGTTGTACAGCCATCACCACAGTGCAGTTTTAGAACATTTTCAATCACTCCTTATCGTTAGCTTGTGCCCATTTGCAATCAGTTCTAACCCCTGCTTCTAGCTCCAGGCAACCATCGGTCTTCTTTCTGCCTCTATACATTTGCCTTTTCTAAACATTCCGTATGAACAGAATCATATAGTATTTGTTTTTTTGTGTTTGGCTACTTTCATTCAGCTTTTTTTTTTTAGGTTCATCCGTGAAGTATGTATCAGTATTTGCTCCAGAGCTATTTAAAAAACCCAACTTTCTATCGTGGCAATTTCAAAACTAGAGAGACTAGTACAAGTCACCCACATGTACCTCACTCCCAGATTCAATAATTAGGGACTTAGAGTCAATCTTGTTTCATCTACTGGCCCCCTCTGCTTTTCTCTCCCACCCTCTTGGATTATTTTTTTTTTATTTATTTTTTTAATGTAAGGGCTTGGGTGCTCTTATAGCTACTTTATTTATTTATTTTTGACAGTGTTGGGTCTTCGGTTCGCGCGAGGGCTTTCTCCAGTTGCGGCAAGCGGGGGCCACTCCTCATCGCGGTGCGGGGACCGCTCTTCATCGCGGTGTGCGGGCCCCTCACTACCGCGGCCCCTCCCGTCGCGGGGCACAGGCTCCAGACACGCAGGCTCAGCAGTTGTGGCTCATGGACCCAGCCGCTCCATGGCATGTGGGATCTTCCCAGACCAGGGCTCGAACCCGCGTCCCCTGCACTAGCAGGCAGACTCTCAACCACTGCGCCACCAGGGAAGCCCCCTCTTGGATTATTTTGAAGCCAATCCCAGATGTTCTATCGCTTACTTTTTGTAAATAGTTTAGTATATGCATGTATGTTATCTCCTGCTTTTCTATAGCTAAGGAGTTAAATATCTTTAGAAAATGTGGGTTCTTGGGTAATGGAGAAGATAAAAGAGCTAAATTTGTAATTTAGCTAAGATATAACACTCCTGCTGTGTTCAGGATGCTCCACGTGGCAGTCTAGGGTGTGATGTATAAATCTGGTGTGTCTACCAGGTCTGCAGTATATAATTACAATACTTAGCTCAGACATCTGTCTATAAGGATAACAGATTTCCCTTCTAATATTTTTATTTTTAAATTTTATTTATTTATTCATTTTTGGCTGCGTTGGGTCTTCGTTGCTGCACGCGGGCTTTCTCTACTTGGGGCGAGCGGGGGCCACTCTTCGTTGTGGTGCGCGGGCTTCTCATTGCGGTGGCTTCCCTTGTTACAGAGCATGGGCTCTAGAGCGCAGTCTTCAGTCGTTGTGACACACGGGCTCAGTAGTTGTGGCTCACAGGCTCTAGAGCGCAGGCTCAGTAGTTGTGGCTCACGGGCCTAGTCGCTCCGTGGCATGTGGGATCTTCCCAGACCAGGGCGCGAACCCGTGTCCCCTGCTTTGGCAGGTGGATTCTCAACCACTGCCCCACCAGAGAAGTCCCTGGCTACACTGGCTTGGACAACCTGGAGGGAATGCCCAAGGTCCCCTTCCCATCCGCGCCTCTCTTCAGTTTAGCCTGGCTTCCCTTTCACCTCTGTTATGGCGCCCTCCTTGATTCCTCAAGGCTCCAGCATCAAGGCTGCATTCCAAGTGGGGGACACATCGTGATCGGAATGCTCCTTCTCCAGGTTTCCTTCTCTTTACAGGGTACATAAATCCTACCGACAACATCAAGACATAGACCTGTCTAATCATTTTCTCTTATGGAAGCACCAGGCTAGTTCCTACGTATTTCCAGTGTTTTGCCCCTTAAGGAGCACATGCTTATAAAAACAGACGAAAACTTTCTTTCAGCCAAAAACGCCTCTTGGGTCTGCCCTCCACAGCTTAAACCACGGGGCTCCATCTGCGTCTGCATGCAAAAGGGAAAGGCCTTCACACGAGAGCACACACCCTGTCCATATGGGGTTGCTCCGAACTCCTTCAGCTTAAACATTCTTTAGAAACACATTCCTTTGATGAGCTTGACAGGACTCCCAGCCATAGGAAGGCCCCGCTTATTCAGAGCTCGGCCTTACCCCTTGTCTCTAAGCCGCAGGCGTCTCTCTCTGGAAGGAAACAGCGTAACAAAACGCCTGTCAACGGTGTATCCTGCAGTATCTTTGCATCAAAGCAAAGTACTTATTTCAGTGACTTGGGGAGGGGCTTTAGGGGTGACATCCACTTGGAGACACTTGAAAAAGATTGTTTCTCACACTGGAGTGAATGGGCATTTGTGTGTTCCCTGATATCGAGTGCTGTAATGAAGATTCTTCTTTTGCATTCCTTTTCATTGAAAAGGCATCGTGGTGCTGAGTCTTTAATATGAGAAAAGTTCTCTTCAAAAACAAAGTGTAGACTTGAGTTGTGTGGTGCAGACAACATTATGCCCCAGCACACACCTACCCGTCCGATTTCTCTCCTTTAATTTAATGGATCTGGTTTGCAGGATAGATTCTCAGATGCTCACCCTCATTGGTTTTCGGCTGAAAGTTCTAGTTGGCTGCCACTGTACACAATTAGCACCGTTACTTATAGCCCCTACATTCTCGTTAACATTAAATTACACTTGCCCTAAAATTTGTTTATTCCATTTCCTCACTGGTGATTGGATGTTTGTAATTTTTTCTCGTGAGGTCTGCCACATTTCTTCACAGCAATAATGGGAATCATTACAATAGTAGAACTGGGATTTACACTACCTGTTTATTTGAAAAAAATTTTTTTGTTTACATATATAGTCATTTAAAATAACATAACATTCTTATAATTAACATAACCATAATAAAACTAATCTAACTGTAATTATCTCAGGCAGAATAACCATTTCAACATCTCAATAGACATATGAAAAGAAATAAATCCAGATTCCTGGCTACCAAGCTTACAGCCTAGTCTTATTTATTTTTTAGACCTGTCTGGGCCAATAAATAAATATTTTGAAAAAACAGCTTTTTAAAGCATATGCAGATTCAATCCTCGCATTCCTTACCTGACAGGACCCTTTTTTGAGCTTTTGGCTGTTGTCAAGAAAATATAGCAATTAAATCCCATTAAGATGATAGCTACAGAAATGTAGGCCTTACCATGTGGCCTACACATTGTACTATTCTAAGCCTGTTATTTATATTAATTCACTTAATTAAAAACACAGAGATCTCAACGTGGGGTATGACAAGAAAGCCTGCCAGTCTCTAGCTAACGGTCTGCCTCCTGGAAGATTTATTGCATTCAACACAGGGAGGGGTGCCGTTGGGGTGATCCTGACGGAACTTGGCCCAGGCTCTGCTGCTGCTGCCCTAGTTCTGTCTAACCCAGGCTGTAGCCCCTCCATTGCCCCCTCCCCAGCCTCCTGCTGGTGCTGCAGGCCCCCCTCCACTCTCTCCAGTCCTCAGGCAGCAGAGTGCTTGGCTTGGCACCATGCGGTGTTTGCAGCCGGAATCTGGGGTAATCTGCAGAAGCCCTCTTGCCGACGTTAGTGATTGGGCTACACTACAGTGCCTGTCAGGCAGTGCCCAGCCTTTTGCGTTAGAACAGTGGGTGGATCTGATGCCTTCTGGCTGCTGGGGCTCTCAAGGCAGGATTGGAAGGAGGACGAGGAAAGTGGGTCCCACTGCCTCTAAGTCATGTTCTCTGCCTGCTTAGGAAGCAGTGTGGATGGGCCCAGCGTCTAAGGCGGAGCACCTCTCCGGGGTAGAGAAGAGGACAGAAAGTAGACTCACGTGAGTGCACATATTTATCTTACGCCTGCTGCGTCTCTAACAGCCCCTAGGATGTGGAAGGAGGGTTTCCTGTATGGAAGGAGGGTGCCCTGTACGGAGTGTGGGCTTCTGAGTCAGATGGAACCTGAGTTTGGCTCCTAGCACTGCGCCCTACTACCTCTGCAGACGTGGGAAGCTACCTAATGCCTTAGATTCTTCATTTGTTTATTTAAGTCAACAAATACTTGTTACGTGACTACTGTGTGGCTGATCTAGCCTTGAACAAAACAATTCCTACCGTTGTGATGCTAGAGGGCGAAACACAGTAAACAAAATAAATATTGTAGGTAGTGCTAAACGCTAAGACTGTAATTTTAAGCAAGGTAGTCAGAGAAGACATCACCAATAAGGTAACATTTGTGCAAACACCCGTAGGGGCTGAGGGGGAGGGCCATTTACATACATACTATATAGAGGAACAACAGTGCAAAGGCCCTGAGGCAGGAGGTACCTGGTATGTTGGAAGAGTAGCAGGGAGGCCAGTGTAGAGTAGGGTAGAGTGGGCCAGGGGACTAGAGGATGCGATCAGAGAGGAAAGGGGGGGCAGATCCCAGAGGGCTTTGCACAGACCTGCGCTTTTATTCTGGGCCATATGGGAAGCCATGTTCGGGGCTGGGGGAAGGGGGTTTGAAAACGCAGAAGAGTGACACGATCTGACTTAAGGTTTCATCACCTTGGCAGTTGTGATGAGGAACAGTCGTGGGGGGAGGGGAAGGGCTGGAACAGAAAGACCAGGCAAGAGGCTGTGCAGTGCACAGGTGAGATGGGATGGAGGCCTGGACCAGGATGGTGGTAGGAAAACGAGGCAAAGTGGTCACATTCTGGACCTCTTGAGTAATATCCACCTGATGGAGTGGTTGTGAGGTTAAATGAGATGCATACAGGGTCTTGACATGTGGCGGGTCCTCAGTAAAGTCCAGCTGCTACTACTGTTATTGAGGGGCTTGTCGTCTTGCAGGACGGTCCTGACACACACAGGAAACAGGTCAGGGATTTGTCCGTCTGGTCAGCAGTAGCAGCGTTGGGACTGGCACTCAGCATTGCTGGCTTTGAACTAAGTAGAAAGCTTCCTGCCTTTCCCTTGCACTGAAAATCTAAATCACTGTGAGACCACAGCGGGGAAGTGCTCGGTTAAATCACACATGGAAAAGAGCTGCTCCGTCACACTTTATGTGGTGTGAGCTTTGACCGTAAAGCACTGAGCCTGCTTTCCATGCCCTGTGTGTCCACAGGCGGGTGTTGCAGCTGATCGGCCCGTTACATCTACTTGAGTTCAGCCTTCCGGTTTTGGCTTCCCCGGGCATCCTCCACCCCTGCAGGCAGTGGGCCTGACCCTACCCCGGCACTATGTGGTTCTCCACTCCTTACCAGGCCTCTGTATTCTTGTTCACTCCAGGCCTTTGCTGCCCTTCACCCATGTGGAGAGATTGAGCTTTGGAAAGTAAACGGAGGAGGGTTGGTTAATTGCATTAGCATTTTTTAATAATTTAAAAGACATAGGATTTCTGTTGTGACTAAGGGTTCAGTGCAGGAAACAGAAACCACTCTAAGTATTGATACTTTAAGCAGGAAGAGATGGGGATTAAGTGGTCACAGACTTAACTGGAAGGGAGAGAGCCCTGAGGAGCCGTAGGTTGGGCCCTGGGGTGATTCCCAGAAGTTTGAAGGATGGGCCTACCAGCAGGCTCCCAACTCAGAGGATGTTGACTGGGGCTGTGGATTCAAGAACCCACTCCCTGAAAAGGAAACCCTCCTGCACTGTTGGTGGGAATGTAAATTGGTGCAGCCGCTGTGGAGAACAGGATGGAGGTTCCTTAAATAGCTAAAAATAGAGCTACCATATGATCTGGCAATCCTACTCCTGGGCGTATATCCAGAGAAAACCATAATTTGAAAAGATACATGCACCCCAATGTTCATTGCAGCACTATTTACAAAAGACACAGAAGCAACTTAAACGATGTGGTGTATATATATATATGTATACACAGACACAGACACACACACACACACACACACACACACACACACACAGTGGAATATTACTCAGCCATAAAAAAGAATGAAATAATGCCATTTGCAGCAACATGGATGGACCTGGAGATTATCATACTAAGTGAAGTAAGTCAAAGACAAATACCATATGATATCACTTATAGGAGGAATCTAAAAAAATGATACAAATAAGCTTATTTACAAACAGAAACAGACTCGCAGACTTCAAAAACAAACTTATGGTTACCAAAGGGGAAAGGTATGGGGGAGGGATAAATTAGGAATTTGGGATTAGCAGATACACACTACTATATATAAAATAGATAACCAACAAGGACCTACTGTATAGCACAGGGAACTATACTCAATATTTTGTAATAACCTATATGGGAAAAGAACCTGAAAAAGAATATATATGTATGCGTGTGTATATATGTATATACACACACATGTGTGTGTATAACTGAATCACTTTGCTGTACACCTGAAACTAACACAACATTGTAAATCAGTTATACTTCAATAAAATATAAATTCATTTAAAAAAAAAAACCCCACTCCCTGCCTGTGTTTCAGGGATCAGGCAGCCTGAGTGGAGAGAGGCCTGCCACCACCAGGCAGGAGAATGGTCCTGAAAAGCGGCTACAGAAAAACCTCCCGTCTCTGCACCTTGCTCCCCAGTCACCGCTGTACAGGCCAGGCCTCCTCTTGGCTTCCTAATTTGGCAGAGGTGCCTCTAGTTGGATCACATCCCAATCTCTAGCTGCAGGTGTGGGATCTGCAAAGTGTAGTTTTTAGCTTTCTGTCCTCCAACCAGGAGGAGGAGGAGGTGAGGTTAGACAAGCGGACTTCCAGTCCCCGTGACCTCCCACTTGTCTGCGGTGAGTATGGCAGGGCCCCTCCTTCTGGTTTTGTTAGCTTGGCCGGTGTTGAGAAGATACCACCCACAACATAAAACTCTACGTTAAACACCAAATCCAACTGTCAGTATTTCCCAAGCTTATCTTTAGTACAGTGCTGTGTACTTTGTAATGGAGGAGCTCATAATTAATTACATTGTGATGACCCTCTGATGTCTATAAAATAAACAAAGTGGGCCTCATCACTGACAGGCAGATTTCGGTTTATTTATATTTGGAGAAAGTAATGAGTCTGGATTTCTGTTTATCACAAAATGTTTTTATGGTTCATGTCATTACATAAAAAGACTAGGCTAGTCACACTATTTATCTAAAATTACATTATCAACATTTGGTGTGAACAGCAATTTTAGCAGACTGTTTTCACTCTAAAAATATGCAGGAGTGGGTGTCAGGTCCAGGTAAAGGTTAAGGAAAACATGAACTGGCATCGACACTGCTCTGACCATTCCGATTTCTCTGGAGCCCAGAAATAGCCATTTCTTGCAGCTTTGTGTCAAGTACATTTTGTAAAAGTTAATCAAATTCCTCTAACCATTACCTGACAAAGCAACAGGGAATTAAGCTAGCCTAATTAGTTTGGGAACTAAATCAGACAGAACAAACAAAGCAAAGCCCAGAGTAGGATAAATGGATTCTGGTGGCCTCATCTGAAGGATAAGTTACTTTTGACATAATACTAAGTCCTGTCAATCATAGGGTTGTTTTTAATTAATTAATTAATTTATTTATATTTTTGGCTGTGTTGGGTCTTCGCTTCTGTGCGAGGGCTTTCTCTAGTTCTGGCAAGCGGGAGCCACTCTTCATCGCGGTGCGCGGGCCTTTCACTATCGCGGCCTCTCTTGTTGCGGAGCACAGGCTCCAGACGCGCAGGCTCAGTAGTTGTGGCTCACGGGCCTAGTTGCTCCGCGGCATGTGGGATCTTCCCAGACTAGGGCTCGAACCCGTGTCCCCTGCATTGGCAGGCAGATTCTCAACCACTGTGCCACCAGGGAAGCCCAATCATAGGGTTCTTGAAAAGTGCCCTGGATGATAAAAACTGAAATTGGCAGATCGGTGTCTTTTTGAAAATTGGAGGTTGGGATAAAAAAATGAGTAAAATACATCTAATACTACTTTATATACACAAATGGATACTTTAAAATATATATAATAAATAACACTCTAAAGACATCTGTTTCCAAAACATACTATATTCCTTGGTAACCCTTTCAAATCACTCTCTTCTGTCGTTCAGGAACCGTTACTGCAGCTGCGTCGTGGACTGATCCAGCTGCCAGTTTTTTGTTGTGCAGCCTGCACTTTCTTCTCCAACATTTGATTATGAAAATTTTCCTGCACACAGCAGAGCTGAAAGAATTTTACAGTGAACACCTGTATACCCATCACCACCTAAATTCCACCATCAACATTTTATTAAAATTGCTTCATTACTTATCGTTATAGGTGCTTTATCACCTACAGTCAGTTAGGTATTGCTGCATAACAGATTACCCCAAACTTAAGGGCTTTGTTTTTTTTTTTTGGGGGGGGGCTGCTCCTTGTGGTTTGTGGGATCTTAGTTCCCCAGCCAGGGATTGAACCCAGGCCCATGGCAGAGGAAGCATGGAGTCTTAACAACTGGACCACCAGGGAATTCCTGGGGCTTATTTAAAACAGTAAGCATTTATTATCTCATTTAGCTCTTGCGAGTCAGGAGTTGGGAAGTGGCTTCTCTGAGTGGTACCGGCTCGGGGTCCCCTGTGAGGCTGTAGTCCAGACACTGGCAAGGGGTTACAGTCATCTGCAACTTGACGGGCTGGACAATCCATTCCCAAGAGGGCTCAGTCACATGGCTGATGGCTTGAACCTTCAAAGATGGAACAAGGCAGTTTCAAATGGGTGCTTTTGAGACTGATGGTTGCCAAGGGGGAGGGGATTGGGGGAGGGATGGAGTGGGAGGTTGGGGTTAGTAGGTATAAGCTTTTATACAGAGAATGGATAAACAACAAGGTCGTACTGTATAGCACAGGGAACTATACTCAATATCCTGAGATAAACCATAATGGAAGAGAATATAAAGAAGAATGTATATATATGAATAACTGAATTACTTTGCTGTCCAGCAGTAATTAACACGTTGTAAATCAACTATACTTCAATGAAAAATTACGTGTAACAATCACAAATATATAACCTAATATAAAAAGTTACGACCACAGGGAATTCCCTGGCGGCCCAGTGGTTAGGACTCCGAGCTTTCACTGCCGAGGTTGCCGGTTCAATCCCTGGTTGCGGAACTAAGATGCCTGCAAGCCGAGAGGCACAGCCAAAGAAAAAAAAAAGTTACAACCACAGATGCACACTCAAGCTTATCATTAAAAAAGTGAAAACATTTTGTATGGAAATTTTAGACAAGTTAAATAATATTTTTCCTTATTAAAAAATGGGTGCTGATGACAGTGACCTAGAAATGATGGGGGGGGAGGTTGGAGAATTCAGGGAAAGCTCTGCCCTGAAGGTGGGACTTGCCTGGATCCTCTACCCGTGGGCACGGCATTCCAGCCAGGGGAGATGCTAACACCAGTGCAGAGAGAGAACCTCACATGGAGTGGAAAGCAGAATGAGAGCCTGCTCCCAGACACATCCTGCAGGGCAGAAAGGGTTTCAGGTGATAGATTCCATTGGGGAAGGCTTTAATGGCTCCTAAAAGGAGGGGCCTCAGCTCCCGAGACTGAAATCATCAGATGGGGTCATTAACATTTGAAAAATAGCAGCACCCAGAGATATCTTTTCCTAGGTACACACACATTTTATTCACACACTTAGTGTGTTCCTCTGAGGTTGAACTATTGTGGACGGCTCCCTACTCTTTAAAGCTTCGCTCTACTGAGAGCTTTTTTTGTTTTTCCTCGCAGCACATCTTCCTTATTTTAAAATTTGTTAAAAATGTGTTTATCCTGTTCCTGACCCCAGAACAGGGCCAGATGGACAACAGAAAGGTCTCTGGGAATGTTTTTTTTTTTTTAATTTTATTTATTTTTTTATTTATGGCTGTGTTGGGTCTTCGTTTCTGTGCGAGTGCTTTCTCTAGTTGCGGCAAGTGGGGGCCACTCCACATCGCGGTGCGCGGGCCTCTCATTATCGCGGCCTCTGTTGTTGCGGAGCACAGGCTCCAGACGCGCAGGCTCAGTAATTGTGGCTCACGGGCCTAGTTGCTCCTCGGCATGTGGGATCTTCCCAGACCAGGGCTCGAACCCGTGTCCCCTGCATTGGCAGGCAGATTCTCAACCACTGCGCCACCAGGGAAGCCCTCTGGGAATGTCTGACTCCCCTTAAACCAAGAGGGTGACAGCTGCTGCCCCTTTAACACAGGTGCAGCCGCCACCCGGGACATGGGTGGGAGGGTGAAGGTGGGCAGCGGGCTTCTGAGTGGGTGCGTGCGGTGTTGAGGTCCTCACCCAGTGGTGGGCGGAGGTGAGCTCAGTCTGCTCCGGGGGAGGCCAGCTGCCCTCTGGATGACTGTTATCCGCCCTCTCTGCTCTCCTGGGAAGTGAGGCTCTTTCTTGGAAGTGCACCCAGGACCTGGTCCTCTCCTGACAGCTTCCTGGTAGTCGGGCTGCAGTGGCAGCAAGGGTAGGCCTGCCCAGGGGCCAGAATCCAGGAGAGGTTGGCCTTCCTGAACCAGGTAGAGAACGTATTAGTGTCCTCTTGATTCGGAGGGGAAGATCATCCTTTATGGTCAAAGAATGAAGAGTAAACAATGAAAAATACCTTATCAGGCCAAGTCAGTGACCCATGAATCAAAAAATTCCAAGTGTCTAGTGCTGGAGAACCTTGGCAATCACCTTGTACAGCTCCTCTTTTAAAGATAAGAAAGAAACCTGGAAGCCAAAGGACCTGGCAGCTGGTTCAAGGCCTGGCCAAGTGGGGCCTGCGCCTCCTGGTATTCTGCAAATAAAGGCTGCCATTTATTTTGTACCTACTTTGTACGTGTTGGCTTCTGTGCTGATACTTCACACAGTGCCCATCCATTAATTATGTTACAAAAATAAATAAAAACATTGCCTTAAAAAATTTTTCCCCAAAATAATACAAGTTGTGTAGTACTTATGATATTAGCACTTGCCAGGAACTGTTCTAAATTCCTTACAGATAGAAATACTCACTTAATCTTCTAACAAAACTAGGAGGTACATACTATTACTATCCCCATTTTCTGGATGAGGAAACTGAGGCATGAAGAGATCCCATTGACTTCTCTGAGGTGAGGTGGTGATGTCTAGCTAGAGAGTGACTGCATGCTGGCTGTACAACCCATGCTCTTAACCACACTACACCCTGATTCCCTGTGCAAACATCAGTGCTACTGACTGAATCTTCAAAGCTTTCTGTTTTCTAGGCATGTGATGGGCTTGTGCTTCCCACCTCCTTGTGTTTGTGGAGCCATGTGACTACTTCTGGCCACCAAGTTGTGAAAAGTGTGTTGTGTCACTTGTTGGCTAGATCGTGTGATCACTATTGTGTGACCCTCCAGATCTGTCTTTACCTGTGCCCTGGAGACTGGTGGTTTCTCTGTCAGCCTGGGCAAATCAGAGAGGAAACAGAGCCCCAGCCAACCCTAGGTGGACAGAGCTGGAGTGTGAAATAAACTCCCATTGAGCCACTGAGATTTGGGGTTTGCTTGTTACTAAGCCCATCCTGACTGATGTATTGATGTGCCTAATATTTTAAGGAGTACATTAGTAATCTGGACACAAAGGTCTCTCCAATTTATTGAATTATTTTACTTATCCACGTTATTATTTACCCAGACTATTATTTCTCTTTCCAATACCTCATTGGATAGCATTCACTTTCTTCCATATATATAGAAGGCAGGCTAGTACTATAGAAATAGCATGGAGCTTGAGGTTGAAAGTTCTGGGTTTGGGTTCTTATTATATTTTTAATACAACAGTTCTATTGAGATATAATTCACATACCAGACAGTTCACCTATTTAAAGTGTGCAATTAAGTGGTTTTTAATATAGTCAGAATTGTGCAACCATCACCATAATCAATTTTAGAACATTATTATCACTCTGAAAAGAACCTCCCCGCAACCCTTACCCCTTAGCAGTCACTCCAGCCCCTCCCCCCAACCCTAGGCAACTACAAAGCTACTTTCCGTCTCCGTAGATTTGCCTTTTCTGCACATTTCATATAAATGGAATCATATGGAATGTAAGTTCCATGAGGGCAGGGATCTCTGTCTGCTTTGTTCTGTGCTGTGACTCCAGTACCCAGCACAGTGCCTGGCACATAGTAGGTACTCAGTAGCTACCTGCTGGATAAGTGGGTGGCTCCAATGTCAGGGGCTGAGAGCAGCGTGGCAGTAGCTGGGCAGCTGGTAGCTCCAGCATTGCCCTGGATGGAGGGTAAGGGGGCAAGAGAATAACCTGCTAGCAATCTTGGTCTCCTGTTGATCCAGAAACTTCTGTTTCAGGGCTTATTATGAAGGTTGAGAGGTAGGCCCAGTGAAAGCCATGCACTTGATGTGGGGTGAGTCCTAAATAAAATGCCCCCTTTAGGGCTGAGGTGGAGGAGGAGGTTACAGGGTCACCACACCCTAGTTTCCTGTTCCTCCATAGACTCTTCACAAATCCACACTTTTCTCAGGACCTCACTGAATTCCCTCCTCTCCAGGGAAACCTGCTGTCCCTGGCTCCCCTTCCCTAGATACTTGGCTGGGGATGAGACCCACTTCCCAGAGGCACACACTGAGGCCTTGGGAGGTTCTTAGTGCTCTGAGTAGTACACCAGGCACTGCTGGCTTGCCGGCCTGTGGAATTCCTACTCCCACCTGCAAAACCAAGCCTGGGCAGCCTGTCTGCCTTTCCCTAAGTACTCAGCTCACATTATTCAAAACACCAGGAGGCAGAATAGTACAGTGATTAAGTCTAAGTTTGAGGCCCAGATCTGACATTCTTTAGCTAAGAGGCTATGGGCAAGTTACTTAACCTTTTTTAGCCTTTATTTCCTATCTGTAAAATGGTGATAAGAATAATATAATAATATGAATAGACTTGTGAGGTTGTTAGAATGATGCATGTATAGTTCTTAGTGTAGTACCTGGCCCAATAAAATGTTTTGCTATTGTTTTTGATATTATCAGTAATTTGGTCATGATACTGTTGATGTTACTATTTCCTAGAGAAGAAAAAAAACTAAATTTAAATTAGTTTTTTTTCTAAATTGCCCTAAGATTTGCTAGATGATTTTTATGGCAAGTCACTGAATACCTCTGTGTTATCTCCTGAAAGGGAAGTGGAGGGAAATGGAGAGAGAGGAGATGGATGGCCACAGTGGCAGAGACACACTGACCCGTGGTTTGGTCTTGAGAATGGTTCTGATCATAGGGTTACCCTGACTATTGTTTGAGTCCTGGGGAATCCAGGTTGAGAGCAGGTGCAGGGACATGTTGTTAGCCTGTGTGAACCACTTAAACCTCAACATACAAATGTTCTAGAATTTGACGATAACTGTTACCCCCAACGTAAACTTGCAGCAATATTTTTAAAAAACAGTAAATTCTATATTCGCTAAACTCCAAGCATAGCCTGGAGAGAGGCCGGATCTCGGGATCAACAAAACAAAGGAACGATGTTAAATTTTTCTCTTTCAGATATATCGCCCTTTGTACCCTACTCTCTCCCCTCCCTCAGGAACTGCCATGAGGCAAATCTGAGCCACCTGTTGGTTTTGTTTTTGAAAACAACCATGGAGTGTCTCTGCCTGCACTTGGGGGGGGCGGGCGGAGGTGCAGTCCCGGGTTTGCAGGACCCCCGAACGTCACCGGGAGCTGCTGTGCAGTGTGAAGCTGCAGGCCAGGGCTGCTCAGGGAGTAGCAGGAACTCCTCTGCGGCTGTGCACTTGGATTTTGACCTGAAGGAGGTATTTTCAGTGCTTTTGCGAAATTAGTGAACTAATTACTTGGCAGTGTCAGAAATGCCACTAAGCTTAGAGAATGGCTGCTGCAGCACTTTGTACATCAGTGTCAATTTTAACCAAAGATCCTGATTGGGGTGGGGGGAGATTTCTCAGCTAATCTGGAAAGGAATCATCCTGTTGCTTTTCTTTTCTTAGACGAGTGAGTGGTTTCCTCTCAGAAAATTCAGATCCAGAGGTTTAGAGCTTTAACCTTTTTTTAAAAAAATAAATTTATTTATTTATTTATTTTTGGCTGCATTGGGTCTTCATTGCTGTGCACGGGCTTTCTCTAGTTGCAGCAAGCGGGGGCTACTCTTTGTTACGGTGCACAGGCTTCTTATTGCGGTGGCTTGTTTTGTTGCAGAGCACGGGCTCTGGGCACGCGGGCTCAGTAGTTGTGGCTCGCGGGCTCTAGAGCGCAGGCTCAATAGTTGCGGTGCACGGGCTTAGTTGCTCCGCGGCATGTGGGATCTTCCCGGACCAGGGCTCGAACCCGTGTCCCCTGCATTGGCAGGCAGTTTCCCAACCACTGGGCCACCAGGGAAGCCCTAACCATTTTTTTTTGGATTGAAATATAGCGTACCAACTGAAAAGTGCACAAATCATGAATATACAGATGGGTGAGTTTTCACAAAGTGAACAGAACTATCACCCAGATTAGGAAATTGAATGCTGCCGGCAACCCAGAAGCCTTTCACATCCTCCCAGTTAATACCTGCCTTCCTCCCCAAATCACTCTCCTGACTTCTAACACGATAGGTTCCTTTCACCTGTTTCTGAGTTTTATATAAAGAGAATTATACCGTGTGTCCTTTCTGTGTTGTGAGGTTTGTCCATGCGGTTATCACTTATTGATTTGCATTGCTATATAGTAAGAATGCATCACAATTTATCCCTTCTGCTCTTGATGGACATTTTTGTTACCCTATGGATTTTTAAAAATTATCTGTATTTCAAACTTTATTTTCAACTTTGTGTGCTACTAAAGCACTAAACAATTACTAAACAATAACTCCTTCAGAACATAACTCAAATACTTTGGTTAATTTTATTCTGGAATAGAAAGGCATTGATGCCAGTCTTAGGTGGCAGTGAGCTTCACAGAAGAGACAGAAAAGTTTATACTTCATTATAAAATAATTAGTGTCTCCCTATTTATGGCATGGTAAAGGGATTCAGGATATATTTGTTACTTCTATAGATAAATTTAGAAAATTATAACTTGGTGGAAAAATTAAAGTTCCAATTTGTGACAACAAGAATTATCAGATTCTTTCACATTTCAGTTACTTAAGTAGTCAAATCATAAATGGAATTACAGTGCACATAAGACATCCTCAGTAGCCTGTCATAACATTTGTTGGAGATAGAAACAATTTACATTATCCTTATGTTCAGATTGATTACCAATAACTTATTTTACAGTTTTTTTACAATTATGAGTGATGCTGCAGTGAACATTCCCCGTATGTCCTTTGGTGTTTGCCTTTCTGTGGATTACATACCTAGAGTTGGAATTGTCCGGGCATATGTTTGGCACTACTGAACAGTTGTCTGTGTACACCCCCAACCGGAGGTGTGGGAGAATTCCCATTGCTCCAGATCTGTGCCAACACTTGGTATTTTCAGTCTTTTAAAATCTTAACCATTCTTGTCAGAATGGTTATTTTCTTTTTCCTTGATGACTTTTGAAGTTGAGCACTTTTCCATATGTTTCTTTGCTATCCAGATAGCCTCTTCTGTGAAGTTACCTGTTCAAGAGTCTGGACCATTCTCCCACTGGATTGTCTATCTTTTTCTTTTTTTTTTTAAATTAATTAATTAATTAATTTTTAAAATTTTGGGCTGTGTTGGGTCTTCGTTTCTGTGCGAGGGCTTTCTCTAGTTGCGGCAAGCGGGGGCCACTCTTCATCGCGGTGCTCGGGCCTCTCACTATCGCGGCCTCTCTTGTTGCGGAGCACAGGCTCCAGACGCGCAGGCTCAGTAGTTGTGGCTCACGGGCCTAGTTGCTCCGCAGCATGTGGGATCTTCCCAGACCAGGGCTCGAACCCGTGTCCCCTGCATTGGCAGGCAGATTCTCAACCACTGCGCCACCAGGGAAGCCCCTATCTTTTTCTTTTCTTCTTTTTCCTCTTTTCTCTTTTGGCTGTGCTTCGAGACATGCAGGATCTTAGTTCCCCGACCAGGGATTGAACCTGTGTCCCCTGCAGTGGAAGCACGGAGTCCTAACCACTGGACTGCCAGGGAATCCCCTGTCTTTTTCTTAATGGTTTTGGAGCCATTCTTTATGTATTCTGGACATCAGACGTTAACTGGATGTGTGAACTGTACATTTCTTCTCTCACTCTTTGATTTCACCAGAATCGATTCCAAGCGCGGTCTCCGTGAGGGCTAGTTTCTTTCCACTTTATCCTTATTCCTAAGGTGATTAGCCCTTTTCAGGGTTCCCCCACTGAAGTGTAAGGGATTTACTCAGGCCCTTCTAGCTGGCACTGTTCCCTGAAGTCTCTTGGCAGCTACTTGCAAATCGGCAAATGCCACAAAGGAAATGTGACTGCAGACGGTTGACTCACCCTCTTTACACTAACTTTTTCTTCATGTTCGTGGCTATGTAGGTCCTTGCTGCCCTGGTAGCTCTCTGATGTCTTCAAACAGATTTTTTAGTGTTTTGATGGGCTTCTCTGGTTGTTATCGGTAGTAGGGGTGGTGTGGTTGGCAGACAAAATGGCCCTCTAAAGATATATTCACTTCCTAATCCCCAGAACCTGTGAATATTACTTTACATGATAAAGAGTGAATACTATTGATATTTTGTATGCCGCTGCAATGTGATTAAGTTAAAGATCTTGAGAGGAGGCTTTTATCCTAGATTATCTGAGTGGGCCCTAAATGGTGGGCCCTAAGTGGTAATTTGTTACAGCAGCCAAAAGAGACTAATACAGTCGATCTGATGTAAGTCAGCTTTTCCGTAACTTCTTTGAACAAGTAGTAGTTTAATAACTTTGTTACCGTCAGCTTCTAGATTTTAATTGCTATTTCAGATTAAATTCGTGGAATGCAATTCTTTCTTTGATTATAGTGGTGACAGGTGTGTAATTTTTAATACATAGTGAAAGGAAGCATGATGAAATTCCATTATTACTACAGAGCTGGTTTCTTTTATTGTATTAATAGAATCAAGCAACAAATCTGATGAAATTCAGATAGGTTGAAAGTCTGACACCCATTATTTTTCTTCAGTATAGTATTATATTTGTTAAAGAATTTGTGGAGAAACTGATTAAAAACGTCATGTGGAAAAAAATCAACTTATAGTGGAACCATTACAGATGAAGAAATTGGGATTGATAGTCCAGATAGGTGAATTATGTTCAATTAATTATGTGCAATCAACATAATCATCTTTACAACTTGCTGTAAGGAAAAACTGATACTTGTTTATTCTGACCTCTCCTAAACATTCAGTGGCAACACTTAAAAAGAGAAATGACCTTGTCCTTTTGATAGTTAAAAATTGCCAAATAGAGTAGAAACCCAGCTGTTTGTTTTCCTGTGGTTGTTAGGATATGTAGTGGGATGTGGATAAACAATGGTAACACCAATTTGGATCCTGGGATCTTACTGGTCAATTGCTTGATTTTTAAATTTTTTTATTTATATATTTTTTTGGATACATGCCTATCTGCAAGCGGTTGAGAGCAAAGCCAGTGTCTTCATACCTTCACTGATTCATTCATTAAATTGTTATTACTTTCCTACCTTGTACCAAGTGCTGTGCTAGGTACTAAAGATACTTTGAACAGCAAAAACTGACACGGTTCCTGCTTTCATGGTGTTCACAGTTGAATTGGAGACAGACAAGCAAAGAATCGTTAAAATGAGTAGGTTATATAGACTGAGATAAATGACCTGAAAGAAAGGAGCATGAGTCTGTGAGAACATGGGAACACAGAGCTTGTTCTAAGCTGGGGGGACCAGGAAAAACTGATGATGGGCTGATATCTGACAAACATTCTGGGCAGACAAATTGGTTCACAAAGTCATACGATGCAAGAGAGCATCTCACCAATGAGGACTTGAAGGAAAGCCCAATGTGACCAATTCTCAGGAAGTTAAGAGTTGTGTTGAGAGAGATGACTCTGGGAGGGTGGTTTCATGCAGAACCATTTAAATCAAGTCAGGGACACAGATCTGTATCTTAAGAGCAATACTTGTGCTTCCATAACAAAATACCACAGACTGGGCGGCTCAAACAACAGAATTTATTCTCTCACAGTTCTGGAGGCTGGAAGTCCAAGATCCAGGTGCCGTCTGGTTTGGTTTCTCCCGAGGCCCCTTCTCTTGGCTGGCAGATGGCTGCCTTCTCTCTGTGTCTTACATGGTCTTTTCTCTCTGTGCATGCATCCTTGATGTCTCTTCTTATAAAGTATATGGACTGAATGTATGTTTCCCCCCGAATTCACATGTTGAAGCCCTAATCTCTAGTGTGGCTGTATTTGAAGTAAGGAAGTAATTAAGGTTAAATGAGGTCATGAGGGTGGGGCCTCTGATCTGATAGGATTAGTGTCCTTATAAGAAGAGACACCAGAGAGCTCTCTCTCCACCCGCAACTCTACCCCAGCTCCACACACCAAGGAAAGGCCTGTGGCAACATAACAAGAAGGCAGCTGTCTGCAAGCCAGAAAGAGAGCTCTCACCAGAAATGAAATTGGCTAGAACCTTGATCTTGGACTTCTAGCCCCCAGAAAGTTGAGAAAATAAATGTTTGGTTGTAGAGATGGTTGTGAGAGAGCCTGTGGAAGCAAAATCAACAGGATGCAGTGATGATGGATTGAAGCATTCAACAGAGGGAATGGGAAAAGGGAGATTTCAAGATTGACTCCAAATTTTTAGGCTTTGTAGAATTGCAGTAGGAACACTGGAGGAGATGAGGTTGGAGAAAGATAAGTTTGGTCTTAGATTGTAGAGCTGAGGTGCTTTTGAGACATCCATGTGGAAATGATGAGTGGGCAGTTGGCTACATGGGTCAGAAGTTTGGAGGAGAGATTTGGAATAGAGATATGAATTTGAGAGTCTTGGGTCTACAGATGATAATAGTATTTAGTGAACTGCCTGGCATATTTTAAATCCTTGATAAATGTTTTGAATACAAAAATAAATAAATTGTGGTCTAAACTGTTTCATTACCATGAGCTGGATTAGGGCTTAAGGATAGTATATAATCATTTCCTTAGAAAGGCTATCTATTGAGGAAGAAAATAGTAGAAGCATCTCCAACCAAACAGAAATGGTTCTTTGGATCATGTGATACTTTGCATGTGGGTAATTGACTCTCTTAGTTAGAATTTTGGAAAGAGGTTGGAAAATTAACTCAATCTATGAGAATAAGAGAAAATGTGTTACCTCTTTTCATTTTCTTGAGTCCCACAGCTTACAGCTGTCGAATCTGTTGCATAGCCCACAGAAGCGTCAGGCAATCGCCTGCACAGATGCACAAACAGTAGTGTGCTGCATATGCTTGGCTGCAAATCTGTCAGCGTCACAACAAATAGCAAAGACTCAAAAAGTATCTTAGCAGTTACCACAGCTAAACCACAAAGGATGAGAAAGATAGCGGCCCAAGGTCATATCAGATTGGTCTTCTGTCAACAGTTCACATCACTATTTCCTGGATTATTAATGGCTTTTGCTGAGCCATGTGGCACCAGATGGCCAGATGAGCTAAGAAGTATTCCCTGCGGTATTCCCTGGTGGTCCAGTGGTTAGGACTTGGCACTTGGCTGCCGACAGCCCAGGTTCGACCCTTGGTTGGAGAACTAAGATCCCGCAAGCTGTGCAGTGTGGCCAAAAAAAAAAGAGTATTCCCTTGGACTTAAAATTCTAGGCTGCAGAGTGGGAGGGGTGAGCAAACCTAGCTCTTCTTGTTTCATGTGAACAAGAATGGTGCATGGGGTTTTTTTCAGTTTTTTATACTTATTTTTAATTAATTAATTAATTAATTTTTGGCTGCGTTGGGTCTTCATTGCTGCGCGCGGGCTTTCTGTAGCTGAGGCAAGCGGGGGCTACTGTTCGTTGCGGTGCACAGGTTTCTTATTGCAGTGGCCTCTCGTTGCGGAGCACGGGCTCTCGGTGCACGGGCTTCAGTAGTTGTGGCACGCGGGCTCAGTAGCTGTGGCTCATGGGCTTAGTTGCTCCGCAGCATGTGGGATCTGCCAGGGTTTGAACCCGTGTCCCCTGCATTGGCAGGCGGATTCTTACCCACTGCACCACCGGGGAAGTCCCGTATACATTGTTTTATAATCTGAACTTAAAAAAAAAACAAAACAAAAAAACCAACTTACTTATTTTATTTTTTTAGCCACACCGCATGGCTTGTGGGATCTTAGCTCCCCGACCAGGGATTGAGCCCTGGTCAATCCCTGGTCTGGGAGCTAAGACCCCGCAAACTGCTGCACGGCCAAAAAAAAAAAAAAATAGAGATGGTTCTCATAGAATTTTTTTTTCCCTTTTCTTCACAGCAGATTAGGAGGGGAGCGTCTCATGGCCTTGAGCTCCACTCATTTCGACTTGCACCCTGCTGGTCTTAGGTATCTGGCCCCAGCACTGCATAAGGAGGAAGGGATCAATTTTAGTGGCCCAAAGCCCGGTCCCAACCCTCCTGACATCCAGCCTTCAGCACATCAGGGGAGTCAAAGGTGCAGGGACTAGGGATTGCTCCAGGTCACAAGCATTCCTAGGCAGCAAAGCAGGGATGACCTTCTGTGCCCTGGGTCTGCCTAGGTCAGAAGGAGATGGCAGGTTTCCCCGCCGAGAGCTGGAGCGGCCTCTTCAGCCTGTTGTTTTATTCTCAGGCAGTTAACTGGGTTAATGTGTACCAAAGTGCTGGAGGGTAGGACTCAGGAGAGGGTGATGTTTAAGGAGCCGTGGCACACCGGGCAGTCAGTTTTGCGGTGAATGAGATTTGCATCTTCCTTTTCTCTCTGAGAGGCAGTTTGTTTCTTTGCATCCGTGAGCAGCTGTCTTCACGGGAGAGGCTGGGGAGGGCTGGCTCTCAGTAAATATAAAAATGGAACTTGCCTTCAAAGACTGTCATGCGAAGGATCTGAAGAGAAGATGTTTCAAGGAGGCGTTTTCTTTATTTTTTTATTGAAGTACAGTTGATTTACAATGTTGTGTTGATTTCTGCTGTACAGCAAAGTGACTCAATTATACACATATAGACACTCTTTTTAATATTCTTTTCCATTATGGTTTGTCCCAGGATATTAAATATAGTTCCCTGTGCTATACAGTAGGACCTTGTTGTTTAAGGAAGGCTTTGTCTATTACTGGGGCAGCTTATGGTTGGAGGACTTCAGGGTCTTTGGGGGGGTATGCATACTTAGGTATGTCACCAAAAGTGACAAAACCAAGCCCTGAACCTTCCATAAGAAGAGCTCAGAGATACTGCTCTGTGGCCACAAGGGGACAGTTCTTTTTATATTAATCATCTTGGTAACCCATTCTTTTTTTTTTTACTTTTTTTTAAACTTTATTTATTTATTTATGGCTGTGTTGGGTCTTCGTTTCTGTGCGAGGGCTTTCTCTAGTTGCACGGAGCGGGGGCCACTCTTCATCGCCGTGCACGGGCCTCTCATTATCGCGGCCTCTCTTGTTGCGGAGCACAGACTCCAGACGCGCAGGCTCAGTAACTGTGGCTCACAGGCTCAGTTGCTCCGCGGCATGTGGGATCTTCCCAGACCAGGGCTCAAACCCGTGACCCCTGCATTGGCAGGCAGATTCTCAACCACTGCGCCACCAGGGAAGCCCGGTAACCCATTCTTATCCTGCCCAGCGAACAGCTTCCAGTTCCTTCTGGATCTAGAGTTCTCCGTTTTCGCCATAAGTGATGCTATGAGAGGTTTGCTGTCGCAGGATCTGCAGTGTTCCAAGGCCGCCAGCCCCACACCTCTGCTCAGTTTCCTCAGTGGCTGGAGAGTCTGTTTTCATTTATCCATTCAACAACCACTTAGGACACTACTGTGTTAGGCGCTGAGCATGTCGCAGCAGGTCTGTTGAAGTCACTACCCTTGAGGAGTTCACTGCTTGAATCAGTCTCTTGGGCGGTGTCGGTGTCTAATATCAGAGACTAGCCCTAATGCTACCTGCTCTTACCTCTGGAGTCTAATAATGGTGCAGTTTGTTGGCTACAGAGCATGTTTCTATAATGAAATGAGCTCGTATGCAATTGGATAAAAGGGAATAACGTCAGTTCATACACTTTTCACCCTCATGGACGAGGAGCCGGAGTCGCAGGAGTAGAATTATAACCTTCAGTAGGAAAGGGAAGTGCCCTCGGCTCAACTGCGGCATCCACAGGACCTCTATCTGCTCTGTATTAGGAAAATTAAACATGGTTGCCTTTGCCCAGGGCTCCATTCCTAGAGACTCACACCCTAGCCTTGAGGGCTCCCAGCTGGCAGCAGGTTGTACGTCCTCCTGTCTGGTCTGTCGCTGGGAAGCCAGCATCTTCATCTTGTTGTTTTTGTGTGTACTTTTATTATTTCCTGCAGTAACCTCTTGCTGCCATGAGCTGCTTGCTGGTTTGCTTCTGAGGGACTAATTGTGTGTGTGTGTTGGCGGGGGCGGTGCATGCGTGTGGTCTGGCTACCATAGGCTCTGAGAGGTCCTTGAGTGATCTGTCCCGTCCTATATTTATTTCCCAGTTGCCCTGGCGCTGACATCTGGAGGGCCAAGACGGTTAAACAACCGTGAACCGAAGAAGTGGGGGTTCTGAGCGTCCCATTCCCTCCGTTCAGCCTTGCCCCGGCATCCTTCATCTGTGAACCCTCAAGGAAGAGAGCCCCGGGAGGCCTGTGCACGCGCAGGCTCTGCCGTGTGGCCACAGCTGGAGAGAGGACTGTCGGGGGGCCTGGCAGCTCTCAGTGGTTGAGAGTCTGCAGGGGAATTTACACCCCATTTACTATTTCCTACATTGGGCACAGAGGGAGGTCTCCAAAACTATCTTAATATCATACAGGGCGGGGAACTGAAGGCTGTTTGGAATCCCTTTTTTTGTGGCCTGATTCTGGGGTGACCTTAAGTGAGTCATAACACCCCTCAGTGGCAGCAGGGAGTTAAGGAGCCTAGTTCCTTTTCAGAGAGACGGAGCATCAGGGGTCCTCACTTTGCACAGTGCCCAGACAGCGTCAGGCCGGCTACTCACAGCGCTCCAGCTCGGGGCCAGTCCAGGCCGGCAGGAAGGGCCCAGGTTGGAGGAATAAATAAAGAATGCGGGACACTCTGCCAGGAGGACTTGCTTTGCAAATATTCCCAAGATAAATATATAACCTGATTCTGAACGTCGTACCTCGCAGTGGGTGGAGAGGTTCCAGCAACAGCCCCACCGAGCTCTCCCGGCCCCTCCTTTCTTCGTGCTGAGCAGTGGCAGACCATTTAAAAAGCACAGAGGTTGCTTTGAGGAGCAAATCTGTTTATTCAGCCACTGTATTTGAATGTCAAGGGTTAAAAAGATGGTTGAGATTGTTTGCGCTACAGGGATCTGAAAATGCAGCCATGGGAATTCACGGGAGGCTTTATCATCCTCAGTCCGTTTTAGGAGTTGTAAGTGAAGGAGCCCTGATCCTTGCTGCTGTGCACCCCAGAGAGCTGTGTCTGTGTAAACAAGAGGTGGCTCAGTGTGCCTGTGACCACGCACCCCCTCCCCAGTGGGTGGGAGGTGTGCTCCCATCTGGGAATTCAGCCAACGTTCCCATCTGTTCTTTCTCTTGGCTCCTGTTTTCACGGTTATGTCACTGTTAGGCTGAGGAAAGGAGATAGAGGCATCAATAGAATGGAAGATATGGGCAAATAAATATGTTGCAATTGGAAGAACCAGTGAATCCATTGTACTGTCCTTGAAGGAGAATTACGGGATGCTTTATCGCACTTTTCTAAGAGAAAAGACATTAATAGCCAACCACGTGGATGAAAACTCCTCGCTCTTTCATGGATCCTTCTATTTCAACATCTCTCCGTCCTCATCCCAGTCCAAGCCTCTACATCTGCTGACGCTGCAGCAGCGACAGCCCCACTGGTAACCCCGGGCTCTACCGCTGCCCCACCCTCCGCTCTTCATGCTGCACCACACAGACCATTTCAAAATCACAGATCTGACCATGGGGCTTCCTCTCAAAGGCCCTCCCAGGGCTCCCCATTGCCCCATACACCTTCCTTGCCCTCTCATCCCGTGACTTAACCACTGGGGTCACTGGACCTTTGAGTGGCTTCCACCCACAACACCACCTCGTCTCTCCTTACTCCTGTATTAGTCAGGGTCCTCCAGAGAGACAGACCAATGGGATATGTGTGTATATATGTATGTGTGTGTGTATATATATATATATGTATATATATATGTATATATATATGTGTGTATGTATATATATATATATATATATATACACATATATATATATATATAGAAGGAGATCTATTACAAGGATTTGGCTCTTGTGATTATGGAAGCTGGCAAATCCAGAATCTGCAGGGTGGTCCAGTAGGCTGGAGACTCAGGAGAGCCAATGTTTCAGTTCCAGTCTGAAAGCCGTCTGCTGGATTACCAGAAAGAGCTGATGTTGCAGATGACGTCCAAAGGCAGTCTGCCGGAGAATTCTCTCTTGATTGGAGGACGCTGGTCTTCTCGTTCTAGTCAGGCTTTCAACTGATTAGATGAGGCCCACCCATGCTATGGAGGGCAATCTGCTTTACTCAAAGTCCACTGATTAAAATGTTAATCTCATCCAAAAACAACCTTACAGAAACATCCAGAATGTTTAACTACATATCTGTGCACCCTGTGGCCCAGCCAAACTGACATGTAAAATTAACTGTCGCACTTCTCTTTGCTTTTTGTCATCTGTCCACACTGGACTTCTTCCAGCTTGTCTAATGTGCTACACTATATTCTGGCCTCTGGGCCTCTGCACAGGCTGCTTGCTCCACCTGGAGTGCTTTTGCGTCTGGCGCATTCTTATTCACCCATCATGTGTCAGCTGAAATTCTACTTCCTTAAAGGGGCCTTCCCTGATCTCCCAGGCTAGGTTCATTCCCTCAGCTATATATTGCCGGAGCACACTAAACTTCCCTTTAATATCACAGTTAGAGTCACTTGTTCAGTGCCAGCCTTCCCCACTAGACTTTAAGCTCCATGAAGGCAGAAAGCCAGGAAGCATATCTGTTTTGCTGTTACATGCCTGGCTTTTACTTATTGAAAGTTTACACTATATTAAAAGCTTACAAGCTATGAGGCTCTTAACATACACAGATGCAGCCCTGTGAAGTAAATATTATTATCTTCACTTTTACAGAGGCCCACAGAGGTTAGGGACTTGCCCAAAGTCATGTCACTTGTCATATAGAATCTGGGCTTCAAATAAAATAATAATAAATGTAACCTCTAGCACTTACAGCACTTAATAAGGGTCAGGTACTATTCTATGTATTTGATAACCGACAGCAACCCAATGTGATAGCATCCAGCAAATGGCCCGCCGTGTTCCCTCCTCCCAGATTCACTCTGGAGGATCCGCTTCCATGTGTCTCAGGAACCCGGAATCCAGAATTCCAGGGGAGGGAGGCTGGTCCCCTCTTCACCCTGGGGTCTTCTCTGGACCATCTTCAGTTGTCTTTTCCTCTGCCCCAGGAAATAGGGGCAAGCTAGCAAGTCTGCTGGCCAAGCAGATGTCCAGCTGGGGAACGGAACGCCACTCTCCCCTTCTTGAAGGTACCTCTAGTCTGTACAGGAATCCCCTTGCAGGCGGAGGTGGGCCTGGCGGGTCACGCGGCCTCGGGACTGGAGCCCGGGTCCCCGCCCGTCTGCCCCAGCGCCCGCCGCCCGAGCCCCGCACCCCGCGCCTCTGTCCTGGGTCGCGGTGGCCGGAGGTGCGCCCGGGTCCGCGGGGCAGACGGGCGCCGAGGTTGTTTGTGTTGGGGGGGGGCGGGCGGTGCGCTGAGGTTCCGGCGTCTCCACGGAGCATCCTTCGCGGAGCATCGCGGCTCCGGGACTGGGGGCGCCACGGCTTGCTCTGCTCCCCGCACTCTCCCGGCTCTGAAGCCTCCAGAACACGGCTAGGCAGGCAGCAGTAGTTTAATGGGGAGTTGACCTGCTGGGAACTAGGGGTCTGCTGGGGGTCTCAGTTCTCGGCTGGCCCCGGAACACGAGGTTGCCAGGCGTGTGACGGCGGCAGGTAGGAGTGAGCCGCTGGTGCGGTGATGAGCAGGAAAGTACAGGAAGGACAGCGGCTGTTGGCCTGTGAAGCTAGACAAGAATGACCAGCCGACACAATCCAGACCAGGGTCCGTGGGCCCCGCTCGGTCCTGGGCGGCTGGTCAGTGGAACAGACCTGCAGGTGTGGCTCTTGTCACTCTAGGACTGGCTTCAGCACAGAGCCTCGCTGGCGGAATTCCCCTAGAAACTGGGGGGAATGTTCAGAAGGAGGGCAGCAGGGCTTGGCGTGGCTGGCAGGAGAGGCTGAGGAGGCTTCAGCAGCTGTGTCCTTGCATTCCAGAAGCCACGCTGCTCTGCTAAGGAGGCTTGACCAGATCCTGCTGATGAGCCCTCGGTTCTCCAGGAGAGCGTGCCGGAGTGGAGCCAGGGGGTGCGCCCGACTCAGCACTGCGGCCATGCGCGTCCAGTGTGCCGGCAAGGGCAGTGGGGAGCCGGGGGAAGTCACGGCCTTGGGAATGTCCTCTGATGAAAAGGAACCTGCAGGCTTATCAAATAACTTTTGTGTGGAACGTTGGTGTGTTGAAAAGCAGTTCTGTGTGCTTTTCCCTCTTGGTGTGGATAAGCAGTGCTGAGGCAGCAGGCGTGACACAGAAGTGTGAGCAGAGACCGTCTGGAATCCCCAAACTCCAGGGAAACTAAAGGTGACAGCCAGCCTAGGGAAGAGGACAGGAGTTGGGGGCCGGTGGCAGTGGCAGCAGCCCAGCAGACGCCCCTCGTCTCAGGGCCCTAATCCTGGCTCCAGCCGGGTGGTCAGGGGAGCTGCAAGGTCTCCTGGGCGAGCAGAGCCCACAGTCCTGAGCTGTTCTTTGCTGTGTTTGGGTCATCTCCCCCCATCCAAGGGGAGAAATCTAGATGAGGTGTTTAAGAATTAGTGCTTTAAGAATGTGGATCTCATAGTTGAAACCTTGGAACACGTGTTTCAGCACAAGGTGTTAAAGTGAACGGAAGGATTCAATGCCTTTTCAAGGAGGGTGTTTCCATGTGGGCAGAACTAGAGAATAAATGGGTCTTGAATAAACAAAAAGGAGAAATGCTTCTCTTCATGATAACTCTACTCTCCAAAAAGCAGCCCTCTCTCCCTGTCTGCCACTTCCATAGACCTAGTTGGGGGCTATGGGGTAAGCCAGATTCTCTGAGTGACCTGGGGAAGGTGGGTCCAGGGGTGTCAGATAGTACCTGGTGCCAATAAATAGTAAGGCTTGGTTTTCTGAAATCCAGTATATACATGTATTTTTTGAGGCTATGTGTCTTCTCAAGATGACTTGAAAATACATTTGCACTCCCAGAATATGGGGGGATTGTTAGCTAAACATCTATTTCATTGTGTGAAATTACAAACTGATGCCCTAGGAGAATTAATTCCCTAGAGGATGGGGCAGGTCTTTTTCTTTATATATCAAGTTGCAGTATTAATAATGCAGCCACATGTGGCTCTGGTATGGAAGAGTTTAATTTTCAAAGACAGTTAGACAATTTTATGACTGACTTGAAGTATTTGTCTCCAACCACTGGGTTGATATCATGTTGCCTCCCTAACGGATTCTTGCTCAGTCAAAGGAGAGATGAGTTGGGGGAAGTACAAAGCTTTTCAATTAATTTATGATCCTGTTAGGTGTCAAGCCTGTAATTACTCTGTGATTGTTGCCTTTGCCAAAAAAAAAAAAAAAAAAAAAGAAAAGAAAGAAAAGTTGAAAACGTGTTTTACGGAAAAGTTCTTTTCTGAACTTGAAAGATAACATAGGTTAAAAAAAAAAAAGCTTGTGTCTCCTCCTCCAGAGCAGGGAGTGGGGAGAAATGAAGATTCCTGGCCTATTCTTTTTCCTAACCAGTGAATTTATAAAGTACTTTTTGGTGAATGGGACCTTTGTTTAAAAGAATCTTTAGATCTTACTTTTACATTCTTGACTACACATCTCACATCCAACTCATTTAGTCATTCATTCATTCAATATCTATAAGTACTGCTGTGCCCAGGGACTGCCGCAGGCTTGGGGATAAAGTGGTGAGCATGGAAGAGGCCCCTGCCCTCTTGGAGCTCCCATGGGATTGGGGTGACTGGAGGTAGACAATATGCAAGTAAATAAATTAATGAACAAGATGATTTCCAGTGATGTTGACTGTTGTCAGAAAATAGAATTCAGCCCTGTGATGAAGTGTGTGCACTTGGGGAGGAAGCAGCTAGTCCATTCCGACCTGCCCAAAGCATTGTAGACCTAGGGACCTGGTGCCTGAGCAAGGTTCCCCGTTCCCGCCCCTGCTACCAGCGCCACTGCAGGGTTGTACCACACACCCGGCAGGTAGAAATGGAAACCTTTGTGAGAACCTGGCAAACTGTTAGC
This sequence comes from Eschrichtius robustus, assembly GCF_028021215.1. Classification (NCBI taxonomy): domain Eukaryota; kingdom Metazoa; phylum Chordata; class Mammalia; order Artiodactyla; family Eschrichtiidae; genus Eschrichtius; species Eschrichtius robustus. The sequence continues at coordinate 68,557,993 of NC_090832.1, read as the reverse complement.
AGGACTTTCTTTGGACTTCCAGTTCAGCTAAGTAGAGCACAGACCTTCTTTAGGGAAAAGAGAAGAAGGCATTGCAAGTCTTAAACAAGAGTAAGGTTCCCCAATCACTGCCTTAATCAAGTTCATTAAAACTGAATGTATATTTAAAACTTTCCTTATGATTAACTATTATAATATAAGTAGTAATACTTGAATTTCTCCATGAGGTCGAAAGGCATCTTGATTTAGGAGATAGGGAGTCGTGTGCCCCCAGTGTAAACCTTTGGCTTTCATTAAGTGTAAGTAGTAAACCCCAAATGCCTGCAGTATAAATAAGGTAAAATTTCTAAGAATTAGCCGTTCTGGGAAATAAATATTTGGTTTGAAAAGCTCTACTGTTGTACTATCTACTGTTTGCATGTTTCCCCAGCTGCCATATTTTGACAGCTGAGGCAATTAAAACAGGAGTTTAAAACACACTCACACACACGCACACACACACGGAAAGATCAGCGCAAAGCAAAGATCTGAGTTTGTGCTTCTGGTTTCACTGATAAATATGGAACGTGATGCACATGTGGTTGTCTGGCTGCATTCCTGCCCTGTGCCACACCACAAAGTACCCGGGACACTTCTCTGTTCAGCAAGATGCTCTCCAGAGAACCCCTGGCAGCAGTGACCAGTATAATTCAGGGCCTAGTTCTGTATGGAGAGCAAATTTAAGTCAGAAATGCATTTATTCTGAAAGAATGCCATAGAACTTGGCCTCTACTTGGCCTAATGTAGAAAGTCGATGTCTTCTTGAAGCTAGGGAGGCAGCACCCCATAGTTGAGAGCAGTTGCTCTGGAATTTGGCAATCTGGACCACATCCTGACCCGACCATTTTCTAGCTGTGCAATCCTGATTAAGTGGCCTGACCTCTCTCTGGTTTATTTCTTCATCTATGAAATGTGGGTAATCATAGGGCTCACCCCTATGCTGTCAAGAGGATTAAGTGAAGACCTTACCACGATGCATGACCCAGGGTAAAAAGCTCCATCACTGATCATTCCCACCATCATCGCTACTGGGTTCCACCTGGTGTCCAGGTGAGGCTGCTTTTGCCCTGTTGTGTTTACTCCGCTGCCCTTTCTCTGTAAAGCAGCTTAAAAGCTACATCCCCAGAAATGGAGGTGCTCCTGGGAGGAAGGTGTGTGCTGCTATGAACTTGACTCCAAGTGGCCCTGCTCGCAGTCTCAGAGCTGTGGAATGCACTCTTGGTGAAATGCTGCCTGACTCTCCTCTCTGTCGCCCTGGTGTGCAGAAAAAGACATGTCTGGGAATTTTTAAAGGAATGTAGCTGATCCAGTAGGAGTTGTCTCCAAAGGCTAACTTGAATGTATGTGCGTGTATATATATACATATATATATGCACACACATATAATTGTATTATATTATATTTATAAAGTTTAAAATATATATTTAATATATATATTTAAAGGCATCAGAACTGATTAAGTAAAATGAATGATCTTATGTCGGGAGAACCTTGGAAAGCAAGCCAGTAGACTGGTGAGTCTTCTGCTTCTGCTCTAGGCCATACTGCAAACCTGGGCAAGATGGGTATCTTCTTTTACCTTCGATTTCCCATCTCAAAATGAGTATGATGGACGCAAAGAGGCATTTGTTCATTGCCGTGTTATTCATGACAAAAATAAAGAATTGGAAACAACCTAAATGATTATGAATAAAGGAATGCCTAAATAAACTAGTATTCCACAGACTACTATACAGCAGTTATTGAAAAAAGCAAGTTACAAATAATTCATATAATATAATTATATTAAAATGCACACACACACAACTGTATACCATTGAGAGAGTGTGTGTATTGGTGCTTCTGGGTGTGTGTATGTGTGTGTGCCCACAGAAATGATTTGGAAAGGATGACACCAAACTGGGAATGTAGTTTCCTACAGGAAGGGAATTGGGATGGAGAGGAGGTTGTAGTCAGGGGGAATTTTGCTTTAGCTATCATATTTGAGTTGTATTTTATAATGAGAAATTATGTGTGTATTACTTGTACAGTTAAATTTAAAATAATTTCTGAAATAGGCATGTGACCGACTCTCTTATTCAGTTCAGACTGCTATAATAAAAACCATAGACTGGGTGGCTTAAACAACAAACATTTATTTCTCACAGTTCTGGAGGCTGGAAGGTCTAAGATCAAGGTGCTGGGGTGATTCTGGTTTTGGCAAGGACTCTCTTCCTGGCTTGTGGACAGCCACCTCTTTGTTGTGTCCTAACATGGCGGAGAGAGAGGGGGCTCTGGCCTCTTCCTGTTCTTATAAGGGCACTAATCTCATCATGGGGCCCCACCCTTATGATCTCATCTAAACCTAAGTACCTCCCAAAGGCCCTGCCTCCTAATGCCATTACACCGGGGATTAGGCTTCAACGTATGAATTTGGGGAGACATACATTTAGTCTATAGCACCAACCTGCAAGGCTTTTGAAAAGCCCCATTGCAAGAGTATAAGGCCACGTACTTGTGAAGATAACACTTTAAATTCTCACTCCAGGACCTTGGTAGTTTTCAGATAGACTAGCCAGTAATTCTTTGTTAACTAAAATCCATGTTCCATTTAGATTCTAAGTGTTTAGATGACTAAGCAAAATGAACAGTGTACCTGTAGTTAGTTAGACTTTGGTCTGCAAAGGGGCTGACCAGACCTCAAAAAGCTGGATTCCTTCGTCAAACAACTTAAACCTGGGTCAGTAAAAAGGGGTGTGACTAAGAAAGTACTGTAAACACCCAGGTGGTTCAGATATGAGGGCACTTGATCTGTGAGAGCTGAATTTATTAGGCTTCAAAACTAAAGTTGTGCTCTTAAGGGAATAAATGTTGGGCTTGGGAATTGAAGGAGGGAAACCAACTTCGTGGGCAGCAAGAGGAGGGAGGCATGGGGGAGAGGCCACGAGGAGGGAGGGAGGGAACGGAGGGAACGGGAGAAGCTGGCGTTATTGATTGTTGGCTGCAACTAGGTAGGGGTGAACTGTACTCCATCAGGCCGAGCCCAGAGGGGCTGTTTCTGAATATGGCGTGAACTGTGGGCAGTTAGAACCTGAGTCTCCTGGAATGATGGTTTTCAATAGGGAAGAGGGTGTATTTGAAGTGTGTGTGTGTGTGTGTGTGTGTGTGTGTAAGGGGGGGCAAACTGTAGAGTTTTAAAAAGCGTATTGTAGATATCCGTATTTGTAATACAAAGGAATAAAAAAAATCAACAAAATCTTCTAGATTGGTTGTAATATCCAGAAAATACCATAAAAAACCTGGGTTTTAAAAGATTGAGAACTACCCTAAAACAAGCTTGAAGCCAAGGACCATGGGTGTCATGGAGGTGTGGCTCTTCTGTGAATCCACCACTGCACTAACCATCTTCTGTGGCCTGGATAATTTGTACATACGTGCTACTACTTTTTTTTAATGCCTGTAGATCAATAATAAAATACCAATTGTTCATAGTAGTAGCTTTTGTCACTGAGTATTTTCTTGATCTTTTAAAAGCTTTTATTATAAAACATTTCAAATACATACAAAAGTAGAAACTATAGTACAGTGGACCTTCTGTACCAGTTACTCCAGCTTTAACACTTTTTCAGGGCCAATCTTACTTCATCTGTACCTCTCTCCCCGAGTCCCAGATTACTTTGTGCAAATCCCAGACAACATGTCATTTCATCTGTGAATATTTTAGTTCATATCTTTAAAAGCACTCTCTGGAAAAAAAAATATAACCACAATATCTTTATCACACATTCAAAAATTAACAATCACTCCTTAATATCCTAAAATATTCAGTAATTATTTACATTTTTCTGATTGTCACATAAAATTTTAATTGGGATACAAAGAAGGTCATGCATAGTAATTGGCTGATATGTCTCTTAAGTCTTTCTTAATCTCTAGGTTTTTCCTCCATTTCTTTTTATCTTTTGATTTTTTTTTTCGGTTGTTTTGTTGTTGAAGAAATCAGGTCATTCGTCTTATAGAACATTGCTTCTGAAAGTGTGGTCCAGTGCTGGTTTGTGACAGGTACAGAGTAAAGGTTTAGAAACTATTATGGCAATTAGATATTTCTGTAACATCGAGGAACATGGTTATTATCAGCAAATGTGGTTTGGACTTAAATTTTGTGCATGAGGATGTTCTAACAGTGCAGCTAGGACGATAGGAGAACATTCTAGAGTAATTGTGAGGATAAAGAAGCTTGTGTCAGAATGTAAATAAACATATTGCTTCCTTTGTCAAGAATGTCTTGCTGTGGAAATGTGCCAGCAGAATTAAACAGTAAAATTATGAATTCACATAAAGGCTAAATCGTGAAATGTGAGATTATTCTCTTTATTATGTATAAGTGGAAGCTGATCATAAACAATAATTATGGCGTGCTGAAGCATGATGTTTATTGAGGGAAAAAGTCCCGTCAAATGTAGGAGCTCCTGGTGTTCCTCAAGGTAAGAAGCCAGTTTGGTTCCAACTTTTAAAAAATGTAAATTTATCTGATATCTTTGGTGTTTTAATGATCTTAATACTTTGATGCAAACAAGAAAAGCAACATGTTTTTCAGTGGCAAATAAGATCAAAAGGAGACAAAATGCTTGGAAGAACAGAGTTTCAATTGATTGTTATGACATATTCTGTAATTTATAATCATTATCAATGAAGACTATCCATGTGTGATATTGGACATAAATAACAAGTGATCACCAAACATCTTTTGAATTTGATCAAACATTTTGAATTTAATTGTTTATCAAAGACAATTCATGTATAGGAAATTCATGAGCCTAGAAACCCATTTCTTTCATTGAAAGATAATGTAACTTTACAGGACAAATTACTAGAGTTGGCTACTGTAGATTGAAGGTGAATTTTGAAAATACAACATCTGTTGTCTCATTTTGGATAAAAGTTAAAAAGTAAATATCTTGAGCGTGCTAAAATTACTTTAAAATCTATTCTTTCATTTCGATAAGCGTGCCTTTGTGAAACTGTTTTCTATACTATGATTGTTATTAAAATAAACATTGAAACAGTTCCTTTAAATATCCCCAACAAGTAGTGCTGTCCTTAATTCAATTTAGGTCAGATTGGTTAACAGGCTTGAAGCAAGCTGATTTTTCACATTTAAAATTTTAAATAGTGATATAAATATAAGTATTTAATATCCACAGAGGAATTGCCACTTCCTCTGTAACTTTATTTAGCTACAACTGCAAGGTGAAAAAGTTGTGAGTGTAGTAGCAATTTTTGATTAATTGCCTATATGCACATTTTTACATTTTTTAAATTAATTAATTAACTTCTTTATTTATTTTGCCTGTACTGGGTCTTAGTTGTGGCATACAGGATCTTTTTTTTTTTTAAGTTGTGGCATGTGTGGGATCTTTAGTTGCAGCGTGTGGGATCTAGTTCCCTGACCAGGGATTGAACCCGGGCCCCCTGCATTGGGAGCACGGAGGCTTAACTACTGGACCACCAGGGAATTCCTATATGCACAGTTTCAAAGAATAATGTGTATAGCTTTCCTAATTCTTTTCTTTCTTCTTATTTTTTCTAAGTATATTTATAAGAATGTACTTTTATGTCTTCTTAATCTATGAATAAAAAATTGGGGCTTGTATGTTGTCTATTTTTAAACATTTCTTTTTTCTAGTAATGTATTTTTATTATATTTACAAATATAATTTAAAAAACAGAAACTGGTTGGAAATAAAAAATCAAGCTAGAAGGAAACATCCCCATGGTGTCATTTATCATTTTCCCCTCTTCCTTATGTTGAATACTTCCTGTAAATTGATAGTTAGATCTCCTAGAAGCTTGATCAGAGTCAAGCTCTTTTTTTGAGTAGGAGGGACAATGGTGTTATTATGTATGTCTGGCAGGAGCTGCAGATGTCTAGTTGCTGTTCTCTCTTTCTGTGATGTTATTACCTGTTGATGATCATTGCCAAGATCCGTTAATTCATTGGACACTGCACTGTGGTGATATTCTATCATTCCTCCTTCATTTATCTCTATGCTTCTGTACTATGAGATACTTCTACAGAGAGAATCTTCACCTCATCAACTGCTTGATCCCCTTGAGGCCTAGGAGGCAGAGATCCTGTTGACATTTATCAAAAGTCCTCATACTCGGTGCCACTTTTCTAGTGGTCTCTTGTCATAGAGAAATGGCTCTCACCCACTATGTAATGAATATCTACTCTGTGCAAAGCGCTGCGAAGGTAAATAAGGGATGAATGAGGGTACGATATGGTTCCTTAACCTTAAGAATTTTTCTGTGTCACTGTTTGGGTCAGCTGTGATACCTGAAATTATTTAAGATCATCAGTATAAGTAATTCAGCGCTAAATCACTTCATTTCACAGCATACTCCTCTGAAGGCAAAAATTAGCTGAAGGTGCTCCTAATTATAGCCTTTTCATTTCAATTTCAGAAACCAGTGTCATTTTTTTTTTTTTTCCTTCCTATTTCTCTAACAAAGTTCTATTTCTGGGGCTTCCCTGGTGGCGCAGTGGTTGAGAATCTGCCTGCCAATGCAGGGGAAAACGGGTTCGAGCCCTGGTCTGGGAAGATCCCACATGCCGCGGAGCGACTAGGCCCGTGAGCCACAACTGCTAAGCCTGCGCGTCTGGAGCCTGTGCTCCGCAACAAGAGAGGCCGCGACAGTGAGAGGCCCGCGCACCGCGATGAGGAGTGGCCCCCGCTTGCCGCAACTAGAGAAAGCCCTCACACAGAAACGAAGACCCAACACAGCCAAAATAAATAAATAAATAAATAGCGTTCCCTTTAAAAAAAAAAAAAAAAGTTCTATTTCTGGTCACTAAAGAGAAGGTAACTCTGTGGGGAAAGTGGGGATTTCGTTTGCCCAAATGAGTAACTTTTAACTGCTCAACTTCAAATTGCCAAATGTCTATTTGTTCTTGGGTTTTTTGTGGTATTTTACATTCAGCTTGCCTGATACTGGACAGAATTTAGGTCACTAAATGTCATGGAAATGCAAGGAATGTCAGACATGGCAAAAGGCTGATGTAGTATGAATGTTCCTTCATACTGTCTTCTAAGGGAAAATATACTACTTTTTATTTTACCTTTTTAGACTGCCAACTATTATTTCAGGGACAAAATACTATGTTTTGTTTTAGGGATGTAAGAAAAATAACATCTGTAGATCTTCCTTTTCTATAGAGAGGATCTCCTGACTCTTCCTAGGGAACCGTTGTGAGGATTCTGCTAGTTTCTAAGTATATCTATATGAATTTTACAGTTGGAGGCTGGGAAAATACCCACAGATGCTTCTGTGGACCTACTAGACCCTTTGTGAAACAGACATGGTCACAACTCCATCTGTCACCTGGACTCCAACTGGAGAATCACCCTTTTAGGTCCCACGGGTCCAGCGTCAGCTCAGACTCATATCCAACATGAAAGATCTGGCATCCCATTTTCCTCAGCGCCAAAGATTCTCGTCAGTGGTGTGGATCCTCTTGTAGAAGGATCAGTGAACTCTTTATCTTATGAACTGTGTGGTGGTGTTGCAGGGTCCCTCCCCAAGGAGACCTAGCCTCTTCTCTTCCAGTGGCCCGTGAACCTGTGAATTACAGCAGCTGATGCCAGCCTTCGGCTCTCCAGCCCACTGTCTCTTTTTTATACAAGTCAAATAACACGTCTAATCAGTCCACCCATCTTGCCTGTGGCCAATCCGCCATGGCTACAGACTCCTAGTGGTCAAAGCACCCTGTTTGCCACTCTGGCCTTGCTGTCGATTATGGTATTTACATCCGTCCAGCCTCTGATGGTTAATTGTCACCACTTGGCCTCTGCTATTTTGGAATCCTGTCATCCTCCATTAATTCAAAAGCGCCCAATACCAGGAAGCATCTCTTATGTCAACTCCAGCCAATGGAGACCAGAGCCATTGGATTTCTCACTAGTGCTGTTACCATTTAGTGAAGAAAGCGACCCCTTGGCCTTCCTGGGATCATGGTCAGATGGTGGGCTCTTTTGTTCTCTCATAATAAGTCCAGTCTTAACCTTTCAACCTTCAAACCTTTAACTCATCCCTCAATATTAACACCAAGGCAGTTCCAGCATCCCCATTTAATTCACTGTAGGCCGTCATTGTGCCTAGGCTTCCAGGAGCCATCCCAACATTTGAGGACCAGCTTCAGGTCCTGTCTGTGCCAGGATACTAAGCTACCAGTTACAAGGGAGTGTTCCTGTGTTGATAAGTTCTCATCAGTCTAGCCTGACATTAAGCCCATCAACCCTCCCTCACCCATGCGTTCCCCATTCCATCCATACATGATAGTGAAACCTGAAAGTCCTTCAGCAGAAAGCTTTTTCCTGCAAGGGCAGGGACTCTATTTTGCTGCAGGCTGTGCTGAGACCTGGCCCTAACTATCAGCTGGGGTGGAGGGATTTTGAGGAAGGGGAGCATTGCCTTATGAGGCAGCTGCCTCAGGGGAGGTCTTTGCAGGTCTCCAGGCAAGAAGGAGCAGCTCTCCTTTTGAAAGGAGCTGCTTTGCTGGTCCAGAAAGTTCAGGGGAATTTGGGAGTTCAGAATTCTGGGACTTGTGCACTAGTGTCCCTGTGGCAAGTCTCAGAGTGACTCCATCTGTGTAAACTCCCCACACCTCTAGGAGTCCCACCCTGTGGTGTCGGAGAAGCTCCATCCCAGGTGGGTGCTGTGTAGTTCTCCTGATCTGTAGTTTTGGCTGTAGCTAGCAAGGTAGAGACGAGAGGATTGTGAAGTAGTGCACAAAAGGTGTCCGAAACAAGCGTTCTCCGTGGGACTTTATTTACAAGATGAGGTCAGAGAAATACTTCATTTAAACCCAGAACTTCCTGGGTGACAGATACATTCACAGGGTTCACAGGAGGCCAGGTGTCTTCAAGTGCCTCCAACCCCCAAAGGTGGATTTAGTCTTGAAGAAAGCAATATTGAATTAAAGTCAATCATGGTTGTCTAACCACAAAGTTGCAATAATAATAGTGGTTACTGAAAGCTGGGATCTGTATACATTCTAGATACATTATCTTATTTCTCTAAGGTAACGTTCTTATATGTGATCTTATTGAATTTTCATAACCATTTTATCAAGTAGATAATATACCCAATTTACAAAAGAAGCAGCTGATACTCAGAGAAGTTAAGTAGCTTCTCGACAGTAAAATAACCAGTAAGGAGTGGATCTAAATTTATCTGACTCTAAAATGTTAACCAACTGATTTTTAATAGCTATGTTGATACCCCAACAAAGCCATGAAAATTTAGGGGAAGAAATGTATATAACAGAATTTTTCATACACATGTAGATAACTTCTGAAAAAGGAACAGTACAACAAGCCAATGATGTTCTAAAACATCATTAAGAAAAAAAGCTGAAAGCAATGTGATGCTTTTAAAAATTGCATTAAACTACATTTAGGAAAAAAATAAAAGAAAAAAAGACAATAGAGGGAAGCCCTTGTTACATAGGCTCTTCTCACAGTGATTGGCATTGACATACATAAATTGCAGCAATATCTTTCTGGATCTGTCTCTTACAGTAATGGAAACAAAAACAAAAATAAACAAATGGGACCTAATGAAACTTAAAAGCTTTTGCACAGCAAAGGAAACCATAAACAAAATGAAAAGACAACCTACACAATGGGAGAAAATATTTGCAAACGATGCAGCCGATGAGGGCTTAATCTCCAGAATATATAAACAGCTCATGCATCTCAACATCACTAAAAGGAACAACCTAATCAAAAATGGGCAGAAGATCTAAATAGACATTTCTCCAAAGAAGACATATGGATGGCCAAAAAGGTCAATGTCATCAAAATAATAATGAAGCTCCAAGAGACAAGTCCCCTCAAACAGCCTGCCTCTCCACATTATGATAGTCTTCTAAACACTGCCTCAGAAACGACTGTATTTTATTTCATATTTTGAGAAGAAAACTCAAAGAGTTTTCAAGTAAAAGCCCAGTTAAGTCATACATGTGCCATACGAGCAGCTCCAGGATGGCCCCAGGACCATGAAGAAGGGCACCCGCTGCAGTCAGTCTTTCTTCAGCCCTTGGTAATTAGAGGATAAATTTGGAACCGCCATCCCGAAATATTACTTTTAAGGAAACTTCTGATTTATGGCGTACTGTTGGCATTGCTAAGTGTGATAACTAGAAAGATCCTACTACAACTCGTGTTTTGGGGGATTACATAGAATGTAGTTCAGCAACAAGTTACGGCAGACATGGCGGGCAGGGGTTGATCTGTCAAGAGTTGGCTCTTGGAGAGAGGGAACCGGCATTACCACACCTTTCTCCTGCCACCGCTGATAGGAGCAGCATGCCCTGCAGTTTCAGAGGTGTGGTGATGGGACCTGCCTTTTCTTGGACCTGCAGCCCTGGTGTAAATATCCTTGCTCGTACTTGAGCACGAAGGGGGAAGATGGGAAGCCATCGAGCACGGTGTCTTGGGGGAATTGGAGCGGGGGCCACCTGTCCAGCTGATTCTCAGACAATAAGCACTCCCAACGGTATCTGCTTGACAGCCCATCCTCGGGGACTCCGGAGACAGCTCTTCCCACCCCGTCTCTCTGCTTGTTGATATTTCTTCCTTTATGGCAGGATTTCCCCCTTTTGACTGAACAGCAAACCTCACCAGTTTAACTCCTTACATAATATATAGAAAATTATATCCTTTACTTGATGTAGTGGTCTGATAGATGTCGTTGATGAGTATATCCCGGGAATGTCAAAAGGTATGTTTGTTAAGAGCTAGTTTCTACTATTTCTGTCACTTTAACGTCAACAGTAGTTTATTGGGCATTTTCTTCTTTTTTCTTTTCTTTATTTTTTTATTGAAGTATAGTTGATTGACAATGTTGTGTTGGTTTCATGTGTACAGCAAACTGATTCAGTTATACACACACACATACATACATATATTCTTTTTCAGATTCTTTTCCCATGTAGGTTATTACAAAATATTGAGTATAGTTCTCTGCACTATACAGTAGGTCCTTGTTGATTATCTATTTTATATATAGTAGTGTGGATCTGCTAATCCCAAATTCCTAATTTATCCCTCCCCCCCACCCTTTCCCCTTTGGTAACCATAAGTTTGTTTTCGAAGTCTGTGAGTCTGTTTCTGTTTTGTAAATAAGTTCATTTGTATCATTTTTTTAGATTCCACATATAAGCGATATCATACGATATTTGACTTTCTCTGTCTGACTTCAGTTAGTATGATAATCTCTATGTCCATCCATGTTGCTGCAAATGGCATTATTTCATTCTTTTTTATGACTGAGTAAAAGTGTGTATTTATACCACATCTTCTTTATCCATTCATCTGTTGATGGACATTTAGGTTGCTTCCGTGTCTTGGCTATTGTAAATAGTGCTGCAATGAACATGGGGGTGCATGTATCTTTTCAAAGTATGGTTTTCTCCAAATACATGCCCAGGAGTGGGATTGCTGGATCATGTGGTAGCTCTATTTTTAGTTTTTTAAGGAACCTCCATACTGTTCTCCATAGTGGCTGTACCAATTTACATTCCCACCAACAGTGTAGGAGGGTTTCCCTTTCTCCACACTCTCTCCAGCATTTATTGTTTGTAGACTTTTTGGTGATGACCATTCTGACTGGTGTGAGGTAATACCTCATTGTAGTTTATTTTTTTGAATTTTAGAATTTTATTTTTTTATACAGCAGGTTCTTATTAGTCATCCATTTTATACATATTAGTGTATATATGTTAATCCCAATCTCCCAATTCATCACGCCACCACCACCCCCGCCCCACCACTTTCCCCCCTTGGTGTCCATGTGTTTGTTCTCTACATCTCTGTCTCTATTTCTGCCCTGCAAACTGGTTCATCTGTACCATTTTTCTAGGTTCCACATATATGTGTTAATATATGATATTTGTTTTTCTCTTTCTGACTTACTCCACTCTGTATGACAGTCTCTAGATTCATCCATGTCTCTACAAATGACCCAAGACCCAATTTTGTTCCTTTTTATGACTGAGTAATATTCCATTGTATATATGTACCACAACTTCCTTATCCATTCATCTGTCGATGGGCATTTAGGTTGCTTCCATGACCTGGCTATTGTAAATAGTGCTGCAATGAACATTGGGGTGCATGTGTCTTTTTGAATTATGGTTTTCTCTGGGTATATGCCCAGTAGTGGGATTGCTGTGTCATATGGTAATTCTATTTTTAGTTTTTTAAGGAACCTTCATACTGTTCTCCATAGTGGCTGTATCAACTTACATTCCCACCAACAGTGCAAGAGTGTTCCCTTTTCTCCACACCCTCTCCAGCATTTGTTCTTTGTAGATTTTCTGATGATGCCCATTCTAACTGGTGTGAGGTGATACCTCATTGTAGTTTTGATTGGCATTTCTCTAATAATTAGTGATTTTGAGCAGCTTTTCATGTGCCTCTTGGCCATCTGTAATATCTTCTTTGGAGAAATGTCTGTTTAGGTCTTCTGCCCATTTTTGATTGTTTGTTTGTTTTCTTTGATATTGAGCTGCATGAACTGTTTATATATTTTGGAGATTAATCCCTTGTCGGTTGCATCGTTTGCAAATATTTTCTCCCATTGTGTAGGTTGTCTTTTTGTTTTGTTTATTGTTTCCTTTGCTGTGTAAAAGCTTTTAAGTTTCATTAGGTCCCATTTGTATATTTTTGTTTTTGTTTCCATTACTGTAGGAGACAGATCCAAAAAGATATTGCTGCAATTTATGTCAAAGAATGTCCTGTTGGACATTTTCTGTGTCATCACTGTACCAAACTCTTTTTTTTTTTTTAATTAATTTATTTATTCATTTATTTATGGCTGTGTTGGGTCTTCGTTTCTGCGCGAGGGCTTTCTCCAGTTGTGGCAAGTGGGGGCCACTCTTCATCGCGGTGCGCGGGCCTCTCACCATCGTGGCCTCTCTTGTTGCGGAGCACAGGCTCCAGACGCGCAGGCTCAGTAGTTGTGGCGCACGGGCCTAGTTGCTCCGCGGCATGTGGGATCCTCCCAGACCAGGGCTCGAACCTGTGTCCCCTGCACTGGCAGGCAGACTCTCAACCACTGCGCCACCAGGGAAACCCTATACCAAACTCTTATTACCTTATTTTCTTAAGGTTATGCTATTTTTTTAGTTGAAGTATAGTTGATGTAGAATATTATATGTTATAGGTGTACAATATAGTGATTGACCATTCTTAAAGGTTATACTCCGTTTATAGTTATTATAAAATATTGGCTCTGTTCCCTGTGCTGTACAATATATCCTTTTTGCTTATCTATTTTATACACAGTAGTTTGTACCTCTTAATCCCCTACCCCTGTATTGCCCCTCCCCACTGGTAATCACTAGTTTGTTCTCTATATCTGTGAGTCTGCATCTTTTCTTGTTATATTCACTATTTTGTTGTATTTTTTAGATTCCACCTGTAAGTTTGAGTCTCACAAGAACAATTTGAGATCATTCTTTTATTATCTCCATTTTACAGAGGCGGAGACTGAGGCTTAGAAGGCTTAGGTGGTTTGCCCACAGAATCATGCATGCAGCAGACTGGAGTCAAATCCATGTCTGGTTTCAGTGCCCTGGCTCTTAACTTGATGTTCTTTAAAATTGAGATACATTTCACATTATCATAAAATTCACCCTTTTAAAGTACACAATTTAGGGACTTCCCTGGTGGTCCAGTGGTAAAGAATCTACCTTCCAATGCAGGGAACGTGGGTTCGATCCCTGGTTGGGGAACTAAGATCCCACATGCCACGGGGCAACTAAGCCTGTGCGCCTCAACTACTGAGCCCGCGCGCCTCAACTAGAGAGCCCTCGTGCCTCAAACTACAGAGCCCACGCTCCCTGGAGGCGGCGCACCACAGCTAGAGAGAGAAAACCCACACTCCACAACTAGAGAGAAGCCCACGTGCCGCGACGAAGAGCCCACGTCCCGCAACTAAGACCCCACGTCCCGCACCTAAGACCCGACGCAGCCAACAATAAATAAATAAAGTATACAATTTAGTGTTTTTTACTATATTCAGAAAGGTGTGCAACTATCATCACTGTCTAACTTCAGGACATTTTCATCACCTCAAAAAGAAACCCCAAACCCACTAGTGGTCATTCCCCATTCTTCTCTCTCCCCCCTCCTCCTGCCAGCCAGCAGTCTACTTTCTGTCTCTATGGATTTTCCTGTTCTGGACGTTTTGTATAAATGCAGGCATACAGCATATGACCTTTTATGTCTGGCTTCTGTTTACTTAGCTTAATGTTTTCAAGGCCATCCATGTTATAGCAAGTATCAGCAGTTCATTCCTTTTTATGCCTGAATATTTCATTGTTTGGATATAGCACATTTTGTTTGTCCATTCACCAGTTATGGACATTTGAATTGTTTCTACTTTTTGGTGATGAATAATGCTGCTCGGACAGCACCAGTATGACTTAACTGGGCTTTTACTTGTTGAAAACTCTTGTCTTCTTCTCAAAATATGAAATAAAATACAGTAGTTGCTGAGGCAGTGTTTAGAAGGCTATCACAATATGGAGAGGCAGGCTCTCTGAGGGGACTTGTCCCTCGGAGATTCATTATTATTATTTTGATGACATTGTTCAGTGGCATGCAGTGTTGTTGTAAAGGCGTGAAACATTGAGTCTCAGCGTGTGGCTGGAGAGCACGTGGTTTACATAGTAATAACCGTACATTTCCATTTCTGTTGTCATCACTGCAATGCATTCAAGTGCTTTTTAAGTCTAATTTGATAAAAAACAAGTCATGGACTAGAGATGCTGTTCTCAGTGTCCTCTTTTTTCCATCAGTTGGGTATTTACTGCGGGTGGGTAGTTTACTTCTCTGTGGACGGGGCCAGGCTGCTTGCTGTTGACCTAGAGAGGAGGGCTGTGCTGTCTGGGGTCAGCCTCCTCCCCTGGTAATTTTTCAGTTAATGATATTTGGGCAGTGGTTGTTCTTTTGCTCTAACATATTTATAAAAAATAACAGAAACACGTTAGAGTTAAACGTTTATTCTCTTTACATGACTTGTTGAAGGCATGGACTGCTTCTCAGTGGTAAGTGATAGAAACCCAGCACCCAGCACTCCTGCCTCTGGGACCCTCACATAGACGCAGAGGATACCTTTGAATCTTGAGCAGTATACATAGGAACATTCGCTACAGTTGAACACACATACGCACAGCTAGGACCCAACAATTCCACTCCAGGTAAACATATGTATATGGAGAGTCTCCCAAAGACATACATATAAGAATGTTTATAGCAGCACTGTTTTCAAGACACAAGATACAGAACTACCCAAAAGCCCATCAATGGAAGAAGGAACTGTGGAATATTCATTCACACAATGGAACACTATACTGCAGTGAGAATGAAGAGAGTATAATAATTACAAGCAACAATGTGGAGGAAGCTCACAAATAAAATGTGGAGTGAAAGAAGCCAGGCGGAAAGGAATACATCCTCTTTGCTTCTGTGAACACAATATAAAGTTCAAAAATAGGCAAAACTAATCTGTGATGTTAAAAATCAGGACAGTGGTTACTCTTGGGGTGGGAGCGTGGGCGCTGTTTAGTGATCAGAAGGGGCGTGAGGGGGACTTCTGGGATACTGCCAATTTATTTCCTCGACTAAGGTGCTAGTCACACAGGTCTGTTCTGTTTTTGGAAGTTCAACATGCTGTACACCTATGATTTGTACACTTTTTTGTAAATCATACATTTTAAAATATAAAATGTAATATATACATATATAATTACACATTAATATATACATATACATAATTATTTTCAGGTTTTCCCCACCTCTAGTTTTCATTCTAAAAGAAAACATTGTTGGACTTCCCTGGTGGTGCAGTGGTTAAGCATCTGCCTGCCAACAGGGGACATGGGTCCGAGCCCTGGTCCGGGAAGATCCCACATGCCGCGGAGCAACTAAGCCCGTGCGCCACAACTACTGAGTCCGCACGCCACAACTACTGAAGCCCGTGTGCTCTAGGACCTGTGCTCTGCAACAAGAGAAGCCACCGCAATGAGAAGCCCGCGCACCACAGCGAAGAGCAGCCCCCGCTCGCTGCAACTAGAGAAGCATGCGCGCAGCAACGAAGACCCAACGGAGCCAAAAACAAATACATTTTAAAAAATAAAACATATTTTTTAAAAAGTTGTTAAACAGGATACAGACTATCAGAAGGAATCCTTGGGTTAATTCAACAAATTCTGATGAGCAGAGACTGGGCGGGCTGGATGGTGTCTAGCTTGGGCAGGACTGGGAGTTGAGAGGGTTGGAGCAGCACTCCTTCCCCATCAGCCACTGCGTCCTCACAGGGGGTGCTCACTGTCTTTTCACATTGTCTCTCCTCCTTTGTTCCCCGCTCCCGCCTCCCCACCTTTCCCCTTCTTTTTTTCTCTGTTGCCTTCCCCCCACCATGCTCCTTGTTTGGACATTGACTGGACACAAATGATCATCGAAGAGGGGATCTGCCTGAAATTGGAGACCACGCCATACTGTCTTCACCTAGGGTTTTGGGAGAGCCCCCTGGAGAAGGGCTGTCGGGAAAGGAATAGTTACTCAGGAGAGGGTCTGTGGATTCTCCCCAGGGACTGGCTCCCAGTTCCCCGAGAGCAAGGAAGAGCTAAGCCCGAGAGCGAAAGCTCCACCGCTGACCATAACGAGTCCAGACTCAGGCTTTGCTGGAGAGAGAGCACGACCCCGTGCTCTGAGAAACCATCAGAAGG
This sequence comes from Eschrichtius robustus, assembly GCF_028021215.1. Taxonomy (NCBI): domain Eukaryota; kingdom Metazoa; phylum Chordata; class Mammalia; order Artiodactyla; family Eschrichtiidae; genus Eschrichtius; species Eschrichtius robustus. Next base: position 68,541,192 of record NC_090832.1, on the reverse strand, counting down.
GGGAGGGCACAGGCTTCACCAGGGCCCTTCCGCAGAGGGGCTCACGCTGTGTGTAATTCCTCAGGTCACCCGTCTCCTGAAGACTGCTGAAGTTCAACTAATTCAATATAGTTTCATTGTGGAAATAATTTGACAATCATAATGAGAAAATCCTGCGACATAACTATTTTAAGATTGTTTGAAACTCTTGGGAGTGAGTATCTCTGGGGCTAATTCTGGGCGTATAATAAGCAAGTCAAGGTCACTGTCATTCCCGCTGCCTTCACTGTAAGAACCTCTTCTCCTTGTAAAGAGGCGGCAGAATTTTAATTTCGAATAATGCACCATAACTGACGATGTTGACAGTGTGGCGTGTTTATCATGTGATAGAATTATGGGAGAGAATGTCGTGGACCAAACTTGTTCATGGTTCATCTGTGACTAAAACTTAAAATATGGACAGTCACCAATTGGAGAGAAAGTCTTAGCTGAGAAATAACCAGAAATAACCGGGGCGAGGGAGAGGCTGGTGTAAGGGAAGCTGAGTTCCAGCGGGGCCTTCCCGGGAAGCCTGTGTCTCCTCCTAGGTCCTCACCTCCCTGGGGGTTGGGGTCCGCCAGGTGGGCTGCATCTTCCTGAGCCGTAGACTGTGCACGCACGTGTGTGACCGTTGGTATATATGGACACGAGGACAGGGACAGAACCGCAGAGCCTCCTGGCTGGCGGCTCTACTTGAAGTCCTAATTCCCTTCCTCTGCAGGGAGGGACACTTAACGCCCAGCAAAGCTCTGTGCTGGAGCCAAACGCTGCATCATGCTGCGTGCTGGGCAAGGCCAAGGGACCAGAGCCTCCTTGGGGCAGCCCCTAGGAGCTCTAAAGAGAGGTAAAGGTGTAAGAGATGCAGGAAGGATTCAGAAATCTAATTAGAGTTTAGCCTCCCGTAGACTTGATATCATACATGCACACGTGCACACCTACTATTGCCTGAGCGCTTACTCTGTGCAAGCGCTGTGCTAAGTGCTTGGTGTCCACTCCCACAGGGAGTCCTTTTAGCTGCCCTATGAAGTCAGTAGCTACCATTATTAGCCCCATTTTACAGTCGAGGACGTTACGGCCCAAGGAAGTTGTATAACCTGCCCAGGGTCCTGGAGCACGCTCTGTGGTGGAGGGTTTTAATAGACCCTCTTCTCCTCTTGCTTCTCCCCAGTCCTGCCTCTGCCAGGAGGAACTGGAAGGGAATAGAGATGAGGGGTCCAGGCGTGTAGCTTCTGCAGGCAGTGGTGTGTACATAATACGGGCATTGCCGGACCACTGGTGTCTCCTCTTGTAGGCGATGGGCAGTGTTACCATCAAATCACATCTAACCTAGACGTGCTTGCTGAAAGCTGTAGCTTTTAAAAAGAGTTATTGTGCACCCCAATGTTCGTTGCAACACTGTTTACGATAGCCAAGACATGGAGGCAGCCTAAAAGCAACATGGAAGCAACAGATGAATGGATGTAGAAGATGTGGTACATATACAGTGGAATATTACCCAGCCACTAAAACGAATGAAATAATGCCATTTGCAGCAACATGGATGGACCTGGAGATTATCATACTAAGCGAACTAGGTCAGACAAAGACAAATACCATATGATATCACTTACATGTGGAATCTTAAAAAAAAAAATGATACAAGTGACCTTATTTACAAAACAGAAACAGACTTACAGACTTAGAGGATGAATTTATTGGGGGGAGGAATAGATTGGGAGTTTGGGATAGACATGTACACGCTGCTGTATTTAAAATAGATAACCAACAAGGACCTACTGTATAGCACAGGGAACTCTGCTCAATATTCTGTAATAACCTAAATGGGAGAAGAATTTGAAAAAGAATAGATGCATGTGTATGTATAAATGAATCGCTTTGCTGTACACCTGAAACTAACACAACATTGTTAATTAACCATACTCCAATATAAAATAAAAAGAATAAAAAAGAGTTATTGGACACTAGTATATAAAGTAGATAACCAACAAGGACCTACTGTATAGCACAGGGAACTATACTCAATATTTTGTAAAAACCTATAAGGGAAAAGAATCTGAAAAAGTGTGTGTGTGTGTGTGTGTGTGTGTGTGTATAACTGAATCACTGCTGTACACCTGAAACTAACACTACATTGTAAGTCAACTATACTTCAGTAAAAAAAGTAAATAAAAATAAAAGTTAATGGAGAAAGCCATGTGGGTTAGGGGAGATGGGGGTGAGAGAAGGGTGGCATGCATCATAGCATCTGGAGTTTCTAGTATCAGACAGACATTATGGTAAGAAATACTTCATTGGCAGCGCGACTGAATAAAATGGGACCCCTGTGATGAAAACCTGCTCCAGCAGAGGTAAAAACAACCATTTCTGGAGGATCAGGTAGCAGACATTGATAGGCAGAATCAATCAGTATGTGGCTGGGGGAGTTTGAGTGGTTTCTCAAGTCGTGGACATGAGAGAAGGCCTCTGTCCTCTGAGGAATATTGTGGAGGAAATACGCTGAAAAACAAATTATAGTGGCAAGTCACAGTTGGTGTTTACTTCTGAGTAGATGACACTCCTGTTAATCCCAGACTTCCCTTTGCCTTATTTGGGATTGTGTTTGCGGGGTTACATTCGGACACACTTAATTCCCGGCCAGCAGAGCAACTTCATGTTTTGTCTTTCTTGTGTGCAGAATCGGAAACGGACAGCCCGACGTGGCTTCCTCTCAGTTCTGCGGTGTTTCCTGTAGGGAGGCTGCCGAGTATTCAGCCTGAGTCGGCTGCCAGCTGGAGAGACCCCAGTGAGGTGGTGTCCGTCAGAGGAGCCATTGATCCTCCTGGCATCATACCATCTCCTTCCTGGAGGAATGCGTGAAGGATGTTTTATAGGAATATGTTGTCAGTAAAACACTCTCCGCCCCTGGAACGTGACTGTCCCTCAGACAGCAGTGAGGGACCCCTTGGTTACAACAGCATTTACAAGTGTTGAAGTGACATAATGGAGTTCTGGCTTTTGGCCAGGAAGGTGTGGGGATGTGTGAGTGACTTTAAAAAGGATTGTAAGTGACCCAGACAGGTCAGTGATAAAGAGTTATTGAGCATCCATTACGTATAAGGCGTCTGTACTCGTTTCCTGTGGCCACTGTAACAAATTACCACAAACTAAGTGGTTTAAAACAACAGAAATTTATTCTCCCATGTTCTGGAGGTCTGAAGTCTGAAATCAAGGTGTCAGCTGGGCTGTACTCCCTCTGGAGGCTGTAGAAAACAATCCTTTCTTGCCTCTTCCATCCTCTGGTGGCGCCAGGTGTTCCTTGGCATGTGGCCACATCCCTCCTGTCTCTGCCTCTGGGGTCACGTGTTCTCCTCTTCTTCTGTCTTAAAACTCTCTCTGCTTCTTTTATAAAGATGCATGTGGTAAAGCAACTATACTCCAATAAAGATGTTTAAAAAATTTAAAAATAAAAAAAAAATAAAAGAGCATCCCTGAAAGAAAAAAAGAAAAAAAACTAAAAGAGCATCCCTGAAAAAAAAAAAAAAAAAAAAAGATGCATGGGATTGCATTTAGGACCCACCCAGATAATCCAGGATAAGGTTCTCCTCTCAGGATCCTTAACATAATTACATCTTTCGTCATATAAATTAATACTCACAGGTTCTGGGGATTCAGACGTGGACATATCCTTTTGGGGGCCACCATTCAGCTCACTACAGCATTCACTGATGTATTTGGACACATGGAAAAATAAGAGTGGGTACTTGCTCTGTAGGAGTCTATAATCCACTGGATAGTCAGGTGTATTTATTTATTCAGCAAGCATTTATTGTTCATATGCCATATGCCAGGCTATGTTCTTGCATCGGATTTACACAGCTGGAATGAGACACAACCCCTTACTGGGGAGCTGAGTCTGAGAAGAAAGACATTGAAAATGAGGATAACCCTAAAGAACCTCAGTCTCGTAGTCTAGTGTTTGTTTGGAGATAGTCAAAGCACAATCCAAAGACCAAAAGTAATTTTTAAAGGAATAGTAATCATTTACTTATCAAAAAATTTAAAAGAAACCCAACTCATAAACTCCCAGAAACAATTTTCATATCCCCTTTTCTCTCTCTAATTCTCTCACATTCCATAGGGTTCAGAAGCCCATTGTTTACCATCACCCCCCCCCCCCCCCCGGAAACACTTGTTCTATTTTCCATCCTGCACGGCGCTTCTTTCTCTCCCTCCCAGCTCTTTGTTATATAGATTAGCTTAGCTTCCCTTGACAAGTCAGCCTTCTTTCCCATCTTTCTTGCCTGTCCTCTAATTCTGCATCCTAAAATACAGAAGCTTCTCTGGCTAGGGCAGTCCCCTTACAAGAGGAGGTGAATGGAGAAGGCTTTTAATCAGAAGGTAGGAAGAGAGGCCAAGAACACTGACATTGCACACGTGCAGTCTGGTTTGGTAAATACTAGGAAGGATTTCAAAGAATACAGTTTGTTACGGCTTTATTCAATCTTTGCAACAACCCAGTGGGTAAAAACTGTTGTTCTTCCTGTTTTATATGCAAGGACAGGAGCTTAGATTCATTAAGTACATTGCCCAAAGTAAGTGACTGAGTTGGGATTTCATTTCAGGGTACCTGGGATTTTGGCCTTGGGTACCTGGAGGGTGGAACAGCATTGGAGAAGGACACCTTGAATCAGGTTGGAAGGAATAGAAGGAGTTTGGAAAAGATCTAAAGATCATTCTAAGCAAAAATGACAGGATGGTGCTTCCAAGGTGTCCTGAGCACCCTTGTGGCCAAGCGAGGGTGCAGGATGGGTGGGCAGATGGGGTATCAGAAGAAGAGGTGGTGGGGATGAGCTGAGACCAGACCACGCGTGGGTTTGTGTATTGCTGGACTTTGTGCTGGGGGAATGTGAGTCATTGAGGGTTATAGGCAGAGGAAAAACACTATCACATTTGTGCTGTGCAAAGAGCATTCTGATATCAGTGATCACATACACTGAGGTAGGGGAGGGAACTGAGGCATGGAGACCAACATGGCAGAACGGCTTCTACATGCAAACTTCAGTCCTATGAACAGAGCCTCCAAGCCCCCTGGATGGTCCATTCACATGAAACACGCTTTGTTAAGAAGCACAGAGGAAGAGAGGTCCACAGACAAAGGCAAAATAATCGGTACCAAAGGCCCAGGTGCCGCCCCCCAGCAAACCACCACCTGGCAGATAGGCACGGTGTTGATGGCCCCTCCTGCATTGTAGCTCGGCTGTCTGTGCTCCAGCTTTGCCATCTTGAAACGAGCTGGAGGAGAAGGCTGTTTCTCATGACTCCCTTTCTTCTAACACTGACATATCAGAAGGTGGAACTTAACCTGTTATTGGCTCAGTGGTCTCTAAGAAGAGAGAGAATTTAACCACTGTTGGCTCAACAGCTGTCTTTCCTGAGAGTCAAGTTTAAGAAATCCCAGCAGCTCTCTGTCTGGCCAGGTTGTGGTGACCTCTACAAAGTTGTCTTTTATTGAAGATACATTTCAGGCCAATGTATACTCACCATCTGAATCCTGAACATTAGTCTGGCCTTGGCTTCTATCATTTCCTAGGCAAAAACTCATCTGCAGAGGCAGATTCTATGATGCAAGCTGAAACCTACGTCACCTCTCTCATCCCAACTCTAAGTTTAGAAGAATTTCAGGAAACATGTTCAGTGTCCAGTTGGAGACCACTGCAACAGTTCAGGTAAGGATTGCTGACAGCCTGAACGAAGGCAGTGGCAGTGCAGCTAGAGAAGAGAGAACAGATCAAGGAACGTTGAAGCAGTAAACCATACAACCGTGCTTAATATTTACTGAGCACTTTCTACCTGCTAGGCTTGTATAGCCTGTGTATTATCTCGTTCAATCTTTGCAACAATCCAGTGAGGTAGGAGTTGTTATTCTCTCTGTTTTACACATGAGGAAGCAGGCTTAGAGTCATTAGGAAATTTGCCCATGTTAAGTGGCAGAGCTGGGATTTGAGCCCGGGCAATCTGACTTCAGAGCTTGTATTTTATTTTATTTATTATTTTTTAAAAGATTTTTAAATTATTTTTATTTGTTTTATTTTTAGTTTTGGCTGCCTCGGGTCTTAGTTGCGGCACATGGGGGATCTTCTTTGAGGCACGTGGGCTCTTCGTTCTGGTGCGCAGGCTTCTCTCTAGTTGCGGCACGTGGGTTTTCTCTTTCTAGTTGTGGCGCACAGGATCCAGAGTGCGTGGTCTCTGTAGTTTGCGGCATGTGGGCTCTAGTTGAGGCGTGTGAGCTCAGTAGTTGTGGCCGGCGGGCTTAGTTGCCCTGCGGCATGTGGGATCTTCGTTTTCTGACCAGGGATCGAACCCGCATTCCCTGCATTATAAGGCGGATTCTTTACCACTGGACCACCAGGGAAGTCCCCTCAGAGCTTGCATTTTAAATCTCTATGTTTTACTGTCTCAAATCAGGAGGATTTGGTAAATTATTGAATGTGGAGGTGGGGAAAGGAGAATAAGAGGAAGGAGAGGAGTGTTCCAGGTGAGGGAAAGAGGCAGACAGATGAAAGATGGAGCCCCTCACCAAGATGGAAACACAGGGAAAGGAACGGGTTTAGAAAGAAGGTTGGTGACTTGGCTGTGAACATGTTGATAGGCGACATCCGAGTAAGATGTCTGTTAAATGGTTGGGTGTTTAAAAAATGGAGTTTTAGAGAGAGTGATTGAGGCTAAAGAAGATTTGGAGCAATTCGTATCTAGGCAGCAGAGGAGTGTGTGGACAGCAGGTATGGAGGATATGTATGTACTGAGATCTTCTAGGGAAGAAAATGAGCAGAGACAACAACATGGTATAGAATCTCAGGGACCTGCAACATTTAAGGGACCAGTGAAAGAAGAGCCCTTGGATGAGAGAAAGAGATAGTCCAAGGGATGGTAGGAGCATGAGGAGAGAGTGGGTCACAGAAACCAGAGGAGGAGGAAGTGTGATGAGGGAGGGACGGTAGCAGTGCCTAATGCAACAGAGAAATCATGTATGGTAAGAACTGAAGGTTACCATTGTGTTTGGCAACTAGGTCAATGTAAAACCAGCTGGTTACAATGCAAAATGTTATAGCCACTTTGGAAGGGAATAAAGCAGTTTCTTACAAAGCTACACATTGTCCTACAGTACGATTCAGCAATTGTATTCCTTGGTATTTACCAAAATGAGATAAAACTTATGTACACACAAAAACCTGCACATGGGTGTGTTTTTTTTAAGGTATTTTTTACTTTTTAAAAAAAAATTATTTATTTTTGGCTGCATTGGGTCTTTGTTGCTGCGCCTGGGCTTTCTCTAGTTGCGGCGAGCGTGGGCTACTCTTCGTTGCGTTGCACGGGCTTCTCATTGCGGTGGCTTCTCTTGTTGCAGAGCTCGGGCTTTAGGCCTGCGGGTTTCAGTAGTTGTGGCTCGGGGGCTCTAGAGCGCATGCTCAGTAGTTGTGGCTCACGGGCTTAGTTGCTCCGCGGCATGTGGGATCTTCCTGGACCAGGGCTCGAACCCGTGTCCCCTGCATTGGCAGGTGGATTCTTAACCACTACACCACCAGGGAAGCCCTGCACATGGGGTTTTTTTTAATTGAAATCTAGTTGACATACAATATTGTGTTACTTTTGTGAACTGCACAGTGATTCAACGTTTACATACATTATGAAATGATCGCCACGATAAGTGTAGAAACCATCTGTCCCCGTACAAAGTTATTAGAGTATTATCGATGATATTCCTTATGCTGTATATTACATCCCTGTGGCTTATTTACACATGGATGTTTATAGCAGCTTTATTCATAATTGCCAAAACTTGCAAGCAACCAACATGTCTTTTATTTATTTATTTATTTATTTGAAATTTTTAGTTTTATTTAATTTATTTTTTTATACAGCAGGTACTTTTGAGTTATCCATTTTATGAATATTAGTGTATATATGTCAATCCCAATCTCCCAATTCATCACACCACCAGCCCCCCCGCCACTTTCCCCACTTGGTACCATATGTTTGTTCTCTACATCTGTGTCTCAATATCTGCCCTGTACACCGGTTCATCTGTACCATTTTTCTAGGTTCCACATATATGTGTTAATATATGATATTTGTTTTTCTCTTTCTGACAGTCTCTAGATCCATCCACGTCTCTACAAATGACCCAATTTCGTTCCTTTTTATGGCTGAGTAATATTCCATTCTATATATGTGCCACATCTTCTTTATCCATTCATCTGTCGATGGACATTTAGGTTGCTTCCATGACCTGGCTATTGTAAATAGTGCTGCAATGAACATTGGGGTGCATGTGTCTTTTTGAATTATGGTTTTTCTCTGGGTATATGCCCAGTAGTGGGATTGCTGGGTCATATGGTAATTCTATTTTCAGTTTTTTAAGTAACCTCCATACTGTTCTCCATAGTGGCTGTATCAATTTACACTCGCACCAACAGTGCAAGAGGGTTCCCTTTTCTCCACACCCTCTCCAGCATATGTTGTTTGTAGATTTTCTGATGATGCCCATTCTAACTGGTGTGAGGTGATACCTCATTGTAGTTTTGATTTGCATTTCTCTAATAATTAGTGATGTTGAGCAGCTTTTCATGTGCTTCTTGGCCATCTGTATGTCTTCACTGGAGAAATGTCTATTTAGGTCTTCTGCCCACTTTTGGATTGGGTTGTTTGTTTTTTTAATATTGAGCTGAATGAGCTGTTTATATATTTTGGAGATTAATCCTTTGTCCCTTGATTCATTTGCAAATATTTTCTCCCATTCTGAGGGTTGTCTTTTTGTCTTGTTTGTAGTTTCCTTTGCTTTGCAAAAGCGTTTAAGATTCATTAGGCCCCATTTGTTTATTTTTGTTTTTATTTCCATTACTCTAGGAGGTGGATCAAAAAAGATCTTGCTGTGATTTACGTCAAAGAGTGTTCTTCCTATGTTTTCCTCTAAGAGTTTAATAGTGTCCGGTCTTGCATTTAGGTCTCTAACCAATTTTGAGTTTATTTTTGTGTATGGTGTTAGGGAGTGTTCTAATTTCATTCTTTTACGTGTAGCTGTCCAGTTTTCCCAGCACCACTTATTTAAGAGGCTGTCTTTTCTCCATTGTGTATCCTTGCCTCCTTTGTCATAGATTAGTTGACCATAGGTGCGTGGGTTTATCTCTGGGCTTCCCATCCTGTTCCATTGATCTATATTTCTGTTTTTGTGCCAGTACCATATTGTCTTGATTACCGTAGCTTTGTAGTATAGTCTGAAGTCAGGGAGTCTGATTCCTCCAGCTCCATTTTTTTCCCTCGAGAACGCTTTGGCTATTCGGGGTGTTTTGTGTCTCCATACAAATTTTAAGATTTTTTTGTTCTAGTTCTGTAAAAAATGCCATTGGTAATTTGATAGGGATTGCACTGAATCTGTAGATTGCTTTGGGTAATATAGTCATTTTCACAATATTGATTCTTCCAATCCAAGAATGTGGTGTATCTCTCCATCTGTTTGTATCATCTTTAATTCCTTTCATCAGTGTCTTAGAGTTTTCTGCATACAGATCTTTTCTCTCCCTAGGTAGGTTTATTCCTAGGTATTTTATTCTTTTTGTTGCAATGGTAAATGGAAGTGTTTCCTTAATCTCTCTTTCAGATTTTTCATCATTAGTGTATAGGAATGCAAGAGATTTCTGTACATGAATTTTGTATCCTGCAACTTCACCAAATTCATTGATTAGCTCTTGTAGTTTTCTGGTGGCATCTTTAGGATTCTCTATGTATAGTATCATGTCATCTGCAAAGAGTGACAGCTTTACTTCTTCTTTTCCAATTTGGATTCCTTTTATTTCTTTTTCTTCTCTGATTGCCATGGCTAGGACTTCCAAAACTATGTTGAATAATAGTGGTGAGAGTGGACATCCTTGTCTTGTTTCTGGTCTTAGAGGAAATGCTTTCAGTTTTTCACCATTGAGAATGATGTTTGCTGTGGGTTTGTCATATATGGCCTTTGTTATGTTGAGGTAGGTTCCCTCTATGCCCACTTTCTGGAGAGTTTTTATCATAAATGGGTGTTGAATTTTGTCAGAAGCTTTTTCTGCATCTATTGAGATGATCATATGGTTTTTCTTCTTCAATTTGTTAATATGGTGTATCACATTGATTGATTTGCGTATATTGGAGAATCCTTGCAACCCTGGGATAAATCCCACTTGATCATGGTGTATGATCCTTTTAATGTGTTGTTGGATTCTGTTTGCTAGTATTTTGTTGAGGAGTTTTGCATCTCTGTTCATGAGTGATATTGGTCTGTAATTTTCTTTTTTTGTAGTATCTTTGCTGGTTTTGGTATCAGGGTGATGGTGGCCTCATAGAATGAGTATGGGAGTGTTCCTTCCTCTGCAATTCTTTGGAAGAGTTTGAGAAGGATGGGTGTTAGCTCTTCTCTAAATGTTTGGTAGAATTCACCTGTGAAGCCGTCTGGTCCTGGACTTTTGTTTGTTGGAAGATTTTTATTCACAGTTTCAATTTCATTACTTGTAATTGGTCTGTTCATATTTTCTATTTCTTCCTGGTTCAGTCTTGGAAGGTTATACCTTTCTAAGAATTTGTCCATTTCTTCCAGGTTGTCCATTTTATTGGCATAGAGTTGCTTGTAGTAGTCTCTTAGGATGCTTTGTATTTCTGCGGTGTCTGTTGTAACTTCTCCAGTTTCATTTCTAATTTTATTGATTTGAGTCTTCTCACTCTTTTTCGTGATGAGTCTGGCTAATGGCTTATCAACTTTGTTTATCTTCTCAAAGAACCAGCTTTTAGTTTTATTGATCTTTGCTATTGTTTTCTTTGTTTCTATTTCATTTATTTCCGCTCTGATCTTTATGATTGCTTTCCTTCTGCTAACTTTGGGCTTTGTTTGTTCTTCTTTCTCTAGTTCCTTTAGGTGTAAGGTTAGATTGTTTATTTGCGATTTTTCTTGTTTTTTGAGGTAGGCTTGTATAGCTATAAACTTCCCTCTTAGAACTGCTTTTGCTGCATCCCATAGGTTTTGGATCGTCGTGTTTTCATTGTCATTTGTCTCTAGGTATTTTTTGATTTCCTCTTTGATTTCTTCAGTGCTCTCTTGGTTATTTAGTAACGTATTGTTTAGCCTCCATGTGTTTGTGTTTTTTACGTTTTTTTCCCTGTAATTCATTTCTAATCTCATAGCGTTGTGGTCAGAAAAGATGCTTGATATGATTTCAATTTTCTTAAATTTACTGAGGCTTGATTTGTGACCCAAGATGTGATCTATCCTGGAGAATGTTCCGTGCGCACTTGAGAAGAACGTGTAATCTGCTGTCTTTGGATGGAATGTCCTATAAATATCAATTAAATCTATCTGGTCTATTGTGTCATTTAAAGATTGTGTTTTCTTATTAATTTTCTGTTTGGATGATCTGTCCATTGGTGTAAGTGAAGTGAAATCCCCCACTATTATTGTGTTACCGTCAATTTCCTCTTTTATACCTCTTAGCAGTTGCCTTATGTATTGAGGTGCTCCTATGTTGGGTGCGTATATATTTATAATTGTTATATCTTCTTCTTGGATTGATCCCTTGATCATTATGTAGTGTCCTTCCTTGTCTCTTGTAACATTCTTTATTTTAAAGTCTATTTTATCTGATATGAGTATAGCTACTCCAGCTTTCTTTTGATTTCCATTTGCATGGAATATCTTTTTCCATCCCCTCACTTTCAGTCTATATGTGTCCCTAGGTCTGAAGTGGGTCTCTTGTAGACAGCATATATATGGGTCTTGTTTTTGTATCCATTCAGCGAGCCTGTGTCTTTTGGTTGGAGCATTTAATCCATTCACGTTTAAGGTAATTATCGATATGTATGTTCCTATGACCATTTTCTTAATTGTTTTGGGTTTGTTTTTGTAGGTCCTTTTCTCCCCTTGTGTTTCCCACTTAGAGAAGTTCCTTTAGCATTTGTTGTAGAGCTGGTTTGGTGGTGCTGAATTCTCTTAGCTTTTGCTTGTGTGTAAAGCTTTTGATTTCTCCATCGAATCTGAATGAGATCCTTGCCGGGTAGAGTAATCTTGGTTGTAGGTTCTTCCCTTTCATCACTTTAAATATGTCATGCCACTCCCTTCTGGCTTGTAGAGTTTCTGTTGAGAAATCAGCTGTTAACCTTATGCGAGTTCCCTTGTATGTTATTTGTCGTTTTTCCCTTGCTGCTTTCAATAATTTGTTTTGTCTTTAATTTCTGCCAATTTCATTACTATGTGTCTCGGCGTGTTTCTCCTTGGGTTTATCCTCTATGGGACTCTCACACTTCCTGGACTTGGGTGGCTATTTCCTTTCCCATGGTAGGGAAGTTTTTGACTATAGTCTCTTCAAATATTTTCTTGGGTCCTTTCTCTCTCTTCTCTCCTTCTGGGACCCCTATAATGCGAATGTTGTTGCGTTTAATGTTTTCCCAGAGGTCTCTTAGTCTCTCTTCATTTCTTTTCATTCTTTTTTCTTTATTCTGTTCCGCTGCAGTGAATTCCACCATTCTGTCTTCCAGGTCACTTATCCGTTCTTCTGCCTCTGTTATTCTGCTGTTGATTCCTTCTAGTGTATTTTTCATTTCAGTTATTGTATTGGTCATCTCTGTTTGTTTGTTCTTTAGTTCTTCTAGGTCTTTGTTAAACATTTCTTGCATCTTCTAGATCTTTGCCTCCATTCTTTTTCCAAGGTCCTGGATCATCTTCACTATCATTATTCTGAATTCTTTTTCTGGAAGGTTGCCTATCTCCACTTCATTTAGGTGTTTTTCTGGGGTTTTATCTTGTTCCTTCATCTGGTACATAACCCTCTGCCTTTTCATCTTGTCTATCTTTCTATGAATGTGGTTTTCGTTCCACAAGCTGCAGAATTGTAGTTCTTCTTGCTTCTGCTGTCTGCCCTCTGGTGAATGAGGCTATCTAAGAGGCTTGTGCAAGATTCCTGATGGGAGGGACTGGTGGTGGGCAGAGCTCAGTAAAACTTTAATCCGCTTGTCTGCTGATGGGTGGGGCCGGGTTCCCTCCCTGTTGTTTGTTTGGCTTGAGGTGACCCAACACTGGAGCCTACCCAGGCTCTTTGGTGGGGCTAATGGTGGACTCTGGGAGGGCTCACGCCAAGGAGTACTTCCCAGAACTTCTGCTGCCAGTGTCCTTGTCCTCACGGTGAGACACAGCCACCCCCCGCCTCTGCAGGAGACCCTCCAACACTGGCAGGTAGGTCTGGTTCAGTCTCCTATGGGGTCACTCTCCTTCCCCCTGGGTCCTGATGTGCATACTACTTTGTGTGTGCCCTCCAAGAGTGGAGTCTCTGTTGCCCCCAGTCCTGTCAAAGTCCTGCAATCAAATCCTGCTAGCCTTCAAAATCTGATTTTGTAGTAATTCCTCCTCCTGTTGCCGGACACCCAGGTTGGGAAGCCTGACGTGGGGCTCAGAACCTTCACTCCAGTGGGTGGACTTCTGTGATATAAGTGTTCTCCAGTTTGTGAGTCACCCACCCAGCAGTTATGGGATTTGATATTATTGTGATTGCGCCCCTCCTACCATCTCATTGTGGCTTCTCCTTTGTCTGTGGATGTGGGGTATCTTTTTTGGTGAGTTCCAGTGTCTTCCTGTCGATGATTGTTAAGCAGTTAGTTGTGATTCCGGTGCTCTCGCAAGAGGGAGTGAGAGCGCATCCTTCTACTCCGCCATCTTGAACCAGTCTCCAACATGTCCTTTAACAGGTGAATAGATAAACCCTGGTACGTCCATACAATGGAATGTTATTCAACACTAAAAAAAAAAAAGAGCTATCAAGCCATGAAAAGACATGGAGGAATCTTAAATGCATTTTACTAAGTGAAAAAAGCTGGCCTGGAAAAGCAACGTATTATATGACTCCAACTATATAACATTCTGGAAAAGGCAAAACGTTAGAGACAGTAAAACGATCAGTGGTTGTCAGGGGTTGGGGGAGAGGGAGGGATGAATGGGTGGAGCATTAGGCCAGTGAAGCTATTGCGTATGATACTATAGTGATAGATACATGCCATTATACATTTGTGCAGAACCGAGGAACTGTACAACACAGAGTGAACCGTATGCAGACCATGAGCTCTAGTTAATGGTAATGTATCTATATTGACTCATCAGTTACAGCATATGTATCACACTAAAACAAGATGTTAATAATAGGGGACACTATGTTGGGTGTGAGGGCAGGAGTATGGGTGAAGAGGTATAAGGAACCTCTTTATACTTTCTGCTCAATTTTTCTGTAAACCTAAAACTGCTCTAAAAAATAAAGTCTAGGGCTTCCTTGGTGGCACAGTGGTTAAGAATCTGCCTGCCAATGCAGGGGACACGGGTTCAAGCCCGGGTCCGGGAAGATCCCACATGCCGCAGAGCAACTAAGCCCATGCACCCCAACTACTGAGCCTGCGCTCTAGAGCCCACAAGCCACAACTACGGAAGCCCGCACATGTAGAGCCCGTGCTCTGCAAGAAGAGAAGCAACCACAGTGAGAAGCCCACACACTGCCACGAAGAGTAGCCCCTGCTCGCTGCAACTAGAGAAAGCCACACACAGCAATGAAGACCCAACGCAGCCAAAAATAAATTAAAAAAATTTTTAAAAATAAATAAATTTATTAAAAAAATAAAGTCTATTAAGTAAAATAAAAAGAAAGAAGGATAGAAGAAAGGAAGGAATAAAAGAAGAAGTAAAGGAAGGAAGGAAGAGAAAGCTGTGTACATACAATCTTGAAAGTGTAGCATGAACCCATAATTATGACTAATCCAATTCTGTGTGTTTGAGTTCCAAGTAGTACACAAATCTGACTAGTCTCTCTTCTTACCAACATTTAGGATTCCCCATCACAAGTGCAAGATACAGTCCAAAGTCTTTGGCATGATGTGAAAATTTTTCCGCAGCCTGACTTTGCAACATCATCTCTGGTCTTTGCCCACATATTATAAGCTCCAGCTGCCAAAGTCTCTTTGCTCCTCTTTCCTACCCTTCCAGACTACTTTGCCTTTGCTCTTGCTATTTCCTCTGCCTATGTCCTCCCCCACTTCTCTATCTAGCAAAATCCTCCAGTCCTCCAAGACCCAGCTCAAATGTGACCTTCTCTGTAAGAACATTCCTGACCTGCTTTCACCCCAGCACACCAAGCAAGAAAGCTCTCTCACCCAGTTTCCATAGTTCTTTGTGCCCATCTCTTCAATAAATGCTTAATACACCACAGAATCAACAACCACAGCATCAGCAACGGTTTAGTAGGAAAATTAGGGGCAGAAAGAAGCCAGATCAAAGCAGATTGAAGGAGTGGGTAGGAGATGAGATATGGATACATGGCAGGTGGGCTACTCTCTGGGGATTGGTTTTATTGTCATTTGGTATTGCTTGTTTAGGTTTATATTTAGCATTTGTGGTTTTACCCAACAGAAGTTAAGGATAGTGAAAGGAAAATTCCAGGGGCGACTGTGGTGCTGTCCAGTGCTTGGGTGCTGGTGGACTTGAGATCAGTAATTCTTCTGATCCCAGGAGCTGGGATCGTCCTCAATTTTGGGGAGGAAGTGAAAGGGAAGAATGAAAAAATCCCCCATTTGTTATCTCTTGAAGTTTCTGCAGCCATAGCCTGCTTTAACTTTGAGGAAAGGAAAAAGCCTAGTTGACTGGGTTCGTATCTTCTCTATTTCTTATGGGATCTACAGACTCCTGAAGACCAATTAATGATTAGAAAAAGCAATTGATGATTAGATTTTCTAGCATCCACTGAACAGACATTAAAGGCTAGGTATGTTCTGGGAACTATGCCAGGCACTGGAGATACAAGATAAACAAAATAGGGTTCCTGCCCTCAAGGAGTTCAGTGTAACCAGGAAGACCAACCTTGAGCTCATGCCAGCAAATTACACTGTGAGGGAAGCTCGGGTCTTAGTCACCAGGGCTGCCATAACAAGATACCGTAGACTGGGTGGTTTCAATGGCAGGAATTTATTTTCTCACAGTTCTGAAGGCTGGAAGCCCCGGATTAAGGTCCAGCAGAGTTTGGTTTCTGATAAGGATTCTCTTCTTGGCTTGCAGATGACCACTTTCTCGCTATGTCCTCACATGGCCTTTCCTGTGAACGTGGCTCGGAGGTGAGGGTGCAGGTGTGAAAAGAGGGGGCTGGGGAAGAGAGTGAGCAGGGGGGCTCTTTGGTGTCTCTCCTTATAAGGACACTAACCCTATCAGATCAGGGCCCCACCCTTAGAACCTCGTTTTACCTTAACTACCTCCTAAAGGCCCTGTTTCTACATACAGTCACACTAAGGGTTAGGGCTTCAATACATGAATTTTGGGGGACACAATTCAGCCTCATCTTGTCTAGGGAGAGATGGGGCAGCAGAGGGCTCAGCAGTGGATGACTCTTGGTCTGGATTTCGGGTCATTTGCTATGTGATGTAAGTGCCTGGCCCCCAACTTGGAGGCTCTGGTGATCTAGCAGTGCCAGACAACCGAAAAGTAATTATTGCCCCATGTAAAAAGGGAAGGTTTCTACATCACAAGCCTCCTGTCAGTCATATCTGTATTCAGTGATGTGTCCCTGTACCTCCGATATATTATTTTTACATTTGTTAGCAGCTTTTCCTGATGGTAGGGTATGTCATAGGTTTACTGAATAGTATCCAGATGTCACTCAACTTTCACTGCAACAGCCTCTCCATGCCTCCTGCAGAGGTGATTGTTTCAAAGATCCTCTAAGTGTCAGACTCAGAAGAGAATAGTTACTGTACTTGAGACATCCTCAGGAAATAAGCATACATGTTCCTTTGCCATGGTGGGCTTGCTCAAGCGGTGCCTCTCTGCCCCTGACTTTTGCAGATAGCACTTGTGAACACCAGACTCTGCGAGCAACCAGTGTTGTTCTATCCTCATGGATGGTATTGTGTTGAGGGTCCCTATCTGGGGAGTCCATTTTCTCAGAAGAAGGAAATGTCTCAGAAGCTCTGAGAAAATTAACCACTCCTTGCTTTATACTTCTGTCGCATTTGGTGTACAGTTCTCATCTGGCATCTGGCCTTTTGGGCCCTGGTCAAGGCTGATCAGGGCCAGATGATGAGTTTCTTCAAAGTAGGGAGCGGGTCACATTCATCTATATTCTAACCTCACTGGTCCTCCAGTGGTGGTTGCAGTATCCCAGCAGTGATCACTTCTGGATAAACTAGTGTGAGGGTCGTGCATTAAAAATAGGATTATCATTCTACTGGCATTTTGTCTCCCCAGGGGAATTCATTCTCTCTGCAGCACACCAGCCCCGGTCCCTGGCTATTCTCCTGCCCTTGGTGTAAGGCGAACACTGGCCAAAGCAGAATCCCAGCCCCTTGCCCATAGGAGCTGCTACCCTTAGGGTAATGGAAACAAGGTTTTGGGCAGGGATGGCGCTTGGAGGGTTCATGTTAACAGTGTTCTTTTCCCCTCTCCAGGACCAACAATTCTTGCTTTAGAAATGAGGGGGAAAATAGTAATATCGGTTCAAGTCAAAACCAAAACCGTCTTCCTTTCTATGATTACTCCAGTTGGGAGGTTGGTTTTCTGTTGCTTCAACAAGTGGTCTGGAGGACACACCTGCAATGCGGAGGGCCATTGACAGCACTTGAAAAAGCTCCCTGTTTCCTCCCTTCCCCCTTTCCTGCAGAGACTCTGTTCAGAGGAGGATTTTTGAGGAAAACTATGGGTTCACAAACACGGGGAATGGCTTCTCAACCAGGCCCTAGTCTCCTTGCTGCTGCGGTCACTGTGCTAGAACTCTCTGCCCAAGGGGGGCGGGGAGTGTCTGGGTCTCCGCTGTTTCCACAAAACGGGCGTTTCCGTAACTGTTGTCACAAAGGCAGTTCATTACAGATTTTGACCCTTCCTGCATCCTCCGTCCCTTACAACACATGCATTCGTCTCCCCGTGTTACTGCTGAAAGAATACAAACTTCGTTTCTGTGTCGTCTGAGCATCATTGGAAAGCACTCCGCCCATCTGTGAATCATTCCCTGACTCTGATCAGAGCAGTGTTACAGGTCCTCTGCTGGCAGGAGGGAGCAGTCCAACAAAGTCTGAAGACCCAAGACTTCTGTGCCAGGCAGACTAGGAAGCCACCAAACATTGCGAGCTGAATGGATGTCTTACTAAGCTTTTAGATGTGATCTGGCCAGTACTGGCAGAGGAAGCTCAAGGGGAAAAGGCAGCAAGCACTGTAACGTAAATCACTGCAGACCCTTGGGCGTAACAGCCCTAGGAAGCTAACGATCTCTCCAGGAAAGAACTGACCGCGGTTTTCCAGCAACAGAACACGATGTAGAACGGGGAGGACAGACCCCCGGATGTGAGTACAATCTCTCAACACAGGGTTTGGACCAGCAGGAGCAAAGCGAGTTATCGTAACTGATGGTCCTCCCTAACCACTGGTTCCTGGGTGCCTGTGAACCGTCTCTGGGTGGGCTGTGCGTAGTGCCTGGCTGGGACTTTTGTTTGCAGGTTTCTTCTAGAATATTTTGCCTGTTAGGAGACTGAATGCAGTGGCTTTGGGATACCGGTACCAGGGGACTTTGTTGTAAATCTTCAAGAAAACCTCATAGACCTTTCACTATAAAAAGAAAACCGATCGCATCACAGACCAAGCAGCTGTTTGGTCCTCTGGCATTTGTGATGAGAGACAAAAGCACTGGCGAATTGGAGAGCAATGAAAATGGGGCAGTGGGCTGGGAGGAAGGAGGGAAATCTTTCTTAGGAAGCTAAATCCCTTTCTAGATTCATGATGCTCATTGCGTATTTATGATCATGCGTTTATTTCATTTCTGCCTAAAGAACTGGCAGCTTGTTTGCATTTTAAGGTTCTTCTCCTGTGAAAAATGCTGTGAAAGTGACAAAGAGGGATGTGATTGATAGACTTGGGGCAGAAATTCCTCACCGCCAGCAAGGGGAAGTGTCTTGAATGATAGGTGATCTATTTGGAAGCGGAAGCTCAGATTTAATGAGGGAACGGAGCTGCTTGCAGCCTGGGTACCCAACAGGTTGGCAGTGAAGTTTAACTCCTTGATTGCAGACTGGTGACCATCCCTCTCTATTCCTCTCCCCTCCCCACTCACTGTTGGGGGTCCAACATCCTCTTTATTCCTCTCCCCAGCCCACTTCCTTCCACCTGGTTTGATTTGTCAGTTCAGAGGTATCAGATGAGAAGCCATGTATCCCCTCACTGCAAAAGGATGGGGATCATTGTTCTAGGTGGGAGGTAAGGATACAAAGATTTAGGGCAGTGATCATGAGAGAGGTGGAAAGGAACGTGAGCTGGACCCTGCACCCCAACCCAAGGTGGAAGTCAGAAAGGAGGCAGAGGGACTTCCCTGGTGGTCCAGTGGTTAAGACTCCGTGCTTCCATTGCAGGCGGCATGGGTTTGATCTCAGTTTTGGTTTGATCCCGGGTTGGGGAACTAAGATCCTACATGCTGCAAGGCAGGGCCAAAAAAAAAAGAAAGAAAGAAAGGAGGCAGAAAAGAAGACTCAGCCACTTTGATCCCTCCCTCCGCCCCCCTCTGCCATGTGTAAATGAAAATGAAGGTGAATACTGGAGGTCCTACTAGTGAGGCTACTGGATTTAAATTGAGCATGAACTTGAGATACCCAAGCACACAGCGATGGTGCTAGCAGCAGACTAGGAACTGGAAACCTGGGATTCTGTTCCTGATTTTGCAGGCAGTTTTGTGGGCAACTCTGGTGGTGGTGAGGTATCCAGAATCTCTCGGGGGACCTATCCTGCAGGCCGCTCTCTGCCTCGGGCGGGCTGTGCACTGGCTGTAGTGGAGGGGGTGGGATGGCTTGGGGGTGGGGAGCATTTTATTCTTAAGTAGCTGCCATTGAAATTTAAAAAAAAGAAAAACCAAAACGCTGACATTTCTGCTTGGCCAACATTTTCTCACAAATGTAGTGTTTCTGTCTCTTTAAAAAAAAAAAAAAAAGGAATAGTAATGTGTGCTGGGCTTGTAAAGGGCTGTTTACCAAAGGTAATTATGGGCTATCTCAGTAGCTGGCAACCATGGCAATCAGTGCACCTTGGCTTTTGTCTCAGTGTCCCCGAGGCTGAATTTACAGCATGGGATGGGAGGGAGGGAGGGGAGCAACTGTCAGTGTAGACAGGCCGGTGAACCCGTGCTTCCATTGCTGGGGAGGCCGGACAGCACTGCTGGTCTGGAGCTCATGACCTCGGCTGATGGGCTGCCCTGGGGTTGCAGCAAGCAGATCTCTATCCCCAGGAGTTAAGCTGTGGAGTGAAATCGTGAAATTTTAGCCATGATGATAGTGTTTGTGTGAACCGGGCCATTGTACTTGAGACACTCAAATGCCTGTTGCAGGAAAGGTTTGGGAAGTAACAAATAACAAATGAGTGAGTGCAGAAGAATGTGGCTGAGGGAGGGAGAGCATTTAGGAAGCCAGGGCTAATTTTCTGCGTTTTCCTGCCATTTGGGCCTGGAATGCTTTCGCAGGATTGGGGCAGACAGATCAGAAGCTCAGGGTAATTGGTTTGAAGGTGCCGCAGATTACCTGAATAGAGACGGTGTATCCTGTGTTTACGAAAACAAACCACTCCCAAACAGTGGAACATTCTGGGAAACATAAAGCCCAAACTACATTCTTTCAGTGCGACCCTGGGAATTTACAAAGGCTTTTCCAGCTCCATTTCTCTCTGTTTTGAGTCTCAGCTTTATTCTTTCACTGGCGCATTCGTTCAACAAAGATTTGGGGCGCATCCCAGCGATCTCTGACCGTGGCTGCGGGAGGGGTCCCCTGGTTGTACCTTCTCCAGGTTTGTTGCGCTTCTGATGAGGCTGGTGATCAGAGCAGGGTGGGTTTGTGAGGGTTCCTCATGTCTCTTTCCTTGCTTTTTTTTTTTTTTGGCCGTGCTGTGTGGCTTGTGGGATCTTAGTTCCCCGACCAGGGATTGAACCTGTGCCCTCGACAGTGAAAGCGCGGAGTCCTAACCACTGGACCGCCAGGGAAGTCCCTTTCCTTGCTCTTCTTTATCCACATTTTGGGCAACAGATGGACGACAGTGAGAAAATCTGATCATTTGCAAGCTGAGCAGGGATAAGAATGACCTTTCAGAAGTTACACTACTCACATTTGGCCAACACTTTCACCTGATAAAATACCATCTTTAGTCTCTACCACAGTCCTGTTGTTCTGTCTGTTTTATACATGAACGTTTAACCCCAGCTGCCCGGACCTGCTGGTGACACGAGCCACCTGGATGTCACGGTGATGCAGAGTCAGAGCAGGTACCGACCAGCCCTTTCTCAGTCACATCACAGCCAGTGCCTTACTCTTTACAGATTGAAAGGAGCATAGGGTTTGCCTGGAAACCGCTGTAAAGGACGTCTGTATCTTCTGGTCCTTCATAATTAGAATGTGTGGTAGGGCCTGGGATTCCTTGTGGTACAGCATTTTCTTTCCATCTGCATATATTGATATTTTTAGTAAGTACTTTTTTTTTTTTTAATTTATTTTTGGCTGTGTTGGGTCTTCGTTTCTGTGCGAGGGCTTTCTCCAGTTGCGGCAAGCGGGGGCAACTCTTCATCGCGGTGCGCGGGCCTCTCACTATAGCGGCCTCTCGTTGCGGAGCACAGGCTCCAGACGCACAGGCTCAGTAGTCGTGGCTCACGGGCCCAGTTGCTCCGCGGCATGTGGCATCTTCCCAGACCAGGGCTCGAACCCGTGTCCCCTGCATTGGAAGGCAGATTCTCAACCACTGCGCCACCAGGGAAGCCCGTAAGTACATTTTAAAACAAAAAGAGGCCCACGTTGCCTTGCTGTCCTAATAGGAATAGGTCAGGTTCTTAAGCTTTCCTTCTTTGGCCCCCAAAACCCTTCACCTTTGGCATAATACCAGTGGCTTTGGTTTGCTCTAATGGTGGTCCAGGGCTGCTGGGAAGAGTCAGTCTTTAAAATTCTATCCATTTGGCCATTTGGTGGAAAGAGGGCTTGAGTTTACTGCTAGCTACTACCCCCAGACCACTGCTCCGAGCCGGGGCTTAGCATCCTGTCGCCGGTTTGAATTGCCCACTTACTTCCCTCTTGTTAAGCCCCTGCCTAGAGTAACTGTTTGTAGCATCAGTTTTGTTCCCAAGATGGGTTGTTCCAGCAGTTATTGGCTAGGAGATGGTCCGGGCCTGCTCCCAGCTCTCCATCTGTTGCAGAATTCTGGAACCTGCACCATTTACAATGGGAAAAGGATGAAGGAAGAGAAATGCTGGGAGAAAGCCCCATGGATGTGGTCCCCTCCTCAGGGTCTCTGTGGGGTGTGGTCCACAGGCACCTAACCGGCCAGGGGAGTAGGCATGTTAGCCGTGGTGGGCCCACAAAACGCGGTCCAGAGGGCTCTCTGTGGTCCTACACAGTGTAGTTTCCTGCCGAGGGTGGGCCTGGAAACCAGGCTACATTCAGGGGGTTGTGTCAGGCCGCTGCTACCTGGGTGGGAGATGCAGAGCAGACCTCGCTGTGGTCTGGAGTCTGCGGGGGTGGGGATGGGAGCGGGGTGGTTCCGTATACTCTCCGCCTTCCACGTGCAAGTTCAGGGTTTGCTCTGCATAGGGTGCTTCCCGCCTATCCTGTCTCCCCCAGCTCCCCTCCCCTGCAGTGAGCAATCAGCAGATGCCCTAAAACCAGGGAGGAGAGGTGTGGCCTGTCCTGGGTGCTGAGTGGTGCTGATGGCAGCTTTGTTCTGTAACCCCTAGGTCCCAAAGATGGCATAGTGATGAAGGCACCTTCCAATGATCGGAACGTCTTTACCCGAGGGTGCCTGCTTGGGCCCGTGGCATCGCGTTTAGCCAAAGGAACTTGTCTACCACTTCCCGGAAAACGTCTTTCTCTCCTAATTCATGAGCCAGCAGGATGCGGTCGCTGCGCTTTCAGAACGCCTGCTCATAGCTGCATACAAAGGCCAGGCGGAGAATGTGGTTCAGCTCATCAACAAGGGTGCCAAGGTAGCGGTTACCAAGGTAACAAGAGAATAAACACTTCAGCCATTCCCTGGGGAAAAGCCTACCTCTTAAGCATTGTCCGTAAAACTGTTGTGTTTGGTTCAGTTTTCAAAGAACTGGTTGGTTTTGTTTTGTGTTTTTTTTTTCCAGTGCTGGAGGTTTGGGGAGAAAGAAGAAGGATTAAAAATGCTTTCGTTGCTATCTTTTAAATGGAGTCACTCGTAATTAGCATTTGACTCTCTTTAAAATCGCAGTGTGGATTTTTCTCACCTACTTCTTTAGCCAGATGGACAAGAGATCTCTCTGGAGAAGCTGGGGCACAAAAACTTACTGGGTAGAGTGTGAATCACGTTAGGCTCCCGTGGGAGGCCTGTGGACGGGGCAGCCCAGCCGCCATGCAGACCTCACTGCTCCCATCTGGACAGCGATGGGCTTGGACCAGATGCCTCCCCATGACCGCTTTATGCTGATTTCACGTGGGTCAGTGAGAATGTGTGGCAAGCTTTGGAGGGCATTGCTGTCCCCTCACCAACAGATGACACCATGGTAGACGAGAGAATGCACAGGCCCAAGGGCAGTTTTATAGCAAAACTGGGGTAAGGCAGGCTCTGCCCAGTTAGGTGACAAGTGCAAATACACAGACGAAGTAATGCTGATGGCAAACACTAAGTATTGCTCTAAGCACTTTACAGGCCTCTAGAAGAGGTTCTCTTTTCATCCTCACTTTAGAGATGAGGAAACTGAGGCACAGAAAGATTGAAGTAATTTGCTCAAGGGGCCCCCAGCTGCTGAGTGGCAAAACTGCAACTTGGACCCAGTTATGACTCCAGAGCCCCCCACTCCAGGTCACCCCAGAGAGAGCCATGGGGAGAGGCAAAGTTTCATTTTCAAATAGTAACGTCTGTTGACCTCTGATCTCCTATGGCAAAGATTGGCCAGCTCACATTTTTAGTTAGTCACGTGCAGTCTCTGTATTTCCTGCTTCTGATGTGTGCTTTTTCCAGCACCACCAAGCAGTTAACTCAATTCTGGCAGTATCTGTCTGGAGATAGCATCAGATCTCACAGGCTAAGGGCTCAGTCCCATAAGACTGCTTCAGACACCAGTCACAAGTCCAGATTGTCACCTGTGCTTCTGACTGACTGGCTATAAATCAGAGGTTCCCACAACTCACTCCTTGGGTTGAATTAATTGGCTAAAGCAGCTCACAGAACTCAGGAAAACATTTTACGTACCAGACTACCAGTTTATTATAAAAGGATATAACTTAGGAACAGGCAGATGGAAGAGATGCAGAGGGCAAGGTATGGGGAGAGGAGGTTGAGCTTCCATGCCTCTGAGTGCACCACCCTCCCAGCACCTCTGTGTGTTCACCAACCCAGAAGTTCCCTGAACCCTGTCCTCTGGGTTTTTATGGAGGCTTCATTACATAGACATTATTGACTAAATCATTGGCCATTGGTGATTGATTCAACCTCCAGCCTCTCTCCCCTCCCTGGAGGTCAGGGAAGTGTGACTGAAAGTTCCAACCTGTAATCACTGTTGGTTCCCCTGGCAACCAGCCCTCCATCCTTAGGGCTTTCCATAAGTTATCTTATTAATATAACCTCAGGTGTGGTTGAAAGGAGTTTATTATGAATAACACACTCCTTTCACCTTTATGGCTCTGGAGCTATTTCAGGAACTGATGACAGAAGACCAACTATTATAACAAAAGATGCTTCCATTGCTCTTATCACTCAGGAAATTCCAAGGAGCTGTAAGGAGCTGTGAGCCAGGAATGGAGATTAAGAGCAAATCTATATTTCTTTTTTTAAAAAATTAATTTATTTTTTATTTATTTTATTTTTGGCCACGTTGGGTCTTGGTTGCAGCCCGCGGGCTTTCTCTAGTTGTGGCGAGCAGGGGCTACTCTTCATTGTGGTGCGCGGGCTTCTCATTGCGGTGGCTTCTCTTGTTTCAGAGCACGGGCTCTAGGCGCACGGGCGTCAGTAGTTGTGGCACGTGGGCTCTAGAGCGCAGGCTCAGTAGTTGTGGCGCACGGGCTTAGTTGCTCCACGGCATGCGGGATCTTCCTGGACCAGGGCTCGACCCCGTGTCTCCTGTATTGGCAGGCGGATTCTTAACCACTGCGCCACCAGGGAAGCCCTATATTTCTTATTATAAGTCACAGTATCACAATGCTGGTCTCTAGAGAGACTGAAAGTCTTTGGCTACTCAAAGTTCACCCATTAGCCTAACAGCACTCTGACCTAGGTGGTGACTAGGTTGTATGGAATCCAGGGTGAAGGGAACCTTGACTCAGGCCTCGGCATGATCTACCCACAGCTCTTCAGGACCCAGACAGTCACACATGGGAGAAAGTACAGGAACTCTGTAGTTAGGGCACATGTGCACACATTTTAACTTTGCTATGTTTGCTAATTATGCAAGTTGCTTAACTTCTTTGAGCCTCAGTTGCCTTATCTGTAAAATGGGGATAATAATACCAACCTTTCAGAATTGTTATAATAATAACTTATTAAAGCACTTAGCTCATAGTCTGCAAGTTCTCTTTTTTAAACAGTATCATTTGCTTTTTAAAAAACAGCTTTATTGAGGTATAACTTACATGACAAAAAAGTTTACCCATTTTAAGTGTGAAATTTGATAATTTTTTTTAAAGTATTTATTTATTTATTTATTTATTTATTTATTTGGCTCCGCCAGGTCTTAGTTGCGGCGTGCGGCATCTAGTTCCCTGACCAGGGATCGAACCCAGGCCCCCTGCATCGGGAGCGTGGAGTCTTAACCACTGAAACACCAGGGAAGTCCCTGAAATTTGATGATTTTTAATGTATTTACAGAGTTGTGCAACCAACACCATGTTCTAGCACATCTAGTTTTAGCACATTTCTAATTTTAGAATCCCAGTAAGAAACTCCATACTCCTTAGCTCTCATTCCCCATTCCCATCCCTAGCTCCTGGCAACCATTGATCTACTTTCTGTTTCTACAAATTTCCCTTTTATGGACATTTTATATAAATGGAATCATACATTATGTGGTCTTTTGTGTCTGGGTATTTTCATTTAGCCTACTGTTTTCAAGCTTCATCTGTGTTGTAGCATGCATTTTCTTTTATTGCAGGATATTATCCCACTATATACATACACCACATTTTGTTTATCCAGTCATCAGTTGATGGACATTTTGGGTTGTTTCTGGTTTAGAACTATTATGAATAATGCTGCTGTGAACATGTTGGCACAGTTTTTGTGTGGACATATGTTCTCATTTCTCTTGGGTAGACACCTTGGAGTGGAATTGCTGGGTCACATGGTAAATCTATGTTTAACATTTTAAGGAACTGCCAAGCTATATTCCAGAGTATCTACCATTTTACATTCCCAACAGCAATGTATGAAGCGTCCAGTTTCTCTACGTCCTCACCAATGCTTGTTACTGTCTTTTTTTTTTTTTACATCACTTGCTTTTTAATAATTGTCAAAGTAAAGCATGCACATAGAAGCTTTAAAAGTATAAGTTCAGATACTGTTAAGAAGGCTTTTAGGGCTTCCCTGGTGGCACAGTGTTTAAGAATCTGCCTGCCAATGCAGGGGACACGGGTTCGAGCCCTGGTCCGGGAAGATCCCACATGCCGTGGAGCAACTAAGCCCATGTGCCACAACTACTGAGCCTGTGCTCTAGAGCCCGCAAGCCACAACTACTGAGCCCATGTGCCACAACTACTGAAGCCCGTGTGCCTAGAGCCCGTGCTCCACAACAAGAGAAGCCACCGCAATGAGAAGCCCACGCGCCGCAACGAAGAGTAGCCCCCGCTCACCACAACTAGAGAAAGCCCGCACACAGCAATGAAGACCCAACACAGCCAAAAATAAAAATAAATAAATAAATAGATAAATTTATTTAAAAAAACAAAAAAAAGAAGGCTTTTAACGAAAACTCCAATCTGCTCCCCTGAAGAAAAAACTTTAAAATTTTTCAGATTTTTTTTATTTCCTGGCATTTATTTTCATATTTCTAATGAATATGCAAATACTACTAATTTGATTAATCAGTTTAATTTTTAATTTAAAAACAATTTAGGTATTACTTTAATTTTTATGTTGCACATACCCATAAGTTAAAGCATCAAATATTTTTGCTTTGTTTGCCTTCCATTTTTGATTCTCCATAGGCAACTACTTTCAACTCTTTTGGTAGATTCTTTTAGTGCTTACATCCATAACGATATCCTGATACAGCTAAATCTTGATTTTTTCCATTTTTGGCATTATCTGTTTAACAATATGAAAACCGATGATTTAAGATTTAGCTTTCTTTCCCTCTCCTGCCCTCTCAACATACTTTCATAACAATGACCTCAGCATTTCGTTTTTACGTATTTTAACCAATTTATGCCAGTTATAGCTGAGCCCTGTGGTATGTACTATCATAACATTAACTTTCTTGCAGTAATTTGTTTACCCTGATGTTAATCATCGTCTTATATTTGTTTCTTTAGTTTTTTCTCTTACTGTCACTAGTCGTCCCCAGCTGTGTAGTCTCTGGATGTGCAGAATGTTCGGTAGTCTCTCCATTGATTCTCCTTGAAGAGCTGTCCCCTGGAGCCCCTTCCCCTGCTTCAGTCTGCACTGGAGGCTCTCAGCCTCTGGCGGCTGTCCTTGAGGATCTGCCTTTACTCTTACCCTAGGGATTCCCCTTACCGCTTTTATATACGTTGACTTCGTATTTTCTGGGCCCCAGTGTCTTTCTCCTTCTTTGTTTTGTTGTGGTACACCCTCTAGTACAGCGCTGTCTGAGAGAACTTTCTGTGATGGTGAAATGTTCAATATCTGTGCTGTCTAAACAGAGTAGCAACACATGGCTGTTGAGTACAGTTGAACAATAAGAGTTTGAACTGCACGGGTCCACTTATACGTAGATTTTTTTCAATAGTGAATACTATAGTACCATGTGGTCGGTGGTTTGTTGAATCTGCGGATTTGCAGCCGCAGATACTGAGGAACCATGGGTATGGAGGACCTGGGAATATGAATATCACTTATACTCAGATTTTTGACAGCGTGGAGGGTTGGCACCATTAACCCTCATGTTGTTCAAGGGTTGGCTGTACTTGAAATGTGGCTAGGATGACTGAGGAACTGAATTTTAAATTTAATTTTAATTAATTAAGTTTAAATGCCATGTGTGGCTGGACTGCCATATTGTTTGTTTTTTTTTAAGGCTCCACAAGTTGAAGTTACATTTAATTTGTTTAATTATATTAAAACACATTTATAAACATAATACCAAGATTAATTTTAGGTATTTAATATTCACTTGCATCATGTGAACTTTCAAATTTATTACATTTTTTAATTGGTTAATAATTTCAATTTACAAGCTGCTCGTGCAGCTCAATATCAAACAAACAAACAACTGAACCCAAAAATGGGCAGAAGACCTAAATAGACATTTCTCCAAAGAAGATATACAGATTGCCAACAAACACATGAAAGGATGCTCAACATCACTAATCATTAGAGAAATGCAAATCAAAACTACAATGAGGTATCTCCTCACACCGGTCAGAATGGCCATCCTCAAAAAATCTACAAACAATAAATGCTGGAGAGGGTGTGGAGAAAAGGGAACCCTCTTGCTCTGTTGGTGGGGATGTAAATTGATACAGCCACTATGGAGAACAGTATGGAGGTTCCTTAAAAAACTAAAAACAGAACTACCATATGACCCAGCAATCCCACTACTGGGCATATACCCAGAGAAAACCATAATTCAAAAAGAGTCATGTACCACAATGTTCACTGCAGCACTGTTTACAATAGCCAGGTCATGGAAGCAACCTAAGTGTCCATCGACAGATGAATGGATAAAGAGGATGTGGCACATATATACAATGGAATATTAGCCATAAAAAGAAACGAAACTGAGTTATTTGTAGTGAGGTGGATGGACCTAGAGTCTGTCATACAGAGTGAAGTAAGTCAGAAAGAGAAAAACAAATACCGTATGTTAACACATATATATGGAATCTAAAAAAAGAAAAAAAAAAAGGTTCTAAAGAACCTAGGGGCAGGACAGGAATAAAGATGCAGACGTAGAGAATGGACTTGGGGACACAGGGATGGAGAAGGGTAAGTTGGGACAAAGTGAGAGAGTGGCATGGACATATATACACTACCAAATGTAAAATAGATAGCTAGTGGGAAGCAGCCGCATAGCACAGGGAGATCACCTCAGTGCTTTGTGACCACCTAGAGGAGTGGGATAGGGAGGGTGGGAGGGAGACGCAAGAGGGAGGGGATATGGGGATATATGTATATGTATAGCTGATTCACTTTGTTATAAAGCAGAAACTAACACACCATTGTAAAGCAGTTATACTCCAGGAAAGACGTTAAAAAAAAATTTCATAGATACCTTGGATTTTTTATATAGTATACTGTCAAACCAAACATAATAAAATATCTTCTTTATGAAAAAATCTTATAAAACTTATTTTGTTATCTTATCAATAATCTACCATATGTCATTTATTGGCTACCATATTGAATAGCACAGCTCTAATGCCTTCCTGAGAATGAGCGCACAGGAGAGACTAATCAATTTTAGACACAATCTATTGCCCCTTTCTCTCCCACATTTCTCCCTATCTAGTTATATCACAATTTTGGAGCAGATCCATAATTAGTGTAATTATATAAATGCTCTTCACTGGTGAGCCAATAATTGTGCTATCATTACATTTCCACTGTTTGTATAACTTGCTGCTTTTCCTGAACTTGATCATTGCCTTGATTTTTAAATTTGTTTAGTTTTATTCAAACTTATGGTTAGATGTTTCCTCTACCTTTCAACTCTGTAAAACAGTTCTTAGGGGGATTTCCCTGGTGGCCTAGTGGTTAGGATTCCGGGCTTTCACTGCCATGGTCCAGGTTCAATCCCTGGTCAGGGAACTGAGATCCTGCAAGCCGTGCAGCGCGGCCGGGAAAAAACAAAACCAAACCAGTTCTTAGTGTAATTTCCATGGTTAAGCCTATCATGTATTTACCAGTTTTATTCTTTTCCTGGAGATATTCCTTCTGGAGTCATCCATCCTTCTGTTCCAGTTTGATCTGGGCTACTCTCTAGTTCTGATGCATGGACTCATCCTGAGAATTCCTTTCACCTCTCCTCTGTGTTAGACCCCCTGTTTGCCAAAACCCATGTCACCCTCATTTTGGTGGTGCATATCCTCTGGCAGTTTCCTAAGAGAGGGAACATGGGAGACAAATGTTTTGAGAGTCTGCATATCTGAAAACAAAATCTTTATTCTACCCTCTCATTTAATTGACAATTTGGTATGAAACCTAGAACTTTGAGGGCAATGTTTTATTGTTTTTGAGCTTACAGTGTTGCTGTCGGGAAAATCAGCTCATAGATTCTAACTTGCAGCTGCCTCCTCAAAGGCCTTTTGTATCCACTGTGCCCCCCGAAGGCCTGCCCACTCAGAACCCAGCTCATGAGCCTCCACCACCAGGAAGTCCACCGAGAATGGTTCTGTTCAGGTGCCCTACGTGGAACTCACTTCCTCTGCACTGGTGCAGCACTTGCTGTGCGTTGGCTCTGTGTCCCTCATAATTGCGTACCACTCTGTGGGTGCTCAGAACTCCCCAGCAGACTATCACTCTGACCTGGGCCAGTTTCTCTTTTGTATTTCTGTGTTTGACACAGAAGGAAAGCTCTGGATTTGGAATCCAAAGACCTTGATACAGGCACCTGCTCTACTGCTTATTAACTGCTTGTTAATGTAGGCCAGAGTTTCTCAGCTTCTGCACTATTGATGTTTTGAGCCAGATCATTCTTTGTTGTGGGAGGTTGTCCTATGCATTGTAGACTGCCTTGCAGCATCTCTGGCCTCTGTTCATTAGATGCATGGTACTCCCTTCTCCCTAGTTGTGACGATCAAAAATGTCTCCAGACCTTGCCAAATACCCCCTGGGATGGTGGCAAAATTGCCCCTCGCTGAGAAGCACAGATGTAGGCAAATTTCTTCACTTTGTAGGTCTCATTTTCCTCCCAAAACTTAGAGGATTTCCATAGGGCCTAAATGTGATAACACATGTGGCTGCAGTTATAAAATCTAAGTGGGCACAAAATATTGGGTCTGTTTTTTTAACCCCTCCAGTGCCTAGCACAGTACTCACTCATTAGGCCCCATGTGTGTCCAGTGAGGGGAATAATGTTGTTTAGTGTAAGTTGCTTACGCTCAGTGCTTACTAGGTGTCAGCTACTCTTGTAAGAGTCTACAATGATTAAGTCCTCTAAACCTCACCACAACTCTGTTCTCATTATACAGATGAGGAAACTGAGGCAAGGAGAGGTGAGGTAACCTTCCCAAAGTTTCAGGACTGGGATTTGAACCCTGGCCATCTGGCTCCAGAGTTTTTGCTCTTAAACACCATGTTTTCCCTGTGTGTTTATGACTTTGGGTTGGGAACATCCTGTGGGCTGCTTGTTACTAGAGCATCTTCCCTGGCATCTTACACATAGGAGATATAATCTGCAAATGTTTTACTGACTAGTAACTCATGTGCCCAGGTACTTTAATAAAGCACTTCCCCAATAGTTGTATTGTACATGTGTGTAACATTTTATACTTTGCAAGTTATTTTCGTAGATGTGCTGCTCATCCCCAGAACTCCATGAGTTTTTTCTTTTGGACTTGTGAGGAAATGGAGGCCCCAAAAGGGAAGTGACATACAAGCTAGGGCATGCCAGAGGTGGCACCAGAACCGTGATCTCCTGGCTCCCATGCTGATGTCATCTCTGTTACACCAGGGGCCTCAGATAAAGGCAGCCTCTTCTGTCCTCATGGGGATTTTACCTAGTAGCTAACAGTGTGTGGGTATGATACCTTATCCACCAAGCATGAGTGGAGTTGCCATGCACAGGACAAGTCATCAGAGGCAGTGGGCTTGGGAGCTGGGAATACATGTAGAAACTACACTTAAACATTTTAAATTCATTTTTTAACAAAAATTTTATTGGAGTATAGTTGATTTACAATGTTGTGTTAGTTTCTGCTGTAGAGCGAAGTGAATCAGTTATACATATACATATATCCACTCTTTTTTAGATTCTTTTCCCCTATAGGTCATTACAGAGTATTGAGTAGAGTTCCCTGTGCTATTCAGTAGGTCCTTATTATCTCTTTTATATATAGTAGTGTGTACATGTCAATTCCAATCTCCCAATTTATCCCTCCCCCCCTTACCCCCTGGTAACCATAAGTTTGTTTTCTACATCTGTAACTCTATTTCTGTTTTGTAGCTGAGTTCATTTGTACTCTTTTTTTAGATTCCACATATAAGCGATATCATATATTTGTTTTTCTCTGTCTGACTTACTCCACTCAGTATGAGAATCTCTAGGTCCACCCGTGTTGCTGCTAATGGCATTATTTCGTTCTTTTTTTTTTTTAGCAACTTTTTTTTTAGTAAATTTATTTATTTGTTTGTTTGTTTTTTTGGCTGTGTTGGGTCTTCATTGCTGCACACGGGCTTTCTCTAGTTGCGTTGAGTGGTGGTTTCTCTTATTGCGGAGCACGGGCTCTAGGCGCACGGGCTTCAGTAGTTGCAGCACACGAGCTCAGTAGTTAGCGGCTCGTGGGCTCTAGAGCACAGGCTCAGTAATTGTGGCGCACAGCTTAGTTGCTCTGCGGCATGTGGGATCTTCCCGGACCAGGGCTCGAACCTGTGTCCCCTGCACTGGCAGGCGGATTCTTAACCACTGCGCCACCAGGGAAGTGCCGCTCCAGTATCTTCTTATAGAACTTTTAGGAAGCTGGTCCTTGGGATGTTTCACCACAGCTTTCGTTTTCTCTGAAAGTAACCAGACAGAGGTTATTTGATGCAGCTTTAGTTAAGAAAAATGTAGTTTCATTCATAAAATTAATGTTCATCAAATTTCTATTTGATACCTACCACCACCCCTGAGTAATGACATAGGATTTAGATGATTAAGAAGTACAGACCGCAGGGCCTCAAGGCATAGAAAGTGAGCCCCCCAGAGTTCACTGCTGAGCGGATGGGCAGAAAACTCAGCAGGTGGCAACATGGGGCGGGGGGTAAAACATGGAGCAAGGGAAGGAAGGGAGGAAGGCAAGGAAAAAAAAGAACTAAAGACCATGTGCAAACTTACGCAATGTCATGTGTATCTAATTTATGTAATTTATGTAAAATGTTACATATGCATACATGTTCATGCACAAAGAACTTGGAAAAGAGTTACATTTATATTGACTAGTTATATCCATTGATAAATGAAAACGGCAAATAGGAAAGTAGCAAGTGATGGGTACAGTCTGATGCATTTTGGTTAAAGCGCAAATCCACTTCTGTCTGCCAACCTGCCTCTATTTGTGTGAGCACAGAGAACCGTGGGGAACACGAGAGACTGCTGACGCCAGTTGCCTGGCAGCGAAGATGATTAGCTTTGCTTTTATAGATTTTTCCATTGTATTGTTCCCCTTATTAAAACAAGCATACATTACTTGAGTAATTTGTGAAACATGAAATCAAGTTTAGAAATGTGTGTTGAGTGTCTGTGCCAGCACTGGCCCAGTGTTGTGTATTTACCATCTCGCTGAAATTCTCACCGCTCAAAAAGCCTGTGCTCCTGTCTGTGTGATACCAAAGGGGAAAGGGAGGCGCTGAGCAGGAAGCAACTGGAGCAGTTGAGTAACTTCCCAGTTAAGGGGTCAGTAACCTCGGGGGGAACCAGCCCTGTCTGGCTGTGAGGCCCACGCTAGGACGGCACCTGCACAGTCCCCGTTCCTTCCAGCACCACGCCAGCCACTGCTCCCCAGCTCCTTCTCCCCATCCATGCACACAGAGAAAGAGGCCGTCCTGTGGGAGGGGCTTAGGCCAAAGGGCCTTCTCCTCCCCCCACCTCCAACACCACATACACACCATTCCCAGAGTTTTCAAGCAACTTCAGGAGTTCCCTACCAAGGAAGTGGTAGTGCAGAGGGTATGAACCTCGACCCAGGAGCCAGACTCGCCTGGGTTCAAACGCCAGCGTATTTACTAGCTCTGTGATCTTGGGGAAGCTACTTGTTCCCTTTGTCATTCATATCGTCACCTCTGCCATGAGGATTAAGTGATACTGGCTACCTCATGAGGTTGTTTCAGCACCAGCGGAATCAATTATGCAAGGTACTTAGAACACTACTTGGCACATGGTAAGCGCTGGATGTGGCAGCCGTTACCAGGTGGTCCTGTTGATGCAACAACCAGCATATCTTATGGTCCGAGAGTTGTGGTCTGAGTACCAGGCAGGGAATCCTGAGGGGAGGACAGAGGCCAGTCAGTGCCCTCATCTGAAAAATGAGGGTAATCCCCACCTTGCGGGGTTGCTGTGAGGATTAAACGAGATGACAGCTGTGTAGCTGTGTCCAGCACTGAATGAAGAGAGAATTCTGCTTCCAGCCTGCCTGTCTGCCTGCAGCTAGGACTTGCCAAGCCTCCACAATTGTCAAGAGCCAATTCCTTAAAGTAAACGTCCCCTCATCCATGCTGCTGAATTGATGAACATACTGGGGAATGCTATTCAGCAACAGAAAGGACTGAGCTACCGATAGAGGAAAGAACATGAATGACTGTCAAAGCCTTATGCATTTGAAGCCAGACACAAAAGGCCACACACAATGTGATTCCCTTTGTATGACTTTTTAGAAGAGTCAAAACTATAGGAACAGAAAATAGATAAGTGATTGCCAGGGACCAGGGAAAAGCAGATGGAAATTTGGGGGAGGAAATGAAAATCTCTGTTTTGCTTGCACTGGTGGTTTTCTATGATTCTATACATTGATCCAAACGCATCAAACTGAATACTTAAAAACGGTGAATTTTATTGAATATAAATTATACCTTGATTTTTTAAAAAATAGCAGTTCTAAATATAGTAATTGTTATATAAGGAAATAAACTTAAGGGGGTTTAATAACTTTGTTCTAGTCATTTGTTGGGGAGGGGGAAATTTCCCCTCACCCCCCGCCCAAAGTTCTTTTGGTTGGTCTAATAATTAAATTGACACAAGACCAATCAACAGGAGAAAAAAATTTAATTCATACACACAGAGGTCTCATAGAAATGGGATCCCTGCCCACCCCTGTCCCAAAGAGACCAAAGCAGTCTGCTTATATATCATTTTTAGACAAAGGAACAATTATTTGTGAAGATTTAACAAAACAAAGGGGCTTGTGCTTGGGGAAGCAGATTCATGAAGAAGTTTGCTTATACAGCTTTCTTAGCCTTGAATTCTCTAGCTTTGGTAGTAAGGATGCTTTCTATGCCCCTGTTTTATAGGGAGGATATCTTCACATGGGAGATTTATTTCCTGCTTTCAGAGGGAAAGAGGTTGGGTGGTCAGAGTGTTTTTTTAAAGTATTTTTTCTCACCGGCTATTTCTCAAGTAACTTTAATTCAAAATAATCAGTGTGCTACTGAGGCCTATTTTGGGTGGCCTAACCTGGGCCCTGACACATTTATAGGTTGTTTGTGGCTCCTGTGGAGCTTTCATATTAGGTATCCCATTACTAGTGAATGACTATGCTCCAATAAATATAAACTTTAAACTTTTAAAAAGAGAACTGCAAATGGTTTGATTGTAGTAACGTCACTTTCCCAAGCATGACTTCTGATCGTGTCTGCAGAAATGAAGAGCATGCAGGGCTGGTAGATATTTTCAGCAGCCACTCCCAAGGGAAGGCTGGAGGTGGATAAATGCTGTACATGCACGGCCTCAAGAAACGCAGCCAGAACAGTGGAAACCAAGGATCTTTTTTGTTGATGTTAATTTGCTTTGGTTTTGATTCTGTGGGAGTGTGTTTAATATTAGGACTTACTGGAGTGCAGCGGGTCTGAACTTGTTTGCCAGCCTGTTGGTTTGTAGTCCTTTCCTGAAAGCTGCCAATCCCCAGTCCCCAAGAGGAGGGCGGCGGGAGAAATAGATGCTTACAAGGCTGTTGGTCAGGTGAAGTGTCCACTTGAGAGAATGTGTTGTCTGTCGCATGCTTCTTCCAGAAGACTCCATACACTTGTTTAAAAAGATATAAAGGGGAAAAAAAAAAAAAAAAGATATAAAGGGGACTTCCCTGGTGGTCCAGTGGTTAAGACTCCATGCTCCCACTGCAGGGGGCACGAGTTTGATCCCTGGTCGGGGAACTAAGATCCCACATGATGCACGGCACAGCCAAAAATTAAAAAAAAAAAAAAGATATAACCAATTAAATGTTTTGAACAGGTAATATTTACATTCACATGGTTCTAAAACAGAAGGCGCAAAAAGTTGATAAGTCTTTCACACTCTCTCCCAGCGGCTCAGTGTCTCCTTTTCTGAAGGCAACCTGTGTTACCTGTTTCTTGCGTTTTTTTCCTGAGATAGTTCATGCGTATATGTGCAAATGGATGTATCTCTATGTGTATCCCCACAAATTGCTTCTGTACAAACTGTAGGACACTGTACATACCCTTCATCCCTTTGCTTTCTTCAGTGAACCGTAATTGGCTTCACCCATCCCCTATTGATGGGCATTTAGATTCTGTTAATCTTCTGCTCTTAGAAATTATGTGGCAGCTACTGACCTTGTCCTGAGGTCTTATTGCACAGCGTGGTTCTGTCTGTGGGGCAGGTTTCTGTAAGTGGCACTGATGGGGCAGGGCATATGTGCCCTTGTAATTTTCAGAGCTGGAGCAGAACTGCTCTGCATGGAGCTTGTGCTGGTGTACACATTCCCGGCAGAGAGACGGGGGGGCCTGGGAGCACTGCCCTTTAAGCACGCTGTGGCCAGTGCTATACCAGCCCCTCCCTCCTCCCTCTTCTCCTGGCCCTTCTTCCGAGTTTAACCTGCCTTTCTCGCTTCCTCGCCAGGAGCTCCCAGGCAGTGGCTCTATTTGGCCTTTGTTCCTCTCCCCTTCGGCATGGGTTCATAGAATTTTCTCTTTTTTACCAGCTCTGGCTTGTGTCTAGTGCCAGCTTCCCGGGAGTCAGGGGGAAAAGCAAGGGGTGGCTGATGGGAGGCCAGTGGCGGGAGTCTCCACCCATCTCCTCCCCTTCCTCCCCCTCCCAAGGCGGCCTGGGACTTCGCATCTCACACCCAGTAGCCAGTGTGTTCTCACCTCCTGAGTGAGGGCTGAGCCTGCAGAGGGCTGATGCAGCCCCGGTCCTGCTCTTGGGTCCACACGCTCCGTGCGGGCCCTGAGGGTGCAGAGTTACATGTCAGGTCACACAGAAAATCTGCTTTTTGTTCTCCAGTAGCTGGAAGCATCACCCTGTGGGAAGAAAATCTTCACCGGGAGAACTCAGGCCTTTGTAGTTTATTGTCAGAGATCAGGGAAACTTGACATATGGTGGTAATCCTGAGCAACTCTTATAAAACGAACACGTGTTCAGATTTTATTTAATCAATTGGTGAGGGAACCAGTAAGATGTTGCAACTGCTTCAAAAGAGAATGCAGAGAATTACAAATATGCAGGTCTCGGGAAAGCGGAAATAAATTTGCTTATTAAGTATAAAACTGGCCAGTATACACTGAATCTGCTAGACACAATTTGTTGGCATCACCCTCAGGGTTCTAAGACTTACAGACTTGTGAAATAGCTCAAAGATAACCAGGAGATGACCTGGAATTGCACTGCGCCTGAAATGGGACACCTAGTCATCTCTCTTGCTTTCAGCCACTTTATATTTTTACTTTGTTTAAAATTTTTTCATTTTTAAAAATTACAGTAAAATATACATAGCGCAAAACTTACTACTTTAACTGTGTTTAAGTGTTCGATGGAATTAAGTCCATTCACATTTTCGTGCAACCACCAGCCCCACCTATCTCCAGAATTCATCTTCCAGACGGAAACTCAGTACCCCTTAAACACTTCCACCCCATGCCCCCCTTGCCCTGGCAACCACAGCTCCACTTCCCGTCTCTATGACTTTGTCACCCGTTTAAAAATCTCCCAATTTTTCCTTCCCAAGAGTAGAGGCAGAGAATCACTTCACCATCTCTGTGACCCTGGCCTCCTTGAACCTTGGTGTCCTGTCTGTAAAATCAGCCTAACCCCTACCTCGGGGACTTGTTGTCAGGATCAAATGAGGTGATCCACGCAGAGTGCTTGTACGGTGTAATAAGGACGTAGAACGAGCTCAGCGGATGGTAGTTTTTATCATAATTACTGTTTTCTCACTTGCGTCCGTGGTCCCCAGAGGCACAGAAGTTCCCCTAGGCAGGTCAGCGGTTTTCAGTATTGACCACATGTGTGATCACCTGGAGAGCCTTAAAAAGATACTGATGCCCAGGTTCTGATTTAATTGATATGGGGTGTGGCTGGGTTTGTTTCAGAGCCCCCGTGACTCTAACGGGCAGCCGGCTGGGAACCCACTCACTGCTCTGGGCCTTCCTCCCGGGAGCCTGGAGCCCCGTGTGTGTGACGGGGCAGTGCTCTCTGCAGAGCGCTGCCAAGTCGGTGGTTAGATGCCTGGAATTCATGGCGCTCTTTGTGGAACACCACGGAGTACTGATAGTCTCGGTGCCGTAATGCAAGCTAGAAACAAGTTCACCTGCAGGAGATCCACGTCTTGAGTGTGGGAAGGCAAATGCATGCTGTGAATTGTTGTGTGGCCCACCTGTGAGGCGTGCGTGGCACGTTACCGGGTCAATACTAGGAAAGTCTCAGTGAGGGTTCACTTAGGATGATGAAGGTGTTAGTTAAGCAGGCGGCCCGGTGACTAGTGTTTCCCGCAAAGGTAGGGGGCGCCCCCCGGAGATGCTCCTTTGGGGGAGGGAGAGGGCGGTGTAAGAATTGGTGTCATGGGTCAGACTTAAGTCCGTGCCTGGGCCTGAGGGGAGACGTGCTGCGACTGAGGAGAACAAGCCTCGAAACGTCAGGGATGGACCCTTAACACTGACTCAGGCATCTCAGGAGAGGCAGCCGTCGCTGCTGTTGGAACGGGAGTCCAGGGTCAGCCCTGAGTCTCTCGGCTGCTTGCTCACGGCCTCTGGGGAAGTCCTGGGAGGGGTGCCTTGCTCTGCGGGGCCTCTTCTGTTGCCCTCTTGCTGTGTCTGCAGTGGTGTTCAGCGGGGGTGAAGGCAGGCCCTCTTTCCCCAGCTCCGGGCAGGCCTGCTGGGTACGGTGGCCCAGAGGCCCAGTCCGCACCGGGGTGTTCACACAGCAGGTCAGCTGCATGTCCCATCCCTGGGTCTGTCTGTGCAGTGTGTGCTCTGTTGCCTTAGCAGTCTGCGCTGAAAATGGAAGCCTCAAGCTGCACAACTGACTTTTATAGCCCAGATTAATGTGCTGGTAACACCCTCTAAAGCCACATATTTGATAGGTCCTAACCGCGCGAGAGGAGAGATTACAACATCATGGCATAGCCGGGTGTCAGCATTTCTAAATCCTCCCTAAGTACCTGTGTCTTTCCTGAACGAAATGTATTGGAGGATCACTGGTTTCCAGGCCAGTAATCGTCCTGTTGTAAGACTTCCACGAAGTGTCATCACCTAATCCACGCTCTAGGGTTGCTATAAAATAAGGAAGCCAGAGAGGAAAGAAGCTTTAGAAGCTGCTGAGTTGCCCACTTGGGCCTCTGCTCAGATGCCAGTGCAGATGGTCTGTTGGTGGATTCTCTATTAGTTTTCTTCTTTCTCTTTTCTTACTCTTAAGCTGTAATGACTTCGGTTTCAGAAAATAAATGAAGCCAGGAACTTGTTTGGAGACTGAAAATTCTTTCTCAGCAGGCCTGTTGGTTTGTTTCCAGTAAGAACTGTCTGTTGCATGTTTAAGTTGTTATAAACCAAGGATATAAACCAAGATGGGTGAGTAGGTGGTGACTATGCCTGGTCTTCTTTCAGCCTGTGTTTCCATCAAATAGAGCAACGTATAAAGAATTCTACACCATGAGCAAGTGAAAACGCAAGGCTGATTCTACATCAATCAGTGTAATCCCCATATCAATAGCTGTCTTAGTCTGCTTAGGCTGCTGTAACGTAATACCACAGACTAGGTGGGTAAACAGCAAACATTTATTTCTCACAGTTCTAGAGGCTGGGAAGTCCAAGATAAAGGTGCTGGCAGATTCGGTTCCTGGTGAGGGCCCTCTTCCTGGCTTACAGACATTCGCCTTATTGCTGTGGAATATTAGTCAGCCTTAAAAAGGAATAGAGGGCTTCCCTGGTGGCGCAGTGGTTGAGAATCTGCCTGCCAATGCAGGGGACACGGGTTCGAGCCCTGGTCTGGGAAGATCCCACATGCCGCGGAGCAACTAGGCTTGTGAGCCACAACTACTGAGCCTGCGCATCTGGAGCCAGTGCTCTGCAACAAGAGAGGCCACGATAGTGAGAGGCCCGCGCACCGCGATGAAGAGTGGCCCCCGCTTGCCGCAACTAGAGAAAGCCCTCGCACAGAAACGAAGACCCAACATAGCCAAAAATATATAAATAAATAAATTAATTAATTTAAAAATAAATAAATAAATAAAAAGGAATAGAATTGTGATACATGCTGTGACATGGATGAACCTTGAAAACATTATGCTAAGTGAATATGTATGATTGTATATTGTATGATTCCACTTATATAAGGCACCTAGATTGTATGATTCCACTTATATAAGGCACCTAGAATAGGCAAATTAATAGAGATGAAAAGTAGGGGGGAATTCCCTGGCCGTCCAGTGGTTAGGACTCTGCGCTTTCACTGCCAAGGGCCCAGGTTTGATCCCTGGTCGGGGAACTAAGATCCCACATGCTGTGTGGTGAGGCCAAAGTAATAAAAAAGAAAGAAAAGAAAAGTAGGAAAGAAGTTAGCAGGGGCTGGGGGAGAGGGGAATTTTTGTTTAATGGCTACAGAGTTTCCGTTTGGGATAATTAAAAGTTCTGGAATTGAAGAATGGTGACAGTTGCGCAACATTGGAAATATACTTGATGCCACTGAATTATAAACTAAAAAATGGTTACAATGGTAAATTTGATGTTATGTATATTTAACCATAATAAAAAAATTTTTTTTAGTTCACCCAAGAAGCAGAAAACTTAAATAGTCTAATTACCATAGAAAAGATTAGAAATGTGATTAAAGATTCAACCTTTAAAAAAGCGCTAGAGCCAGATGGTTTCACAGCCCTGTTCTGTATTTTAACAAAAAACCAATTCCAATGTTGTTTAAACTATTGTAAAGCATAGAGCAAAATGGAAAGCTGGATTTGTGTTATGAAACCAGTGCAACCTTAATACCAAAACCAGGTAAATATAAATGAGAGTGAGAGAAATAATACGAGAACTATAGAGCAATCCCAATTATGAATTAGAAACAAAAATTCTTAATAA
Source organism: Eschrichtius robustus (assembly GCF_028021215.1). Taxonomy (NCBI): domain Eukaryota; kingdom Metazoa; phylum Chordata; class Mammalia; order Artiodactyla; family Eschrichtiidae; genus Eschrichtius; species Eschrichtius robustus. Next base: position 68,499,806 of record NC_090832.1, on the reverse strand, counting down.
CCTTACTTAATAAAATACAGCACATATCAGAATAGTACAATGTGACCAGGTAGAGTTTGATCCAGGAATGCAAGGATGGTTCCATAATTCATTACACCAACAGATTAAAAGGGAAAAAAAACCCCACATGATTATATTAACAATTGCTGAAAAGGCAATGATTCCAATAAAAATCAGGAAATAAGAGAGGACAGTTCTTATCTCCCAACCATAGTTCATCAGGCATTGGACCACCATGTTTTGTCTGTCAATGTTTCAACGTATTGAAAATGTAGTCTAAGTAGCTATGTACAAGGAGCATGGAGGCCATTAACTGATACCTTCTAACTTAGGAACAGATGTACTATAGGAACCAATGGGACTCTTTTTTTTCAAATTAATTAATTAATTTATTTATTCAGCTGCACCAGGTCTTAGTTGCGGCACATGGGATCTTTTAGTTGCGGCATGTGGGGTCTTTAGTTGTGGCATGCGGGATCTAGTTCCCCGACCAGGCACCAGACCCAGGCCCCCTGCATTGGGAGTGCAGAGTCTTAGCCACTGGACCACCAGGGAAGTCCCGAACCAATGGGATTCTTTACAGCCAATTAAGTTGCTTGAAATATTTTGGTCCTTCTGGTTGGTGGACCTTTCTAGAAGCAAGCCCAACCCTAACAGTTTCTGCATCACCTCAAAAGGAATTCTCTTATTAATGAAGCCATTATGTTTGAATAATTGATTCCTAACCATACACATTTAAAATCATCTCTCCCAATTATTTATGTTTATTAGGCCCTCCCAAAGTAAGACTTAGAGAAACATTATGAAGCTTTTTGGCACTGACCATTTTAAAAGGAAGGACTGTTATTTTAGAGGACAATCCCAGTAGCCCTGCCCGAGTATGATTGGACCGTTGACCCCTGCCAGTACAGGAATTTTACATCTGCCCCCATTACATTTTGTCTTGCTGAAATTAGCCTGTCCTTCCAATCTGAGATTGTATTGGATCCTGATTTTTGTCATCCAAGGACTTTATTCCCTCGCTGTTTCTTGTCACCTACAGTCTGATTAAGATGTGATGTGTCACTCATCCAAGTAGGCAGGTAGACAAATCACATTTCCAAAAAGGAAAGAAAGTTCTGAAGTCTCTTTAAACTATACATTTTTTTCAAATGTGAAGTTTTATTTTCTCACTTTCCTTTTATCCATGGCACTTTTTCTTTGTCCATTTTCTCCCCTGAATATCTTGATAACTTTGTTTTCATTGAACCATAAGCCTGAGAAGGACTTTGAAGTTTTGGACCCAAATCTACACCATTCCAGGCAGTTGGAGCTCTGGGGATACTGTTTATGATAAGGGGACCCTGGGGACACCTAAGAAAGTTTGTGGGGAGCCTTGTAATACAATTTAAAACCGGAACAAGGGGCCAAGTGGCCAGGATTCCAGCTGTTATTTATTCTGCCACAAATAAAACTTGAGCTCTTGAAAATCACTGACCCTCTGCTAGCCTTACTTATCCTCTCCAAATTAAATTCTCAAAGACCCTTTTCAATCCGAATATTATATGGTTTCTAAAATATGTGCCACTCCCACTTTACTAATGTTACAACTTTCTTGCTTCCTATCTCTCTCTTTCCTATTTCCTTAATGCTGCAGGTAATACAGACAGACTTTACTCGCCTCAAAAAAGACTACATGACCCTGACCCATTGTATTTCTCATGATCTGAAGAAAGGAAGTGTTGTCATTTTGAAATTATTACACTAATTTAGGTTATACCTAAATTCTTCTTGTTAAACTGTTTCCCTTCATGTGGGTCACATCTCTGCAACTGCCCTCCTTGTAACAACACGCAGTTAAGATGGTTCCTTTGTTTTATTTCTTTGAGCTAACGAGTCTCAATTCCTTTAGCCTCCTTTTGCCCCATGTGTCTGTGTGAGCTTGAGCAAAAGCATATCATTTTGTTCCAGGAATGGCTAAGCACCCTTTCTTCTCACTTCTCAGGTCCACTCTGTCAGACCAGGCAGCTTCCTTGAGGAGTCAGGGCTCAGCACCCATGGGGCAGGTGTTCATGGGGCAAGTGTTGTCAGTGTGAAAGGCCTGCCCTTTAGTAAGGAGAATCTGAGATACCTAAGCAGGAGAAAGGAGCTGTGACCCAACTTCCAGGTCCTGACTGGAGTAATGAGTGACCAGGGTCACGGGCCAGGACTCCCGGGTACCATGGAGTCTGCATGAAGAGAGAGTCTTTCCAGGCTTGTTTTGTGGCTTGTGGTTCTCAAATTACCCCTGTTCCGCCTCCCTGGGGCTCCGCCCCTCCCGAGGGAGGTGTCTCCAGTGTAAATGCCTCGGTAGGCCTGGAGTGTCTGGTGAGAAGGATTAAGTACCTCATCTGAACACAGGGAGGAACAAAACACCTCCACTTCCTTTCAAGGTGTATTCTAAGCTGGTTACCTTTGACTGGGCTCCCTTGTTGGTGGGAGATCTTTATCTGAACAGGAATTCTTCTCCAGGAATATTCCCTGACCGAGCCCCACCCCCTCCAGCTGGGAGTTAGGCTCTTCCAAACGAGTAGCAGGGACTTTTCGTTCTGAACGCCCTTTATGATCACCTGAGAGTGTAATTTACGGGTCACCTGCTGGAACGGGAGTCACTCTGATGTTACCATGCAGCAGTTCTGCTGGAAATCGGGACCCGCAGGACTCAACATGCCAGAACAAAGCAGCACCCAGACCAGAGCCCAGAGCTGTTGACAGTGAGGCCACTCTTTTGTAGTTGTTGCCTGGCTACGTCTCAAGGCCCTTTGCCATTCAGTTCCCTGGAAGTGAGTGGGCTCTAAGCCTCTTCCTCTCCCTGGTTGGATCAAGGAAATGTGCTCCCTGCAGGGTCCTGCACCCTCTCTCCCCTCGCGGTTCTCAGATGGCCCATCCTGACCCCAGGGCAGGTTGGAGGGACCAGCACCTTTAAAGCATGCAACGAGGGATTCATAACCTCCGGCTGCACATTAGAATCACCTGGAACTTAAAAAACACCCACGCCAAGACCCCACCCTAGGCTGATGGAATCTGGGGGTGAAATTTGAGATCTTAAAAATATTTTCAGGTGACTCTAATGTGGAACAGCGTTGAAAACTGGTGGTTTATGTTAGTGGCTCTCAAAATGTGATTCTATACTAGCAGCATCTGCTTCTCCTGGGAACTTGTTAGAAATGCAAATTCTCAGCCTCCACCCCAGACCTGCAAAATCAGAAACCCTGGAAGGGGGCCCAGATAGTTGTCTTTAACAAGCCTCTGCTGCCCAATAAAGTTCGAGGACCACTGGTTTAAGGCATAATGTTAAATGCACAAACAAGCCAGTTTCATGTGACCTGGGAATGTAACTGCAAAAGCACCAGTAGAAAAGGTGCAGTGGAAAAGATGGGGTAAAAACGATAATCCTTGTATGGGGTGGTAGAATCACAGATGATTTGCTTTCATTTTCCGAATTTTTAGTAATGTCATTGGATTGTTTATATACTCTTTTAAGATACAGGAAGTTCTGGGTTGAGGAGATGCAGTCTTTTAGTGTTTTGTACTGACAGCTGGGGACAAAAGCATCATGAGGAATGTACCGAGAGGAATGACTCCTGCTGGGACGGTCCCCACTGGGCAGGTTTCGCCTGAGGGCCTGTGGCTGCTCTGGGGAGGATTATTCTGGCCCCTCCTCATCTCTCATCGGAATCACCTGGGGAGGATGTATAAAACCCCTGCTGCCTGCGCCCCACGGGGTATTGAGTCAGCAACTCTGGAGGAAGGCCTCAGGCATCAGGACGGGTGGACAGACACACAAACAGACCAGCCTCCCCAGGCGATTCAGATGTACAGTGAGAATGGACAGCCTCTCTCCTCATCTGGAGATTCTGAGGAAACCAGGTAATTTGCAAGCACCCTCAGGGGTGATCATCTGGGAGCAGTGGGAGCGTCCTGAGAGTGGAGTCCTCTGCCAGGGGAGTGCCTCCGCCGACAGGAAGCAGGCAGCAGGGAGTGTGGTGGGCCAGAGCATGCGGGCTGGGGTCAGGTGGCTTAGGGGTGAATCCAGACTCGAGTTACCTGCTCCGTGACATAGAACAAGTGACTGTCTCTCTATGCTGCAGTTTTCTCATCTGTAAAATGGGCTTAATAACGCTGCCTACCTCCTAGGGTCGTTGGGAGGACTGAATGAGCTAATACATGTAAAACTCTTAACATGTGCCTACCATGCCGTAAGCGTCCCATAAATGTTAGCTGCTGCTGGCCCTTGCTCTCATCCTTGTTGCTATTGGTCTTGCTGGGCTCACCAGGGCCTGGGTTGAGTTGGGTTGAACTGGTCTTTGAACTGGGGCAGGGCCTAGGACAAACCAGTGCTTCAGAAAGTTCTTCCTCTTATCATTCATGGTCCACAGTCTTTTCTCCTGTTCCCATGTCTTCCACTGGCCGTTCCTAGGGGCGTGGAGGTGAGACCGGTTGTACCCTTGAGTTCAGGTCATTCAGAGGCCCCTCTAAGGATCAGTTTTTATTTGCCCCCTCACACTTAGGGTGGTTTCAGCCTTCTCCATTTGTCAGGCATGACCTTGGGGTATCCCTGTGTGCTGGGTGGGAGCAGCTACTCCCCTGAATGGCTCTACTTTTGTTGCTTTTCACTACAGAATGTTCTGGAAAACCACATTTCTGGGTGGGTGGTGTGTGTGTGTGTGTGTGTGTGTGTGTGTGTGAGGGGTTGTGTTAGGAGAGCCCAGGGGACAGGAGTGGACAGCTTCAGGGTCAATGGGAAACCAGTTACTACCGCCTTTGCTACTTGCTATAGTCGTACCAGATGCCAGAAAAGGAGCCAGACATACAAGGGGGACACTGACCCTCCTCAGAGGAGCCCCTGTGTCGCTGTTGCAGCTGCTCAGATGCTCGTGAAGCCCCCAGGATGCCTACACCTCCTCTGAGGGGTTCAGACGTCCCCGAACCTGGAGGCTGCAGCCCGCCGGGCCCGCCTTGTCTCTGGTCAAGCGTGGAACTGTGGAACTTGCTCCAGTGACCCTGGGAGGCCCGGCCTGCCCTGTGGTCGAGGAGCGCCGGGATTGGTTTGACCCTGCAACACCGCCGAGTCCGCTTGCCTCCTCGTTCACGGAGGGGGCAATCCCGCCCTCGGGGAGATCACGGCCTAGTGGGAAGGGCCTCCAGAACAGGACGGGCGGTTCCCTGAGGGGAGCCGAAGTGCTGTGGGTGTGGAGAAGGCAGCCGGGAACATTTCTTCTCGCAGAGCTGGAGAAGGGTGTTCTCAGTAAAGAAGCCCCTTCCAGAGAGACGTGGAGACTTGGGACCTTGTATTTCAAAAATGGCAGTGGGTGAGTGGAGCAGAGCTGGCTGGTAGGACCCTCGACCCTCCAGCGAGGGCCCCCCTGGCTGTCCAGGTGACCCGAGATCCAAGTCTTCTCCCAGGTCTGTGCCATTGAAAGGATCTCACTTGTCTCCGAGGCAACGGTGCAGGGGTGTCAGGGAGGAGAGGCAGCAGTTGGGGTGTCTTCAGGGGTGAGGCTGGGGACAGTTGGAGGGAAGGAAACCCATGATGGATGGTGGGCGATTCCTCACTTACCCTGTGTGAAGCCTCTGGGGTGGGTAGCGGAGACGTTCCTCTCTCACAGATGAGGAAAGGGGCTTAGGAGAGCGGCCTGCACAAAATCACACAGGTGTTACTAGTCAGAGCCGGGATTTGAGCTGGGCTTGCCGGGCTCCGGTGCCTCTGGCCTCTCTCTTCTCCACAGAGGGCACTCTGCTGACCTTGGATGTGGAAGGCGCCTCCAGTCACGGGCCACCTTGTTAGTAATCTATAGTTTCTGAAGTGCCCTCCACACGTGACCTGGTTTGAACCACGTCGGTGTTTCCTTCTCTGGATCTTCTGATTTTTTGGTGTTCACTTGGGCAGACCCTTTTGCCTCCCTGGGCCTCAGCTTCCGCACTGTAATATCTGGTTGCCGACAGGGATGTTCCTTGGGGCTCCCCTGACATGTGGCACCAGCTACTCCTCGGCCTGTGGCCTCCTTCCCAGCCTCTCTTGGGGCAGCTCCTCCCCTCACGGTCTGCACTTTCCAGACGCTCAGAAGCTCTTGTGTCCCGCCATCCTGTCGGCCTTCCTCACGGCACACACGTCTTTCTCCTCACAAATGCAATGGGCTTCCCCTTGTTTCAGGATGCTCTAGAAGCCTTGTGAAGGTCACGGATCCGATGACCTGGACAAGGACGCAGGACAGGTGGAGCCCGGGGCCGGGCCCAGCGAGGGGCACCAGGCTATTGTCTCCATCTCATCAGCTGTGGACATTTCGTCGGAGGAGTCAAGGTTAAGCGGCCCGCACTGAGCACAGTTGCCGGCCAAGGCAGGTCACGCTTTCATCTCATCTCAGACGTTGCCTTTTTTTGAAGGCTTTTTATAGCCCACTTTCTTAGGGCAAACTTTGTTCTTAATTAAGAATTCTAATTTTAAAGTGAGCTCTGACCTCTTTCTTTCCAGAATCATTCTGATGCTTTGATTGCATTTCACGGGTTGAAATTAAGATCCTTTATTGACTGCTCTCTCTCTTTTCCTGCAAGGCTAGTTACCGACGGCAAACTGGCACTTGATCGAGATCATAAATGGGTTTATCCTGCTAGAATATCAATAAAGGCCTTTGGGAAGTTTTATCAAGATGCGAGAAAGGACTCAGGCTGTGTGAGACCCTTATTCCTCTGGGAGTGTTTCAGCACAGGTGGGGGCCGTGCATGGTTAAATGCTGTTTGGAGCTGGGGTGGGAACGTTTCTTCACCGTGAACTTGAGGGAGAAGGCAAAGGCAACATAATGGCTCCTTCAAAAGTTGGAGAATTAGGCGTGTGGCAAGGTCAGTTCGCTAGATGGAAACTGATTTACACTGAAGAGGATTATTCTGAGTGTGACCCTCAGTGTCACAGCTCAGGAGCCCGCTTGCAGGGAACGGTCATCTCTGTGACCCACCAGCAGGGCTGAGAAGCCCGCTCAGGTGCACTGGAGATGTGCATACACGTGTGTTCTGCCAGCCACTGGGAACAACCTGGAACCCATCAGTGGGAGAATGAGTGAATGATGTGACAGTATTTTTTAAAAACTCAAAAATATAATGTTGGACCCCCCCAAATTGCCAAACGGCATTGTACAGTTTAATACCATTTATGTAAGGTTTGAAGACAAAACGATGTTCATCTATTGTGCGTGGCAACAAACATGTAGTAAAGTGTAATAAAAGGCACAGGAATGACAAATCCCAAATTGAGCAGTTACCTCGGGGTTGAGGGGAAATGAGATCTGGGAGGGGTTCACGAGGAATGGCTATGGTTTCTCTAATTTTTTCTTAAAGTGATTGGTGGGTGTGTACATTTTAAAATATTCATATTTTTGAATGGTTGAAATACTTTGTAATTTTAAAATTTGTTTCTAAAGAGGGGAGAATGTGTTCTGATGGTTTGTCCATCAGTTTCAGTTTTGAGGAATTACTAACTAGACTTCTCCGGGGCTGATTAGCTTGACTCTTTGCTGCTCTCCCATCTCTTACCCCATCAGATTCACTGTGGCCACTTCACCATCCCTGACTATCAAACCAGTGGGGAAATAAGAGAGAACTTGAAAGCCCTCACTTTCCTACTTGCTGGTTGGATGAGCGGGGAGTAGAAATTATGCACTAAGGGAAATCTTCACATTTTGAGCATATTTTGTTCCTTGATCACAGTGCCAATAGCCAAGGTTAACCAAGACAAACTTGAATTCCGGATGAATCCATAAGGATCTCCTGCCAAACTGAACGGGGTGGGGCGGGGGTGGCGGGGAGCGCCACTGTGCAAACCTTGCTCTAGGCTCCCCGCCCCCAGGGGAGAGCGCGTGACGTCTTGTTCTGAAATCAGTGTTTGCTCTGCATTAACAGCATGGCCGGACGCCCCTGCATCTTGCTGCCAATAAGGGTCATCTTTCTGTGGTCCAGATCTTGCTGAAGGCTGGCTGCGACCTCGATGTCCAGGACGATGTGAGTAGAAGCCATCATTCTATCGGGGCATGGTTGTCCAGGGGGCTTGTCTGCCTAGAATCCCACAACATGTAACTAGCTATGAGGGGAGGGAGGGGGCAGTAGGAGATGCTCTCCAGCACTTTGTAGCTTCATCTTGGTGGGAAGAACTTCCTCTTGAAGGTCTGCTGTGGGACCCATTCTCAGTAGCAAGGTTGAGTTTGGGAGTGTGAGCTGGTTTTCCCATCATGGTTCCTATCTAGTAGTAGTATTTCCTGTCTAGTATTATTCAAGTGCAGAGCCTCGAAGAGCATTTTGTCTGTGTCCTTTCTCAGTATGAAGGAGCACACCACACACACACACGCACGCACGAGTTATGGGCAAGGCTTGCTGAAATTGTGTCATTGACCAGACTTATAACTGGAGAAAAGGTGAGGCTTAAAAACTTAATTTTTTTATTTTCTCGCCTTGATTTCTCTTACTCTGTATACATTCAGTTAAAAAGGACCTATTTAAAGAAACAACAGCACACTGATCTCACGGAATCTGAGAAAAAGGAGGCCTCCAGAAAGAGTTCACTCTGGTGCTCTGCCATAATTGAAACTCAGTCTCTGAGTTTCTTTAGTCAAATGATCTAGAAAGAGATTCCAGTTGGCTCTTTTGGAGTCAAGAATCCATTCCTGAGTAAATCAGCAGTGGCTGGCATGGGGTCACCTAGTGCATAGGGTGGCCCTGTTGGGTCTTTGAAGGGGGTGAACTCTCTAAGAAGGGGATGTAGAAAAGATTATGTAAATTGCCGTCCAGTGAGCTATTAGGAAAATATCCTAATGATGATCTGATTGGAAGCTATTTTCAGAAACTTTCAATTCTGTTTCTAACTCGAATTTGTATAGTAGGACTCAAAGGAGTAAGGACTTTTGTGAGGAACACAGAATCTTGGAGAGTTAGTATTTATAAACCACTTCCAGATTCACCTGTAATCTCTGTGGTTACAGAACGTTATCAGATTTCAGACCCTCAGGTGGGCTAGGGTGTGGGTTACCAAAGTGTTTCGAGTTTTCTTTGAGTCTCTGTGTAATGTCCTAAAACTTGGCAAACACACAAGTTGAGAAGAACAGCATTCACAAAGAAATAACCAAATATGTAATATACACGGGCAGAAGGCTGTCAGTGTCATTCATAAATTTCTGGTTATATTTGGAACCTATTGAGTCATCAAGGATATTATTTTCAAAAGATGCTGATCTAGCTTTAAGCTGTTGATTTCTACCTTGGGTCACAATACTTTTTTCTTTCCTTGCACTGTAGCCATCATAACATACCTGATTATATCTTATCCTTACATGACAGGAGCAAAAATACAGGGAGAGAGAAGAGATTCTGACCACAGGAAACACAGGGCATTCAGTGCTTGGTGCAAATATGTCAGACTCTGCATCTGGTTTTCTCTGCATAATTGAAGCCCTTGCTTGCCACGGTGGCAAGGCTGCAGTACCAGGCATGCTAACCCATCCTGACCCAACACTCCTGTCTCAGGTCCTGAGCTGCAAGTATCCCTGTGTTCTCCTGAAGCAAAAGCCATGCTGACTTTCTAGAACTACTACTGTTTATATCAGGCAAGATAGGAAGTAAAATAGTCAGGAGCCAGGGCAGCCAAAGGGGGACATGGCAGCAGAAGGAAAGCCAGCTCTACTTTTAGAGAGGAACTCTTTCACTTATTGAAATCTTTTTTTTTTTTTTTTTGCATCTTTCCCTTGCTCTAGACGATGCATACATTGCTTCTCCCAGGTAGCTTAAAACAAAACAAAACAAACAACAACAACAAAACAGTGTAGAAACAGCTGGGAATGGAGAAGGTAGAATTGATCTTTACTAGTTCTGAAGTAATGCATTTGCCAGAATATGGTTCATGTGTGTCTTCTATACATTTACTGTGCTTGTTGATCAGCCTTGAAACTCACGTAGGAATTCAAGGAAGAAAACTCTTTATGAGTGTTCTTTAAAGAAGCTGGTGGGAGATTAAGTATTGGAAAAAAAATCATTTCAGAAGTTATCTGTCTTGGGTGATGGGTAGCAATAGAGAAGGTTATGTTATGAAGAATTTACTCCTAACTTCGTGTTCTACAGATACTGTGCTTTATGTCATGGTAAAGACTGAGAATTAGTTGAAGAATGACCTCCAGTGCCCTGGAGTGGGATTATTATGAATTTGAACCTGTGGAAACCAGTTCTTTAGAATATGCAACTCCAGGGGCAAGTTCCCTCTTGCCTCCTGCCAACCCTGTCAACTCTCATTGGAGCTCTAAGGCCATCTCTGATTGGTCAAAGAGCAATCACACGGCCCCCACCTCAGAAATAGTCCAGGACCCCGTGACCACGGTAAAAGGCATGAAGGAAGAGAAAAATAAGAAAAACCAGAGAAGCAAGGCTAGGAAGAACCCTGGAAGATCAGAGGGAGAAAAAGAGGTCAGCAATTATTTTGTGCACGTACCCTGTCTTGAGCTTCCTTGCAACATGTCTGCCTGTGGCACCTGGGAGGGATTCCTCCTGAAGAGGGGCATGGTCCACCCTTGCATGACTGGGGTTTCTCCCATGAGCTTGGCTTTGGAATCTGCCCACATTGTGCTCACTGTTTTTCACCGTGTAGGAGAGAACACTAAAAGTATTTCAGAACAAAGTTCTAGACCTCAGTGGTTGCAAACCTTTTGAAATCCCAAAGTAAGGAACACTGACATCTTAGAAAAATGGAGAGCTGGCAGTTCATGCACTTTGCAGACAGTTGCAGTCACCTTGGAACACGATTTGCCTGTTCCAAACCAAAGTGCCAAACTGCAAGATTGCTGGGTCTTCAAGTTTCCAGCTTCAGCGTTTTCCTTCTGCTTCTTTGTAGTTAATCATTCAACAAATACTTCTCAGGTGCCTATACTTGCCAAGGCACTGGGCTCAATCACTTAGCTTGATGATGCCATAAAGAGGCAGCCCATCCCACAGAAGCACCTGATCTTTTTTAAGGCCTGTCTTAAGGTTAATTGACTTCATAGGTTGTAAACAGCTCAGGGTGAGTGCAAAAATCCTTGTCAATTTGAATTCTGCCCCAGCCATGCTACCCCAAATTAGCTGGTTATCCACTGAACTGCACTGGGCCTTGGTTTTTTTAATCAATAAAATGAGAGAATTAGATGCCACGGTGCTTGGAGCGTAGTTGAGGATTAATAAATATTCGCTGAATAAATAATGAGTAAATTTTGTTGAGAGTGCCACACTTTTCCTAGCTTTTATTTTTTTTCCTCCAAAGTTTCAGAATTTCATGGTTGATATTTAGATCATATAGAAATAAAAGATTATGTCAAAGTTGCTGCTCGGGTCTGTTATAAGTACGTAGTAAGGATACATCTTGTTCTTTTCTGTGTCATATTTCAAAGAGGAAATATTTCAAAAGTAAGTTTTAGTTTTATAGGAGGGAGAGTTGATTCACAGGTAATTGACCCTGTTTCAATCAAGGGTCTCAGGTGTTTGCTTGTGTTGTGTTCTGGGAGAGAGTAGCTCTGAGCCCGAGGTGGTCCTTGGCTTATGTATTTCGTGTCTCTCAGCCTGTGATGCTCACCTTGGTAACTTCAGGGTGGCTGGTTTTTATGTACCAGAGAAAGTGTCTCACCCAGTCCTCCAAACCCACCCCACCTGGTGTGAGCAAAGCTAACGGTCCTGCTCAAGGACCACTCAGGGTGGGGAAAGGCTGGCTTTGGCCTTCACAGCCGTGTATATCCGACACCTGAGGCAAGGACCCTGGCTTTGAGCGGGTCTGTGACTGAGGGGTGTGAAGATGGAGGGGAGGCTGTGGCCCGGAGACAGGCAGGGCCAGGAAAGGGGACACGCAGGAGACACCTGTGCCAGGTGCCTGAGGACCCTTTGTTCCCACCATAGCCTCACCCAGGTCGTCAGGTCTCCTTGCGCGTTTTGCTCGTCCCTCTGGAAATTGGCTTTTAAGGGCTGAACTAGAAGTGAGATTTAGCTTCTTGCATTGAGCTGGAGTTTCACAAAGGAATGTTACCCCCAGGGAAGCAAGTACAGGAGATTCATGCTAAAAGCAAGTAATAAATACTGGTGACATTCTGGCTCCAAACTGCCTCAGCTCATGATTTAGTGGCAGCCCGTGAAACACAATAAAGCATTTGACTTGAAGCCAGGCTGAGGTTAGACTGTGCCGTGACTTAGCAGCAAGAGTGGCCGACACGTCCCACACTTTATGCACAACACGCACAGAATGGTTACATCTGGTTACGTAAAAGGGTTGTTCTGATTGGGCCAAGGAGTGCTAGTTAGAATGCCGGCAGCTCGTGGGAATAGTAAAAGGCCTCTAATGATTAGACGTCTGACTGAGTCGGTGTTTACCCTGAAGGAGGGGGCTGCAGCCTCACTTTTGTTGCTGAGAACAGGGCACCACATTTCTTATCAGGTCAGTAACAATAAATTGCACTTGGGGTCCGTTTTGGGAAAACCCATCACCATGCTGGTAGGGAAACAGGCAGTCTTGGAGATTCTTATAAAAGTTTTAAAAAGTTAAGACTGGGCAATTTTTCATGATTACTAAGTACACCTCATCTGGAAACACTTCCTAAGTTGTTGAAGACGATGTGTAATGGCTTCGCACACCTTATGCAAACACTGACCCAGTGGCCACGTCCTGCTTTTGACTGCATGGCACACAGAAAGGGTCCTCTTTGAGTAAGGGGTCTTGGAAAGGTGGGTGAGAAGAAAACCAAGGCTAAAGCTAATTTGTAATGGGAATAATAGCTTAGGATGCCAAGGGGAGGGTTTGGTGACAGAATGCAGTGGAGAGTGGATAGAATCATGGTAATGGGAGAGTGGAGGTCCAGATCCATCACTGCAGAATGAATAGTGAGAAAAGCTTCTGAGACATGGACAGTCCCTTTCCTGGTATATTGGTACAGCTTAGACTTTTAATAAATAGCAGTTTTTCCTGATGCTAGAAATTATATGTGTAAAATGTTGGAAAGTATTAAAAAGTATAAGGAAGAAAATAAAAATCATTTTTCCTCATGGCTTTTTTTTGGTTTTGTTTTTGTTTTGGCTGCTTTGGGTCTTCGTTGTTGTGTGCTGGCTTTCTCTAGTTGCGGTGTGCGGGCTTCTCATTGCGGTGGCTTCTCTTATTGCAGAGCACGGGCTCTAGGTGCGTGGGCTTCAGTAGTTGTGGCACGCGGGCTCAGTAGTTGTGGCTTGCGGGCTCTAGAGCGCAGGCTCAGTAGTTGTGGCGCATGGGCTTAGTTGCTCCGCGGCATGTGGGATGTTCCCGGACCAGGGATCGAACCCATGTCCCCTGCATTGGCAGGCGGATTCTTAACCACTGAGCCACTAGGGAAGTCCCTCCCCTCATGGATTTTTAAAGGGAGATTTAAAAAATTTTTAAGAATATGAATTTGGTTTTTAAATAGGATTAAGTGCTTTTTTATTGTCATAAACTATACATAACACAAAATTGACCATTTTAACCATTTTTAAGTGTACAGTTCATTGGCATTAAGTACACTCACATTGTTATACAACCATCACCACCATCCATCTCCAGAACTTTTTGTTGGATTAAGTGCTTTTAAAGTGCATTGTCATTTGTAACAGGTTCCAGGGATATAAGTAGAATCAGCATTTGATTAAGGCTATTTATAGGTAGCAGTGCATCCTTCTTTAAAAAAAAAACCTCCATGTTTTCTGTATTCTAATCATCTTTCTTTCCTCTCTTGGGCTAAGGACCAGGAGTGCCCCAGGGCATGTCCTTTGCCCCTCCAGTGTTCCACCAGAAAACTGTTTATGTAAAACTCTTGCCAACCACATCATAGACCCCAAGAAGGGAAGGGAGGGACCTTGCCTCCTTTCACAGGTGAAGAACCTGAAGTCCAGCGAGGGGACAGGTGTCTCCCAAGGCTATGCACGACGCACATCTCCTGACCCCCTTGCCCTGCGCCCCTTCCGTCCCACCAGGAGTTTTCCACACTGTTCACCCATCTCCCCGTTCAAGCCTGCGCCCCAGGCTGGACTTGATTTCCTGAGTGCCTGTCAGAGATAAGATGTGCCCTCAGAGACTTCAGAACTCTCTCTTGTTACAGACTTGACTGTCTTACGTCTGGGATTTTAGTCCTTCTCTCAAGTGCAATTAGGGGAAGAGTCAAGTTCCCTTTGGCGCCCTGACAGAGAAAAAGAAGGTCGGCAATCCCAGGAATCTGATCACAGAGAAAGGGGTCAAATGCAGCATAAATCAGCGAGGATGCTGTCATGAAACATCAGAAGAGGCTTCTTAGAGCTGTGCAGTGACAGCTTGAGTCCCTGGCGTCCTCAGATGTCCTAGCGTAACCCCTGCATTGCTCCAGGCCAGGGCCAGTCAATCAACAAGTACACCCGCCCTCCGGTCATGAGTGCCGCTAGCTGACAGAGCAGGCTAGTGAGTCCTCTGACCCTGGGGAATGGGAGGACTCAGCAGGGAGTAAAGATTGCAGGCATTGCTGGTTCCATTGCACAGCACACAGCCCAGCTCTCAGACCCACTCTTCACAGATGTGACAGTCACACCGCCGTCCCCTTGGGTGACCCTCATCCGGAGGTCGGCTCTGTGGCCCAGGGCTGTTCTGCAGTTGGCTTAGGGTTACCACTGAGTTTGTGAACAAAATGACTGTTGCCGGCATGCACTGTCTACTAACTAGCCCGCCAAGCCCGGCTGGCGTGCGGTGATGGGGATGTCCCTGTGTCGAGCGGAGGAGCGAGGGAGCGAGTGGGGAGGGGCCGGAGAGAGCTGACTGCTGTCCCTGTCTCCCCGCCACCCGCAGGGCGATCAGACCGCCTTGCACCGGGCCACGGTGGTGGGGAACACCGAGGTCATCGCGGCGCTCATCCAGGAGGGCTGTGCTCTGGACCGACAGGACAAGGTGAGGAGGGAAGTGGGACGGGTCAGCCTGAGGACCCGCTCTGGGACCTGCCGAGCTCGTGAGATGCTGTCATTCCCGAGTCAGCGCTCATGCCTCAACATGAGGAAATCGGCCCAGGGTTCCTCCGAAAGAGTATCTGATATTGAATTTTTAAAAAGCTCATCCCTCTGTTCTGCGGCAGCAGTGGGCAACCATGTAAATATAAATGGTGAAGAAAACAAGTCTAGAATTAGTGACCTTTGGAGGCCTGGGTTGGGTAAGGGATGTGCCCCAGCCTCTCTCTGTTTCCTTTTTTTTTTTTTTTTTTTTTTTAAGATAATGGAGTGAGTGAATTTATTTAAACTACACTGGAAGAAAAAATAAGAAAAATCAAGTCTTTAAAAAATCCCAATGACATATTAATCCAGTGTTTTTAAATTGTCAAACCATCTTAAAACATGGGACTTTGCAATTAAGTGCAATCTGGCCTCTGTCCACTTTTTTTAAACAACCTTTTATTACAGTGTAACATACATATACAGAAAGGTGCACAACTAATACGTGTGCAGCTCAGTGAGTTTGCACTGCCTGAGCACATCTGTGTGAGCCCCCAGATCAAGAAGGAGGTCATTACCAGCACCCAGAAGTGCTCCCACCCGGGACCATTCGCTTTTCCTTCTGCTTCCTGCTTCCAGGCCACATATCCGCCACCACCATTCCCAGCACCTGGCCTTTGGTACAGCCCTCGAGACCCTAGACTTCCCCTGTGGGTGTCAGCAATATCAGGCCCGTGGCTTACTGTGTTGAATGAATGCCTAAGCCAGAGCCTGGACGCAGCTGGACACTGTCCCTGCACTGCCCCCAGCTGATGGCCCTGCGCCTGGCCTGGAACAGCCGGGAGGGCGTTTCCATCTCTCCTCTCTGTGCCCCTGTCCCCTCACCCCTAATCCCAGGTCCCACCCAACGCAGTTCATTGCACTTAATGTGTCTTTTTTTAATAGTAAGTTAAGCAAATACAAGCTATGTTTAATGGGTTGATTTCTATTGAAAAACCATCTATTGAGGACACTCGTTTACCTTATTTACAGGTAGATCACTGTCCTCAGTGCCTGCTCATTTGTTTGGGGCCCTGAGGCTTTTGGATTAAACTGGGAGAGATTAGATTTGGGGGAAGAAAAAGGAGCCGTGGAATCTACCTGTCTGCCCTTGGGGCCCTGGAACTTGTGAAGCTGGACTCTTCATTTGCCTGACCTTTGCAGGGTTCTCTCTGGGGCCGGAGCAGAGCAGAGGAGCCCTCAGGGGCGGTAGAGGTGGGGAGGAAGGGGCATCGTACCTCCTGATGCTACTTTCTATTACACATGAGCTGTGCATGGGCCCTGGAGCCTTTCTCACCCTGGGTTCCTGGAGAGACTCAAGCCCTAATGCCTGAAGTCATGCATTGTAATACATCCTAAATCTCGAACGCATCTGGAATGGCACTTGTTAGATACCATTTCTAGGAGAGTGGAGAAACTGACCACTCAAATCACTGCCTGGGTCCTGTGGTTCAGGTGAGAAGCCCCGGCGGGGAAAGGCCCCTGCTTGTGCCCTAAAGTACCCTGTGCTCTATTGACGACAGTGAGATGGACCAGGCTCAGCTGACGTGCTTTCTCCTGTGTGTGCTCTCCAGGACGGGAACACGGCCCTGCACGAAGCGTCCTGGCACGGTTTCAGCCAGTCTGCCAAGCTGCTCGTTAAAGCGGGAGCCAACGTGCTTGCCAAGAACAAGGTGAGGCCCGGCAGGTGCTAGGTCCCCTCGGTCACAGGTGAGGACAGCCCGGCCTGCCTTCCCGGAGGGCGCCTCCTCTCGCTGAGCAGAGCGAGGGCTCAGGGCCGCGGAACCTGGTGGGAATTGAAAGCTTGCAGCTCCTCGGCGGGCGTGATGCACGGGGTCCGTGTGGGGAGCAGGAGGACCCACCTGGGGCTCCGGCCTCCTGTGAGCGCTGCGGCTCTCCCTGCTTTCCCGTTGGTCTATGAGAGTGCGGTTTAGGGGGCCAGCCCTGTCCTGCGGGGACAGGAAAGGACAGCAGCCTCTCCTCTCTCTCGTCCTCTGTCACCCCCCTCTCCTCCCTCCCTCTCCTGCCGTGCTCGTTATCAGTGTGTCCCCGGACTAGTTCAGAAGCCTCACGGCAGACTGACCCATCTGCCCGATCCCTTTGCATCCTGCTGCCCCTCCGCTCAGAAACTTCCCAGGAAAGCTCCTCAGCCCGGCGCTGTCTGGGGCCTCCCCAGAGTGGCCTCAGCCTCTGTTGCTGTTGTCTCTCTGGGAGAGCTTGGCGTGCACCTCCTGCACGGCGGTGTGGGCTCACCGTCCCCTCCCGCTGCCCCCGCCCTCAGGGGTACCCTGTTCCTTTCCGCCCGCTGACCTCCAGCCCAGTCCCCGCAGGCCCATCGGGCGGTTTTTAGAGGGCTCTCTTGGACTGCACACAGCTCTGTGCTGTGTTGACTGGTGAAATGTTTCTCATGGTTCCCTCAGGGGCCGAAAGCTTGAGGAAAGCAGCAAGCCCTGCATCGTAACACCTCCGGTAATGCCTGGCTCACTGCCCGGCACGCTGGTGGCTCTCCATTTCTTCCAGGTGGTACATGTTCTGGAACATTATACCAACTCGAAGTAGGTGGTTTCCAATTAATGCATAGGGAGGCCTAAGCGGGGAGCCAGTAGAGTCTTTTGCAAGATACGTGATTTGTCTGTGACACAATTAGGGCTGTAAACCAGCCCTGGTGGGTCTCCACCACACTCCCTCCTGTCCCCTGCAGGGCCCCAAAAGTATCGTGTGGGAAGCCGTGTGTCCTCTCTCTAGATAAAGCAGCAGGGGCTGTTGGAAGCACAGGTGAGGTGCCATCCCATAAGAGGGACTTCCATTCTGCACCAGCCACAGCCTTTGGGGAAGCCTCTAGAGGTCCTTCTCTTTTTTTTTTCCCCCAGCTTTATTGAGGTATAATCTGACACATAAAATGGTAAGATATTCAAAGTGTACAACGTGATGATTTGATAATTCCCAGGGGTTAATGAACACATTGATTACCTCACATATTTACCTTTTGTGTGTGTGTGAGAACATTTAAGTTCTCCAATTAGCAAGTTTCAATTATAGAAGACAGTGTTATCAGCTGCAGTCACCACATTATGCATTAGATCCTCAGGCCTTGTTCATCTTATAGCTGAAAGTTTATACCTTTATACCAACCTCTGTGTATTTCCCCATACCCCAGCTTCTGGCAGCCACTTTTCTACTCTCTGTTTCTACGAGTCCATCTTTTTTTTCAGATTCCACATAGACATGAAATCATACGGTATTTGTCTTTCTCTAACTTATTTCACTTGGTGTATTGCCCTAGGTTCACCCATGTTGTCGCAAATGACAGGATTTCTTTCTTTTTAAAGGCTGAATAATATTCCATTGTATAAGAAAGGTGCTTACTCGGCAAAGTATAGCAGCCCTCGTCTGGGAGATCAGTACTCATTACTCAGGGTGGGGAAAATGCCTGCTATGTATATCTACCTAGGTCACAGTTTTTTTTAATTTCAGGTTTTGACATTGCAGCCTTTTGCGCCTGACTTCTTTCACTTTGCACAGTGGTTTTGAGAGTCTTTTATATTGTTTCGTGTATGATTAGTTAATTCCTTTTAATTGCTGAATAACGTTCCATTGTATGGATGTACCACCATCTGTATTCCAACTTATGTCTTTTCATTTTCTTCATCCAAATGCTTTTCAGCATAATTGATTTTTTTTTATTGGCAAAGTAAATTTTGGTATATTTCTACAGCCATCAGATTTCTTTTATTTCAGTCATTTATTCAACACATTTAATGACTCCCACGAAGCCAGCAGCTTTGAGACAACCTTCTCTGTGTGCACCGAGAATCATACCAAGCCGAGCCCTGAGCCTTGCCACAGGGAGCGGAGTGTTTAAAACAGGGGCAGAGCCTTCATTTTGGAGGACTAAGCTAGCAGTGGTTCTCTACCCGGCTGCGCTTTAAAATCTCCTAGGAAACTTTAAAAACACGGGGAGAGAGGGGATAAAACCAAACCCACCTGAGGACCAGGCCTGGGGTGACCAGCTGTACCGTTTTGCCCTGAGTCGGGGGGCGGGGTTTCCCAGCATGCCGGCCTTTCAGCGCCTACACCCGGGTGGCCTGGCCCCACCCCCTGGGGCGGGGCCATCAGAGGCGCCTGCGCAGCGGTCTGTTTAAAGGCCCCCCCCCCCCCCGGGTGATTCCAGCTTGCAGACGCGGGTTGATGACCAACGAGCTCTCGCAATTCTCGGGCTTTAGAACTCACCAGGTTCCTGGAGGTAACAGCGAGGAAGGCAGACTCTGCCCAGGCTGGTTAGAGCTAAGGTGGTGAGAGGAGAGTGAGTGACCCAGCAGCACACAGTTTTCCTCTATTTTTAAAAACTCGTTCGTCTTTTCAAGGGGAAGGAATATAAACCATCCTTGAGTATGGGCAGAACAGTGCTGTGTGATCCAGAGAGGAGTAAAGCAGGCCAGGGAAAAGCCCTAAACAGGCAGGCTGATAGCTCTGAGCCCGCAGCTGCAGGCCTGACGCGGCTTTTAAGCTCAGCAGAACAAACATTGAGCTTATGTATTTAATCTCCTGAGTCCTTGCAGGCTGACACCAAATCACGTTGCCTGTTTCTCTTGTTGCTTTTCTAGGGGTTAGCAGCAGCCTTGCAGGCCTTATTTCCATAGTTTCAAAGAGTTCTCTTCTTGTCACGAATTCTTTCTGCAACGTTGCTGTGGACGTGATTCTGACCTTTGGTTGCCATTTTGCCCTTGAAGGTAGAGTCCAAAAGCAAGAGGGGCTCTATCTGTGTGGGAAGTGACAGATGCAGTTGTATTATGGGCTGTTGGGTAGAGGCCTTGTCCGTAGTTCAAATTTTGATGTTTCAAGAAAAACCCAAGATTTGAAAAAAGCTTGCAAATTCTGTTAACCTTTAGCCTGCAGTGTTAGCTGTGGTCTGTTTGCCTTCCTGAGTCTGTTGGTAGGGTAGCCAACCAACAGCTACCCTAATACAGCTCTCCTCCGTGTTCCTCTTGTCGCTAAGAGGAACAACCTCGTGCACCTGCACAGCACTCTGCCATTAAGAAGGTGCTCTCCTAGGCTCTCCGAATCAATCCTCACAGCCTCGGCATGTAGGAGTCACGCTCCATTTTACAGGTAAGGAATTCAATTAAGAGCCTTGCCCAGTAGCTTGCAACGAGTTAAGTGGCAGAGCCAGGACTTGGAACCAAGGTTTCTATGAGCGATGTGACTCCTCTGCCCGTTTGGATTCCCAATTAAATGTTCTTGCCACTGAAGCCCTGGGACCACCGATCAGGAAACAGAGAACGTGAGCCTTGAGTCTTCTGTGGGTAAGTCTCGGCCCCCGGCAAGGCCTGCCCGGTGCAGGCCCGCGGAGGAGGGGTTGCTAACGTGTGCTCCCTTCTGTCTGCTTCCCTCCCAGGCGGGGAACACGGCTCTGCACCTGGCCTGCCAGAATAGCCACGCCCAGAGCACGCGCGTCCTCCTGCTGGGCGGCTCCCGCGCCGACCTCAAAAATAACGTGGGTGGACAAAACCGGCCTCCCTCGCGCGCTCTCATGTCGCCTCGGAAAATAACCCTGCAAGCATGCTAGAGTAGTCACATGTAGACAGGAAAAAGGGTTCGGGGACTGCCGAGAAAGTGTTCATTTGTTGCTAATTGCTAAGGGGTCCTTTAGGGGGATGGGAAGAGGAATCAACACTCGGAAACCCTGCATTTCTCCCATCCTTGCTCCCTCGCTCCTCAGCCTCACAGTCTGTTTTATTGCGTACAGCAGGCGTCTAGGAATGAAGCTAATTGTTTTCAGGAAGCCTCTGCGGGCAGAGGCTTCCTGAAAACTCTTAGCAAATATTGGTTGATGCTGTGCCCGGGAGGCCTTCTGATGCTCCACGCCCGGCGTCTACAAATCCATTACTGAGGCATCCTTGGGATGAGCTGATGGGCCAGTAATTCTTAGAGGTGCCTGACCTAAAAGGTGCCGTGGGTATCCCTCCTCCCTCCACGGAGCTGCGTTTCCTTCATGAAGCCCGTGTCTCAGCCACGTGACAAGACAATCTGAGGCTTCTCTCAAAAATGGCTTTAGCTGGGGCCCCCCTGATTGGGGGCAGGCTCATCTAAAGTGGTTCTGAGAATGCTCTGAACTTCAGCTTTGAGCTTGGTTCCTTCTTAATCCGGGGGGAGAAGGTTGTGCTGACGGCCAGCATCTCTAGACAGAACTAAAGCTTGAATGGAAACGCCAGGGGAGCACTGCAGAAGGTCACCACGTTGTCTCCAGTTCTGTTGTTTTCTCTCTGGGGGCAGGACTAAGGAAGGTCCTGATCCCGAGTTTTTCTGAATGCCCTGTTTTATGCTCAGCGATTGTTTCCTCATCAGCTCCCTAGACTGCATTGCTCCCCATGGGATACTGGGGTCCTACTAAAATGGGATGCACTTGAATTTTTTAGAGTACACGATCTTAAAGTCCAACGGCTCACCCTGCTCTCCTGGTCCTTTCAGCCATGATGGATCTGTGATGGGAAAGTCTCATTTCCAGAGCAGTGCTGTTGGTCTTAATCAGGATACTCCAGAGCCTTCGGATTGTAGGAGAGGCTGGGGTCAGCGGAGTCTTAGTAAATGCCAGCTAAGCAGAGCCTCCCTTAGCTCTTGTGAGGGTCTCATGGGGAGCAGGCATCCAGTGTATGAAACCCGAAACAGCCTGCGTGGTGGGGAAAAAGCAGGGCTGCAGACAGAAAAGGGCTGTGAGTTGTGGAGTGAGTGTCTGTGATAAAGGAGATGCTTATAATTCAGGCTGTTACCTTCTAAAGAATATATGCTAGTCTGCCAGCTTTTAAATGATATTTGCTTTTTATCTCCTCTGTTTTGTAACTGCTCAGACTGTGTTTAGAGTTTGATTTCTGTCCGCAGGCAGGCGACACCTGTTTGCACGTTGCTGCGCGCTATAATCACTTGTCCATCATTAAGCTCCTCCTCAGTGCTTTCTGTTCTGTCCATGAAAAGAACCAGGTCAGTGCATGTGTCCTCCCCCATGGTTAACCTGCAGGTGTGTTAGCACAGACGGGAGCAGAGGCTGCTGGGGGGCGGTGTCCTTTCCCAGCCTGGGTCTTGGCCAGTGCTGGCCTTTGCAGGAGCCATGGAGATCCTGTGGCCCTGGTTTATCTGGCCTCCTGGAGAAAGCATGCCCTTAGCATTCCAGTTCATATCACCACATTTGCGTAGTGAACATTTTCTGGAGATCTCGGGGTGGGTTTTGTTTTTAGTGTGATTTTTAAAAAGGAAACCCACAAGTAAGAGTGGCTTAGTAAGTAAGCAAGGCCATTAGGTGTCTCATGACTCCTGAGTTCTCTTACCTGAACTGCCACCTTTATGTGAGCTGAGGGAGTCTCTTTTCTGTAAAGTTCGGCACCTGATCAGTATCTACGCCATATACTGGGGTTTTGAAATCTGTGATTATTAGTGTTCTGTGGAAATGTGATTTTCATAGTTACTTGGATTTTTTTTAAGTTGTCTTGTTATTTATTGATACCTATACCTAAGTGATGCATTGTTTGACTTCTCTGAGTTTGGGTACGTAAATCTGAAATTAAAAAAAAAAAATTAGATTGTGATTCAGATTAAAAATGCCCTGTAATGGTGGTTACTGACCCTGGCCGCATATTAGAATCAACAGAGGATTTAAAAATACCATTCCTGAGTCCCACCCCAATGTAAATGATCAGAACATCTTGGGGTGAGGTCCAGGCAATGGTATTTTTAAAAAACTCCTGGCCTGAGTGTGCAGACAGGATTGAGAACCACTGACCTAATAAAATAGCTAAATTCTGTCATTCTACAGCCTCCCCATGGATTCTGCGTTCGTCAGGTTACCCCCAAACAGCCCTCACCAACCAGTGCAGCTTCTCAACCTGGGTGGTATATTTCAGTCACCTGCGAGCTTTGGGAACTCATCATGCCCAAGCCACACTGCAGGCCAATTAAATCAGTGTCTGTGTGGGACCCAGGCATCCTGGGTAGCTTTTAAGGCTTCCCAGCTGATTCCAATGAGCAGGCGAGACTGGGAACCACTGCTCCAGAGCGTCCCTCAAAACACACAACTAGGTGACTCGGGAATGAAACGAACACTTTCTTCGGCTACTTACCAGGGAAGGAGGGCCTTGGGATGGCGGGATTTTCATGCTTTACTTGTTCACCTGCCAGGAACGAATGAATGATTTCACTTCTATATTGGTCTGACTTATTCATGTCATTCTGTTTGGGAATTAAAAACAGTTTGCATTTGGAACTGGCCCACCAAGCTGCATTTGACATAGCCTTCTTTCACAGTTGATTGAAATATTTTTTTGTTAAAAACAACAACAACAACAAACTTATAGGCTATTTGGTAAGAGTTTGAAAACATCTGGTGTTAAGCGAATACTGATTCTCAGTGACTCCACCCAAACAGAAAACACCCTGGCCTGCAGGATGATTCCAGGTGGCCCTTTCACATCCCTGAGGATGGCTGCAGGGCTGGGATATTACTCCAGGGCCTGTGGAAGTAGCCATCTTCGAAGCTTCTGCTCATTCTAACTCAGAAACCAAGGGGTTCTCTGCCCACCCCTTGCCTGGGCAGAGGGACAGGGTCCAGAGCTCCTGGCTACCTGCCTGTGATCCTGCCTTCAGGTCAGGTCCCAGCATTCCCAACAACCCAGGCCCAGCATGACTTTGCCCCCTGCATTTAATCCTGTCCTGTGATTTCTGGCATCTCCACTCAGAAAGGAATGTGGTATTCGTGCATAAGTTCATTCAGTTCCAAGATCTCTTTCAAAAGAACCACATTTAAACAACAAGGTCCTACTGTATAGCACAGGGAACTATATTCAATATCCTGTGATAAACCATAATGGAAAGGAACATGAAAAAGAATATATATATAAAACTGAATCATTTTGTCATACAGTAGAAATTAACACAGCATTGTACATCAGCTATACTTCAATAAAATAAATTTTAAAAATAAAAAATGAAGTATGAGTTAAAAATAATAAAAGAACCACATAACACTTTAGCCAAGGTCAGTCAGTCTAAGACAGATTTTAGTTTGACTTTGAAAAGCCACCGCCAGGCCATGGAATAAAAAGCCAGAGGCCTGTGGGCCACGATCCGATGGGGTTTAGCGGGCTTTCTTCTGATTAATTTCAGGCTGGAGACACAGCACTTCATATTGCTGCTGCCCTAAATCACAAGAAGGTGGTTAAAATCCTACTGGAAGCCGGAGCAGATGGGACCATTGTCAATAACGTAAGTGGAGTTGCAACAGTGGTTTCTAAAGGCGTTCCCACCCCTTTCCAGATCGGGGCGTGTTGTCACTGCCTCGCCTCCTGCGGGACTCCAGAGCACAACCTCACCTAGGCTCACTTGGGAAGAGCGCGGCAGCAGTGACCCCACGATCCTGGGGCCCGCGGGGGTGGAACTGAGGGGACCCTTGCTCTCAGCAGCCCCACGAGTTACAAACCCTGAGGGCTCATATTCAGAGCCCTCAGGGTTACCTTTTGTGTGTGTGTGTGTGTGTGTGAGAGAACATTTAAGTTATTCAATTAGCAAGTTTCAATTATAGAAGACAGTGTTATCAGCTGTAGTCACCACGTTATGCATTAGATCCTCAGGCCTTGTTCATCTTACAGCTGAAAGTTTTTATACCTTTTTACCAACCTCTGTGTATTTCCCCACACCCTAGCTTCTGGCAGCCACTTTTCTACTCTGTTTCTACGAGTCCATCTTTTTTTCAGATTCCACATAGACGTGAAATCATACCGTATTTGTATGATTTTTGCTCAGCGAGCATGTCCTGGCATGAAAAAGGGTCAGGGGTGTGTAAGCAAACTGGCAAGTGGATGTTACCGAAAGTGAGTTCCAGGGCTTTTAAACGGATGTGGTCCTCAGAAAAACGGCCACCAGACTAATCTTCCTCAAAACTCCAACTGCTTTCTCTCCAAAATCGTCTTCTCTCATGCCCTCTCTCTCAGTGTCTCTCTCCTTCCTCTCCCCTCTCCCCTCTCCCCTCTCCCCTCTCCCATAGCAGGCACCAGCTCAGGCACCCTCTCTTCCTCGAGGTGGGCCTGTGATCTCTGTGCTCCTGAAATTGCACAGACTTGGGGGGCACTGGGGGCGGAACAGTTGTCTGGGGAGTTGGGGGTGTTGAGGCTGGTTGTCCCCCCTCCCAGCTCTAGTACCTGGATTGGTGGTACCTCCCCCATGATGCCGTGAGCACCTTTCCCTTCCTTTGAATCCCACTGTTTTCAACTCCTGGTCTGGGCTTTAATCTCCCTAGAGTCTCCGTTATGGCCATAGCTTCCTAAATGTTTTTCACAGTCCAGTTCCTGAGACTCTGTGGCTGGGCCCTGATCTGCCCTTCCAGGTGTTTTCTCCATTGTACTCCCGGAAAATGTATCGCTTGGCTGGGTTTTTATGATCCTTTGTGTTTTCTCAAGTGACATGTTCCACCTTGACCCCATCTGTTTTGTTTTGTTTTGTTTACCTCCTTCACCCCTTTTCCAGGAAGCCTTCCTGGGTGAGCAGTGCCCCTGACCCTTGTCTCTTAGAGCACCTGCTGCTCACCTGGTCAGCACTTACCCCGCGTGCCTGTGTCCTCAGGTGTGACTGGGCTCCCCGTTGGATGCATGAGGCTCGAGCAGGACCATGTCGCACGCACGGTTGTGTTTCGCGGAGCACGAGTGTAGGTGCTGCTGTGACCGGGAGCGGAGTCCCCAGCTCCCGGGGGAGCTGTCCCCGCTGGGCTGTGCGTGCGCGGGGCCGGTGTTCCGTACTCACTGGTCCTCCCTGTGCCTTTCCTTAGGCAGGCCGGACTCCACTGGAGACTGCCCGCTACCACAATAATCCGGAAGTTGCTCTCCTCCTCACTAAAGCGCCCCAGGTAGGATTTGTTTCATTTTCCGTTGTATTGATTATGCGGGGGCTGCAGGGTCGTTGGGATTCCGCGGGTTGCCATCTACTGAAGCCTAATTCAGACCAACTGAAGGAGGGGACGGATGGGCTTACTGTCCAGGCAGCAGGAAGTGTAGGGATCCACGTGAGCCTCCAGGATACCTGGAACCAGAGACCTCAGGCCCAGCAGGCTCTTCTCATACATGAGCATCATTTCCTCTCTGTGGCTGGATCATGGTTACAGCCAGTTTCCTGAATCATTTCCCAGTCAGGGAGAGGTTCCAGTTTAAAATGTCATAGGAGGGACTTCCCTGGTGGTCCAGTGGTTTAAAACTCTGTGCTTCCGATGCAGGGGGCGCGGGTTCGATCCCTGGTCGGGCAACTAAGACCCCACATGGAGTGCGGCACGGCCAAAAAAATAAATAAAAACGGTAAAACATCGTAGGAGAAGATCATGATTGGCGAGCCTGGGGCAAATGCCCGGAACAGGTGGGACAGAGGTGCTTTAGGAAGACGGTGGCATCCGTTTGACCGCGTGGTTAGAAGAGGTATTCCCCAGACAGAGGTGGGATGAGGCATCTGTCTGGGCAGACGAAGCCGTAAACGCCCACTAGAGGCAGTTGAGTACAGTATAGTTTTCTCCTTTTTTATTAAATAATGGTATATTGGCCATCATTCAATTTAAGAAGATGACTGATATCTTAGTTGAGGCTGAAACGATCTAAGTCACAAAGAAATTTAATAGTGATAGTTTATAAGCTATTTATAATTTTAGCACCCTGAAATAACTTGGTTTATAGTACCTTCCACAGACACGGAATTTTTATATAGTTGTGCCCACAATGTAGATACTCTTTGGTATTATGCCCTTTATCCTAACTGTAATAGGAAACTGTTCTGTAGGCATCACAGTTATTTATTACAGTGGAAGCATAATATTCTTTTCTTGGTTGCTGTTCAGTATCTTGTTAAACCATTTCCTTGATGTTAGACATTTAGGTTATTTCCCAGTTAGAGCTAGTCTGTTACCTTACAGCAAACACTGATTGGTTTTCCACCTTATTCTGGCTAATGCTGCAAGAAGACCAAGTCTTAGGGAGCCAGAGGGAGAGTCCGGACCCCAGCCTGCTGCACCATGGCCCAATCCCAACCAGCCTGCGGTTCTGCATGGCCTTGATTCCATTTAAGTTTTAAAAACATGCCTGATAATAGCTAGCAGTTTCTGGAAATGGTTAAGATTTTTGTCTCTTGCAAAATCAATCACCCTCTTGCCCGTGGAGAAGGTCCTTCTCAGTGGGCTCTGAAAATCCACAGAGCCCATGACAGGTGCGAGTCGAGTGCTCCTTTGGAAAAAGGCTCCACCTCTGTCTAGCTGTTTGCAAACAAATTCTCAGCAGAATCACCTCTGGGAATCCTGATTTAAAAAAAAAAAAAAATGCTAGTCTCTTGCGGATCAAAAAGGACAGGGTGCTATGTAAGTGTCAGAAGCCGTTAGTTACCTGGCATTTCGGTGTCTGGCAGTTCGATGGACAGCTAGCTCCGCGCTCAGCCGCATGAGGATCATCAAGTCTCGTGGGATTGGAGGACCCCCCCCCCCCCCCCCCCCGCCGGCACACGAGGATTGATGTGCCTTTAAACCGGCCTGTCATTTATCTTCCAGAGCCCAAGAGTCTCGATTCCCAGGGATAAAGCTCTCTTGTGGACTGTTTTCCTGTGCGGTTCTCCTTTAGCATTTCCATTAAAAAAAAAAAAATGACTTAAGCTAGTTTTTCCACACCCATGTTGAATAGCAAATAAACAGGATATTTTTAAAGTTTTTTTTTTTGTTTTTTTTTTTGTTTGTTTGTTTTTTTACATAATTGCACATACTAACCCTTATTTTCAGTGCAAAGAAAAAGCTTTGGAATATGCCTAATATTGCATGCATACTGTTCTGTTGATCTGTAGTTACAGAAATAGCCTTGTCTGAAACGAGAAACCCCCTTGCCTTGGCACCTTAGCTGACCATGGATTTCAATGGTTCACAGCAGCGCTAAGAGGATACTTCTGTCCGAGGCCTTAGGCTCAGTATTCCCTGATGTGTGTGAAGTGGGAAAGACTGGTGATGATCCCTTTGGTGGACGGCTGAGTTCTCTGAGACAGGCTGTGAGCCTTGCGGAGTTGTTTTCGCTGGCTAATAACATGGTCTATGGAGGGAGTTTTCCTGGTTATTTTGTGTTTGGGTGAAGTTGAGTGTTACTTCTTATTTTTCGACTGACGTGGTTCACAAATGCTTTGGAAAGCGAATTTCAGGCTGATTCTGGAGCTGTGTCCTGTTCTAAGTGTCCATAAAGCAGATGAGCAACGGGCCTCACTTGCTTCCCTTCATCAGACTCGACTTCTTACTGAGTCTAAAATTTAGCTGAGGACACTGGTTCTCCGACCTTTTTGGTCTAAGGACCCTTTTACTTTCTTAAAAATTACGGAGGCCCATAAAGAGCCCTGTTTATGTGAGTTTACATCTATCGATAATTACCGTGTTTGAAAATAAAGTTTAGAAATATTAAAGATATTCATTTAAAAGTAAGTCCAGGGCTTCCCTGGTGGCGCAGCGGTTGAGAATCTGCCTGCCAATGCAGGGGACACGGGTTCGAGCCCTGGTCTGGGAAGATCCCACATGCCACGGAGCAACTGGGCCCGTGAGCCACAATTACTGAGCCTGCGCGTCTGGAGCCTGTGCTCCACGACAAGAGAGGCCGCGATGGTGAGAGGCCCGCGCACCGCGATGAGGAGTGGCCCCCGCTTGCCGCAACTGGAGAAAGCCCTCGCACAGAAACGAAGACCCAATGCAGCCATAAATAAATAAATAAATAAATAAATAAAATTAAAGTTGCAAGAAGTCTGGAAAAAAAAAAAAAAAAGTAAGTCCGTTTTGTAGTAACATAAATAGCATCATTTTGTGAAAAAGAACTATTCTTCAAAACAAAAATGAGAAGAGTAGCATTGCTTTACATTTTTTGCTCATCTCCTTACTGTCTTAGAATTCTGGTATCTTCTTTTATTGCTGCATGCAGTCTATTGTAATGTCACTGATGTAGCTTCTGGCAAACACCACAGTACACTCATGAGAGAATGAGCATGAAAAATGCCGATGTTGTTGTAATACTATGAAAATAATCTTAACCTCATGGACTCAGGGGTCCCTGGACACTTTCAGAACTGCTGGCTTTAGGGGATGAGAATATAATTTAAAAATCCGGTTCAGCTGCAGGCAGATACTGTCAGGAATTCTCCATTTAGGAGGTACCCACTGCCTGTGGAGGATTTTTTTGTCCTATAATGTGTCACTTGAATTTAATGAACACAAGAAGAAGAAAGTCTGACACTGAGATGAAAAACACTAGGCTGAACTTCAGAGAGCCCTTATCTATCTGTATAAGAAGACAGTAGAATATTGTTTTATTGCAGAAAGATAGTGTGGCCTTGAAAGTGCTTTCACCGTCTGGACACCCTTGGGTTTTTTAAGGGGGGTGAACCCTGGAACTAGGAGTAGGGAATCTGGAGGAGAAGGGTGTGGACCTGAGCCAGGGATTGAAGGTTTCCGCCAGTGCACAGGTCTGTACTCTGTGATTAAACATCTCCGCCAGCTGAGCATTCTAAGGCCCCTAGGCAGGTGGAGACACCCCCAGTGACCACTGGTCCAAGGCGTGCCAGCCACCTACGTTGTCTCGGTTAATTCCGGCAGCTCCCCATTCTCACGTTGAGAAGACAGAGCACAGAGAGGTCAAATTACTTGCCTGAAGATCTCCAGCTAGTTGCTGCTGGGCTCCTCTGGGCCTGTGGGGTCCCACGTGTACTTGCCTGTGTCCATTCCATCTCTCTGCCCTCGAAGGGGCAGACCACAGCCTTCTTTTGGGGGAAGAGACTCCTGCCCCGTGGTTGGTACCATGGCTCACAGGTACATCTCAGTTAGGCTTGAATTAAAGTTATGTTTGAATATGATTTGGATAGTTTGGCCAAGAGAAAATCTGATGGGCTAGATCAGGTCCAGTGTCCCAGGATAGACCGTGCCTGGCATAGGGCTGCTGTGTCGCACAACTCCAGGGGACACCGTTCATATCCTAGTCTATGTGAGCCGTGCTCCCTGGAGTTGAGCCGTGCATGGCCTGCTCACACCTACGTGGACGCCCTGGCCCATCACTAAATGCCTCTTAGTATTGCTGTCCTAGACTGTGAGCTCCTCAAGGTCAAGAATGATGTCCTCCCGTCTCTGGGACCCTAAGCGCCCAGCACAGGATGTAGGAGGCATAGTGGGTGGTCTAGAGGCGCTTGTTTGATGTGAACGCCTGGTCTTCCCACCACCCCCCCCCCCCCGCCCCCGCTCGGCTGGAGGCTCCATTAGGTCTGCGCACACCAGTGGTTTGTAACGATGCCTCTTGCCTCCTTCAGGTCTTGCGCTTCAGTCGTGGGCGAAGCCTGAGGAAAAAGAGAGAGAGGCTCAAGGAAGAGAGGAGAGCTCAGTCTGTGCCGAGAGATGATGTGGCACAAAGCAAGGTGGGGGGGTAGCCCTCCCGCCCACTTCCAGGGTGGGAAACTGTCTCCCTGCCTCCTCCGGGCCCGTCTGGCGGCTGCCGGGCCCTCCTCTGTCTCTGCTTTCCTCTGGGTCCTTCAGGTCTTGTCCGTCTTTCCTTCTGGCCTCTTGTCTTCTCCTCTCCACGATTTCAGGCCGTGTATTCTCATGCCGCCCGTCTTTTCCAGCACCCTGTGTGGCTGTATTTGCGAGCCCCGTGCATCCGTGGCCTTGTCGCTTCCATGTGGACAGCACAGCCTCTCTGACACCACACCCTTCATCATGTAGAGCAGAGGTTTTCAAAATGTGGATCCACTTACCACCTGGAACCTTGGTAGAAATGCACATCTGGGGGCCTCACCCCAGACCCACTGGATCAGAAACTCTGGGCTAGGGCCCAGCAGTCTGTGTTTGAACAAGCCCTCCAGGTGATTCCAGTGTGGACTACAGTTGGAGGACCAGTGGCGTAGCTTGTTGCCTCTCCTTCCGCTTAGGGAGTGAGCAGAGGCTGTGCAAATTAGAAAAAGATGCCTTCTGGGCAGACTAGCCTAGCACAGGGCACGTGTGGTGACTAGAGCCCAAGATGGACTTCAGCTCCCTCAGCCCCACTCACGCCCTCGGCTTGGTGCCTTTGTGCAGTGAACAGCTTGCACAGCTGCACAGCAGCCCTGGAATGAACCACGCCTTTCAGCTCTCCCAGGAGGAAGAAGACGAGGATATAGAGACAACTTCTGGCACATAAAATTTTATACCAACTACTTGTTTTTCTGTCTGTTTGAAAATCTTACCAATTTCCAGGGTTAAGGCATTGTAATTCACATTAGGTTCCTGTGTGTGAATTGTACATATTAACTTGTAAAAGTTCTCACAAGGACCAGAAATGTGATTTTTTTTTTTTTTTCCATTTCAGAAGGTCTCACTCTCCTCTGAATTGTGAGGGTCCAAGGTCAAAGAATGAGTGGCATTGTCTTTTTGTTGAAATGTAAAAGACCAAAAAGTCTCTAATGCTGAGGTGTTTTGTGTGTACTACGTTCCTGAAGTTGCAGAACATAGAGTTAGATCCAAGGCGATATCTAGTTTGGCACCTAATAAATGAAAAACCAAACATTCAACTCCCCAGGAAAAGCACAGGTGTTCAGTTAAAACCACCAGGCAGTGCTTCCTGTGTCTGAAATTTGTCATTGGCAAAGATTCCCAGGGGTCCTTTAGTGGATGGAGGCTGGGAAATTTTATGCCATTATTGAAAAAGGCTGGGGGATCAAGCAGAAGAGGTTTCTGGGCTTTTTTTTTTCTCTGTAGGGAAGTGTCTCAGCAGGAGACACCCATAGCAGTGAACAGGCTGTACCCGGAAAAGAAGAGTCGAGAGAAGATTTCCCGTCCGCCTCCCCGGAGCCCAGAGCAAAGGACAACAGGCAGAAAAAGTCAAGGCCCAAGGTCAGGAGGCACGTGAGAGCTGCCGAGAGGGCTGGGAGGTGGGCTGGCAGAGGGCCCTGGGGATAGCATCATGCCCAGCAGCTAAAAAGCCACTGCACTTGGCTTGCTTGCTGGTTTGGAGCCAGAGCACAGAAATCGGCCCTGGCCGGCTGTGGACACAAGGTAAGCGTGCTGGTACATCTCTTTTGACACGTACCTGGTGTAGAACGCCGAGAGACTAGCAAGGCGGGCCAGACGGGAGCCGCCGGCTGGGCGTCGGGCTCGCAGATGTCACGGCGCTCAGGGTGGCTGTTGCCTTCTCTCCCACAGGCGTCAGCGTTTTCTGACCCCACCCCACCAGCAGACCAGCAGCCTGGACAGCAGAAGAGCTCGCACACTCACGGTCACCCTAAAAAGAGGCCCAGGCATCGCTGTTCGCCCCCAGCCGCCCCCCACGAGTTCAGAGCGTACCAGCTCTACACGCTGTACCGGGGCAAGGACGGCAAAGTGATGCAGGTACCTGCCGGGCCCTGTCAGGGCAGGACTGTGGGCCGTAAGCGAGGTCTCTGTGTAACCCTGTTGCTGGGGGCTAATGTCCACTTTCGGTGGTGACTACAGAAGGCATGAGCTTTGAAGATAAGCCAGCTGGCCCTCCCCACCTAAACTGTGCAGTACCCTCCTGCCACTTAGGCCCGGAGAGCAGAGGGATGTTACAAAGCTCTCTGCACCGTCCTTAGGTGACTGCATAGATAATCTTGAGGCCGGATAATGGATAAAAGCAGCTTGAGGACTGGGACCGTATGTTACCCTCTCTGAATCTCCTTAGCGCCTACGGAGCCAAGGCTTGGCCTGTCAGTCCAAAGTTACCACAGGGATGAGTCTCTTCCATCACGTGTGGTCCCCTGGTATACTGACACATACTTTCAGAAGGAACGAACGACTTGGATTGATTCCTTTTTGGCTTCCCTCTTAGGCGCCAATAAATGGCTGTCGATGTGAACCCCTGATCAACAAGCTGGAGAATCAGTTGGAGGCAACTGTGGAGGAGATCAAAGCAGAGCTGGTGTCGGTTCAGGATAAGATGAACACGAAGCTGGGGCACATGGAGAATAAGGCCCAGCACCAGGTAAGCGGTCGCCGTCCTCCTCATGGCGTGGTGTCCTGGCAGAAAATGAAATCAGACCTCAGCACACCTTTCTGTTCTGCAGACTCTGCCCTGAGCGTGTCGGGCTGGCTGTCAGGGAGGAGACCTGTGATTTCTTTTTTTTTTTTCTAATTTTATTTCTTTATACAGTAGGTTCTTACTAGTTACCTATTTTATACATATTAGTGTATACATGTCAATCCCAGTCTCCCAATTCATCCCACCACCACCCCACCCTCCCGCCGCTTTCCCCCCTTGGTGTCCACACGTTTGTTCTCTATATCTGTGTCTCTATTTCTGCCCTGCAAACTGGTTCATCTGTACCATTTTTCTAGGTTGCACATATATGCGTTAATATACGATATTTGTTTTCCTCTTTCTGATTTACTTCACTCTGTATGACAGTCTCTAGATCCATCCACGTATCTACAAATGACCCAATTTCGTTCCTTTTTTTGGCTGAGTACTATTCCATTGTATACATGTACCACATCTTTATCCATTCGTCTGTCGATGGGCATTTAGGTTGCTTCCATGTCCTGGCTGTTATAAATAGTGCTGCAATGAACATTGGGGTGCATGTGTCTTTTTGAATTATGGTTTTCTCAGGGTATATGCCCAGTAGTGGGATTGCTGTGTCATATGTTAATTCTATTTTTAGTTTTTTTTTTTTTTTTTTTAATTTATTTATTTATTTATGGCTGTGTTGGGTCTTCGTTTCTGTGCAAGGGCTTTTTCTAGTTGTGGCAAGTGGGGGCCACTCTTCATTGTGGGGCGCGGGCCTCTCACTATCGCGGCCTCTCTTGTTGTGGAGCACAGGCTCCAGGCGTGCAGGCTCACTGATTGTGGCTTACGGGCCTAGTCGCTCCGCGGCATGTGGGATCTTCCCAGACCAGGGCTCGAACCCGTGTCCCCTGCATTGGCCGGCAGATTCTCAACCACTGCGCCACCAGGGAAGCCCCCTATTTCTAGTTTTTTAAGGAACCTCCATACTGTTCTCCATAGTGGCCGTATCCATTTACATTCCCACCAACAGTGCAAGAGGGTTCCCTTTTCTCCACATCCTCTCCAGCATTTATTGTTTGTAGATTTTTTGAGGATGGCCATTCTGACCGGTGTGAGGAGATACCTCATTGTAGTTTTGATTTGCATTTCTCTAATGATTAGTGATGTTGAGCATCCTTTCATGTGTTTGTTGGCAATCTGTATATCTTCTTTGGAGAAATATCTATTTAGGTCTTCTGCCCATTTTTGGATCGGGTTGTTTGTTTTTTTGATATTGAGCTGCATGAGCTGCTTGTATATTTTGGAGATTAATCCAGTGTCAGTTGTTTCGTTTGCAAATATTTTCTCCCATTCTGAGGGTTGTCTTTTCATCTTGTTTGTAGTTTCCTTTGCTGTGCAAAAGCTTTTAAGTTTTATTAGGTCCCATTTGTTTATTTTTGTTTTTATTTCCATTACTCTAGGAGGTGGGTCAAAAAGGATCTTGCAGTGATTTATGTCACAGAGTGTCCTGCCTATGTTTTCCTCTAAGAGTTTTATAGTATCTGATCTTACATTTAGGTCTTTAATCCATTTTGAGTTTATTTTTGTGTATGGTGTGAGGAAGTGTTCTAATTTCATTCTTTTACGTGTAGCTGTCCAGTTTTCCCAGTACCACTTATTGAAGAGACTGTCTTTTCTCCATTTTATATCCTTGCCTCCCTTGTCATAGATTAGTTGACCACAGGTGCGTGGGTTTATCTCTGGGCTTTCTATCCTGTTCCATTGATCTATATTTCTGTTTTTGTGCCAGTACCATATTGTCTAGATTACTGTATCTTTGTAGTATAGTCTGAAGTCAAGAGAGTCTGATTCCTCCAGCTCCATTTTTTTCCCTCGAGAACGCTTTGGCTATTCCGGGTGTTTTGTGTCTCCATACAAATTTTAAGATTTTTTGTTCTAGTTCTGTAAAAAATGCCATTGGTAATTTGATAGGGATTGCACTGAATCTGTAGATTGCTTTGGGTAGTATACTCATTTTCACAGTACTGATTCTTCCAATCCAAGAACATGGTATATCTCTCCATCTGTTTGTATCATCTTTAATCCCTTTCATCAGTGTCTTATAGTTTTCTGCATACAGGTCTTTTGTCTCCCTAGATAGGTTTATTCCTAGGTATTTTATTCTTTTTGTTGCAGTGGTAAATGGGAACGCTTCCTTAATTTCTTTTTCAGATTTTTCATCATTAGTGTATAGGAATGCAAGAGATTTCTGTGCATGAATTTTGTATCCTGCAACTTTACCAAATTCATTGATTAGCTCTAGTAGTTTTCTGGTGGCATCTTTAGGATTTTCTATGTATAGTATCATGTCATCTGCAAACAGTGACAGTTTTACTTCTTCTTTTCCAACTTGGATTCCTTTTCTTTCTTTTTCTTTTCTGATTGCCATGGCTAGGACTTCCAAAACTATGTTGAATAATAGTGGTGAGAGTGGACATCCTTGTCTTGTTCCTGATCTTAGAGGAAATGCTTTCAGTTTTCCACCATTGAGAATGATGTTTGCTGTGGGTTTGTTGTATATGGCCTGTATTATGTTGAGGTAGGTTCCCTCTATACCCACTTTCTGGAGAGTTTTTTTCATAAATGGGTGTTGAATTTTGTCAGAAGCTTTTTCTGCATCTATTGAGATGATCATATGGTTTTTATTCTTCAGTTTGTTAATATGGTGTATCACGTTGATTGATTTGCGTATAGTGAAGAATCCTTGCATCCCTGGGATAAATCCCACTTGATCGTGGTGTATGATCCTTTTACTGTGTTGTTGGATTCTGTTTGCTAGTATTTTGTTGAGGATTTTTGCATCTGTATTCATGAATGATATTGGTCTGTAATATCTTTGTCTGGTTTTGGTATCAGCATGATGGTGGCCTCATAGAATGAGTTTGGGAGTGTTCCTTCCTCTGCAAATTTTTGGAAGAGTTTGAGAAGGATGGGTGGTGTTAGCTCTTCTCTAAATGTTTGGTAGAATTCACCTGTGAAGCCGTCTGGTCCTGGACTTTTGTTTGTTGGAAGATTTTTATTCACAGTTTCAATTTCATTACTTGTAATTGGTCTGTTCATATTTTCTATTTCTTCCTGGTTCAGTCTTGGAAGGTTATACCTTTCTAAGAATTTGTCCATTTCTTCCAGGTTGTCCATTTTATTGGCATAGAGTTGCTTGTAGTAGTCTCTTAGGATGCTTTGTATT
This sequence comes from Eschrichtius robustus, assembly GCF_028021215.1. Lineage (NCBI taxonomy): Eukaryota > Metazoa > Chordata > Mammalia > Artiodactyla > Eschrichtiidae > Eschrichtius > Eschrichtius robustus. The sequence continues at coordinate 68,463,584 of NC_090832.1, read as the reverse complement.
TGTGCGGTGTCTGTTGTAACTGCTCCTTTTTCATTTCTAATTTTATTGATTTGAGTCCTCCTTTTTCTTGATGAGTCTGGTTAATGGTTTATCAATTTTGTTTATCTTCTCAAAGAACCAGCTTTTAGTTTTATTGATCTTTGCTATTGTTTTCTTTGTTTCTATTTCATTTATTTCTGCTCTGATCTTTATGATTTCTTTCCTTCTGCTAACTTTGGGTTTTGTTTGTTGTTCTTTCTCTAGTTCCTTTAGGTGTAAGGTTAGATTGTTTATTTGAGATTTTTCTTGTTTCTTGAGGTAGGCTTGTATAGCTATAAACTTCCCTCTTAGAACTGCTTTTGCTGCACCCCATAGGTTTTGGATCATCGTGGTTTCATTGTCATTTGTCTCTAGGTATTTTTTGACTTCCTCTTTGGTTTCTTCAGCGATCCGTTGGTTATTTGGTAACATATTGTTTAGCGTCCATGTATTTGTGTTTTTTATGTTTTTGTCCCTGTAATTGATACTAATCTCACAGCGTTGTGGTCAGATAAGATGCTTGATATGATTTCAATTTTCTTAAATTTACTGAGGCTTGGTTTGTGACCCAAGATGCGATCTGTCCTGGAGAATGTTCCATGCGCACTTGAGAAGAAAGTGTAATCTGCTGTCTTTGGATGGAATGTCCTATAAATATCAATTGAATCTATCTGGTCTGTTGTGTCATTTAAAGCTTGTGTTTCCTTATTAATTTTCTGTTTGGATGATCTGTCCATTGGTGTAAGTAAAGTGTTAAAGTCCCCCACTATTACTGTGTTACTGTCGATTTCCCCTTTTATAGCCGTTAGCAGTTGCCTTATGTATTGAGGTGCTCCTATGTTGGGTGCATATATATTCATAATTGTTATATCTTCTTCTTGGATTGATCCCTTGATCATTATGTAGTGTCCTTCCTTGTCTCTTGTAACATTCTTTATTTTAAAGTCTATTTTATCTGATATGAGTATTGCTACTCCAGCTTTCTTTTGATTTCCATTTGCATGGAATATCTTTTTCCATCCCCTCACTTTCAGTCCGTATGTGTCCCTAGGTGTGAAGTGGGTTTCTTGTAGACAGCATATATATGGGTCTTGTTTTTGTATCCATCCAGCAAGCCTGTGTCTTTTGGTTGGAGCATTTAATCCATTCACGTTTAAGGTAATTATCGATATGTATGTTCCTATGACCATTTTCTTAATTGTTTTGGGTTAGTTTTTGTAGGTCCTTTTCTTCTCTTGTGTTTCCCACTTAGAGAAGTTCCTTTAGCATTTGTTGTAGAGCTGGTTTGGTGGTGCTGAATTCTCTTAGCTTTTGCTTGTGTGTAACGCTTTTGATTTCTCCGTTGAATCTGAATGGATCCTTGCTGGGTAGAGTAATCTTGGTTGTAGGTTCTTCCCTTTCATCACTTTGAATATGTCATGCTACTGCCTTCAGGCTTGTAGAGTTTCTGCTGGGAAATCAGCTGTTAACCTTATGGGAGTTCCCTTGTGTGTTGTCATTTTTCCCTTGCTGCTTTCAGTAATTTTTCTTTGTCTTTAGTTTTTGCCAGTTTGATTACTGTGTGTCTCGGCATGTTTCTCCTTGGGTTTATCCTGTATGGGACTCTCTGCGCTTCCTGGACTTGAGTGGCTATTTCCTTTGCCATGTTAGGGAAGTTTTTGACTATAATGTCTTCAAATGTTTTCTCGGGTCCTTTCTCTCTCTCTCTTCTCCTTCTGGGGCCCCTATAATGTGAATGTTGTTGTGTTTAATGTTGTCCCAGAGGTCTCTTAGGCTGTCTTCATGTCTTTTCATTCTTTTTTCTTTATTCTCTTCTGCAACAGTGAATTCCACCATTCTGTCTTCCAGGTCACTTATCTGTTCTTCTGCCTCAGTTATTCTGCTATTTATTCCTTTTAGTGTATTCTTCATTTCATTATTGTATTTTTCATCTCTGTTTGTTCTTTAATTCTTCTAGGTGTTTGTTCTTTAATTCTTCTAGGTCTTTGTTAAACATTTCTTGCATCTTCTCGATATTTGCCTCCATTCTTTTTCCGAGGTCCTGGATCATCTTCACTATCATTATTCTGAATTCTTTTTCTGGAAGGTTGCCTATCTCCACTTCATTTAGGTGTTTTTCTGGGGTTTTATCTTGTTCTTTCATCTGATACATAGCCCTCTACCTTTTCATCTTGTCTGTCTTTCTATGAATGTGGTTTTTGTTCCACAGGCTGCAGGATTGTAGTTCTTCTTGCTTCTGCTGTCTGCCCTCTGGTGGGTGAGGGTATCTAAGAGGCTTGTGCAAGTTTCCTGATGGGGAGGGACTGGTGGTGGGTAGAGCTGGGTGTTGCTCTGGTGGGCAGAGCTCAGTAAAACTTTAATCCGCTTGTCTGCTGATGGGTGGGGCTGGGTTCCCTCCCTGTTGGTTGTTTGGCCTGAGGCGACCCAACACTGGAGCCTACCTGGGCTCTTTGGTGGGGCTAATGGTGGACTCTGGGAGGGCTCATGCCAAGGAGTACTTCCCAGAACTTCTGCTGCCAGTGTCCTTGTCCTCACGGTGAGACACAGCCACCCCCCGCCTCTGCAGGAGACCCTCCAACACTGGCAGGTAGGTCTGGTTCAGTCTCCTATGGGGTCACTGCTCCTTCCCCTGGGTCCTGATGCACACAATACTTTGTGTGTGCCCTCCAAGAGTGGAGTCTCTGTTTCCCCCGAGTCTTGTCGAAGTCCTGCAGTCAAATCCTGCTAGGTTTCAAAGTCTGATTCTCTAGGAATTCCTCCTCCCTTTGCCGGACCCCCAGGTTGGGAAGCCTGACGTGGGGCTCAGAACCTTCACTCCAGTGGGCGGATTTCTGTGGTATAAGTGTTCTCCAGTTTGTGAGTCACCCACCTAGCAGTTATGGGGTTTGATTGTATTGTGGTTGCGCCCCTCCGACTCTCTCATTGTGGCTTCTCCTTTGTCTTTGGATGTGGGATATCTGTTTTGGTGAGTTCCAGTGTCTTCCTGTCGATGATCGTTCAGCAGCTAGTTGTGATTCTGGTGCTCTCGCAAGAGGGAGTGAGAGCACATCCTTCTACTCCACCATCTTCCAGATGATGTGTGATTCCTTTAAAGGCATTAACTTAACATTTTTTAGGAGCATGTTCAAATTGCTTCTGATTATAAAAATAACATATACTCATTATGGAGCATTTTTTAAAAATATGAAAACTAGGAAGGAAAATAAATCACCTATAAGCCCACTATGATGAGAAAGCACTATTAATGTTTGGGTTTATTTCCTTCCAGTCTTTTTAAGTCTGTGTGCTTTACACCCCTTTCCCACTGTACACTAAAGTAATATAACCGTGTCTGTCTGGTTTTATTTTTCCAACTTTATTTTGAAAGTTGGCATACATACAGAAAAGGTGAAATGATAGCTTAATGAATGCTTGTTCACTCTTCACCTAGGTTCAACCAGTCGATACTATGTTGCCACATTTGCTTTGTCTCTCTCACACACTTTTTGTTCTCTTGCTGAACTGTTTGAGATTTAGCTGTAGACTGTCCTGACCCCTCACCTCTAAGTACTCCAGAGCACATCGACTAAGAATGAGGATTTTGTCCTTCCTAACACAGTACCATTTTCACATCTGAGAAAATTAACACTAATTGCATAATATCCATCCATATTCAGATTTTCTCAATTCTCCCCAAGTTTTTGTTTTGTTTTGTTTTACTATTTTTTATTTTTGGCTGTGTCTTCACTGCTGCGCACAGGCTTTCTCTAGTTGTGGCGAGCAGGTGCTACTCTTCGTTGCGGTGTGCAGGCTTCTCATCGCGGTGGCTTCTCTTGTTGCGGAGCATGGGCTCTAGAGCGCAGGCTCAGTAGTTGTGGTGCACAGGCTTTGTTGCTCCACGGCATGTGGGATCTTCCCAGACCAGGGCTCGAACCCGTGTCCCCTGCATTGGCCGGCAGATTCTTTTTTTTTTTTTTTTAACATCTTTATTGGAGTGTAATTGCTTTACAATGGTGTGTTAGTTTCTGCTTTATAACAAAGTGAATCAGTTATACATATGTTCCCATATCTCTTCCCTCTTGCATCTCCCTCCCTCCCACCCTCCCTATCCCACCTCTCTAGGTGATCACAAACCACCGAGCTGATCTCCCTGTGCTACGCGGCTGCTTCCCACTAGCTATCTATTTTACGTTTGGTAGTGTATATATGTCCATGCCACTCTCTCACTTTGTCACAGTTTACCCTTCCCCCTCCCCATATCCTCAAGTCCATTCTCTAGTAGGTCTGTGTCTTTATTCCCGTCTTACCCCTAGGTTCTTCATGACCTTTTTTTTTTTTTTCTTTCTTAAATTCCATATATATGTGTTGGCATACAGTATTTGTTTTTCTCTTTCTGACTTACTTCACTCTGTATGACAGTCTCTAGGTCCATCCACCTCACTACAAATAACTCAGTTTCGTTTCTTTTTATGGCTGAGTAATATTCCATTGTATATATGTGCCACATCTTCTTTATCCATTCATCTGTTGATGGACACTTAGGTTGCTTCCATGTCCTGGCTATTGTAAATAGAGCTACAATTAACATTGTGGTACATGACTCTTTTTGAATTATGGTTTTCTCAGGGTATATGCCCAGTAGTGGGATTGCTGGGTCATATGGTAATTCTAATTTTTGTTTTTTAAGGAACCTCCATACACTGTTCTCCATAGTGGCTGTATCAATTTGCATTCCCACCAACAGTGCAAGAGGGTTCCCTTTTCTCCACACCCTCTCCAGCATTTATTGTTTCTAGATTTTTTGATGATGGCCATTCTGACCGGTGTGAGATGATATCTCATTGTAGTTTTGATTTGCATTTCTCTAATAATTAATGATGTTGAGCATTCTTTCATGTGTTTGTTGGCAATCTGTATATCTTCTTTGGAGAAATGTCTATTTAGGTCTTCTGCCCATTTTTGGATCGGGTTGTTTGTTTTTTTGTTACTGAGCTGCATGAGCTGCTTGTAAATTTTGGAGATTAATCCTTTGTCAGTTGCTTCATTTGCAAATATTTTCTCCCATTCTGAGGGTTGTCTTTGGTCTTGTTTATGGTTTCCTTTGCTGTGCAAAAGCTTTTAAGTTTCATTAGGTCCCATTTGTTTATTTTTGTTTTTATTTCCATTTCTCTAGGAGGTGGGTCAAAAAGGATCTTGCTGTGATTTATGTCATAGAGTGTTCTGCCTATGTTTTCCTCTAAGAGTTTGATAGTGTCTGGGCTTACACTTAGGTCTTCAATCCATTTTGAGTTTATTTTTGTGTATGGTGTTAGGGAGTGTTCTAATTTCATTCTTTTACATGTAGCTGTCGAGTTTTCCCAGCACCACTTATTGAAGAGGCTGTCTTTTCTCCACTGTATATTCTTGCCTCCTTTATCAAAGATAAGGTGTCCATATGTGCGTGAGTTTATCTCTGGGCTTTCTATCCTGTTCCATTGATCTATATTTCTGTTTTTGTGCCAGTACCATACTGTCTTGATTACTGTAGCTTTGTAGTATAGTCTGAAGTCAGGGAGCCTGATTCCTCCAGCTCCGTTTTTCGTTCTCAAGATTGCTTTGGTTATTCGGGGTCTTTTGTGTTTCCATACAAATTGTGAAATTTTTTGTTCTAGTTCTGTGAAAAATGCCAGTGGTAGTTTGATAGGGATTCCATTGAATCTGTAGATTGCTTTGGGTAGTAGAGTCATTTTCACAATGTTGATTCTTCCAATCCAAGAACATGGTATATCTCTCCATCTATTTGTATCATCTTTAATTTCTTTCATCAGTGTCTTATAATTTTCTGCATACAGGTGTGTTGTCTCCTTAGGTAGGTTTATTCCTAGATATTTTATTCTTTTTCTTGCAATGGTAAATGGGAGTGTTTCCTTAATTTCACTTTCAGATTTTTCATCATCAGTGTATAGGAATGCAAGAGATTTCTGTGCATTAATTTTGTGTCCTGCTACTTTACCAAATTCATTGATTAGCTCTAGTAGTTTTCTGGTAGCATCTTTAGGATTCTGTATGTATAGTATCATGTCATCTGCAAACAGTGACAGCTTTACTTCTTCTTTTCCAATTTGGATTCCTTTTCTTTCTTTTTCTTCTCTGATTGCCATGGCTAGGAATTCCAAAACTATGTTGAATAATAGTGGTGAGAGTGGGCAACCTTGTCTTGTTACTGGTCTTAGTGAAAATGGTTTCAGTTTTTCACCATTGAGGACGATGTTAGCTGTGGGTTTGTCATATATGGCCTTTATTATGTTGAGGAAAGTTCCTTCTATGCCTACTTTCTGCAGGGTTTTTATCATAATGGGTGTTGAATTTTGTCGAAAGCTTTCTCTGCATCTGTTGAGATGAGCATACGGTTTTTCTCCTTCAATTTAATATGGGGTATCATGTTGATTGATTTGCGTATATTGAAGAATCCTTGCATTCCTGGGATCAACCCCACTTGATCATGGTGTATGATGCTTTTAATGTGCTGTTGGATTCTGTTTGCTAGTATTTTGTTGAGGATTTTTGCATCTATGTTCATCAGTGACATTGGCCTGTAGTTTTCTTTCTTTGTGACATCTTTGTCTGGTTTTGGTATCAGGGTGATGGTGGCCTCGTAGAATGAGTTTGGGAGTGTTCCTCCCTCTGCTATATTTTGGAAGAGTTTGAGAAGGATAGGTGTTAGCTCTTCTCTAAATGTTTGATAGAATTCGCCTGTGAAGCCATCTTGTCCTGGGCTTTTGTTTGTTGGAAGATTTTTAATCACAGTTTCAATTTCAGTGCTTGTGATTGGTCTGTTCCTATTTTCTATTTCTTCCTGGTTCAGTCTCGGCAGGTTGTGCATTTCTAAGAATTTGTCCATTTTTTCCAGGTTGTCCATTGTATTGGCATAGAGTTGCTTGTAGTAATCTCTCATGATCCTTTGTATTTCTGCAGTGTCAGTTATTATTTCTCCTTTTTCATTTCTAATTCTGTTGATTTGAGTCTTCTCCCTTTTTTTCTTGATGAGTCTGGCTAATGGTTTATCAATTTTATTTATCTTCTCAAAGAACCAGCTTTTAGTTTTATTCATCTTTGCTATCATTTCCTTCATTTCTTTTTCATTTATTTGTGATCTGATCTTTAAGATTTCTTTCCTTCTGCTAACTGTGGGGTTTTTTTGTTCTTCTTTCTCTAATTGCTTTAGGTGCAAGGTTAGGTTGTTTATTTTAGATGTTTCCTGTTTCTTAAGGTAGGATTGTATTGCTATAAACTTCCCACTTAGAACTGCTTTTGCTGCATCCCATAGGTTTCGGGTCGTCGTGTTTTCATTGTCATTTGTTTCTAGGTGTTTTTTGATTTCTTCAGTGATCTCTTGGTTATTAAGTAGTGTATTGTGTAGCCTCCATGTGTTTGTATTTTTTACGTATCTTTTCCTGTAATTGATATCTAGTCTTATAGCGTTGTGGTCAGAAAAGATACTTGCTACGATTTCAGTTTTCTAAATTTGCCAAGGCTTGATTTGTGACCCAAGGTATGCTCTATCCTGGAGAATGTTCCATGAGCACTTGAGAAAAATGTGTATTCTGTTGTTTTTGGATGGAATGTCCTATAAATATCAATTAAGTCCATCTTGTTTAATGTATCATTTAAAGCTTGTGTTTCCTTATTTATTTTCATTTTTGATGATCTGTCCATTGGTGAAAGTGGGGTGTTAAAGTTCCCTACTCTTACTGTGTTACTGTCGATTTCCCCTTTTATGGCTGTTATTATTTGCCTTATGTATTGAGGTGCTCCTATGTTTGGTGCATAAATATTTACAATTGTTATATCTTCTTCTTGGATCGATCCCTTGATCATTATGTAGTGTCCTTCTTTGTCTCTTGTAATAGTCTTTAGTTTAAAGTCTATTTTGTCTGATATGAGAATTGCTACTCCAGCTTTCTTTTGATTTCCATTTGCATGGAATATCTTTTTCCATCCCCTCACTTTTAGTCTGTATGTGTCCCTAGGTCTGAAGTGGGTCTCTTGTAGATAGCATATATACGGGTCTTGTTTTTGTATCCATTCAGCCAGTCTGTGTCTTTTGGTGGGATCATTTAATCCATTTACATTTAAGGTAATTATCAGTGTGTATGTTCCTATTCCCATTTTCTTAATTGTTTTGGGTTTGTTATTGTAGGTGTTTTCCTTCTCTTGTGTTTCTTGCCTAGAGAAGTTCCTTTAGCATTTGTTTTAAAGCTGGTTTGGTGGTGCTGAACTCTCTCAGCTTTTGCTTGTCTGTAAAGTTTTTAATTTCTCCATCAAATCTAAATGAGATCCTTGCTGGGTAGAGTAATCTTGGTTGTAGGTTTTTCTCCTTCATCACTTTAAATATGTCCTGCCACTCCCTTCTGGCTTTTCAGAGTTTCTGCTGAAATATCTGCTGTTAACCTTATGGGGATTCCCTTCTATGTTATTTGTTTTTCCCTTGATGCTTTTAATATTTTTCTTTTATTTAATTTTTGATAGTTTGATTAATGTGTGTCTTGGTGTGTTTCTCCTTGGATTTATCCTGTATGGGACTCTCTGCGCTTCCTGGACTTGATTGACTATTTCCTGTCCCATATTAAGGAAGTTTTCAACTAGAATCTCTGCAGATATTTTCTCAGTCCCTTTCTTTTTCTCCTCTTCTTCTGGGACCCCTATAATCCGAATGTTGGTGCGTTTAACGTTGTCCCAGAGGTCTCTGCGACTGTCCTCAATTCTTTTCGTTCTTTTTTCTTTATTCTGCTCTGCAGTAGTTATTTCCACTATTTTATCTTCCAGGTCACTTATCCGTTCTTCTGCCTCAGTTATTCTGCTATTGATCCCTTCTAGAGTATTTTTAATTTAATTTATTGTGTTGTTCATCATTGCTTGTTTCCTCTTTAGTTCTTGTAGGTCCTTGTTAAATGTTTCTTGCATTTTCTCTATTCTATTTCCAGGATTTTGGATCATCTTTACTATCATTATTCTGAATTCTTTTTCAGGTAGACTGCCTATTTCCTCTTCATTTGTTAGGTCTGGTGGGGTTTTACCTTGCTCCTTCATCTGCTGTGTGTTTTTCTGTCTTCTCATTTTGCTTATCTTACTGTGTTTGGGGTCTCCTTTTCGCAGGCTGCAGGTTCGTAGTTCCCGTTGTTTTTGGTATCTGTCCCCAGTGGCTAAGGTTGGTTCAGTGGGTTGTGTAGGCTTCCTGGTGGAGGAGACTAGTGCCTGTGTTCTGGTGGATGAGGCTGGATCTTGTCTTTCTGGTGGGCAAGTCCACGTCTGGTGGTGTGTTTTGGGGCGTCTGTGGCCTTATTATGATTTTAGGCAGCCTCTCTTCTAATGGATGGGGCTGTGTTCCTGTCTTGCTAGTTGTTTGGCATAGGGTGTCCAGCACTGTAGCTTGCTGGTTGTTGAGTGAAGCTGGGTCTTGGTGTTGAGGTGGAGATCTCTGGGAGATTTTTGCCGTTTGATATTACGTGGAGCTGGGAGGTCTCTTGTGGACCAGTGTCCTAAAGTTGGCTCTCCCACCTCGGAGGCACAGCCCTGTTGCCTGGCTGGAGCACCAAGAGCCTTTCACAAAACCACATGGCTCAGAATAAAAGGGAGAAAAAATAGAAAGAAAGAGGATAAAATAAAGTAGGATAAAATAAAGTTATTAAAATAAAAAATAATTATTATGAAAAAAATTTAAAAAAGAAAAAAAAAAACAGAATCCTAGGACAAATGGTGAAAGCAAAGCTATACAGACAAAATCTCACACAGAAGCATACACATATATACACTCACAAAAAGAGGAAAAGGGGAAAAAATAATATATTTTGCTCCCAAAGTCCACCTCCTCAATTCAGGATGATTCGCTGTCTATTCAGGTATTCCACAGATGCAGGTACATCAAGTTGATTGTGGAGATTTAATCCGCTGCTCCTGAGGCTGCTGGGAGAGATTTCCCTTTCTCTTCTTTGTTCGCACAGCTCCCGGGGTTCAGCTTTGGATTTGGCCACGCCTCTGCGTGTAGGTCGCCTGAGGGCGTCTGTTCTTTGCTCAGACAGGACGGGGTTAAAGGAGCAGCTGCTTCGGGGGCTCTGGCTCACTCAGGCCGGGGGGAGGGAGGGGTACGGATGTGGGGGGAGCCTGCGGCGGCAGAGGCCGGCGTGACGTTGCACCAGCCTGAGGCGCGCTGTGCGTTCTCCCGGGGAAGTTGTCCCCGGATCACGGGACCCTGGCAGTGGCGGGCTGCACAGGCTCCCGGGAGGGGAGGTGTGGAGAGTGACCTGTGCTCGCACACAGGCTTCTTGGTGGCGGCAGCAGCAGCCTTAGCGTCTCATGCCCATCTCTGGGGTCCGCGCTGATAGCTGCAGTTCGCGCCCGTCTCTGGAGCTCCTTTAAGCGGCGCTCTGAATCCCCTCTCCTCGCGCACCAGGAAACAAAGAGGCAAGAAAAAGTCTCCTGCCTCTTCGGCAGCTCCAGACTTTTTCGCGGACTCCCTCCCGGCTATCTGTGGTGCACTAGCCCCTTCAGGCTGTGTTCACGCCGCCAACCCCAGTCCTCTCCCTGGGATCCGACCGAAGCCCGAGCCTCAGCTCCCAGCCCCCGCCCGCCCCAGCGGGTGAGCAGACAAGCCTCTCGGGCTGGTGAGTGCTGCTTGGCACCGATCCTCTGTGCGGCAATCTCTCCGCTTTGCCCTCCGCACCCCTGTGGCTGCGCTCTCCTCCGTGGCTCCGATGCTCCCCACTCCGCCACCCGCAGTCTCCGCCCGCGAAGGGGCTGCCTAGTGTGTGGAAACCTTTCCTCCTTCACGGCTCCCTCCCACTGGTGCGTGTCCCGTCCCTATTCTTTTGTCTCTGTTTTTTCTGTTTTGCCCTACCCAGGTACGTGGGGAGTTTCTTGCCTTTTGGGAGGTCTGAGGTCTTCTGCCAGCGTTCAGTAGGTGTTCTGTAGGAGTTGTTCCACGTGTAGATGTATTTCTGATGTACCTGTGGGGAGGAAGGTGATCTCCGCGTCTCACTCTTCCGCCATCTTCCCCAGACTCGGCAGGCAGATTCTTAACCACTGTGCCACCAGGGACGTCTCAAAATGTTTTTTTTAATAGCTGGTTTTTGTTTTTAATCCCAGCCCAGCATCCAGTGAATATTCTGTGCTTTTATGTTATGTGTTAGGTCCCTGTGGTCTCTTTCCATCTAGAGCAGTCCCTGGTTCCTTCTTGCAGTTCCTGTTTTCTTCCATAATATTAACTTTTTAAAGAGTCCAGGCCATTTGTTTTATAGGATGTTTTATATTCTGGATTTGTCTGACAGTTTCTTCATGGTGTTATTTAACTTCTTTCTCTATCCCTGTATTTCTGAAAGTTAGGTCTAGAGCAGTAATCCTCAAAGCGTCATCCCTGAAGCAGCAGCAGCAACATCATTTGGGGACTTGTGGGGAAAAAATGCAAATTCTTGGGCCTCATTCCAAATCTACTGAATTTAACTGTGAATAAAACTCGGGGGGCGGGGTCTAGCCACCTGTTTTAACAGGACCTCCAGGTGATGCTGGTAAAAACCTAAAGTTTGAGACCAATGGTTAAATATTTTCGGCAAGAATACATCATATTTAACTGTGTAAACTTCAAATTACATCACATCAGAAGAGACAAATGTCAGGATGTCTTATTTGGCTAACCTGGTAACCACCATCTCTTTCCATTGTAAAGGTACACTTTCCCTTTGTAATTAATAAGAAATGTGTGACAGATAACAGGTTTTTACATGGGAGAAACTTTTAAGAGCTTATAAAATAACACATGTTCATTGGGAAAAACATTCCACATTCCACCTACAGAACTATTTTCATAGTGACACTCCCCAGAGATCCCTTCCATTACTGTGAATTTTCCCATAGGTTTTTTCTTTTATAGATATAACCTTACTAATTTTCCCTTTTAAACAAAAATGGAACTATACTGTGCTTTTTTTTTTTTTTGCAGCGTTTTAATTTAGTAGTACATCTTAGACTTGTAGAGCTACGGTGTGCTTTTTAATGGCAGTGTACTGTTTCTGTGTGAGGAGATATACACATACTTTTTTTTGTTTTTTTAACAGCTTTATTGGAGTATAATTGCTTTACAATGGTGTGTTAGTTTCTGCTTTATAACAAAGTGAATCAGTTATACATATACATATATCCCCGTATCTCCTCCCTGTTGTGTCTCCCTCCCACCCTCCCTGTCCCACCCCTCTAGGTGGTCGGTCGCAAAGCACTGAGCTGACTCCCTGCGCTATGCGGTTGCTTCCCACTAGCTATGTATTTTACATTTCGTAGTGTATATATGTCTTTGCCCCTCTCTCACTTCGTCCCAGCTTACCCTTCCCCCTCCCTGTGTCAAGTCCATTCTCTACGTCTGCATCTTTATTCCTGTCCTGCCCCTAGGTTCTTCAGAACCACTTTTTTTTTCCTTTTGATTCCATATATATGTGTTAGCTATACAGTATTTGTTTTTCTCTTTCTGACTGACTTCACTCTGTATGACAGTCTCTAGGTCCATCCACCTCACTACAAATAACTCAATTTCGTTTCTTTTTATGGCGGAGTAGTATTCCATTGTATATATGTGCCTCATCTTCTTTATCCATTCATCTGTTGATGGGCACTTAGGTTGTTTCCATGTCCTGGCTATTGTAAATAGAGCTGCAGTGAACATTGTGGTATGTGACTCATTTTGAATTATGGTTTCCTCAGGGTATATGCCCAGTAGTGGGATTGCTGGGTCGTATGGTAGTTCTATTTTTAGTTTTTTAAGGAGCCTCCATACTGTTCTCCATAGTGGCTGTATCAATTTACATTCCCACCAGCAGTGCAAGAGGGTCCCCTTTTCTCCACACCCTCTCCAGAATTTATTGTTTGTAGATTTTTTTAATGATGGCCATTCTGACTGGTGTGAGGTGATACGTGATACCTCATTGTAGTTTTGATTTGTACTTCTCTAATGATTAGTATACACATACTTTTGCTTCCTGCTTTTTTTTACTGAATTTTATATCATGAGCACTTTCCCATGTCCTTGGCTTCATAGTATTCCGGCATATTAATACAACATAATGTATTTAAACATTCCTTTTGTTAGACACTGAAGTTGCTTATAGTTTTTCACTCAAATAAATGCTGTGAACATTTATGTGCATAAACTTTTGATTGCTTCTGAGGCTATTTGCTCAGAATTAGGATAATTGGGTCCAAAGTTAAGAGTATGTTCAAGGCTCTTGATAAATTTTGGCAAGCTACTTATTTGAAAGATTGTACCAATTTATATCCTACCAGCAGTATCTGAGCCTCCAACTTCTGCCATCATTTAATGTTAGCATTTTTAAGTTTTTCCCAATTGATTAAGGACATTTGACTGTGTAATTTTTACTTCCTTGTTTACTGGTGAAATTGAACATTTTTAAGGTTTGTTATTTGCATTTCATAGAAAGCCCATTTAAAAAATCTTTGAGCCATAATAGATTAGTTACAACCGTTTTGTAAATGAAATGTCACTTCAGCCAGCTCAAGCCCAGAGAGGAATGCATTAGGTGAGTGCTGGGATATCTCAAGGACCTCTCTTTGGTTCAAAGAAGGTGACAGATTGGGATGTAGAATCTTAGTCCTAATTCCAGATCTCAGGGGAAGGACTCCGGTCCAGCATGAGTCAGGTGCGCATGCCCAGACCAGTCAGCCGTGCCCCAGGAACACATCCGCGTATCCACTTTGGTGCTCTCGGCCGAGCCATTCGTCCATGCAGGGGGCAGGAGGTGGCGGAGCAGTCCAGTCCTAGAAAACAGGCAAAGAGCAGTTCACAGAAAAACGTGAGGGCTGAAGAGACCAAGCAGGAGGTGCTCACCGCATCTGCAGAACTGCTGCTTTTTTTTTTTTTTTTAAAAGATATTTAAAATTAATTTATTAATTTATTAATTTTATGGCTGTGCTGGGTCTTTGTTTCTCTGCGAGGGCTTTCTCTAGTTGCGGCAAGCGGGGGCCACTCTTCATCGCGGTGCGCGGGCCTCTCACTATCGCGGCCTCTGTCGTTGCGGAGCACAGGCTCCAGACGCGCAGGCTCAGTAGTTGTGGCACACGGGCCTAGCTGCTCCGCGGCATGTGGGATCTTCCCAGACCAGGGCTCGAACCCGTGTCCCCTGCATTGGCAGGCAGACTCTCAACCACTGCGCCACCAGGGAAGCCCTGCTGCTGCTTTTTTATTATGAACATCTGAGTGTGGAGCGTCAGCTGTGTCCCCGACAGGAGAGGACGCTGCCGCTGAGCCCTCCATGGCTGGTTCCCTCTCACAACGGTTCCCTTCTCTGCTTTGGCCCTTGTCAGGCAGTGGGAGTGTGGCCCCATTGGGTGTTAGAGCCCTACAGGAAGTGTCCAGCTAGGGGAGCACAGAGGGGCACATGATTGGAAGGTGACAGTCATTTACTCCCTGAAACAGTCCCTTTTTTTGTGTTTGTTTGCTTGTTTTGGCCATGCGGCTTGTGGTGCCCGACCAGGGATTGAACCGGCACCCTTGGCAGTGAAAGCGAGGAGTCCTAACCATTGGACCGCCAGGGAAGTCCCTTGAAGCAATCCCTTTGAACTCCGTCCACAACCTTCTTCACATGTGCTTTGACTACTTTCAGTGAAGGGCCAAGAGGATTTGTTCACTGGGAAAGCTGGATGAAAGCCCTGACTATTCAGCTTCTTTCATTTCCTCTTGGGCAGCCACTGACATTTAAAAAGGGGAAGGGGGATTAAAAAAACAATTTTTTAAAAAGGGGAGTTGGGGTAGCTCCATACTCCTTGACATAGTTTTTCCTTGCAGTAATAGTCTTGGCAATAATGTTCTAAGACCCATACAGATTCTCTTTTACCTACCAGGACTGTGTTGGCTCAAGTTGTATATTTACTATGTATATATAGTCTCTTAAACCCCTCAGGACTTTTAAATGAGAAAAAGAAAGAAGCCTTGGCCTACACAAAAACATGCTCAGGAATTCTGGAAAATCAGAGTTCCATGAAAGCCTCGGGAAAAGACTTGGCTGAGGAGTGGAGGTGTGCTTACCTTCTGTCTGGCCCTTGCTTTGGTACTCCTGAGCCCGCCTCAGGAGTCAGGATGCCAGGTCCCATCCTTAGATCATCTCAGTCACCCGCCCTTTGCCCATTGAATCCTAGATGCGGGTTCTGGACAAGCTGATGGTTGAGCGACTCTCAGCAGAGAGGACGGAGTGCCTGAACCGCCTGCAGCAGCACTCGGACTCAGAGAAGCATGAGGGAGAGAAACGGCAGGTGAAAACCCGGATCTGTCCGCGCTGACCCTGCGATTTGCCACTCTTTTCCCCCCGAGTCAAGGGACTCGGGCCCATCATTGAAAACTCCCAGGCCGAGATCCCCTAAAAGCGTTTGCGTCAAAGAGCGTGCCATTTTTATAACCTGAAATGAAGTCAGTAGGAAGGAGCCTGGAGTTTGGTTCCTGTTTGCGGCTGAATGTGCTGGCAAGGAGGTGGAGGCCGTGCAGTTTGTAGAACGTGCTGGGAAAGCCGAGCTCCGCCCTGGATCAGTGCTATGTATCCTGCCCCTGCTGGGCCTGCACAAGATTGGGTCCCTGCCCTCAGGCAGTTTGTGGTCCACCCCGGACAGCAGACGTGAAAATGAAATGAGTACTTGTGAGCGTGTGAGTGAGTTCATGCTCCTAGCAGCCAGACGTGCTTGGTTGGTGTGGAAGCCGTGGGAAGCTTTGGCTGTTGGCGTCTAAGGTGTCTCTAAGTCACTTAATGAAGATCATAGTTAGCCATCGGCTTGGGCGCTGGGTGAATCCTGGGCTTCAGAGGGCCAACAGAGAAGGCCGTGTGGCCTGTGGGAGGCGGGTAATCCAAAACTTTGGGGCTTGTCCAGAAAAGAGCCTTCTCACAGTCGTAAAGTCCACATTCTTGAGGTTTTAATTCATAAGCCATGTATCAAAGTCTCCTGATGATTTGTGTACTAACTTGTGGGGTTTTTTTTAGATGTCCTTGGTGGATGAATTAAAAACTTGGTGCATGTTAAAGATTCAGAATCTGGAGCTGAAGCTTTCTGGAGATTCTAGGGCCTCCAGGACTAAATCCACACCATCCACTTGCGAGTCCTCCACAGGTAACCGACACCAACATGCAGAGAGAGCCCTTCCATCCAAAGGTGATGAAACCCCCCGGTCGCGTTCTCTTCTGCATCTGAAGGCAGGCTGTGTGCCAGGGCTGCGGGAAACACTGGATTGTAATGTGAACTCTGTAGGGGCAAGGACCATGCTTTGCTCACTACTGCATACACAGTTCCTGTACAGTAATAAAGCACTCCCATTTAAGTGTTCAGAAATATCTGAATGAAGGAATAAAAGAATTGCTGATCCGTGATAGCAGTGCAACCTTGATGGTGTCAGAGTGGACCCCAAAGATGAGGATGAGGAAAGGATGTGTCGTCTCAGAAGGGCACTCGCCCCTGCCCTTGTGACTCTTTCCCTTTCTCGTCCTTGATCAGCCTTCTACCTTTGGCCAACTCTGTACAGCCTCATTAAACAACAGTTCATGTATCAGAGCTGCCCCAGGGGCTGGATAAGAGATGCTTTGAGCCAGAGCATCTTTACATTAGCTACAGCGGCTACACTCGATGATGATCAGTTGAGGACATTCATAGCCTTAGTAATTAGACCTCCATGGGGGGGATTCTGATATGTCACGTGTTTCATGTTACCATAGGCCATCTCTGTATTTGTGGTTTTATCTTCTTTGTGCCCATAACAGTGGGGAAAATCCTGGGCAAACTTTTCATGCTAGGACTAGTTACGGAACTTGTCATGGAGCTCTGGGTATGGGTAATAGGACCGCCTCTCCAAGTGGGAGCTTGGATCAAGGAACTAGTAACCGGGGCTATGGTCTGTAAAGGGCCCGGAAGTTAGAGAATGGGGGTATTTATTCTGATCAGTAAATGCCCAATTCTGTTTTAGGACAAGTAGTGAGATGTGTCATCCTTAGCAATCAGGAAATGGTACCCAGAGCCCTTTAGTGTAGACTGAGACAGGCTAAAGGAAAGGCCAGTAACGTTTTTGGCTTAGATGCCACCAGTGTGTCTAACGCAACATCCCTGAAAGCCCTGAAAGCCAAGATGATAATCAGGGGAGAAGTGGAGGGCAAGGGCAGGAGAAGTTGCACACGGTGGGTGATGGTTGAGAAGGCTGGTTTACAGGATTCCCGGGACTCTCAAATGCCAGCCCATGTGACTTGTATGAACACGGATTCGCTCTGACTTTTGTTTTCCTTCCGAAACCAGGTGTGGATCAGTCCCTGGTGACCGCAGGTCCAGTAGCAGCCTCTGACAGCCCCCCTCAGGTGGTCAGGCCCAAGGAAAAGGCCCTCAGCTCCACAGCCGCCCACAGACTCCAGCAGGAGCTGTCTTCCTTGGACTGTACAGGCTCCCGACTGAGGAATGTCAAGGTCCAGACAGCCTCGTTACCCTTGAAAGAGGCAGCCAAGTGCGACCCGCAGGCTGGGCCCTGTGTTGACAGAGGCACCCAAACCAAGAAGTGTGGGAAAGGTGGGCAGACGAGGCACCGCGGCCAGCAGCCAGCAGCCAGCACCGCCTGCGGGCGGCCGCCACCAGCAGCAGGTGGCGAGCAGACTGCCGCTCACGCTCGAGACACCTCCCAAGCGCTGGAGCTCACCCAGTATTTCTTTGAGGCTGTTTCCACCCAGATGGAAAAGTGGTATGAAAGGAAGATTGAAGAAGCACGAAGCCAAGCCAGTCAGAAAGCCCAGCAAGACAAGGCCACGCTGGAGGAACACATTAAAAGTTTAGAGGAGGAACTTGCTAAACTAAGGACTAAGGTACAGAAGGAAAACTAGGGCCTGGGAAGTGGGACGAGAAAGGATTCCTGGGACTTCCCTGGTGGTCCAGTGGTTGACTCTGTGCTTCCAGTGCAGGGGGCGGGGGTTCGATCCCTGGTCTGGGAACTAGGGTCCCGCATGCCGTGGGGAGGGCGGGGCGGGGGGGGGAAGGATTCCTGAGGACTTCCGGTCCTGCAGCTGCAGAAGAGCTATGTCCGAGGTGTCAAGTTATTGTACACATAGCAGAACTTGCCTTTTAAAAAAATCACTAATTTCTAAAACGTGCCAGACACATGCTTCCTGTGCCCTGAAGTTATGAAGACTTCAACAATTAGACTGAAACTAGGGGTGACGCTTGCTTAGTTTCAGGTTTCATTACAGATTTGAAACCTCAGCTCAAGTTCATCTGAAGTTCGAAAGCTCAGATTAAGCGAGCCGTGCTAAGAAACTGAAGGATGTGTAAGCCTAAACCCTAATATTCAGGATATGAAATAATGTAAATGAAAAGCAAGAAAAAATATTAATCCCTGTGCACTCAAATCAAGCAGTCACTCATATCAACATGCCTGCTGTGCCTGGAGAGTGTCTTTCTGTAAGAGCTGTTAACAGACACGCTGAACTCCCTCCCTCAAGTTCATAGTTCCCAAAATGCTGACATCTTAACCAGGGGAAAACTCACCAAACAAATTTTGAGAAGGATTTTCATGATGTCACAAGATCCAGTATATCGTAAAATGTTTTGAAAAGTCAGTGTATTTAAATAATGGGTTAATTGGCTAATAGCACTGGGAATGTCAGTGAACTCAAACGAGAAAGGTTCAAATCATTGGATCATGGTTTCTGTATCTTTCAGCCAAAAGAAAGAAATAGTACAATTAATCATAGTGATTTTAAAGTGGATTAATGGAAAAAACATTCACGTAGCAATTACCTGAAATTTCTATAACCTAATTCACAGCCAGTTATCTTAGAGTACCTTTCTGAATGTGAGCTTATTGGTCTACATTTTATAAAGAAATAAGGCTGTTTCTTGAAAGTACTTCATTTTGAACTGAGTTCTGTCATTGAAGAACCTCAAAACCTTTCCACTGCTTTGTAGCGACTATGTCAAGGTAAAAAACGCAATAAATTGACTTCGATTCCCCAGCTTCAGGGAGCCCTGTGGATGTTACTCTGCTCTATGGAGTATACAAAGTTGCAAAAGTAAGGGTATGTTGAAACTTTGGATTTAATTATCTTCCAAGCTTCTTGTCCCTTGTGGCATTACATTCATCTCCTCAAAATTCCATATATGCATAGAAACCTCCATTCTATTTCTATAAACAGAGGAACCAAGTAACTGTTGTCTGTAATTTTGAATGAACTTTTTGCTCATTGAGCCAAAGAGAAAATATGACTTCTTGACATGGGAACCCCCAGAAAAACAAAAGTATGCATTTAGTCCCTGTGTGTTCTGCCCATCAAGCTCAGTTGTTTTTGGTTTGTTCTTTTAAATACTGACCATCTGTGGATCTAGGCGTTCCTAATAAATGTAGATGTATGTCATCATTACAAAACCTGGACAGGGAATTTATTTGATGTTCTCTCAAGTTTATTTTCAGGTTTGTAAGCTCGTCTTGTCGAATTTAAAACTTCAGTGGCACACGTTAAAGGGGAAAAAAAATGACACAGGGGCAGTCAGTATGTTAAATAATAGCCTCAGCCACTTCTCATGCTAGAAAGCATTTGTATTTAAAAAAAATTCTAATAATTTAGATAATATAATAGATATTATAATAATAAAGGGGTTTGAAGATGGATTTATTGTAGTTAATGTACATTAGTTGAACATTCAGACATCTTAAAATTAAACTTTAGGAACAACACTTCAACATTCAAACAACAGTATAGTTTACAGGGAACACCCAGAACAGTTAATTTGCCTAATCCAAAATACTGATGAAGATGATAAATGTGTTTCACCAGCAGTTCTATTCTGGCCAACATCTTAATGACCATGGTTCCACACGTGAGAAGAAACTGCTAAATAAATCTTCTCTTGGGCTAAACAACGGACTTGGCCTATAATTCAGGAGATACGCAAAGATGTAAGTGAACAAATAAAATTAAACTGTTCTTTAGAGAGGAAGGGAAAAGCTTGTCCATGAGAATAGTCTTAGCCTCTGGAAGATGAAAATTCAATTTTTCATGTTTTATCCACTTAAAAAAAACAAAACCAAAACAAAACCCCACATTAGGTTTTCTTGGGGAGTCTGTGGTATTTGATTCTTGCAAATACAAACCACAGATGCTCTTACGTCTTCCACATACAGTGCTGCTAGGAAGAACATCAAAGTCACTGCTTGTCACACTTCATAAAAGGATGGTTTTTAGCTTCAAGATTTTAGATTTACTAGAGATAGCCTGTACTTGAGTATTTGCCAATCATGCCACACAAAAGAGCAAGTCTTTCTAAGGTTCTCTGTTCAGAAACTCTTCACACATGCTTTTCCCTCTGTTCATCAGATGGCTTGACTAACGTACATCTATATAAAAACCTGAAAATTGGCTTATGCAAGCATTTTAGATTAGCACATCCCCCTGTGGCAGAGTATTCAGAATTATTTTGTCTTGTGGGTTCTGGAGCTGTGGAAGAGCAAGGGTGGCTCGGAATGCAGGTTAGTGACACACCACTGGTTTACACCTCTCCAATGGCACACAGCCCAACACTAGACACTGTTTATCCTGCAAAAGTTTTTCTACATCTTTCAGATGCTGCTGCTGATTCTTGGATTAACTTTTTAGATTTGTTCCGTAGGTGAACTGCCAACCCCAGCCTCTTCCACGAGCTTTCACTTTCACTAAATTAACTGTTAAACACATTTGGTCTCTTTCAAAAGTGTCCTGAAGTCAACTTCTGTCTCCAATGTATTCTGCAAACTCTGTTTTTTCCTGTCACTGGAGGAGAACCTAATGCACTGAGGAGCTTCCTTAATTAATGATTTATTTTACTTTCCATGTGGATATTAAGGTAACCACATTAGTTTTGACCAGGAGTTGCCTCTGCTTTTTGGTAGGTGCTTCAGTGCATTTATTAAACTTCTCTTTCTTCTTTTTCCTACAAAGTTCTAGATTCCCAGTGGTGATCTTTTTGGAAAGTCCTCTTGAGTATCAGATGCAACACATCTGAAGAACATACCTCAACAACCCTGAGGGTTAATGCAGAAGGACTTTCCAAGGAAGCTCCATGGTGTCTCTTGAGGTCAGTACACCTCCAGCCCTATACCTCACACTGTTTTAAAACAGCTTAATTGACTTACACAATATTACATATCAATTACATTTCAAAAAAAATTGGGAAAAAATGGCTTTATTCAGATATAATTCACATATACCTGTAAAATGTACAGTTCAGTAGATTTTAGTATATTCAGGGTTGTGCATTCATATAAATAGAATCATACAATACATGATCTTTTGTGACTGGCCACTTTAATGTTTTCAAGGTTCATCCAGGTGTAGCATGTATCAGTACTTCATCCCTTTTTGTTTGCTAAATATTTTATTGTATGGGTATACCACGTTTTACTTATCCATTAATCAGCTGATGGGCATTTGGATTGTCTTACTTTTTGGCTATTATGAATAATGCTGTTTAACCTTTTGGCCAACTGACAGTCTTTTTTTCCACGGTGGCTGCACAATTTTATAGTCCCACCAGCAGTGTTTAAGGGTTCCAGTTTCTCCACATCCTCACCAACATTTGCAATTATCTCCCTTTTTAATTATAGCCCATTCTAGTGGATGTAAATAGTATCTCTTGGTGGTTTTGATTTGCATTTTCCTAATGATTAATGGTGTTGAACATCTTTTTATGTGCTATCTATTGTACTGATCTTTGCTTCTTCCAAAAACTGACATATCCAAGAACATTTTCAAAATAAAAGGTATGTTTTCAGTGCTAAGACAATTGCTCTTATGCCCTTTTCTTGGCTCTCTCTGATATGCCATGCTCCATGTTCTGACATTTTGCTCAAGGGCTCTATGTACAGATAGTTTCACTTGGCTTTGGGCTACCCACTGTTGAGCCTAAGCTCAACTAAACACATGGAGACTTTGAAAACCTTTCAGGATAATGCTGTAGTTAAGATCTGGCTAAAGCAAGTGTTTTTTCTAACTCTTTGAGCTGCATATTGCCTTGAGTAATCATCATCCGGATTGTATCCTGTAGAAGAAAGTGAAATCTGGTCACTGTTTTAACTGGTTAATAAACAAGGTACAGCTCTACCATTTTATTTGTTAAAATTAGGAACTAATGCTGAGAATTGGCACTGATGCACTTTAGGAAAGCCAAAAGTTAACAATTAGGGGTGCACAATGTCTGGCATGCTTTCATACACCCCAAACATACTTCCCAAACCATCATGCTGTAATATTTATTATCTTTTCGTGTGTGTGTGGTTTAACAGACGAGTTGGGTGGTGCTACTGTAGAGTGTAGATACAGCAAACATTGTTAAATTTAAAATATCAGTTAAGTGAAAAATCAGTAACATCAAGAGCAATGATCAAGATATACCATCTCAGTGACATATCCCAAGATATCTATCAAACTTTTTAAAAAAACTCACTAATCAGTACAAAAGGGTCAGGACCTTCCCTCACCATGATCTTGGTCTCACCTCTTCGGTGGCACTTTTGTTTCTTTTGAATTCTTCCCTTGCCCAGTCCTTCAGGTATTTGCGATCAGAATCATTTGGAACTTGCCGAATTGCCTGCAAAATCCTTCTGTAGAGGAGGAGAACTTGTTGCCTTCTCACGAACTGTAGAGGGGAGGAGAAATGGCAATTACAGCTGCACAATCGTCAGCCCGGTAGGCTCTTTTCTCTTTGGTTCTCAATTTTGAAAAGGGGAAAGAAAACCACCTTTTTTCTTTTAAGAAAACGGCAAGAAGTTTGTTTGCGTTGTCTCCTTACTCCTCTGTCAAACTTAAAATCAAGAGTACAAGCAGCAGACCAGTCTTTCCCGCAGTCACTAGGCAGTGAGGGATCCGGGTTCAAGATCAAGAGCCCGGCCCGCCTCTTGCACCAGGACTGGAGGGTAGCCTCGCCCCCTTGCGCTTGCCGTCGGCCCCCCAACCCCCGCGGCGCGAAGCCCCGCCCCCCCCCCAGCCCGAGCCAATCAGAGTGGGGCGCGCGCAGGGTCGTCGGCCCCAGTAGTCCCCGAGACCGCTCTATAGAATGGGTGCAGTGAGCGGTAGAGAATCGAGCTCAGACCCGGTAAAGCTGCCCTAAGAGGCCGGCGAGGATAGTTGGTACCTGCTTTAGCGTTAGCGTCGCTGGGGGTAAGCGGGAAGCGACCATGACGTCCAGACAGCGCGGTCCGCCAGAGCCCCAGCGCGCAGGAGCGGAAGTGGGGGGGGGTGACGGGGCGGGGCGAGCTCGGTTTCCCGGGAGGCAGCCGGCGGCAGTTGCGCTGGCTCGGGGAGCCCGGCAGTCGGACAGTCGGAACTGAAGCTCAAGGCAGTTTCGCTTTGTCTTAGCCTAGGTTTGCTCATCCGTGAAACAGGATAACAGTTCCTGCTTCACAGGTGGTTGTAAGAATGAGATAGTGGTGAGGCATTTAGCCCAGTTCCTGACACGTGGTTAAGTTTCATTAAATGAAAGGATTTGGGGGGGTGAGGGAAGAAAACTATTTTAGTATATTCTTTTTGAGATTTAGTGTGTATAGTGAAAAATACTAAAAATTTAAATGTTAGTTTCTCTTAAAAGTTTGTGTTCTGCTCGCCTCCTTTTCTCGTTCTTCTCCCTGTTCTTTTCTACTGTGAGCATTTTCCCTGGCGTTGTAGTCTTCATGATCCTCAGTTAACAAGGCTTTAAATGGTTGTCCCGTAGCAGTTTTGAGAGTTCTGTGTCACTAGTAACGAGGAGCCAAACATCCCGACGCCTTAAGCTTTTTTCCCCTATAATCGTTTTATCCTCCCCTCAACACACTCCTTATGCTCTTAGGTTGTATTAACTGTAAGGGGTTAGGTGAATCCCTCCTACTTTTAAAAAACGGGATTGTTCTGAATTAAAATACAGTCCAAAGTGTTCAATTACCCGTTCGTTCACTGAGCATTTACTTGATTGTCTTGCTTGGAATCCTTGGAGCTCCCTTTTCCCAGTTGTGTACTTCTGGCTACTTGTGTGTGTGTGTTTCCTCGTCTGTAAAGTGAAATAACAGCATCTACCCCAGAGCTGCTGTTGTACCGTACTGTATGTAGTGCACTGAGAACAGAACCTGGCGCATATAAGCACTCTCAAGATTTTGAACATCACCAGGCATTGTGTGAATGATGCTAATACCATAACCACATATTTCAAAATTTGTCTACTAATTAGCAATTCATTGATTTTTTTTTTTCTCTTTTAAATAGTAGTGAAGTTAAATATCCCTTGCCTCTTTTAGTTACACTTATTTTGTGAATTGTTATGACTTTGGTCCCTTTATGATGATCCAGACTTTTATTCTTACTATATATGGGCTGTTGGCCATATTTTTGAAAATTTTGATCCTTTTCCTTTTATAGCTTTAAGTCTCTATATAGTCACGTGTATTTTCCATTTTTTGAGCCTTTTCAATTTCATCTTCTCCTCTTCAGAACTTTAAAAAATTTTCATTGTTAACGTTTAAAATGTTTACTCTATCTAGGATTTTGGTTTATAGCATAATGGGGGTATAAGTTCTTTTCCAGTTGTAAACTATAATTTCAGCACCATTTATTAACTAATTCATTCATATTCCTGGGCTTTGTGATACTCCTGGTAAATTCTTTTAGGGTTTGAATAACCCTCAGGATAATTTCATCCAGGTCGTTTTTACTTTGTTGTTGTTGTATGTTTTATTATTAGGCAGGAATACTCCCCTGTAGTATCTTATGAGTCTTCTATTAATGGGCCTGTATGACCTTTAGAAACGTTTTGTATTATTTTCCTCTAAATCATCTTAGAATCGTTACTGAAATTTTGATCACGTTGAATCTATAAAGTGAGAACTGACGTTTTTATACTATTTCTTCTTCCCATCCAGTAAGATTCACTCATGCTAGACACTGGTAATGCTGTCACGAGTCACATATGCCCCCTGTCCTTAGAATCACTCTTTGGGTAGGAAGACCTAAGTCCAACGTAGTATTTATAGATGTTGTCGAGGCTCATACTGTGGGAGCTCACTCTTCTTGGAGGGCTTATCTGAGCTAGGCAAAGTCAGAAAGGCAAAGTGGATAAGAGAATTCTGGACAAAGAATGCATGGAACACTGGCAGATTCCAAGGCCCCTGTGGTTTGCTGTGATCAGATCAAATAGTGTGGTGGGGATGCTGGGAGAGAAGGGACAGGGGAGGCAGGTAGTGCTTAGAAGCAACAAATGGTACCTTCTTCACAGGAATTCAGAAAGATCTCCTTGGATGTTGTGAGTATGACGACGTGAAGCTAGCAAAGTGATTAGCAGTTCAAGCTGTATTTTATTTACTTTAATATTTATTTTAAAAAAATGTTTGGCTGCGTCGGGTCTTAGTTGCGGCACGCGGGATCTTTTGTTGCGGTGTGCGGGCTTCTCTCTGGTTGTGGTGCGTGGGCTCGTAGTTTGCGGCACACAGGCTCTCTAGTTGAGGTGCGCGGGCTTCACTGCCCTGTGGCGTGTGGGATCTTAGTTCCCTGACCAGGGATCGAAACCTGTGTCCCCTGCATCGGAAGGTGGCTTCTTTACCCCCGGGGAAGTCCCCCTCAAGCTACATTTTAAGAGAGCTCCAGCTGCACTGCAGTCAGAGGAAAGCAAAAGGGAAGACAGAATAAGGTAAATACCCAGAAGTTAGACCGGACAAGTTTGGGGTTTGGATGGAGGTGGAGAGGAAGGTAAGGCAAATGTAAAGGTTGAGCTCCAAGTGAGAGCGTGAGAGCGCAAGCCTATCCGCAGTAGCTTCTTCTAAAGTGACTCAGGTGTGTCACTCTTCCTAACCAATGCTCTCAGTTCCCGATGGGCCTCCTGTGTCTGCTCCTGGGCTTCCCAACCCTTTTCCTCTCACAGCACAAACTGAAGATAGCACCCTTGGGTAACCTGCTTACTGAAATTCTTCTGTTCCAGACCCTATTAGCTATCCCAGGGCCAAGGGAATCACTTACGCTGGTACATCAGTTGGGATGCTTCCGCTTAGCTTGTCCTGTCCATTAAAGGGTAGATGTGATGGACTGCATCACAGTCACAATGTTAGTGTCTTCCCTCCCTGCTGGACGATTAAACTTCCTGCCCCACAGAGGCCTCTGGCCAGTGATGCATCTCTTACACTCAGATTTCACCTTGGAGCAGCACCTTTACGAGCCATTGTGCGTGTCCACCAGCTTTTGCCCTTCTTCTGCCATGAGGCCAGCATGCTGAGGCTCACCCACCACAGACATAACCACAAGAAACAGACCCCGACTTGAAATAAGCCACTGAAGGTGCGGAGTCGTGATACACAGCATAAACTAGTGACTGACAGACAGCTGACTGATCCAGCAGACAAGACCCCCTGGCGCACCTTTTACACTCCTGTCATGTTCCATTAAGAATGGTCACAAGTTACATCAACAGTGGTATATTTTTTAATAGTTTTCAGAATACAAGCTGCATAGCTTTTTAGAATAAAAAATGATATAACCTCAGGTACATGCTTTAGGACACCTGGTTAAACAACAAGCAAACTGCGTCTTTGAGGACCACCTCAAAAGGGTGGCACACTTCACACTGTAACTTGATAACAGACATGGAGATAGACGATTACGTCATGGCATGTTGTCTGCGAAAGAACATCTGACAGACAGTCAGAACTTAACTGTGTGCTGTGTTCTATTTAAGTATTCAAGCACTGCTTTTTGGCCAAGTAAAAACTGCCTAAAAACCGCTGATGGATTTTTGACTGGAAAAAAAGATGTGGCTGCTTAGTTTCTTCTGCTACTTCTCTTGAAGCACTTCTCTTCCAGCACGACAGGCTTGGTTCAACGTGAAATCAGTGTGAGGAATGATTCTTCCTCTTAACAAACAACTGTTAAAAAATGAACTAAAGAAATAAATTACTACAACAGCACGAACCGTGGCACAGAGAGGATGAAATACAGGAAAAATCATCTTTCCATCATTGCATAGTCTCCCGAAGCAGCAAAGGTGAAGGAGGACACTGAAAAGCCATTTCATTCATATATGGCCCAAGGGGCATTTTCTGATGATTTGGGCTCCCATGATGTCTGGTGGTTTTATAAAAAAAAAAAAAACACACACATACCACAAGCCTCCTACCCTCGTACAGAAGTTAGTTCCTTTCATAAGAAGCACAGTAAAAAAAAAAAAAAAAGACTCTCTAAAAAAACCGCAGCTGCCTTAGCCACTTGACAGCTTTCGGGTATACACTGTGGGCTTCGCAAGGCCAAGCCTTATTAGCGCAGGGTCAAAAGGGAAGTTCCCTTTAGTCCTTTGCCCAGAGGCCTGGCACAGTCCCATGCTTCCAGCAGCATCTCCTCATGGAGGTGTCCAGGGTCCCCGGGACGGAAGGCAGGCAGCTGGGCCCCAAGGGTGGGGTGCAGCCTCCTCTTGGGCCAGGACTTCCGAGACGAGCCCGAAGGGCAGCGCCAACCCCCAAGGAACGAGACCAGACACCTGCTGCTGCTGTTCCTTCATGGCCCCAAGTTTATTACAAGAACTGGAGCCCAGGCACAGCAGGGAGCATGAAGAGTTTCCTCTAGGCTCTGAAATCGTATTATAAAATAAAATGTATGTTGCAATAAAATTTTTTGTAGCTGTTGGGTGAATGTTTATAAATCAAGTCTAAGATTAAATACCATTTTCGAGCTGGGAGTTCAGAAACAGTTGTCCAAAAGGGAGCGCCTGGCAAGCAGTGTGACATTCTGACCGCAAAGCCTCACTTAGGACCGTGTTCCTTCTGTTCTACGGGTGGTCAGAGGCCGTCACCAGCTCAAACCACTGCCTGAGAGCATCGCTGAGCGTCTCGGGAAGTGCGTTCACGTCGCGTAGGATTACATAGAACGGGAACGGGAACTCTTCCATGTAGGATCGGATTTCAGGCATCTCTCCAGGCCCTTTAAATATTGGTACCTTGATGTCCAAGATAGAATCCTGGCAAGAAAAAACATTTAGAAATAAAAAGAAAAACTAAATCAGTGTCCATAGCTAGCTCTTTTATGATCTCCTTTGCAGACAATTTTTAGGTCTCACACGTCTAATTCCTGCTTATAAAAATAGCTCTTATTAATTACTAAGTAAAACAGAACTCTCAATAAGGAGGAGGCAGATCTCTTTCTGAGCAGCCCTTCCAGGAGAATGGCCACTAAAAGGGAAGGAAAGGGGTAGATAAGCAAACCTGATTTCCCTACAATGGTATTTCCTATTCTCTACTTGGAATAATTCACATTAAATCTTCAACTTGCTATCCAGCCCTTAATGTGTGACCTGCAGAGACAGTACTTCCCCTGGAACAGAACCACCCCGTGGACATCCTTCATGTAGCAACTGATGCTTCCTCCTTTGAGGAGGGCACTGCTGAGATCCAAGTACTTGGAAAGGCTGGTCTATGTTTCCAACGGACAGGGCCCATCATCAAGGCTGCTGATACCTGCAGCGACGCTGTGCAGAGGGAGGTGACCCACCAGAGTACTAGTCAGCACAGAAAGTGGTTAAGAGGACAGACTCTGAGTCAGTCTGAATACTGGCTTCCTTGTCATTACCTGCAACCTCTGTGTTTCTGTCCTTCACTGTAGAGTGGGAATAACCATCCCTACATCACTGAGTTACTGCTCGGTTACACGAGAAAATAATTATAAAATGCCTAGAACAGTGCCCTTCAGGATGCCATGAATGTTACAGGAGTTCTTGGTATGACAGTGAGACCCAGGCCATTTTTTCAGATAGAACAGCTTGAAGGGAATCCCCAGAAAAGTGGCTTTTAGTAATCACTCACCCGTGAACTGGGATTGTCCAACACAACAAAAATGACAAAGATGTTAGCATTCCGGGCGGCCTGAACTGCTGCTAGGACTCTGTCTTTGCCCTCAAAGAAAAGGCCGCGTCCGTCAGAGACCACCAGGAGGAGCTGTGCAGTTTCTGTAGTAGAACATACAGCAGGAGAGGAACTCAACGCAAACGGCAACTCAAAGACTACATACGGGGACTTCCCTGGTGGCGCAGTGGTTAAGAATCCGCCTGCCAATACAGGGGACACGGGTTCGAGCCCTGGTCTGGGAAGATCCCACATGCCGCGGAGAAACTAAGCCCGTGCGCCGCAACTACTGAGCCTGTACCCTAGAGCCCACGAGCCACAACTACTGAAGCCCACGTGCCTAGAGCCCGTGCTCTGCAACAAGAGAAGCCATTGCAATGAGAAGCCTGCGCACCACAAGGAAGAGTAGCCCCTGCTCGCCACAACTAGAGAAAGCCTGTGCGTAGCAACGAAGACCAACGCAGCCAAAAATAAATAAACTACGGACAGTAAGACAAATTAGTGCAGACTTTCTCTGTGCTGTTAAAACCAAGCAGTTCTCTGAAACTGGTGAATTCTGGGCACAAATAAAGGGGGCCTCCAATTAGATCTATTACTTTGAACACGTGAGTCACAGACAAGGCTGCACAAAAACATATACGAAACTTCTGTCAATAAAACAATTTCCCAGTAGTGCTTTGGGGAATGTCACATTTAGATCAACTTTGTTGTACAGCAACATGTGAGAATTAAAACATGTTTATGGATATAAAGTATAAAAAGAGCAGTCCTGAGTAGACCATTAGAAGAAAGTGCCCAAATCAGAAAGCTAGAACTGTATCTTCCAAATTTCAGTCATTGTCTATTAGTTTCATACTTCTGTCAATTTCTTGTACCTAAATTCTGTTTTTTTCTTGAAAAAAACTTAAATAGAAATTTAAACAAAAACTTAAATAGAAGGGACCACTAAAATGAACAGTGAATAAAAAATGTATTAAAATTTTTAGCATATTATATATATAATGTTTCCAGTGAAAGACTGTTGGGCTTAAGGGCAGGCTGTCTTCTGTCAAGGAAGGGTAGCAAGTGTTGAGAGGCGTGAATGACCTTCAAAAGGAAGTCTCCCCATGGTACAATCAGAATTGAGGATTTAGGGAAAGGCTAAAGAACTGGTGTGCTGCAAAAGCCCCAAATCAATCATGGATGGATTAGCTGGTTTCTGAATCATGTCCTTCTCCTCTTTCCTTTGTTATTAAAATATTGAAGAATACTCATTATATTGAATTCCACACACCCTTACTCCTTTCATTCACAATTGAACTCAAATCTATCAAATGAGTATACACTAGTTAATTACAAACTAGTTGGTGTCTGCCTTCTCCTTTGATTATAAGCCTCTCGAGTATGGGTTCAATAAAAATTTTTGAATGAATGAACGGGTGAGTAAAAAATTCCATGAATGTTTAATACCTCTGCATCATCCTCTGTTTATGTGTTTTCCTATAGAGCATACACTTTAAAAGATGGTGATGGGTACAATGAGATGAAAACGAGCAACTTGCAAATAGTACAAGAACAGAAAAGCATTTTATTAGCGAGGACCAAAGAACGCAGCTCACCTGGACTGATGTTTTGTGAGAGCTGTTGAGCAGCTGCAAACATGCTGGCTACAGACTCTAGAAACTAAACCAGAAACAGACAATTAGAAAACTATTTAGGCTCTCTTCCCACTATCACAGAGACTGAAATTACTTCTGGCACTTAAGTGATTATCAGATAACCATCTCAAATCTATAGCAATCAAACTGTCCCTTCCATCCATCCGTAAAGGACTGACAATCCTTGCACTTGGCGTTTACATTGGGTGCTGGCATTCTCAAGCACAGACAAGACCTGTGTCCATGGCATATACCCCACTAGTGTTCTACGAGACACCCCAAAGGAAAAGAAACACTTCCTCTGGGGGACAATAAGTCAGTAACTCCCCCAAATGAACCAAAGAGCTGTCTTCTTCCAAGAAAGGAAAAATAGCTGAGCAAAAAAAAGAAGGCAAGAAAAAATGTCCAGTTGTAACGTGAAGGGAGGCTAAATTACGGCAGGAATCAGGAGGACAAAGTCGTTATCCCATGCTGTGTTTAGAACGTATGCCATCCTGAGCAAGTCACCGGCTTTATTTCACGTCGTTTCTTCTCTAGGCTAAATGGTAGAGAGAAATTGGCCTTGACCCACTTGATAAGGGTACTGGGAGGTGGTTCATTTTTCCAAAATGTTCCAAACCTCTCAAAATAGGGAGCCAGAAAATCAATGATGCAAAGTCAAATGATCTGTGAAAAACTGAGAAAAAGAGATCACACCCTATTTAATAATGGATGCCAAGGGAGATTCTCTTCCAGTGGTACACCGGCTGAGGCTTAGGACTATTCTCTATTGTAAATTTTACCATACTGGGGAGGAGGGAGTTCTAAAAATTATGTCTCCCCTATACCATAAAATAACTTCAGAAGACATCTGAAGTCATCAGCATACCTGAGCAATCTTGGTTTTCTTTTGTTGGAATTTGCAGAGCCGCAGAATCTGGGACCCTGAGTAATCGCTGAACTGTTCATGGAATGGGTGTAACAGCTTTACAGACTCTCCAAAACTTGGGGGAGAAAAACCAAATACAATGGGAGTTATTTTTTGTCATGCAAAAAAAGAGGCTGGTTTTCCCAATGGGATTAAAAGGCACTCTTACCTGCACACCGCAATCTGACCCACTTCCAGAAAGGTTAGAGCATTTCCAATCACAGCCAGAGATTCAAAGGCAAGCTGTGAAACAAAGTGAGGGGTTGAAGAAATCGGAATATCCTCTACACTAATGCCTTTCCACCTTTTTTATACCAAGATTCCCACAGAAAACACTACTTTTTTGGTACGGCACACAGGGGAACAACATGAATATGGCTATTCACAACCAACTCAGAGGCTTTGGTGGCTTTGGTAGCCTTAGGCCCTGGCTAATAGCACAAGCGCCGAAACCCAATATCCTTTATACTAGTAGGAAAGGTCTGCTCTAGACATCATCCAATAAAAGCGATCTTGAGAAATTTGGTCCATAAATTTTTAAGGTTTCGTTCCCCTTCTTTGACTATATAAAGTAATCTCTCATGGGTAAAAGATCTTAAAAACCAATTTATTCTAATCTATGCATAAATGACAGTATAGTTTTAGAATTTAAATTCAGTTAAAAAGATGACGATACTTGTAGCAACTAACATCTATTGAACATGTTATCAAGTGCCAGGTGCTAAACTGAGTGCTCTGCATACATGATTCCACTTAGTCTTCATAACAACTCTGAGTTTGAGGTAAGTATTGTTATAATCATTTTTTCAGAAGGTAAAACTGACAGACATAAAATGAACTGCCCAAAGTCATGCGGTACTAAGTGGGGAGGTGAGACCTGAACACAGGTGCAGAGGTTACACTTTTTCCAGCAGAGCCTGTGCACAGACTTCAGGCTGCTCGCTGACTTGTGCTGGGCAACAGCATCACTGCAAAGACCCCCCGACTCTCCACGTCCCTGACGGGGAGGGGTGGGTTGTAACTCCACCCAGGCTCCTAAGCCTTGTTACTACTGATAGAACACTAACTCTACACAGACGTAAAGGAACGTGTACTGAAGACATCTTCTTAAAAAATCAGGGATGTTCAGATATTACGTTGTGCATGGTCTTAAAGAATATAGTACATTCATTCTGTGGAAAGTAAACACTGACAAATTTACTTACTCTGCAACGAGACAATAGCACGGCAAGGCTAAGAAACACAACAATCTAAACGACCTACAGCAGTAGGACACCAAAATTTTTTGAGACGTCCTGAAATTGCCCCTTTGAACTCTTTTTAAATCTTAGATCTTCTCAAATATGGTCTCATATTCTCAGAACAAACTAACTGGTATTTCAAAGTGTTTTTTAGCCAGAACATATTTAAAACATTCAGGTGGCCCATCAAACTGCCACTACACTTCTCCTCCTTACCTGTTTGGTATGGTTGTCTACCATGCTAGAAGAGTCATCGACAGCCAAACAAATCTGATACTGGCGTTTACTGGGCTTGGTCCTTCGAAGCCAAATCTTGTCTTTCCGAAACTGACTGGCAATGTATGGAATGACCTTCCGCATGTTCAGTCGCTTCCCAGTTCGATAGTCTCCTCTGTTAAATTTAACCAAACAGGAGCAAGATTAAGGATAAAATCACAGCAATAATAACTTATAACTTATAACCAGTTATACCAAATAACCAGTAACCTGGCACAATGAAGTGTTACTGTCCATTGAGATTATTAAGGGCTGGGATCTTCTTGATCAGCAGCCAGAAAAACTGGATATGTATGTGGCAAGAATAATTGGGTCCTTTTAGAAAATTTAAAACACTTTTTGAAAAGAAAAAACATGTTTGCATTGAATATTAAGTCTTGGATTCTCTTTTGTGTTCTGAAACTATGCTTCTGGACACATCTTTGGAAAGATCTAGGTGAGTGATGCATGCAGCAAGTGAGTGACCCAACATGTAGAAGGTGAGCAGCACACACACCCAAGGCTCAGCCAATTTTCCCATCAGGTATTAATTAACTAGTCACAGAAAGTGCATTCATACTGAACTTCACAGAAACTTCTGTGGTAGAGATGATAAAATGGCAACGAGGTAAGGAACGCCATACTAGAGCCTGTGCAGCAGAAGTGGCAACCTAGACGCCAGCACCATAGCTGTTAACGTGCTAAGCTCAGCAGAAAAGATGACACTGCCATCTTTCCAGGGCACCATGAGTGCATCCAATGGAGAAGACTTACTTCAGCTTGGCGGCCTGGGTAGGCTCTAATATGAGACGAAGCTGTTCACACAGCTGTTGTGAAAGAGGTGCAGTTAAGAGCAGGTAACTCTGCCACATCTCCACTGCTGCCTTCTCCTGTGACAACAGCAACAACGTGTAAGTTACCCTTAGAAGGCTGGAGCCAACCAAAGTCATTACAGCAAGATGAAGGCCTGAAGCAAAGCAGTAGAAAACAACCTGCTTCTCTTGTCAAGCTGCTCTCTGATTCACCTGGTTTAAAATGTCTCCTCCTGGGCTTCCCTGGTGGTGCAGTGGTTAAGAGTCAGTCTGCCTGCCAGTGCTGGGGACACGGGTTCAAACCCTGGTCCGGGAAGATCCCACATGCCGCGGAGCAACTAAGCCCGTGAGCCACAACTACTGAGCCTGCGCTCTAGAGCCCGCGAGCCACAACTACTGAGCCCGAGAGCCACAACTACTGAAGCCCGCGCACCTAGAGCCCGTGCTCCACAACAAGAGAAGCCACCACAATGAGAAGCCCGCGCACTGCAACAAAGAGTAGTAGCCCCTGCTCGCTGCAACTAGAGAGAGCCCGCGCCCAGCAATGGAGACCCAATGCAGCCAAAATTAAATAAAATTTTTTAAAAATAAAAATAATAAAATAATTAAAAATAATAAATTAATTAATTAAAAATAAAAAAAATGTCTCCTCTTCCGCCAAAGCCACAACTCGCAGTTCCAATGAGAAAGTAAGGTAATAAAATATTGGAATTCATGACCAAATCAATCCCTTATTCACATCACCTATGAGGAGTATATAATGTGTACCCTTCACGTGGAGAGGGAGTTGTGATGGGTAATTTTGGTGCCAGGAGATCCAGCCACTTAATCATGGTCTCTCAGGCTCATGTTTCAAAAACAAAAGTGACGAGTGCAAACCTCTCAAGTAACACTCAGCAGTGTGCTTATTTCCTGAATACAAAGCTCCATGGTTAGTTTTTTTTTTTTTGCCAATTATGGCAGAGCAGTCAATACATACATGTGGTGAGAATAATGATAAGAGATACAAAATTAAAATATGTGTATTTAGTAAATTTAGGATGCAAGGTCATTGAAAAGGAAACATCTGGTTAATCTACACTGCCATATTGTATCAGCTGGCAATGTTCCAGGTGGCCTATTCAGAGAGTGACACAGTATAGACTTTTGCCCCATGTTTCAACCACTGTCACATCTATTACATCCATTACAGATTGAGCAATGGAAGTTAAAGAATTAAACACACCAGTTTCTCTCCGTTTTAATTAAGCTACAGATCTAGTGGCAAAGCAGGCAGAAAACAATGGATAGATGTAGGCTTCAGAATTATAATTATATTCTCCATATACTCGGTCGCTTTGACCAAGGTAATCGGAGTTAAGAACCTATTAAGTTTCCTGTATCTTAAAAAACAAAAGTCAAGATATTTTATAAAAAGACCAGTGACTTACTTCTTCTGGGGTTCCAGATTCGTGTGGCTGCCATGTTTCCAGCTGTCTCTCCAGCTCCTGTCTTAGTTCATTGACATCTTTTAAGAAGGGCTAAGAGGGAAAAGCCACGGATAGAGGAGACCCAGGTTGGAATCACCAACTCACTATACCTGGTTGCCTTCTTCCCTGCAGTATGAACTCCCCCTGAGATGCAAAACTTGAGCAAATTTAATGGCACAATTAAGACGCCAGACAACCATTCTTCTTCTCCTTCCCATTATGTAGAGGCAAAATGGATAAAGGAAATTTTAACATTTAATGAATCCATCCCAGTAAAACAAACAAAATACCCAGGAAGATATCAATAATGGAAATATTCTTTAATTAATCTAGACCATCATTAAGTCAAAGAATTAGGGAAAACAACTCAGTTAATTGACTCTTCCTAAATGCAGGCATTAAGTCAACGATTCTTACTACTTAACCAACATAAACTTAACTGTCCTGCAGGCTCCTCACACAAGGCTGGTGGATGTGAGAGGAGTAGATGTGAGAGCCAGAGGTCCGAGGACAAGACCCACCATCGTGGCGAGGTCAGGACACAGACCATCCACGGTGACCCTGGGATTAACCGTTAGAAGTGTGTTATCTGCTCAGAGAACACATGTCGTACCAACAGTACTCCTTAAAAGACTGATAAGGATATGATACCCCAAAACAACCAGATGCTATATAAAGTTCTTAAGACAAACATGTCTTAAGTTGTTTAAAAGCAACTTATAATTATGTTTTGTCAACTTATTGAAGTAGTAATTTGTGAAAGTTTTAGTACCTGGAAAATCGTGTCCACAAGGTACTGATGGGCTGTATGAATGGTCGAATCTCGGCTTCTCTCTGGTTTCTCATTCTCTGTCTCCCTGTGGGATGTGTCTGTCCTGGGGTCTTGGTCTTCCTCTGTGTTAACAGTTTGGGTCTCCATCTCCATCTCTTCAAAGCCTGTTCTCACACCATAATGTCAACATGAAGACTCAGCCTTCACAGTCACGTGGTCAATCCTAACAATTACTCAGACTTCACTCATTCACTCCCCGGCACATTAACACCTCGGCTCCACGTGTCCTTTCTCTCTGAGACAGTCTGCCAATTCTCACTCCCTTAACCTCCCCCTCTCCCCACCCTGATATGGAAGGCGGCTGTTCTGGGAGGCGGAAGTGGGGGGAGACTGTTCTACCCTGACAAGCCTCATAGAACCGTGTGATCCATTAGACTACGTTCATGCAAATAAATAAATAAACTATGTGCATGCAGAACTTTGACAGAACCAAAAACTAAAATAGCATCATAGCTCCATTTTATAAATGAGGAAGCTGAGACAAAGAAGACAAATAATTTGCCTCAACCTATAAAGTAAGTAAGTAAGAGAAAGTCTGGATTTGGATCTAGGAAGGTCTAATCACAGAGCTGAGCCGTTCCCACTGTCCTGTAACAGCCGGGCAGTCAGCAGTTCTAACACCCCTGAGAAGACGAACGCAGAAGGAAAATTTTTGAATTTAGCAAGTTCTTTTGAATTAGCACTTATACCATGGCTGATAAAGCTATTTTTTCATGTGTTGAATGAATTTAAAAAAAAAAACAAAACAGCCTTGTAATAGCACTTGGTCAGCTATGAAATGGAACTGTATGTAAGAAGTTTTGTTACCTTCTCAACATGCATTTCCCCTATTCTATTTCTTTAAACATTTCTTTAAATAAAATGTTTAAATATAGTATATTTTCATATAATTTAAAATATTGTTTCTCTAATAATCAAGAATATATCTTCTGGGGGACTTCCTTGGTGGCACAGTGGATAATACTCCGCGTTCCCAATGCAGGGGGCCCGGGTTCGATCCCTGGTCAGGGAACTCGATCCCAGATGCGTGCCACAACTAAGGAGCCGGTGAGCCGCAACTAAGGAGCCCACCTGCCACAACTAAGACCCGGTGCAACCAAATAAATAAATAATAAAAAAAAGAAAGAAAAAAAAAGAATATATCTTCTGGTCATACTGGAGTATGTGTACTATTCTGTTTTCTTCTACATATTTAAAAAAGACTGCTGGGTTGGGCTTCGCTGGTGGTGCAGTGGTTAAGAATCCGCCTGCCAATGCAGGGGACACGGGTTCGAGCCCTGGTCTGGGAAGACCCCACATGCCACGGAGCAACTAAGCCTGTGTGCCACAACTACTGAGCCGCGCTCTAGAGCCTGTGCTCCGCAACAAGAGAAGCCCGTGCACCACAACAAAAGAGTAGCCCCCACTCGCTGCAGCTAGAGAAAGCCCACGCACAGCAATGAAGACCCAACGCAGACATAAATAAATAAATAAATAAATACATACATTTTAAAAATAAATAAAATAAAGAAATAAAAAAGACGGCTGGGATTTTGTCTGAAACTCAAGTTTCAAGGGTCTCCGTGAAGGACAGCGTCCTGTAACACCTTCCACCTTCCTACTCCCAAATGAAATATGTATAGGGGAATTATTATGGGCAAATGAATATCTAAGCCATGGGTTAGGATGGGGAAGGAACTGACCAAACGCGACTACAGTACCAGAGAAATGGCTTCTCTGAGTCCGAGAGCTCAGGCAGGAGGGGGTGTTCACTGCAGGACTCACCTGGCCCGGCTGTGCTTCCCGACGTGACCTCCTCTGGCTTCAGCTGCTCTGTGTCTACTGCTCTGAGCTCCTCGGGCTCCTCCGCGTCCATGGAGGTATCCTCGATCTCCTCCTCCTCCGGAGCCTTGTTGGAGTCCTTTGCGGATTGCTGCTGCTCCGTGCTAGCCACATCTGCCAACAAAGTGCACACACATGAAAAGGTTAGCTCTTTGCAGAACAAAGGCATCACGAGTGGGTGTGCTTTTGGTCATTCGTAGTTTCCAAGAGTCTGCCACTGACTGGTTATGTGGCTTGGACACAGTACCTGGCTTGTCTGTGACCTACTGATGTAAGTACTTAACACTCCCCCCTCCCGCCCCCCGGCCAGAAGCTTCAAGGATATAGTGTAACTATACATGTGACCATAGAGTTGAATGTTTAGCTGGGTTTTTATTGCTATAGCAGACCAGAGATTGAACCAGAATAAACATGCCAGGCACATGACTCAGAGCAGCTAATGGAATTATCCTCATTGCCAAGTTACGGGTGGAAAAACTGTAGTGATAAAGTATAACAACACGGGGCACAGAAAGATCAGCATGGGAATCCCAGCATCGTGATCTTGGACAAGTTCTTAAACATCTTCGGCCTCAGTGTGCTGATCTATAAAATGGAGAAATCCCAGCTCGTAAAGACTGTTAGAGGAACTCCATGATCATGCCGCAAAGGCTCAGAATGGTGCTGGGCACAAGGTAAAAGCTCCGTGCATGGCAGCCATCACTGGTATTGCTTCATTTTTCTTAGAAGTGGGGACAGGGAGAGGAAAGAGTAACCCACAGCAGAGCAGTCTTTTTGTACCATCCTCACAGTACATATTATTAACACCAGCTTACATATTAGGAACGAAACAGTGAAAAGTTACCAAGAGAACTTGAAGCGGAGACTGAGTGACGACTGACTACTCCCTTTCTATGCTGAGATCTTTTTTCTCCTTGTTTGTTTGTTTATTTATTTATGGCTGTGGTGGGTCTTCATTGCTGCATGCGGGCTTTCTCTAGTTGTGGTGAGCGGGGACTACTCTTTGTAACGGTGCATGTGCTTCTCATTGTGGTGGCTTCCCTTATTGTGGAGCACAGGTTCTAGGCGCGCGGGCTTCAGTAGTTGTGGCTCGCGGGCTCTAGAGCACAGGCTCAGTAGCTGTGGCGCACGGGGTTAGTTGCTCCGTGGCATGTGGGATCTTCCCGGACCAGGCCTCGAACCCGTGCCCCTGCGTTGGTAGGCAGATTCTCAACCACTGTGCCAACCAGGGAAGTACTGTGCCAACCAGGGAAGTCCTCTCTCCTTTCTTGAAACACATATTTCAAGTTCACAGCTCCTACCATTGCCTGGTGATTATGAAGAAATGTCCACTACTCAGAATCCCTGAGATCAGTGCTGGGTTTGGATACGGCCAACCATTACCAAAGATATTTAAAAGGCTTACACTAGACCCAGAACCCTGAGCACTGAAACCCTGCACTTGGCTACAGACACCTTTATATCAAAAACAAATTGTATTTCTGCACAGTTCTTATTAGAAGAAAACTAGTTTAAAAAGCCATTTCCCCTCCCTCCTAAGATGACTTTTAAGAACACCTGGCGGGCACACAGTATAAGCGCTCACAGAGCTCAGTGAGCAAAGGAGAAGCCTTCCCTGCGTCGTACCGTAGGTCTGTACATCATAGGGCTCGCTACCCTGTTTAATGTGCTCAAATGCTTCTGCGTCGTCTGCCTGGGCCTGGGCCGGGCCCTGCTCGGTGTGGCTGTCCGTGTCCACAGTCCTCAGCCTCTTGTGCACACGCTCGTTGTGGTCACCCATGGAGCGTTCGTTGTCGGCCTGCCCAGGTTTCCTCTTAAAACTCTGCGGGAAATATGAGGAAATTCATCAGAACCTTGTCTGTAATGGCAAAAAGAGTAAAAATAATCATAATGTTTATCCTCAGGGGGCTGATTAAGTTAATTAGGTGTACCATACACGAGTGGATTTCAGTGAAGCTGTTAATAGGAAGATCTCTAAATACATATACGGAGCAATCTCTATGATATACTTCTATACCTGAAATAAAGGCAAAGAGGCAGAGAAACACTCTCACACAGGGAGGTGCACACACACAAACATCCATACATATATACTACATATGCAGAAAGTCTCTTAGAAAGAAGACAAGACTGGCAGCACCAATATGCTCTGAGGATAGTCCCTTGGGTGGCTTGAAGACAGGAATAAAATGGAAGCTTTTTAGGGGATTGGTTTCTATCTACTAATTTTGTATCACATGCATGAATAATACCCCATTTTAAAAAAACCTTATTTTTAAAACACAAAAGAGGGAATTCCCTGCCAGTCCAGTGGTTAGGACTCGTCGCTTTCACTGCTGGGGCCCGGGTTCAGTCCCTGGTTGGGGAAATAAGATCCCGCAAGCCATGCAGTGCAGCCGAAATAAATAAACAAATTAAATTAAATTTTAAAAAATTTAAAAATAAAACACAACAGAGAATGGACAGTGAACAGAGTGAGACTGGTTAGTCCTCGGCCACAACACAACAGCTGGTTTTTAGGCTCCATGAGAACTGAACAGGATAAGGGTGCGTGCGCGCGCACGTGTTGTGTGTGTGTCTGTCCCCACACAGGGAACAAGCCCCAGCTGGGAAAGCCCCACAGTCCTGGTCTGCTCGCCAAGGCTGACATCATGGTGAGACAGCAAAGGCTGGGAATTTGGTGTTTTTTTTTTTTTTAAACCATTACATTTAGCACATCATTTTACATGCAGCCTTCACCTAAGTTTAGGTGAAGAGTGATAGAGACCTGTGTGTTTTTCCTGGTGTTTTTCTTAGAGGCCAACCGGGCGATGAAGTTGGATTCATGGCCTTCTGCCTGGTTTGCATCCGCAGCTCCATTGCCGTGTTCCTGTGAAATCCAAGCCACAAAGAATGAGGTGGAGGAAGTTGTGCAAGCATCTGGTTATCAACTGCACTGTGCACAACTCCTCTCACCATTCTCATCTCATAGTCACATGCAGTTGGCACTCCATATCCGGGGACACGGAGGGCCCACTGCACTGTGCCAGTTTACATAAGGGACTTGAGCAGCCTCGGATTTGGGTATCCAGGGGGGTCTTAGAATAAATCCTTCTTGGACCCCAAGGGACAACTGTGACCATACCTGCCTGTCTGCTCTGGAACTCACCCATGACTAAGGCTTGGCCTGTGGGCAGAAACGAGAGCATCTAGACCTGAGTCTGTTACCCTCTTGCAGGACTTCATTAGTTCCTTGTCTACGGGAGGTAATGGCTTACTTTGAAGGCGGGACAGACCTCGATTTGAAACCAGGCTTCATCACCAACCAGCTGGGTACTCTGGAGATTGTCATGTAACTTTACTGGGGCTTATTTAACTCAGATATAAAATGGAGAACACAGGACTTCCCTGGTGGCTCAGTGGTTAAGAATCCACCTGCCAATGCAGGGGACACGGGTTCAAGCCCTGGTCCAGGAAGATCCCACATGCCACAGAGCAACTAAGCCCATGCGCCACAACTACTGAGCCTGAGCTCTAGAGCCCAAGAGCCACAACTACTGAGGCCTGTGCGCCACAACAAGAGAAGCCACTGCAATGAGAAGCACACACACAATGAAGAGTAGCCCCTGCTCGCCGCAACTAGAGAAAGCCTGTGCACAGCAACGAAGACCCAACGCAGCCAAAAATAAAAGAAAAATGTTCTTCTTAAAAAATAAAAACTAAAATGGAGAACATACAAAGAACAATAATACCTATCTTATAGGGCCACTATGAAGACTTGCTAAAGTAATGAAATGCTCAGCGCCTAATGGGTGCTCAGTAAATGGTTTGGAAGGGGGATGAGAAATATAAACCGTTGTAATTACTGCTGAGAAAGCAGGGGTGCAGAGAGGCCAAGGGAGTTGTCCAGAGAAACCTCTGAGTAGCAGGCCCTCCAACTTCCAGGGCTCCTTCCAGGCTGCCAGTGCCCCAACTGGGCCACAAAAGACACATCACCCTATGTCAAGGAATGAAGAGGTACTTTCCATTTGAAATTAAAATGTTTAGAAGCTTGGTGAACAGCAAGGAAAAGGGAAGCACTACTAGACACTAGAGCCATACCACTGCATGAAGTCTCAATTCAACCCTTCTTTCCTTAGGAGCTTTCTAAAATATAATTTGAACTTGATTCTCCCACAGAGAACTACACTCTAATAACTTTTTCTCATTATGCACATCACTTAACTGAAAGTGTGTAAAAGTATTCTGGGATTTGTTCCAGGAGGCATATAAAAATAGGTGTACGACCACTTTCTTAATGAACAGGAGATGATATTTTGGATGTCAACCACAAAAAAACATCACACACGAACCAACTACTGCTAAATAGAACATGGTTTCGGACAGAGAGAAGAGGCCCTCCCAAGGGGCAGCTGGCGAGGCAGAGAGGGCCCTTCACCTCCTTCCCCAGCTCCTTCTCGGGCGCGGCCCCCGCCAGCTCCACGGCCTGCTCGCTCTGCACGCTCTCCAAGCCCGTCTGCCCGCAGGAGTCGTGCTCTTTCCTCTCCGTAGCCTCTGGCACCTGCTGCTCTGTGTCAGAGTTCTCCCCTTCTTCTTTTTCCTGCATCTGCAGGGAAATCAAACACAGCATTAACTGCTCTGGAGGAAGAAGATGAGGTGGGGGGCCCCCCTCACCAAGGGGAGTCTGCAGGGAGGGGATCAGCCAAAGCGGGTCTTAAACAGAAACATAAAGCTGCTTGGCAAAGTAGCCTAAGAGAGATTCCAGTGGGAAGAAGGTTAATTTTTTCTCATCATCATTATTTTTAATCGAAGACAAGCCAGACCCGCCATGATACCTGAGGCTGGGGACCCTGGTCGACAGGGACGTCCTTCTCTGCACTTTCCTCACTGGCGTCCTCGTCCTCCAAAGACTGCTGCTCCTCCTCTGTGTTCTCTTCAGGATGCTGGGCAACATCCTTGTCTTGGTCGTCAGCTCCTGTGTCCATCTCTTCCTCCCCCTCCTCCTGGTCCTCTTCACTGGAGCCTCCCTCAGGCTCGTGCTGACCCTGACCTTCATTCTGGTCAGCCTCAATCTCTTCGTTTATGTCTTCGGCTTCATGACCTGCTTCTACAGTATCCATTGGTTTCTCTTTAATTTCCAAAGGATTCTCTTCTGGACAGATGAAACCAAAAGAAGGAACTCAGAATTTAAAAACCAAACAATGTGATTTCTTAAGATGGGATGTAGTTACACAAGTGTCTTATTATTATTCTCGAACCAGGAGTTGGCAAACTATGGTCCTTGGGCCAAATCTGGCCATCCATATATTTCTGCAAATTTCTCCAAAAGTTTTATAGGAACACAGCTGCACCAACCGTTTACCTATGTCTTTACCCCATCCATTCTGTATTACCTACGGCTACTTTCACACTATAAGAGCAGAACTGAGTATTTGCGACTCTGTTGCAGCTTATGACCTGCAAAGACTGTATGTTTATTATCTGACCGACCCTTCACAGAAAAATTTTGCCTACGTCTGCTCTTAACCGTACTTACATATTGCATACAACTGTTTAGATGGTGCAATTCATTAAAGAATAAGTAATCCACTGAAAAATCCTAAAAGCCACCACAACAATAGGAATATTTTAGAACAGATAGGAAATGCCAGTCTAATTTTCAATTATCACTGGGAATAATTGGTAGACATCATTCTTTACCATATACAGAAAATACAACATATATTCAAATGGGAACAATCTTATTTAAACATTTTGTTTATTTAAAAGAGCTTTTCTATACTTTGGGCACTTCAGAAATCAGTTATTTTGTTAGCAAATAATTCTTTGAAATAATTGCTTCTTCAGACTCACAGAGCGAACTAGTGGTTACGTGTGTGTGTGTGTGTGTGTGTGTGTGTGTGTGTCTGTGTCTGTGTGTGTGTTGGGGGTGGGAGAGTGGGAGGTACAAACTATCAGGTGTAAGACAGGCTCAAGGATGTATTATACAACATGGGGAATAGAGCCAATGTTTTGTAGTAACTGTAAATGGAAAGAACTGTATAAAACTTTTTTTTTTTTCTGTATAAAACTTTAAAAAAAATTTTTTAATAGTAATTGCTTCTTAGTTTATGTACACAATAGCTTAAAACAAGCCTGGATATTTTTCTAGGGCAAATGGCTTATTAGATTCTCAGTGGATTTTAATTTTATGCTTGGTTGTTGAATTTAAGGTTGAAGTAAGATTCCAAAATTGTAAGTTAATGGAACTGCCTTAGCAGCAGCAGCTTATACTACATTTAAAAAGTAAACTAGAGGGCTTCCCGGGTGGCGCAGTGGTTAAGAATCCGCCTGCCAATGCAGGGGACACGGGTTCGAGCCCTGG
Organism: Eschrichtius robustus; assembly: GCF_028021215.1. Classification (NCBI taxonomy): domain Eukaryota; kingdom Metazoa; phylum Chordata; class Mammalia; order Artiodactyla; family Eschrichtiidae; genus Eschrichtius; species Eschrichtius robustus. The sequence goes on along the minus strand of NC_090832.1, from coordinate 68,419,415 downwards.
TCCGGGAAGATCCCACATGCCACAGAGCAACTAAGCCCGTGCACCACAACTACTGAGCCTGCGCTCTAGAGCCCGCGAGCCACAACTACTGAGCCCACGTGCCACAACTCCTGAAGTCCACGTGCCTAGAGCCCGTGCTCCGCAACAAGAGAAGCCACCGCAATGAGAAGCCTGTGCAGCGCAACAAAGAGTAGCCCCCGCTCACCGCAACCAGAGAAAGCCCGCGCACAGCAACAAAGGCCCAACACAGCCAAAAAATAAAAATATTTATTAAAAAAAAAAGTAAACTAGATATTCACAGAGCGGAGACTGTTCTAAGCACAAATTACCAAATACCTTAAACGTGAGAAATGCATTTAAATTTATGAGCCATATACTCACCTCCTAGATTTAACAGATGTTAACGTGTTGCCACAAATGTATCAAACTTGTCACTTGTTTTTAAGAAATAAATGGTTCTGGACACAGCTGTCTGGATTCTGGATGCCTTTGCCCTTCCTACTTCCTCAGAGCTCATAACCTGAAGTTACTGTATATTATTCCTTTCTATGTGTTCGTACATTTGATGTATCCATACACAATATATAGTACTGGTTCTTATATTAAATTTTCACCTAAATGGTACCTCTCGTTAATTCTTTTGTAACTTGCTCTTTTTTTTCCAATACAGTGTTTTTAATAGCTTTCTACATATATAACTGATTCACTAAGAAGCTGAGCTTGGCTGGCGCCACCTTTCATCTGGTTACCCACCACGACGGGGGCTCTCTATTTCAGCGGCACCGCGTACACAAGCTTCTGATACTAGACAGCACCCCTAAGGAGTCACACTCGGATTGAAAAGTGGGTGACAGAGGCGCTAGAATACTGCCATGCCAAGTGATTTCTTTTGGGATTATTCCATTTCACTCCCCATGATGATTTCATATTTCAGACTAAACACACAACATATGCACAACCATCAACAACTTTCCCAGGAAAGCTGTGACTGGGCTCCATGCGAGGCCTGGCTCCACCCGGACTGCACGGTGTTTACATCAACCCATGAGACGGGGCACGTGGTGACACTGTGGGGCGATGGAGCTGTGTGTGACAGCACCACCTGGGACAGCAGCACTGAAACACAGGATAGGAGATGACAGGAGTGACAGAGACCTGCCGGTTTACAAGCTTTAGGTCTACCTAGAGGAGAAACACAACAAAGAAAAAGCGAGGAATTTTATCAAACTGGAATTGTGCTGACCAGACACGACAATGACCTGGCCATGACACTGGCCTGAAGAGAAATCGGTTACTGCTCAGTTTCAATGACTTCCAACGGGCTCTTTAGGTTTCGAAAGACACACCTTCTCCGTCTTCGTGGTCTGTGTCCCCATCACCATCCTTGTCTTCACTGTCTAGGTTCAAGTCATCTGGAAGGTCCAAGGCCTCAGGTTCGGGCAGCTTTTCCTGATTGCCATGGTAAGGGTCCACCTCGTTCTCATCATACTCCCTCTTTGGACAACGGAGAGAACAGGAAGAAAAAATAAAAATGAACTTTAAAAAAGTGTAGCATTCATATAATCAGCTCAAAGCACAGTTGACTCTTGAACAACACAGGTCTGAACTGTGTGGGTCCACTTACATGGACCACTTATGCACCTTTTTTTTCAATAAATACGTGCTACAGTGCCACACAGATCCGTGGCTGGTGGGACCCGCGGATGTAGAGGGCCGGCTGTAAAGTTACACACAGATTTCCAACCCTGCAGATGGTCAGTGCCCCCAACGCCTACATTGCTCAAGGGTCAACTGTAGTTATGCTGAGAGAATACAGTGTCTCTTCCCCAAAATTACCAGCACACATTAGAATTTTACCAATATTTTTTGAATTTTCATGTTGGAATTTCAAGTTTCACTTTCAGTGCGCATTCTCCACTGATAAGAGGTGCTGCGTTACTTCATCTCAAAGAGGACACGGAAATTTATGGGAAGAAATCTAGAAAAGGACCACAGGTTTTAGCTTCCAAACTACAGCGTGAGTCCAAACAGCATGAAGACCACCTCATCGGTAACCAATAGTTAGATATTTTATGTCCGGTTAAGAGGCTCTGTTACACATTCCCTTATGAGGCTATGGGAAAACAAATGATAAGCAGGAAAAAAATGTCCTGAGACACCCCAGGAGCTGTGCGCTGCAGTGGCCTGGCCTTGAGTCAGGAGAGCAGGTTGGTTTTGAATCCTCATTACCTCGTCTATTTGTTCATTAATTTTATCTTGGCCTTGCCCATCATCAGCTTCTGCTTCTTCCTTTTCTTCCTTCTTATCTTGCTGGGTTTTATCTCTGTTTGACTTCCCAGCATCCAAGTTGTCATCTTTAGCAACAAGTTCAGGATCTTCCTAAATATGAGAGGAAGAAAAAACACAAAAATCCTCGCTCTCAATCTGAAAAACTGCTTTCACGTAAGTTGACCCTACCTAACGCAGCTCTTAGACACATACTGGGCCAACCCTATGGAAACATCCAGCCGACAGGGCATATGTCATCCTGGAGGGAACGTGCAGGTCTGCCCGGATGGCAGCAGTGAGGGCAGGTGTGTGAATAGCAGGGGTGGGGAGTTGTCATGAACGTGCTGGTCAGGCTACTCTTTTAGCCGTGAAGACATTCGATAACCTAGATAGCAGAAGAAAAAGAAGAAACAGAGATGGAAGAAACAGAAGAAGAAAAACCAAGACAGAAAAGGACGAGCAGTGAACAGTAGGGAGTGGTATTTGGGAGGAAGACTGCCTCCTCTCAACCTAGGGACTATGTGATGGAGGGAATCTTTTAATTACCTCATCCATTCCTGGTCCTGTTTCTTCAGTCTTACTGTCTTCTTCCTCCTCATCTTCCTCACCGTCGTCATCACCCCAAAGCCTCTCATCTAGTTTGTCAGCTTCCTCACCATTCAGATCGCCCATCTGTTTATCCAGGTCTCCACCCTCACTATCTGATTTCTCATCATCCTCTTCTGAAAGGGAAGAAGGCGCTGAGCTTAGTTTGGCAGATCCCCAAATTGATCTGTTCCTGTGTATGTAGGAGAGGCAAGGGCCGGGCAAGGGTCCTACCTGGGATTTACTGCCTGTTTCTACAGAACACCCTAGAGGAGATGCTTTAGATCTCCTGAAGCAGTCCTACTGTGTTTTGCAGACTGTTTGGAGGAGGAAGGAGGTCTGTGATGTGTTATGTCGACGGACTGTAAGGAGGGTGGTGGAACAGCTGTCAGGATGTCTAGTTCTGGTGCTGGGAGAATGTTCATTATGGGACTTCAGCAACCTCACTGGGTTTTGGTTTCTTACCTGGGAAATGATGAGGCTGGACTATGAAATTTCCAAGGTTCCTCCCCATCTCCAACATACTCTATGTCAATGATTTTACCCAACATGTCAAATCATGTGTCTAGCTCAATTAACCAGAATTTTCTTGCCTTTGTCTTCGTTCAAGGTGTACTTTGACAAAGGTTATACCCTTAAATGCTACTTAGGCATGCATACATTCTTCTGCTCTGAGGTCAGGTATCATTTCTGCAAGGCATTCACTTAAAGTAAGACACTGTATTTCAAATTAAGCTTTGGACAGAAATTGAGGGCAATAGTTGAATTGTGGTTCAAACACGACACATGATAATGTGCTGTAAGAAATCTTATTATCAAATAATTTTCAATGACATGTAATGTTCATAAGTTAAATGAAAAAAGCAGACTATAGAACCACTTATGGTCTCTGCGTCTATATATATACATGCAAGAAATGGAAATAACCCAAAATTGATTAAGTGATTTGGGTGGCAGGCCTAAAGAGTATCGATTTGGTTTCTGCATTTTTGTTCCAAATCATCTACAACAAATGTCTACTAATTTTGTAATTAGAAAAAAATATATATTAAAAAAAAACCTCCCAGAACAATTTAACTTGAGCTGAGAGCCAAGCTCTGCTAGGGATCATCTCCTTGCTCTTCTGGATTTCCCCTGAAGGACACTACGCAGTCACTGATCTGGCACACGAGGCAGCCAGAGCACCAGAGTCAGCGTCTCCGCTTACTCAGAGCAGAATCTCCAACATGGACTAGAGACTTCTGACTGGAGGCGGGGATGGCACAGGCATATACTGATGTTTCCACCTGCAGTTATGCAGAGTAACCAACTTGTTCCAAAAGAGTATAATAGGCTCCTTATTGGAAATATGTAATTTCCTGTATAAAATATTTATTTTTCAAGAATAAGAATGAAGTGACAGATAATCTCAAACCTTGTTCTTCAAGCTCCCCGTCATGCATTTTCCCATCAAAGTCTTCTGACATCTCAATGGCATTATCCTCGCCCTTAATGTCTGAGTTTGAGTCAGGATCCTCTTTATCCTTTTCTTGACCCTTCTGAAATGTATCTTCTGCCTATATCAAAAAGCATTATAGAAACATAAATGCACACTGTAACATTACTAATGTTTATTCAGCTCTAAATAGAATATATAAATGCCAAGATTAATGGTATAAACTTATCTCTGGGGAGAGAAAATACACATAATTTGTGACTTGCTTTAACATTTCTGTAATTAATTTCCAGTTTTATTACATTTTTTGTTAGAGAATATAGAATTTTGTTGAGGTTTTCTCCATGAGAATCGTTTGTTTGTTTTTTTGCCAAGACGTGCAGCTTGTGGGATCTTAGTCTCCTGACCAGGGATTGAACCTGGGCCACCTGCAGTGGAAGCACAGAGTCCTAACCACTGGACTGCCAGGGAATTTCCCTGAATTTTTTTTTTTTTAATCCATATATATTAAAAAAGACTATGCATTCTCTGTAGGGTAAAAGAAAATTCATCAGTCTTATTATATTGCCCATAAATTTAATATCTGTTTTGTCACTTTGATCTCTCATACCCAACTGTGACTGTAAATTTTCCCCCTACTACTTTCCTTTTTATTTTTTTATTGAAGTATAGTTGATTTACAATTTTGTGTTAGTTTCGGGTGTACAGCAAAGTGATTCAGTTATATACACACATACACACACACTTTTTCAGATTCTTTTCCATTATAGGTTATTACAAGATATTTAATATAGTTCCCTGTGGTATACCGTCGGTCCTTGTTGTTTACCTATTTTATATACAGTAGTGTGTGTCTGTTAATCCCAAACTCCTAATTTATCCCTCGCCAGTGAATGTAATTTTCTTCACTTTTCCTTAAACTGTATATTCCTACATAATCTACACTATATTTGGGGCAAAAGATTCACATTGTTATCTGTTTCATTATAGCTGAATTTTTAAAGTTCTTTTTTTGAGATACAGAAGTAATAAAATCTCCGGGGCTTCCCTGGTGGCGCAGTGGTTGAGAATCTGCCTGCCAATGCGGGGGACACGGGTTCGAGCCCTGGTCTGGGAAGATCCCACACGCCGTGGAGCAACTGGGCCCGTGAGCCACAGCTACTGAGCCTGCGCTTCTGGAGCCTGTGCTCCGCAAAAAGAGAGGCCGCAGCAGTGAGAGGCCCGCGCATTGCGATGAAGAGTGGCCCCCGCTCGCCGCAACTGGAGAAGGCCTTTGCACGGAAATGAAGACCCAACACAGCCAATAAATTAATTAATTAATTAATTTTTTAAAAAGTAAACATTAAAAAACAAAAGAAAAAAAAAAGTAATAAAATCTCATTTAAAAATTTCTAAGCAAAACAGAAAGAGTAAGTTCCTCCGGCACCACCATCCTCCAAAACTCCCAAAGAAATTACCACTGGTGATGTTCTGGCACATACTTTTATCCATAAGCACACCAACAGGTACTCAGAAATATAGATGGGGTATACCAATACCGGCCTCCCGTTATCTTTTTCAACAAAAAGGGATTATGCTTGACAAACTGTTTTGCCATCTGCTTTTTTATTTATGTTAAAAAATGTCTCCTAGATATATTTCCATGTTGATACTTATAAACCTATCTCATTGTGTTTAATTATAGTATTGCTCTGCATGAGTAGTATCATAATTTAAATAATTCACAATTTTCACCAGTATAAATAATGCTGTAGTGAGCATCCTTGTATAAACACACTCCCTTATACACATACTTATTATCTTGGACCCTTATTAGCATTTGTACAAGAAAACATGGAATTCCTAGGTCAAAGAACACACACAATTTAAAATTTATTAGCTACTGCCAAATTGTTCTGATAGCTTTCTATCCCACTTAATGTTTTTTACATTGGATTTGTACTTTTCTGTTAGGTTTACTTTTTCCTTTATTTTTCCATTAACAAAGTACTGTGTGCTAATTAAGTTAAATTTGAGAAATACGGAAAAAGGCCAAAATAACAATAATGTGTATGTTATCTGTGTATATATATCCACACACATAATGTACATGAGAGCTATGCCACATAAACGCTAGCATTACTCTTTTGTTTTTTTTATTTCTTTCCAATTTTCCCTTCAGAGGAAGAGAGGAAGCTTGGATTGGTTTGTTCCTTTATTTTTAATAAGTATAACCATACCTTAAATAGAAATTTATGCAGTGCTCTAAATTTAGAACGTAAGTGATAAAAAGTAATTCCACTACCTCTTCTTTCTTCAAGTCACAGTTGATTAATCCAAATAAAAGTAGTGTGTTTAAAAAAACACTCCCAAATGAGATTGGAATTTAAAAAAGCAACACAACAATCTTAGTCCAAAGCATCTAAATATTTCAAAAGCATTCTTGATTCCAAATAAAAAAGGATATAGATTTTAAAAATTTCACCATGTCTTAAAGACATATAACGATAAAACCTATTAACAGCAAAACACTGGCATTGTTGTTTAATGCAATTATCACTTAAAATAGCCAAGCTTTTTATCCCTAAATGAACCAAAAATGCTCTCTTAAAAGTCATCAGCAAAAGTTTTCCCATTTAAAATAAAAAATTTTTAAATCATTTCCCTCCCAAATTATACCTACAACCAATGACTATGCTACAAAAGTTCCTTTCTGTGGTCTTTAAGCTTTTGATTTACATCCACTCACTAAGCTCCAGTATTCTTAGGTGCCTAGATCACAGCTTGAAAACCATTAACCTAGTAGGAAAACCATTTATATGTGTAATTTAAATAGTGAAAAAGGAGTGAGCTTCTGTAAACTATATACATATTTCATGCCTGTGAAAACGTACCTGTTCTTCATTTTCTATCTGGTCACTCACATCCTTCACGCCCTCGCCTTCTCCAATCCCACCTCCCTCGTAGTCATGGAACTCAGTCGCTCCCTCTCCCGCTGAATCTTCCATAAATTCTTTGGGCAAGCAAAATCCCTCAAAAATAAAAAGAGTGAAAGTTAGGTTAAAAAAAAGCAACAAAGAAGGGATTTCCGGTCCTGCTGCAGGAGAAAATACTATAAATAAATGGTTAATTCTTTTCTAGCTCAGTATTTTAAATCTGAAGTACAGTAGACTTTTGTTGGTGACAACAGTTATTATGCAGTTTCAAAGCTTGACATCAGATTTAATATACAAGGTTTTGAGACTTTGTGGAGGCCTCTGGCGTGTAGTAACTTGTCATTTGCCAAGACAAAAATTTGAATGAGGTATACATTAGGACGGTATTTAAGCAGCAAGTTATGGGGCAGGGTGCGGCACAGAAACTCTCAGTGTCTAAATCCCAAAGGGGTTTTGTCCTTCTTTACTTCTCAAATTAGTAAACCTGCAAGGAAAGAGAGGAGAAGACATGTAGCCCCGGAGATACAGCAACTTGAAAGCAGATGCTACAAGTGAGAGATTTCATTTCCTTTCATTGAAGAAAATTTTGTGTGATGCTCCTCACATAAAGTCATGTTAACTACAATACAAACAAACATGCCCTCCCCTTCAGCTCTTGAAGTAAATCCGTCACTCTCAGGGAACGTGCTGTATCTGGCCTGGGCTGTTTGCTGCCAAGGCACCTGGCACCCTGGCACCCAGCATGGCATGGGGTCTAGAGTTAAGAACAAGGTCAGACATAGCAAGACTTGTGAAGAGTTAATAAAACTGTATTTCATGTCAGAAAATAGCCCAAAACCAAATATCAACTACTAGTGTGTGGGACAAAAGTGAACAGAAAAAGAAGAAAATCATGGCTCTCAATCAGAAATTTTGTCAGAGAAAGTACAAGCTATCAAGATATTTGCCAATCTAAGGATGAGAATGTACTACAAACAAGCTGTCAACTAACAAGACCAAGTTCCAAGACCAGCAAACACTGATTGTGACTTAGTTACACAGAATTAGCTTCCTATGGATTAAGTGCTTTAATCACAACCAAGATCTATTATCTTTTTTTTTTTTTTTTTTTTTTTTTGGCCTCGCCATGTACCATGTGGGATCTTAGTTCCCCGACCAGGGATTGAACCTGTGTCCCCACTGCAGTGGAAGCTCGGAGTCCTGGACCACCAGGGAATTCCCCTAAATCTATTATCTTAGCACTGTGTTCTAACCTACTTTCAAGTTCCCTCAGCACTCCTCAGAGAGGAGAGGAACACAATTCGGACATTTAAATGAATGGAAAGGCAAACTCACCTTCAGGACATGTATTCTTAGAAAGTCGATTGAAGAATACATTTTGGTTAAGACAGTGAGATACACTATTTTAAAGAAATATGTTTAGATGCAGGCAGAATCAACCATAAAGGAAGGAGATTCAGGATGTCCGTATGCAGGTCACGTTACTACAGTGGCTGCAGCTGGGACAGCCACTGAGCTCCCAACACTTTGCTTTCATCAAAACCACTTCTACCCTACACTGCTACCCCCAAACACACACAGGTCTGACAGCCCACAGTCATTCTAGAACTTGTCAGACAAGAGAAATGGTGCAAGTGGACAAACGTAGCTAACCCAAATCTCAGGGCGCCCTCAACATACACTGTCCTGCCACTGTCTTCTACAGGCAGTGTTTCCTCCAAGAAGTGATGGGATGTAAGACTGGCTCAGTGCCCATCAGATAGAGGGGGCAAATCTGAGAGGCATTCATTTATCCATTACTCAACAAATGTACGTATTTATCCTCTAGATACAAGGCACGGGCTTGCTCCCATTTTTTTTTTTTTTTTAACCATTTCCAGTATTCCAGATACTCAGAACTAAAAACTCTTGACTGTTTACAAGAAGCCTAGACCTCACCTTCAGTTTGTAAGTTCCTATCTTCCTCAAGTGCATCTCACCTATACTATACTTAGATTCAGAAAAGATCTTAAAATACTAGGGACAAAAACAAAAACAAAGAACTATATACTTAGTTAAGGTGATTCTCACAAAAATGCAAATCTCATTTGTAAAATGAGGAAACTGAAGCTAAGTCACTCACTCACTCTGAGTCCCAGAACTGGATACCCTTGTGACTGGACTTACCACGCCAGGCTGGGCCTGTTAGTTCTGACTGCTGCTCCTGAATTCCAAGGGTAGGGTCTACAATCTCTATAACTTCAGTAATTTTCACAGCACTGGGTACATGGCTGAATGAATGAATGACTTCCCTATTAAAGACGCCCCTCCTAACATTAAGAGCCCCGTTACCATTTCAGCATGCGTCAGTATAAACGACCGAAAACTTAACAGCCTTAAGGATTCATGTTGCACAAGTCTAGCTCAGAGTTATCAGAAGAAGATTTGAAATTGGAGACCAGGAAAGAAGGGTGTGAACAGAAAGCAGCAGCCTTTAGACAGACTCTGGAGTCGAGGGAGCTCCCCAGTGAGGGACCTGCAGGTTCCAAACCTTTAGTGGAAAAAGGCTTAGTAAAAGGAGGCCAGACAACGCGGTAAAAAATCCACAGGGAGAGTGGGAATTCCCTGGTGGTCCAGTGGTTAGGACTCTACGCTTCACTGCCGAGGGCCTGGGTTCAACCCCTGGTCAGGGAACTAAGATCCCACAAGCTGTGCAGCCAGGGGAAAAAAAATTGTATTTTGTAATTGTCTTAATACCTTTGAGAGAATGCTTTCCACCTACAAAAACATAAAAAAAAAAAAAAAATATATATATATATATATATATATATTAAAAAAATCCACAGAGAGAGCAAATCACCTCCTGCTATTTGTGAAGGCCCAAAATAAAATCCCATCAAACCAAACACTAATGGGTATGGAATACATGGGTACCTGCTTCCCCATGGTGCTCCACGTAAACAGTCCTTACCTTCTGGGCAAGCTCCGTAAAGATCTGGGCAAGCACAGAGAGCAGCTTTGCAGTGCTGCGGTGAGTTGCCAAAGACACGGTCAGGAAGAAGAGGACGAGGTCAGAGTACCTGGAGAGCATGGGCACCAGGCGCACCAACAAGCGGCAGGACTGGGCGAAGAACTGGGGGCAAAACAGATCAGAAGGGCTGCTCACACCAGGTCTCCTCTGGGGTGACTAGGCAGTGACGGTGGTTGTACCACCTTGTGAATGTAGTAAAGGTCACTAATGGTACATTTTATTTACACACACGTACATAACACCTGCTCACTGAGATCTCTTCCTTGTTTACACAAACCCTCACAACACTACACTTTAAATTCTTAGTCACTTAAGTCTCAGTTAGTTAACAAGGTTGTCTGGTGTTTAAAAAATATGTTTACATACAAATTCTCTTGGGAATCAAAGTTGGCACTGGAGGCGATACTACAGAATAACACACAAGTCCTCAAAAATAAGTTGCTTCTCTGGACTTATGGAGATGATAACGTCATCCTCTTCTGGCTTATTGTGAAGGGACAGGTGTTTGCATAGTACGGCCATTAAGCCTTAGTTATGGCGGCAACGTCCACCATTAACACCAAACACCCAGGAATATGTGATCAGGATGTGAAAGAACCCCAAGATAATGGATATTCTGGATTGGCAGTATGTTTGCACCTATGCGTCTTACAACTGTAATCCTTAGCCAGCAAGCCCTAAGCTTTGCAAAGTTTGTCAGTGAGGTTTACATGAATAAAGACATCAAGAGATACCTAGTGATTTTGCCGAGGAGGCCTGGGATTTTGGGACCACCACATGGAGCGAGGTGAAACCCCCTCTGCCTCTGCTCAGCCCACCTGGACAGCAAGAAGCCTGTAAGGAACCACTGGTTACCGTGTGCTTCGCTGCTGTGCCATCCTCGCCAGACGATTTCAGCCTCTCCAAGAGCTCAGAGACAGCGGAAATTATTTTCTGCACATGCAAAGTGCTCACATCGGCCCAGAAGTCATCCTCTAAGAGTTTTGTTAGATGTCCTGACTGCAGTCTCTCAAAGCCTGCTGCCTCTTTCATTCATGGAAAAGAATGACATGGTAAATAACAGAAAACAAACTCTTTTCATCTCCATTCATCCAATAATCATTTCCAACATCTGGCCTTAAATATTGAGCCACAAAAATAGATCATCAAAATAAAAATTAAATCAAATAAGAAACTAGTATTTTCCTGATCTCAGACATACCATCTTCTTGTGGTCTTGTTTGGTGAGTGTTCTCCTCTGTTTTTTTACTATTTCTTTCTGCTAAGTTCTGGATGGCACAAAGGATGGCCCGGATGGCAGTTTCCATTTGCTCTGAAAAATCCTCCACAAACCCTTCATCCAGCATTTGGTTTCCTAGTAAAGTAACATGGTGCAGAACAAATTTTTAAAAACTCAAGTCATTTGTTTCAGTGCCTCTGGAAATCATTAACAATCCTCATTTGTCATTTTAACAAACAGCCACCTTGTAAACACCTGCTATGGTTGAGCCACTGTCAAGCTGTGCTGGGTACAAAGAAGAAAGAGACACATTCCCGGCCTAGGTAAACCTATAAGGTTATTGTCTTGTATTAAAACAATTTTGCTAAAAGAATGCCAAAAATATGAAAATAGCTAAGATGGAATATATGAACACCAGCCTAGTCCGAACATTAGCCAGCAGCTTTCCAGTCTAAGGAAGAACTTTCTGAAACAGCCAGTGAGCCTGTGCTGTCTACTTACTCATGTGCTATAAAGTACGCAACGTGATGGCAATCCAGAGGCAAGGTTCTCAAACAAAAGAGGCAACAAAAGTTAAGAGCTATGTGTTCCAACCATACCTCCCTGCCTTGGAACCCTGGACAGATACATCTAGAACAAAACACAATGTGTCTTTAGGACAATCTGGACTTAAATCTATAAGATGTCGTTCCTACACTGGGCTTTTACTCCCTTACTGAACAATAGTCCTCACCTCCTTGGCTGCCTGGGGTAAGCAGATGTGTCTTCCAAGTAGCGAAGTCATCTGTGGCTTTATTGATCTCTCTTCTTACATATTCCAGGCTCTCGACTAATGCCATTTGTGGGTCTATTTGCTCACCCTCTACCCCTGGAAGAATGAACAAGGACTCTAGGCCTTGCAAATGAGCTGACACCTGGGACAGGCAACTCAGCCCAGAAGAGCAAACTTCAAAATCTTTCCTGCAACAACAGAAATGCCATAATGTTGAAAGGAAGGTGCTAACACAAACACACACACACACACACACACCCTCCCTCCCTCCCTCCAACCACTAAAACTCATTGCATCTAAAGATTTACAGCTAGACGTATGCCACAAAGCGCTATGAGGGTCCACTGGAAAACCGAGGACTGAAGCATGACGCCCCCTTCCATCATTTCATCCCATTACTAAACCCTGACCAAGCGCCGCACACACAGAGGCAGAGCAAAGACGTAGGCACACTCACCAAGAATGAAAGAGTGTCTCACAAGATTGCTGCCTAATTTTGTCAACATCAGCTTTCACTGTTTTAATGGCTTTCAGCATCTCTGTTAATCTCACAGTTGACTGTTGCCAAAGCTGGTCCTGTTTCCGCATCCGGCAACCAGAGGGCAGCTGCCTTCCAGGAACTGGGGATGGGTAGCTCAGATCTGACGGGGTCAGGTCCAGCACTGCTCCAGAAAGCTGCCCCTTGGTGAGCTCTGGTCCTTCCAGGGAGGGGGCAGAAGGCTGACCCTGTGCCTGGGCATCACCTTGGCCTGCAGCTGGCCCTGCACTGGGGCAGCACTGGAGGAGCCAGGAGAGCTGCTCAAGCAGGATCTGGCTCTGCATGGCCAGGTGCTGCAGCCTCTCTGTCCACTGCTGCACCCCGTCTTGAGGGGGGAAGGCCACGGGGTAGACGGGCGGCCCCCTGAGCCTGCTGTCAATCTCCTGCACACAACTGAGGAGGTTCCTGTGCAGAGAAACAAACCCGTGGGGATGACACACGGCACCTTAAACTGTGTCACCGCACTGTCTGTAACGGTAAATTCACTGATTTCTGAACGAAGCTTGGGCTTTTCCACATAATCAAGAAGAGAGGATTCCCCAGGTAAGTAAAAAGTCTGTTCAAACGCCTTCCAAAGTACTTAAACACATCCTTCAGTGTAGCAGAAGCATCGGTGCTCACTGCCTATTGCCTGCCCCTTACAGCCCTCTCACATCCAACAGTCACAGCACCACAGTAATTTCAACCACTATTTTCTAAAAAAAAATCTAGTAAATGCAGTAGACTTTGCTAGATGAAACTCCTATGAGCGGAGAAGAAAAGAGCTGAAGTCATTACAGTCTAGAAATACTACCTGTCAGCCAAGGATCCACTCAGCAGATGATGACAGGCTTCCCGTCCTCATCTGTTAAGTGCCCATTTCCACTGAGGAGCACCAGTGCACGGCTCAGCAGATTGCAACTCTGGGATCCAAAAAGCCGGCTCACACCTGATCTGTGCCCAGAGTCTGGGCCACCCGACGCCAGGAGAGCAACCCTGCCCTCGGCCCACACGGACTGCCAACCACGGACGCCCTCATTCCAGACCCAGGTGTGGTTCCGCCGTGAACATTTTTACCGTCTGACTCGGCCTCGAACCATCCCCCCGAGGTGCTGCCAAAACCAGGGGGCAGAGGCATTACCACCCAAAGCGAGGGGCCAAGCCAAGGCAGACCCCACCTGCCCCTTCGGACCTCAGACCTCACTGCATAGCTGGGAGCAGCATGTGCAGCAACTCTGAGCTGCACACAATACTCTCGATTCGCACTGCAAACGCGGCCGGTCAGCGATACCTGAGGAGGACCCACTGCTCAGTCAGCGTGGTCAGGGAGCGCCGCTGTCGGATGAGCACCTTCATCAGATGCGCCGAGAACCCTTTACACCGCTCCATGTGGCCCACGCCCATCTCCTGGCAGGGGGAGGAGAGAGCATGCTGAGGGGCCGCTGGGAAGTGCTGGGTCCCACGCTCCTGGAGGGGAGCCCTGCTGGGCGGGGGCGGCGTGGGGTGGGGTGGGGCCTGGGTGCGCTGCCCTCTAGAGGTGACATGTCCACCTCTGGGAGCAGTGCATCTCAAATTACGCTTCCACTGAAGTTCCATGAACAGGAACTAGTTTAACATCAAAATTGGGTATCAGTGATCTTTTCTCAGTTCACAGGGGGAAAAGATCTGAGGGTGGCATTCTCCATTTGAAGTTTTTCCTCCGTAACTTTTCTTAAGGATTTGGTCCTGCTAGCAAATGTTGAATAACAGAACTTATTATAAAATGCTCTCTGATTGAGCACAAAATTACGTTGATTTATATTATAAGTTTAATGACTGCAAAAAGTTCAGTCACTTCCAGTAATGGGCTGTGATCACTGGACCAGGTCTGAGGACGCTGCCCTGGATGAACAGAACTGGAGTCCTTGAGCCCCTGCAATCCCAAGGCTCTATCATCCTACCTTGGCGGGAGCTGCCAGGACTGCACTAAGCCTGGCGTGCCGTGCAAGAGAGCGATAAAAATACTTCTGGCACCCCTCCCACGAAGACGAGATTTCTGTAAGCAGCCTGGGAAAGAAATCAACATGATTTTCTTAATTAAAACCACTATCTCCACCCTAGATCCCGAGGAGTCAGAGACTGGTCCATTTAGCTGCAACCAGAAGCCAAGAGTCTGAACAGATTTATTTCTGTGAGGACCCATTCAGTCAGGCACTCATCAGTCCTTTATACAAAGGATGTGTTACATACTTAGCACTGAAAGTAGAGTGGGAAAATAAACTATGACAATATGGCTTCCTTAACAAAAATGTTATGACTATCTTGGCAGTGGAGGCTAGGGATCATAAATTCTGATGCCTACAGGGGCCACGCAGATAACATACATGGTTAAGGACAGCCAAGCACAAAATGATCCCTGGCGATGACAGCTGAGAAGCAACAGGGACCGTTACTGACCACAGTGAACCTGAGAGCATGTGTCCTACCAGAAGGAGGGCACTCTAGTCAACTTTCGACTACATGGGAAGGCAAGCACACTTGGCCAAATTTTCCCGAAAAACTGAAAATCCAGAATGTTTATGTAAAATTTCTACTTTTTACAGTGTTGTGTTGAACTCAAATTTAAAGCACTTCAGAGGGCCACTGAGCAAAGAAAACACACATGTATGCTGTACTCAGCTCATTTCCAACCAGTTACTAACACAGAGGGAGCTCCATCTGCCTCCAAAGTCTATAGGCTCTCAAATTCAAGAACATATGGGAACTTAGGTTTATGTATATGGAATAGCTAAAAACATGGCCCTTCTCTCACAGATTTTCACCTGTACATTCAAATCAATTGAGCAGACCTCAGGAAAAATCAAAGGACCAAAAAAAATGATGGGAGACATGAATACAAGGAGGAAAGAGGAATGGAAAGAAGAAAATCAACAATTACTAACTAACCACTGACACTTGCTTTAAACACTCAAAGTGGCCCCTTGTCTTCCTTACCCCACCAGATCCCCAACAGAGCCCAAACCACCCAATATTTCGAATTCATCCCTTACCTTTTTCTAATGAAAGAAAAGAAGGTTAAAAAAAAAAGAAAAGAAAATTAACACTGGGTGCTCGCCACCTGCCAGTCCTGAGCCAGGCACTTTTCTAAATGCTAATTTTATGGCAACACTAGGACAGAAGTACTCCTCTCGCCACTTTGGCAAATGAGGCCACGGAGGCTTAGCTGACTTGCTCCATTTATAATTAAAAACACAAACCTAGAATCAGCCTCCTGAGTGCTGCTGACTATAGACAATGTGCTCTGGAGATCCAACGGGTGAAGATGAAGCATCTCTTGAGGGTTTTTTGAACGGGCCCAGGAAAGACCTTTGCGATATGACAAACCTAGGAAATAAATAGCAGGTGGTTAAATAAAGAAACTCAGGAGAGAACAGGTGTGCCAGGAACCCCTCAATGCCATTGCTACTCAAAGTCAGGTCCTAGGAACAGCATCGCCCAGGAGCTTGCTAGAAAGCTTACTCTCAGGTCCTGCCCCACACCTACTGAAACAGAAACCTTCTGCACTTTAGCAAGATTCCCCAGGTGATTCATACACAAGTTAGTTTGAAAAGCGTTGCTCCCTATGCACGTTGGAAGGGCGGGTGCTGTACAACATACGGTGATGAAAATAAAAAACATGGTTTCTGAGAAACCTCATTACAAAACTGTGAAACTACCTGAGTCACAAATGGTAAACCATCATAGGATTTTCGTGTGTGTTGACCGGGACTCGCACATTTCAAACCTTGCCTTCCACCTTATGTTTCCCACCATCTCAGCTGTCTCTACAAACTTCCCCCAAATCACCCATGTTATTTGTCTTCCTAAAATCAGGTGAGTACACTTCACTGGGTTTCCATCGAGGACCTTACCGGTTTTTGCAAGGTGTTTAAAGAGGTCTGCTAAAGCTCGCTGCTTCTGCATGAGAATGTGCTTGGCTTCTGAGCGCTGCTTCTCCTTCTCTGCGGAGGGCTCCACCTTTAACCTCTGCAGCTCACTCACAGAGGAAATTACTTCACCTGCAGGGAAGACAAGGGGGAAACATGGAAATCCCCAGGAATTCTTAATGTGCTCAAATTACCCAAGACCAAGGACCGGTCAAAAACGAAGACCAGGTGTCATTCATCTTTATAGCTAACATAGTCCCTAGCATTTGGTAAATTCTCAATGATTAAACTGATCAAGATGCATGATAACGGAAAAATCAAAACACATGGTGCTTCTTATCTCTTAACAACACACAACCCAAATAAAGTAGGTATTCTATTTTTTTTTTAAATTCAGGGGTTTCATAACCAATCAAGCAAAAAACACTTATTGAACATGGATTATGTGCAGTGATTTACACTAAGAATTTTAAAAACTTGAGGTAAATTTCCAATACATACAACATGTATTGAGCTCCTACGCTGTACCTGGTACTTGGAAAACGTTCTTTTAATCTGCAAAGCTCCAGAAGAACTTATTTGTAGCCACTCAAAGAGGCTCAGAGAAGTCTAGTCATCTTCTAAAGGCCATTCAGGTAAAGAGCAGACTTGAAGCCAGGATTTGAACCCTGGCTGAACCAACTCCGAAGCCCAAATTCGTTCTCCAGCATCGCACTGACTTCCTGAGCACCCACCGGCACCCAGAACACCAGGGTGCCGCCAACCTGCCACAGGCAGTGTTATAATCTGACTGCGTGGCCTCCCAAGCTCACATTGAAGTCCTAACCCCCAATACCTCAGAATGTGACTGTATTTAGACATGGGGCCTTTAAAGAGCCAATTAAGATAAAAATGAGGCCGGGACTTCCCTGGCGGTCCAGTGGCTAAGACTCCACGCTCCCAATGCAGGGGGCATGGGTTCAATCCCTGGTCAGGGAACTAGATCCCACATGCATGCCGCAACTAAGAAGTCCGCATGCTGCAACTAAGGAGCCGGCGAGCCGCAACTAAGACCTGGTGCAACCAAATAAAGATAAATATATCTTTTTTAAAAGTTAAAAAAAAAATAAAAGATAAAATGAGGCTTTATGGGTGAGTCCTAATCCAATCTGACTGGCATCCTTAACAGAAGAGGAGATGAGGACACAGAAAAGGCATCTACAAGCCAAGGAGAGAGCCTCAGAAAAAACCAACCCTGCTGACACTTTCATCTTGGGACATTTAGCACCAGAATTGTGAGAAAATAAATTCCTATTGTTTAAGCCACCAAAGATGTGGTACAGCTGACCCCTGAACAATGCAGGCAGGGCATCCTGAGCAATGGATAATAGGCTATTATTCTAACAAGTTTTTTTAAAAAAAAAATATCTCCCTGAGATCAGACTGCAGCCTCACTGAAGAAGGACCAGCTTCACCCTGACCGCACGCTCACTGCGGCTGGGGGGTGGGTTGAGGTGGGGGAAGTGCTGAAAGGCTGCCAAGGGCCCAAATGATCTTTTAAGGTCGGGATTCCCTTTCCCAGCCACTGCTGTACAGCACGAACAGGGAAACGAGACTGCTACACCTCTCTGAAGTGAAGGAAAAAAGAAGTGGACTGTGGACAAACCTCCCTCTTCCTTTAACCCAAGAGAGACAACATTTTGAGAGGTGGGGACAGCCTCAAGACTCTAGGAAACCCTTTACTCGTGTCCCCAGCCAGCAAGAGCTGACATGGACAGGACTGCTGTAGAGAACGGCCTAACACTGCACCGGTGTGCACGGGAGGAGGACAAGGTGACCACCTGTGGCGTCTCAGCTGGCTCCTGTGTCTGGGCTCGGATGGTTTTTAACCCACCTGCTTAATTACCTGCTCAACGCTATTTAAGATGTCACAGAAGGACACAGGTATCTCATTCCAACCCTCCCAGGCCACTGAGGATAGCGGAGAGCAAAGCCCCCTTGTCCTGGGTGCGCACCCACCGGTGAACTGGTCGAGGCCCTCCACGAGGCAGGGTAGGGGGCTTCCCTTCATGAGCACCAGGCACATCTTCCTCATGCGTTTCAAGAGCTTCGGCAAGCGACGCAGAAGCGCCCCCTCCGAGGCGGCAGGGGCACCCTGACACTGTTCTGGAACCACGGCCTGTGAGACAGAGCACAGGTTATTCTCACTGCCAAGAACAACGGTCCTAGCACGAAACCTGCACGGGCGCTAAGTTTAAATGCTGCGCTGCTCCACACACACCTGGCTCAGCAACAGGAAAGTCTCCTCTCCACGTCTCTGAAGTCTCACGAGAACAAAGGTATCATCACCAAAATTAAAACAGGCACGTGCCGCGGGTATTCAGCATTGTGTGTTGCTGCTGTGGGAGGTCCCCGCAGCAGAAGCCCTGGTCCCCACCTCCCGCAGCGCCTTCTGTGCTCGTCACCAGGGGCCTGCGCTTCTGCTCCACAAAGGTGGAGATCCGACAGCATAACTGCTGACTTTAAGGTGCTGCACGGCACTGTGCTTCTCAGACACACAGGCTACGCTAACCTGATCCGCCAAAGCCGACTTCTACCACCATCTCTCCCCTGCCTCCAATTCCTGACTAACAGTTCAAATACCAGGATCCAGATACTAGGCAACCATCGGGGGCCTATTTTCACCAGTTTTTTTCCCTTGAGAATCCCTGAAATTCTGGGACTTCCTTGGCAGTCCAGTGGTTAAGACTCCATGCTTCCACTGCAGGGGGCATGGGTTCCATTCCTGGTAGGGGAATTAAGATCCCACATGCCATGCAGCACGGCCAAAAAAAAAAAAAAAAAAAAAAAAAAACCCTGAAATTCCTGTGCTGTCATCAATAGTAAGTTTAAAAATTGGATCAGCATGACAAGCAGTGAACTGATGAATACAATCAAAAGAAAATTTGGCAGCCATATCATAGGTGTGCGGCCATATCATGGCTGTATGCTCCATTTCTATTATGCTTTCTGAACTATTAAAATATTAAAAATCGCTTGAGAAACCCCATTGCTAACTCTATAGACCCAGGGTGGAAAGCACAGTAGGAAGACAAAAGTCATTACTCCCTTAAGAGTGCTCCCGGACTCCCCTGGTGGCGCAGTGGTTAAAATCCGCCTGCCAATGAAGGGGACACAGGTTCGGGCCCTGGTCCGGGAAGATCCCACACGCCATGGAGCAACTAAGCCCGTGCGCCACAACTACTGAGCCTGCACTCTAGAGCCTGAGAGCCACAACTACTGAGCCCATGAGCCATAACTACTGAGCCTACGCGCTAGAGCCCATGAGCCACAACGAGAGAAGCTACCATAATGAGAAGCCCGTGCACTGCAGCAAAGAGTAGCCCCCGCTCACCGCAACCAGAGAAAGCCTGCGCACAGCAACAAAGACCCAATGCAGCCAAAAATATATAAATAAATAAAGTTACTGGGCGGGGCGGCGGGGCGGGGGGGGGGGGGTGCTGGGAAGAGTGCTCCCTACACCCAGTGATTATGATGAAGCAGGGACATCCTCCTGTAACAGGCCTGCTCACCCAAGGTCTCGATAACTGTTTAAATTTTCAGGAATTCTGCAAGCCAGCTCTTAACTCTTGGCGCTTGAAACTGGCCATGATGGGAGTACGTATGTTTCTACACCATGGTTACCAGCAACCAGTTCAAACCAGCAGATCACTGCACACAGCCACTCCCTGTGCAGCAGCTTCATCACGCGGGAGCCCAAAGGCAGCTTCAATATCCTATTCCTAAACTGATGCTTTAAATCTTCCCTCACAGGTAGATGAACTGTTCACAGGTAAGCACAACAGTCGTTTCCACAGGCTAACATGAAACTTCCCGCACCAGGATTAATGCTTTCTGCCTTACTCTGCAGCAGGTCATGCAAACAAATGCTATACCACTAGTCCAAAGAGGAAGATTTCAAAGGCATTCCCTCACCTAGTTCTAAGGACACTCCTCCCACAGAAAGCAAAGACCCCACACAACTAGCTCAGGAATAAGCAAACACTATCCCACGAGCTAATACCTGCGCAGCTGCTGGCCGGGCCAACAGGGTCTCTCTCAGCGCCCGATTCAGACTCTGAATGGGCGACTCCTCACTTGCGGCTGCGTCTGTTGGCCTTGGCAAAAAGTCCAGCTCTTCCTCCTTGTCACTCTCCACCAGGGATGACCGGCAGGGTTCACTCAGGACAGCTTCAAATTTCTTCATGAATTTAAAGAGGGTTCTGGCCCCAGGTAATGACAGAGATGGGCAGAAAAAAATAGGATGGAAAGTGAGGAAATGTGTAAATGACATATAACACATACATAGATCACTTAATAACTTGTACCTCTGGTACATAATGAGCTCCTTAGAAACTCATAATCTTTTTTTAAAGGAAAATGTACAGCAGGTATTCTCGTCTCTCTTTTCTAGGAGGAAAAAAAAGCCAGGAACGGTGGGATCACTTTGCTCAAGGTGAGCAGGTGGCAGAGGACTCGACCTTCCATGGCACACAGCCTGCTCTGCCTCCAGACACATGCGTTCCTCCTGCAGGGAGACTCTGCTTTGGGTGGAAGGGCGTGGTGTTGGGAAGCCAGCAAAACAGTCTAGTGTTTTTTAGTTAAGTTCAAGGCAGCACAAGTCAGGCCTCTGTAACAATGTAGTCATGTTGTCTACCATTCAAAAATTCTGAGGTTTGGTCACCCCCAGCTTTGAAAGATCAATTACCTGTGTGTCTTTTCCACAGACTGTTTAATAGACCAGAAGCTGACATCATTCCACTTGGATATCTTAACAAATTCCTGTAAGATAAATGAAGCTCAAGAAACGGCTTTATAACGCTGGTGTCATTCTGTTCTTTCTAGATCATCTGTTTGCCGAAGACCAGAGCCCACTCCATCTCAAACACAGGACTGTGTGTCAGTGAACAAGTAAAACAAGTCTAATAAAGGAACCATGTGTTTGTCTCAAAGCAATGGAAAAAAGTGCTGCTACAATCAGTAGGTCACTATGTACTCTAGCTTAAACCAGGGTTGATTCCACGACCACTGAAAGTGTCAAAAAGAGAGGATCCTCCTTACACCCCCAGCACCTCGACAGCCCATAGACCAACACCAGATGGTGCGCGTCTGAGGTGGAAGATCAGCCTGGGCAAGACCAGGGGAGCAGGCACTAACATCCCTCTTAGGAGCCTCTGAAAAGGGGCCACGCCCCGGAACCCTCACACACGCAGCCAGGTCAGCAATGGAGCCAATGCCGCAAAATGCAAAACCCACCATCCTAGTTGGCAGTTGCAATGCTCTCCTCCATTCCCCAGATCCCCCTGCCTCACGGTCAAATGGATTAAAGAACAGAACCAAGGAAGAATCTGCTGATTTTGTCCTCCCAAGAGTGATTATGACAGCCGTTCATCTTACTTTAAGCTCTTTTTCTAGGGGGGAACGAAGTTCCACAATTTTGGCCTGGACCCGGTCAAAGAACTGCTTGTAATAATGGTACAAATTCCATAGAACACTGCAAAGTGAATCTGGAAGAAATAAAAAGGAAACAAAACACCACACTCGCTGCATGTGCTGCTGGCTCCCCCTGAGGTTCACATCTCTGTGATGACCCTTCCTCCTTACTCTTTAGGCCACGAGATCACAGTGCAATGTAGCACATACAGACCGTATGACAGCTCATCGGGAAGCCGGGGTGACCAGTTCCCAGAGATGCAAGCTGTCAATCCTACCCTATATTTTCATTTCAGTTTGTACTGGATTTTTTTGGTTGCACTTTTGTTCTTAAAGATGGTGTACTCAGACGTTCTGCCAAACTCACAATTTCCAACCCTTTCTTGGAATCTTATTGTAAAGTCAGCAGAAACTAAGCCTGTTTTAAAAGATGGCATATTAAGAGGCTCACCTTGACTGCTCATTCACGTAAATCTATATTCATTTTACAGCGACACTTTTGTCTAAACTGCTGTGGTCAGCGATAGGAATCGACAGTAGAAGTTTTACGTGCAGTTACTTGACACGTGGCAGCGCTCTCCCGAGATCAAAGAACCTAATAATGGCCTGGATCAAGCAGAAGCTTAGCAGGACATATGCACTGTCTAGACAGAAAGATGTGCTGCCTCAACATGCCAGCTCCCGAGCTCTGCAACTGGTGATTTACCTCTGCCACGGTTTGCTAGCCAGGGCTTCCCTTATAACCAGTCTGCACTCAACTTTAATGTTTTTCTCTATATCTAACCTGAATCACATTATAGGAAAAGACAACTGAAACTGTCTTGTTTAAAACCTGGTATGCAACAAGACACCTGTCTCATGTGGAGAATTCAAAGGGTAAAATTAAAGAAAAAATATTATACATACATATGTATATCCTTACCTTTTCCTTCAACTTGTGGCATCAGCAAGACATGACAATGGAAAACCAGTAACATCTGAAGTCGTACGTGGAACTCTCCCAGTGAAGATCCTTCAATAAATGCTTGTAACGTGCTGACCAGCAACATCAGGGTCATCTGTCTGTCATCTTTAGAGATTCAAAGAAGAAAACATATATGTGCCTGCAACCATCACTTGCTGTCACAAAGCGCACACAGTCTACTATGGGATTCCCGTGGGATGGCCGTCAAGTAGAGACACCAGTTAAGGTGAAGCTTTGAAGCAAGGACCACAGCTAAATTCCCAGCTGATTTAAAAACTACAGCCCCACTCAGGGTATGTGTGAAATGCACTCACAGCAAATTAGGAAACTGAATTATGAGGCACTTGTTCTAAGTATGAGATGAAACCCTTTTAACTCAAGCATTTTAACTACTACCTACCAAGACAGAAACTTTCTCTTTGACTTGTCTCACGGATACAGAGAAGAAGGAAACTTTATCTTATGACTAGCTCTCTAGACTCTGGACAAGTCACTTAAACCTCTCTGACTGCCATTATTATTCTTAGTAAGAATAAAACTACACAGCTTTCTTGGCTGACCTCTCAGGAATACCTCGCAGTCAAACGATACATCCTATGTGAAAGTAGTGGGGCGAGGACACATGGGAGCAGGTAAATCCCACACTCCGCAGCACTTCAAGCTTAGCTTGGACCCTCTAAATAAGCAGGGAATTTACGGACGGGTGTTACCTTCCTGCTCTTCTGTTTGTTCTTGCATGTGCTTCTCCAGCATCTGATAGATGGAGAACCAATGCTTGGTGGATTTCTCAGTATGGCGTTTCATGGTATTATCCAAACTCATGGACCAGCAGCTGAAACGTGGAAGGAGAGGCCAAGGAGGCATTTAAGGAAACCTATTCAAACATCTGAAACCACAGAAGCAGAAGCTAAATATTCACTATTCTTTCCTCCCAAATGGAGATGGAGAAGCTGCCAGTCTGCTGCCTCCGAACGCATGCTGTTGTCTGGTCTCCAGCTGACATACTACATAAACTCTGAAGAAGCAAACTACCCAAAGACTATATCCCTACAACCTAAGTTCAGGAGGGGAAGTGACAAATGTATCACTTACTTCAGTTCCAGTTTACGCCAACGGATGACCATCTGAGTGACCACATCAAGATGTTTCCGCAGAGACAGGGCTCGACTTGCATTCTCCTCCCAATCCTGAAGAAACACAGATAAAATTTACTATGGCCATTATTCAGTCCCCTGACCACCTCCTCACTCAGGAACACCCTGGACTTTTCTTGAGCAAAGACCCCTGGGACCTTCAACAACTTTATACTGATTTACCAATAACTAACCAGAATGAGTTTACATCCAGCTTATCCAGCTTTGAGTTCTTCCTGGTCGCTTGACAGACCTCCAGCAGAGCAAATCGCACAGGGTTTGGAGACCTGAGTCTGAATCCCTGTTGTTAGTCACGTGACCCCTCCAAAGTCCAGAGCCCTAATCTGAAAATCAGGGAAGCACCAGCCACTTCAGAGGCTGTGAGAGGACTGAAGGGCTGAAGAGTGGAGGCACGCTGCCGGTCTGAAGGCCAACCCAGAAGTCCTGGCAGACTGAGCCCTTAGGACTGGTGGACGCTGAGTCCCACCCTTGAGAACAGGTGAGGCAGGCCCCCTATGTGTCCCATGGAGGCAGTGGCTTCACTTGCAATAATCGGACCCTATGTCAGAAAAACCAAGGAGGCTCATCCTTTTCCAACCCAAACTATCACATCCTGTCCCTCTAACGATAAGAGAATCTCTTCAGTTGACTATAACTAAAATGAAGACTGGAGAGAATCCTCTTACCTGTGCCTTTGCCAGAAGGATCTCCAAGCCATTCAGGAACTTCGAGATGGGGCTGGAAAGTGGGAAGCTACGAATCCTGTCCATTACAACCAGCAGCTGTGGGGGGGAGGGGAGGGAAGGGGGGGAAGAAGATTTGGGCATCCTCGTGGGACTGTCAATCACCCAAAGTCACAGGGTACTGAAGAGGGGCCTGACTGGAAGTTTCATGCAAAGGCCCTGCTTCGTGAGCACTTAGGAAAGCTGCGGGTGAAACTTCCCAGGGCTGCAGATACTGCCCAAGATAAACACTTTATCTGCTGCATTACTCTGGAAATAAGATTGAGTTTGATAAAGTAATTACTCTTATTACTCTCTGTTATAAGTTATTACAGAATTAGCTGAAGATCACAGAGCAAGGTCTGAGTTAAAACTGCCAATCTTGAAAAAGCCAGGCCCTTGTTAGTATAAGGATGTGTCTGAATAAAGAGGGCAACATAGCAGCACTTCAATATATGGACGGCAAACCCTGAGCAGCAGATAAAATAAGTGGAATCTCAAACACCATTTACACAACAGCATTACAACCTGGTATATTCATCCTACAGGGAATAGCACTTCACTGAACCGCAGTTCTGTAAACCTCCGTTTGCGTATCCAGTGTGCAAGTCACTGCCCCCAGTACAGTGAGAGGCTGCCTCCCCACCACCGCCCTACCTGCTCAAGCGCCGGATGTTCCGGCCAATCCTGCAGCAGCTGGCGGACGGCCTCTGAGAAGCCTTGAAGCACAGGCTGGCAGTGCCGAGCTTCCGGGACGTTGGGGTGATGGTAAAAGTCATAGGGACCGTCAGGCTTCACCATCAGGTCCAAGGTCCCCTCCCCAAAGAGAGTGTTACGGGACAGGGTGTAGGCCAAAAGTTGGCTGCCCAAGAGCTGGTCATTCAGCTCAACTCCTGTGAAGTTAACAAGATCACTGTAAAGTTGGTATCAAGTTACAATGAGGTCAGCAACATGCTCAGAAATAATGAATGACAGCGACTAAATGAAGTAGATATTGCAATGCCATTCACCCCCAAGGCAGCAAAGGTCTAAAAGACTGTGACCCCAATACTACAGTGGTCACCAAAATCTGCCCCAAGTTTCGGTATATACAGAGGAACTCAGATACTGCCTACATGTAATCAAGAGGGTACAGAGTTTGGTTTGATGGATTCCAATTCCCAGTTTTTGTAGCTCTTCTTGGTAGGCAGAAATGAAGTTTAAAGCCTCCTTCCTACTTGCAAGGAATAACTCATGAGGTCACGTAGGAAACTGCATCAAACCATATCCTGTGAGATTAATTTCTGAGTTGCCAGGTTGCTCCCAGGAATACATGACTTCATTAGAAAAGCACTGAAGCTGTGAAAGGGAAATTGGAAATAATGCGGAGAAACAAGACCATTTAAACTAATTCTATATCCTTACTCTTAATCCCTTTACCCCCACGTATTCAAAGGGTGAAAACCCATCTTTATGGCAGAATTTTACATCAATTTTTTGGAATTAGCTTAAGTCCTTTAAGCTAAGGAAACTCCATCAATAAGGAATTTAGCAAAAACAGGGACGCAGTAGTTTCAATTGTTCCAGAAGTAGCAATCACATCTATTCGTTTTGGTTTCCCAAGAGCTTAACAAAAGTAAACTACCATACCCATCAGGGGGTAGAAGTTTGTCACAAGCGATGCCCCAGTCTGGTAGCAGGACAGAAACAGGCTGAGGTAGTGCTCTGCCCCGTGTGGCGGCGGCGTCTGCTGGTACCAGAGGGACTGAGCAAAGCCGAGGCACAGCTGCTGGTGTATCAGCATCACAGCCTGCATCGAGCTCTGTGACAGGAGGGCGGGGTCTGTGGCGGCCTCCTCTTCTTGCCCGTCGGAAGGTCCCTTATTTGCCTCTAGTGTTGATTCTACCAAAATGTCTGCAAAGTCCTGTGAATAATATTAGAGCAATTGAACTTTTAAAGTCAAAATCCAGTTCTAATAAGACTAAAAGGAAGGGGGAAGGATGGAGTGTGAATGATCAAGAAAATGAAATAGGGAATTACGTGCATTGAGAAATATTTTAAAAGTTACAAAACCATTCAAAGGCATGTAACAGGAACTAACATAGTGCTGTAGGTCAGTTATAGAGTAAATCCTAAGAGTTCTCATCACAAGGCAAAAAATTTTTTTCCTTTTATTCTGTATCTATATGAGATGACGGATGTTCCCTAAGCTTACTGTGGTCATCATTTCATGATGGATGTAAGTCACATCACTATGCGGTACACCTTAAGCTCACACAGTGCTGTATGTCAATCATATCTCAATAAAATTGGAAGAAAAAAAAAGAATTCAAAGGGCAGGTGTGTGGTATCAAGGGAATTCATTCCAACCTCTCCATGCAGTGGGAACTGTTTCCTGAACTCCCACTCTTCCTCCTCCTCCTCGCTCAGGGCTGTCCTAGAGTTCCTGCCCCGGTATCTGTACAGGCTGCTTTCCTGCTCAGCCTTCTCTTGGGCTCTGCGTTCCTGTTCATCCCACTCATTGATGATTTCCTAAAAAAAAAATCACACATTCTGAAGGAAGCTTATTTGCCTTTGCTGAGGCATTTACAATGAACAGAGGCAAGACTTGCTATCTCTTCCTCATGAAAACAAAATACCATGGTTCAAGAACAAATAAATGCCGACATCCAAGACACTAAATTCCATGTAACAGAGAGCAAATGGGATTTGTTTTCAAACTGTGTATCTGCAGCAACCTGACTTTCCTAAAACCCCCCTTGCTGTACTGTTACAATTTCGCAGGTGTGAAAACTTGCTGTAGCGGCACGACTGGGGACTTCCCGTCAGGTGTGAATGGTGCTCTGCATTAAGGACAGGGTGAGGGTCAGCAACGTGGGCGTGTGATGCAGACTGCACTTGGCCAGCACCTCAGGGAGATATCCTGGGGGTTCGGAAAAGGGAAAATGGGCTGGGGACTGGGTGATGGAGGGGAACCAATCAGGCAAAACTGGGCTATACGACACCAGACATTTCTTAAATTCCCTACTACCTCTAAAGCCCTACAACTGGCAAGAACTATAAAGAAACCACCCAGTATTGAGAAGAACTGAGGAGATAAGCAACCCCAGGATGACAATTTGTATTAAAAGCCCAAGCAAGCAGTTAACCTTTGTCTCAGCAGTTCTGTTTTCTAGAAGTTTTACCCAAAGATCTAGCTTTAAGACTTTTAGGATGGCACTGGTTTGGGTTTTTTAAATTTTTTTCCCCAAAACAGAAAAAAAAACTTTACATATAAATGCAAATATTCAGTGGCAGGAACTGTTAAATGACTTACCCATACGACAGAAAACCCGGCAGTCACTAAATATGATACAGGTGGAGAATACCATAATCATGAGGGAAGTAAGCACTAAATTTTAGCTGTTAGGTTTTTCAAGGCAAGTTATAAAACAGAATGGACTTTCTTAGCGGTTTGTAGGGCTCGAGCCATTTGAGGACATTATCTCGGGGACCACGGAGGGTATAGCATTGTCCTCAACCAGAGCAGCCCTTTTATCTGTTGAATACTGGATCACTCTGCTAACACTTGTATTTTTTAAAAGGGTCTACTCCCCACCACCCAAAAAAATTGTAAACCACTGGGAAAAAAACAGCTGTAAAAAATTTAGCGTCACAGACACACACTT
The DNA here is from genome assembly GCF_028021215.1 of Eschrichtius robustus. Lineage (NCBI taxonomy): Eukaryota > Metazoa > Chordata > Mammalia > Artiodactyla > Eschrichtiidae > Eschrichtius > Eschrichtius robustus. The sequence goes on along the minus strand of NC_090832.1, from coordinate 68,390,872 downwards.
ACAGATACATGCACAAATGAGCAAGCCTAGAATAGAACACACCAATGTGTTAACAGTTACATAGGTTTGAGTGGCAGAATCTAATAATTTCGCTTATACTTATTCTTTTCATTGTCTACAATGAAAACAAATTGCTTTTGTTGATAAGGGAAAAAACAGAATTTATTTTATTTTATTTTCTTGGCTGCGCTGCTTGGCTTGCAGGATCTTAGTTCCCCAACTAGGGATTGAACCTGGGCCCCTATTTTCTTAATATTAATAAAAGTTCATTCAATTACATGGCAAAACCCACCATCAAGTCAAACAACCAACAAAAAAGGAGAGAATATTTGCAGTGTGTATCGGGCATAAAGGGCTAACAACACTAATATTTTTTCTAATCTCTTAAAAATTGACAAAGGCCCCTAAACCTGACAGGTAAACGGGAAAAAGCCAGTAACAGACCCTAGATCCCCAGCGCCTACCCACACTGCCTCACCTACACCGGGCACGGCTAGTGTCCTGCAGGCGGCCTGCTCGTGCCCCCAGCTCCTGTCAGGAGGAGGGCTTACCTGACACACATGCCTGAAGAGCTGCAGGGCCCGCTGGTCCAGCTCCCCCTTGCACAGCACGTGGGAGCGCAGGTACAGGAGGGCGTTCAGCAGCAGCTGTTCCTGGGAGGGGCAGGGCCTCCTCTGGCTCTTGCCCTCCAGCTCCCTTCCTCCCAGGCGCTCAAGGAGCAGCTTCCCAAGGCCTCGCAGGACCTCCTCCGACTTCACCGAGCACAAAGCATCTGCGTGAGCATAGTAGGTGGGGAAGGTGGGGCCCACTGATGGGAAAGCCAACAGGGACGTGGCCAGGGCACCCAGCCTGTGCGCGCAGGCCACGCCACCATGGAGCGAGGCGTGGACCTCGCACGCCACCAGCCGCATGCCGTGCTGCAGCTGCAGGACGGACGCCTGCAGCGGGGCCGCTGCGTCTGGGTAAAGGGCGAACTCCTCTGCCAGCCGCCTCCGGAACTGGTGGTGTGACTGCTGCCAAGAGGCCTCCTCCTTCAGAAGGTTCTGGGCCATCTGGGCAGCCCGAGGTCCGTCCGTGTGGAGGGCCTGCAGGAGCCGAGTGAGCAGGTCCTGAACGGCAGAGGCCTTGGCGATGCTGGTGACATAGTGGTGGACCTCCTGTACCAGGGACTCGTACGCAGGCAGCGGGGGCCTGAAGGCCTGCTTCTTGGACAGGCTGCAGATTAAGTTCTCCAGCTGATCAATTCTCTGGCGAAGCAGCCTAAAGGCAAATTAACACAGTATGCAAATTCTGTCAGAAGCAAAGCAGCAAATCCAGACTGAGCCTCGGGAAAACAGAAGGAAGACATTTCAGCTACTGAGGCATAAAATGATATATGGACAATTATAATGAAAATGGATAATATATATACAGGCATTTACCACGTGCAACATGTGTCGTCAAGCATTTCGGAGGCACGTCTCGTTGAAGTGGGCACTATTATCCTCCTTTTACAAATACGGCACTGAGGTTTAAGGTATTGAGTGGTCTACCCAAGGTTTAAAGCCAAAGGTCAGGGACAGGACTGGAACTCAGAACCCACTACTAAACAGTATTTCCTAAGGTAACAGATCTCCACAGTGCACGTCATCGCACGCCACTCCTTCCACATTGAGAATAAGCTCTGCTTTCAACCCTCCTGGCCCCATGCGAGTCCTCCCCCTCCTTTTACAGAGTATGTATTTTTCCTGATTATAACCATGGCTTTGGGATCTACCTGCTAATGTAGTTCAGAGATGTAGATCATAACCTCAGCTTAACACTGTAATTATACTACAAAATGTCTTTTTAAAAAGAATATTCAAGGGGCTTCCCTGGTGGCGCAGTGGTTGAGAATCTGCCTGCCAATGCGGGGGACACGGGTTCGAGCCCTGGTCTGGGAAGATCCCACATGCTGCGGAGCAACTAGGCCCGTGAGCCACAGCTACTGAGCCTGCGCGTCTGGAGCTTGTGCTCCGCAACAAGAGAGGTCGCGACAGTGAGAGGCCCGCGCACCGTGATGAAGAGTGGCCCCCGCTCGCCGCAACTAGAGAAAGCCCTCGCACAGAAACCCAACTCGCACAGAAGACCCAACACAGCCAAAAATAAATAAATATTAAAAAAAAAGAATATTCAAGCCAATAACCCCCAACTGGAATAATCACTACGGTGTTACCTGACGTGAGGATGAGAGTGACCGAGGACGACTTCATCCTCCAGGTCTCTTCCGGTCTGCAGCTGGGATGAGAGGCTTCGGGTCTTCCACTCACACTGCAGCTGTTGTAACTAACGGAAGGGGAGAGACTGGTCTGCTGTGCCCAGCTAGGACCAGGCTCCAGAGACAAAGCGCTGGGGAAGGGTCGCTCCCTGGATGGAAGGAACCTGAATGACCCAAGGGCAGGGGTTTCTGTTCCACTAACCTGGACCACTCACCTCAGAGCTGTCAGGTGAAAAGAAACTATCTCATTTATGCCAATGAACTTCTAAGTCTCTGCTACAGCAGTCTGATCATCACCCCAACTAACATAATTTTCCTTCTTCAAAATATAGAACTAGTGTATCACTATCTTAATGTATTCAGTTCCTGAGTTTGGCTGGAAGTTCAAATAGCAAGAGATACACCACATTATCCGAATCTACCTACTTCCTGAGTTTTGGATAACAAACACCAAAAGTTCAAAACCTAAGGAATGCTATATACCCTAAAGAAGTTACCCAAATCCAAATATCCACCACTTACTTTAGGCAGAGGGATCTGGATAGGGAGGGATACCACTAGTGGTCGCCTGTTGTGCCCTCTGCCCAGGGCAGCCTATCAGCAGATACATCAGAATGGCCCCTCCCAGTGCCTGAACCCACTCAGAGGAACCCGCAAAGAGGAAAACACAGTCTTTAGAACACACTCCTGGGATGTCACAGGGCAGCTTATGTAAAATCATCACTCTGTGCTCTGAGCATCCAAAGGGAGAGAAAGGAGTAATATACTAAGCAAAGCCAGCCAGTCAGGGATGCAGCCCGCGCTCCAAACCCTCCCTCCATACCTCTTCCTTGGCGTACTTGAGCTTGTACTCCCTCTTCACGGCGGGGTCGAAGCGTGCCTGGGGAAGCCAGGTCTGGATCTGGAGCAGGCCCAGGCTCACCCACAGGCTCCCACGGCGGGCTGGCTCAGGCAGGTGCCGCTTACCCTCCCCCTCCCCAAACAAGTGGCGCAGGGAGGTGAGCAAAAGGCACAGCAGCTCCTTGGGCAGCGTCCCCTGCCCGGCCATGTCCCCGAGAGTCTGGCCCACGTGCTGGCATGCCTGGCTGTCCCCAGGCAGCAGCTGCTCACAGTGCTGCACGTACTCCTGCCGCCGGGGCTCGGGGAGCAGCTCTGCCAGGCCGGCCAGGTGCCGGCACAGCACCAGCCGCTGGAGCTGGGAATCCGTGCGTCTGTGGGGACAGGGAAGCACTTAAGGGTCTGCACCACAGCGACCCCCATTCCTTTCTCATGCTACTGTTCTTCCAGAAAATGACAAGACAGACTGCACTGCCTACACCTAGAGGTGAACTTCAATTCTCACTTAATCTGATACGGTTTTCTAAGTACCACCTTCTTGATCACAATATACTTACAGCTGACAGAGTGGCTGGCCAGCTCACAGCAGTCTCTGTCATGGACTGAAAACCTGCTCATCCAGCCAGAAAACGCCCTTCCTCCACCCACCGGCACTAGCCACGACCGAAGAAAGCTCTGACCGAGGTCCCCACTACCTGCTCTGGAGGGAAGACGGGAGCTGTACCGTCTACCCGGGGGAGGGAATACCTGAACTCTGCTACAGAAGGGACAGCCATGTTGGTCCACAGCACCGAGCTGATGTCCTGGAGCTGCTGTGATCTCTCAACCCACTCCCCCAGGGTGACATGTGAGGAGGACAGGATGGGGAGGCCGCTCACATCCCAGGGACTTGCTCTGTAGCTGCTGGTCAAGACTTCAAAGCAGCACTTGGAGAACACGGCTCTACTGAGACTTCCGGGACCCTGATAAGGGGAGAGGAGTCATGTTAGCTTTTAGAAATTAAAAAAAAGGGTTTCAACAAGCAGCACTGGGGAACCTTAGAGGAAAGAAAGAAAATTTTAAAAGGAGATTCAGGTTGCTAGGAACAGGTAAACATCAGCCTGAGACAGGACCAGAAGGGCAGAATGGGGTCGGGTGCAGTGGGCCTTTGAAGGACTCCATTCTCTACGAGCGAGGAGCACTGGGTGCTTTAGTCATGCAGAAGAAAACCCCTCAAACCTGGGCATCAGGAAGACCAGTCGTGCAGCAGAGCTGGGGGCAGGAAGGTGAGACTTGGAGGCAGGGGAAGGAGTTGGAAGACAAACAGAAGAGCCAGGGACAAGCCTGTCTCCCTGGACTGTTAACCTGGGACACAGGAACAGCTGTCCACGAACAAAGGGTTAGCGCGTCAAATATACATGAGAGCAAACCTGACTCTATGCAACTCTTGGGGACCCATAAGGTTTAACACTAAAAGCTTTGAGAGATGTTTTACACTAAAGAAATCAATCTTGACAGAGCAATGGAACAGAACTGAGTCCAAAAATAAATCCACGAACATCGTGGGAATAAGGTGTTATGACAGAGATGGCATTTCAAAAGAGATGGAAAGGATGAACTAGTCAAAACTGGTGTTGTTAATACTGCTTTTGGATATGCTTGTTTGTATAAAATAAAAAATTTGCATCCGCACCTCACAAAACGAGATACCCAGATGAGACTGATGTAAACATAAAACAAAAACAAAAACAGAAAATATGAGGGCTTCCCTGGTGACGCAGTGGTTAAGAATCCGCCTGCCAATGCAGGGGAACATGGGTTCGAGTCCAGGTCCGGGAAGATCCCACATGCCGTGGAGCAACTAAGCCCGTGTGCCACAACTACTGAGCCTGCACTCTAGAGCCCGCGAGCCACAACTACTGAAGCCTGTGCACCACAACTACTGAGCCCATGCTCCACAACCAGAGAAGACACCGCAATGAGAAGCCCGCGCACCGCAATGAAGAGTAGCTCCCGCTCGCCGCAACTACAGAAAGCCCACGCGCAGCAATAAAGACCCAACGCAGCCGGGAAAAAAAAAAAAAAAAAAAAAAAAACAGAAAATATGAGAAAATGGTTTTTTTAACTCTGTGGGTAATGAAGGCTTATTTAAAAAGCATGATACCAAAGCCAGAAAGTAGAAAGGGACTGGCATATTTGAAAAGAAAACACTATAAAACTTCTGTGATATAAGAAAACGTCTTCAAACTTGAGAGACAACAGAACACTAGAAATGTATTTCCAAATATATGTTGGGTAAAGGTTTAATATCCATAATATATAAAGAGAAGTTCAATAATAAAATGATGATTAATGACTTTTTTTTTTTTTTTAACAAAATGAGCAATAAACATGACTGGAAAATTCAGAGAAAGAAATAAAAGCAATCAATATACATATGTAAAGACATTCAACCTGAATAATAATCAAAGGAATACATATCAAAATGAGATTTTTTTTTTAACTGTATGACTGGCAATAATTTAAAGTGTTAATAACACCTAGTGGGGCAAAGATATGGAAACACAGGATATATGATAAGTGAAACGTGCTCTAGTCCCAAGTGCGCCGTGGTCATCCTGACTTCATGTTCTCCCTCTTCACTGTCTCCTTGCAGGTTTAAAAAGTGAAAAAACAAAAACCTACTTCCCTAGACATTCTGGTAATATTTACAAATCTCTTTAAATGTGAAGACACTTTGGCCAAGGGTTAAATTCCAATTCTCGTCACACATCCACAGAAATACTCAGACAAGTGGACAAAGGTTTATACAAGGGTAGTTGATGCAGGTATGTTTGCTACAGGAAGGGGGAGGACAAGGCAAGAAACCTCAATGCTTATCAAGAAGAAAGTGATTAAATGCATTCCAGCACATTCGTACAGTGGAATACCTTAAAAAGGATAAGCTGGAATGATAGGTGCAAATTTCCACGACATATCATGTGAACCAAGAAGGTGGCCTTGTTTTTGTTTACATATGTATTTAATATAAAAATACATGTTAACAGAAGGATACAGAGCAATGAGTGGTTACTCCCAGTGAATTCTACATTATATACGTATATAAATACACATGTATACATATCGTGTATGTATATGTGTATGCATTTTTATATATGTATATATATATACACACACACACATATGCACACATATCTACATGTTTCTGTACTGTTTAAAATCTTATAATTAGAAAAAATATTTCAATTAGAAAAGAAATTAAAGACTTTTTAAAGGAAATTGTTTTTACATTAATTCAGGATTTCCCAAATCATTTAAGATGGAATATCTTTTTTGAAGGTACACTTATTAATATCCTACAGAAAATAAAGTATTGCAATCACTTACTTAGTCACTGCTCTATCCTAGGAATAAATGTTCATTGCTAGCTCCACTGAGAAGTTTCTTCTACTATCATCAAACATTTTTATAATTTTATGGCAACAAACCTTTAACGTGGAGTCCAGAAGGGACTTGGGTGTCTCCCTCTGCTGCACACCAGGAAGAGGGCTCCATGTTAGCCAGTACTCTGGATTTGTGGTCACAGTACTGCTCCAGAAAGACGTAAACGTGGAATTAAATAACTCGGACCACAAAGAGATCCTTTCTTCAGTAGACATCTAGAGATAAAGGAATAATTAGATAAGAGAGTATTTGAGAAAGGTTCCATAAATCGTTATACGGTCTGTCTTGTAAGACTCATCTAAAACTAACATGCGTTTAAAGATTATTAATCCTAATGTTCCTGGTTTTCTGCCACCCCAGTTGTCTTGGTCAAGTCACTTAACCTATTTATAATTTTATAAAACATAAGATCTGATTTTATAAGAGTGCATGAGAAAACTCAATTAAAATAATCACACAATTATGTGATCAAAATAAATAAATGAATAAAACATTATTATCATGTTACAGAAAAAAAAAAGAAAAAAAAAACAAAAAAAAAAACATTATTATCAAAAAAATTTAAGGTTGTACTAATGAAGTTACATTAACTACAGTTTACCACTATTCACATTTAACAGTTACTCTTGCGGAAGGATAAAAAACACTCTGACAACACATTTTTGAGCAAGTAAAATAAAAATAAGCAAAAATTTTAGCCTCATTTAACTGGAAACCAAATGAAATGAATCTGTGGTAAGAGTAGAGAAATACCAAGGAAATTACTGCCAAAGAACATTCAAAGTTCTCCCCTTGGAAACTTAATTCAGGTAAGACTAGAGTTTTACAACATGCAGTTTTTGAGATTAAATAAATAAATGTTCTGCAATCAGTCTGTCATAGAAAATCTAATCAGCTCATAGTGTAAAGGAGGTTTTTTGATTTTGATTTTGGTTTTTACCTTTTGATGGTGCGCTAAGGACCAAAGGTCTCGAAGCTCTTGAGGAGCAACCGGTGTGTGCTTAAGACAAAATGTGATGTGATGACTTATCTCCTCCTCTATATGGGGTTGCTGGTTTTTGCTGGACCTGCTCCAAAAATAAAGAGGGAGAGAGAGTGGGCTGTAGGCTTTCAATGAGCTGCTAGAAAACTGCTATGTAAGGGAAGATGGAACACACAGGACATCGAGTACATTTATTTAAAAACGAGCAAGTAATTCTACTGGAAAAACACCTAGTAACATACATACATTCATTCATTCATTCATTTATATAAATTTATTTAATTAATTTATTTTTGGCTGTGTTGGGTCCTCATTGCTGTGCGCGGGCTTTCTCTAGTTGCGGCGAGTGGGGGCTACTCTTCGTTGCGGTGTGCGGACTTACTGCAGTGGCTTCTCTTGTTGCGGAACACAGGCTCTAGGCGTGCGGTTTTCAGTAGTTGTGGTGCATGGGCTCAGTAGTTGTGGCTCGCGGGCTCTAGAGCGCAGGCTCAATAGTTGTGGTGCACGGGCTTAGCTGCTCCATGGCATGTAGGATCTTCCCGGACCAGGGCTCAAACCTGTGTCCCCTGCACTGGCAGGTGGATTCTTAACCACTGCGCCACCAGGGAAGTCCCACACCTAGTAACTTTTAGAAGTGGAGCCAAAACAGGCAAAGAATCTTCAAGAAGTTTTGGCTTTCCAAAGTGGCAAATGACCTCCCTCTGCTTCAGCAACTATGCCCCCTCAAGACAACGCTGTGCTTTGTTTTACATGTAGGATACACGGAATAACCTTGCAAGAAAATAAGTGCCCCCAAAGGAAAAAAACTGAAGGATGGCTCACCTTCTCAGGCAAACCTGTGTCATAAAATCCGCTGTGACTCTGTACTGCCAAAGCATAGCCAGGTACTCCATTGCAGGCCAGAGCTGAACACTCCTGGTGAGTTGGATTAAGGAGGTAAAGCCTGGCTGTGACAGGGAGGAAGCTTCACTGTGCTTTTTCTCCAGAAAACCAAGTGAAATTCCTTTGGCTTTCAGTTCTGAACACTGAGCATTCACAAGACTCTTCAATTCATCTGGACAAAAAGACACAAGTGGTCAGCGGTCAGGCTCAGATTCCCAACAGCCAGTCACATGACCATTAGCTTAACCTGAGTTCAACTTCACCTGAGCTTGAGTGTCTCATGTGTTAATACAGGGGTCCCCAACCCCCGGTCCGGTCCGCAGCCTGTTAGGAACCGGGCCGCACAGCAGGAGGTGAGCAGCGGGGCGAGCGAGCGAAGCTTCATCTGCCGCTCCCCATCGCTCCCCATTGCTCCCCATCGCTCCCCATCGCCCCCATCGCCCTCATCACCGCCTGAGCCATCCCCAAGCCCATCCATGGAAAAACTCTCTTCCACGAAACCGGTCCCCGGTGCCAAAAAGGTTGGGGACCGCTGTGTTAAATAATGCTACTAACACCTGCACAATTCCAATGACAGAATTAAATAATATATGCAAAGTTTAGGGAATTCCCTGGCAGTCCAGGGGTTAAGACTCTGGCTTTCACTGCCGTGGATCTAGGTTTGATCCCTGGTCGGGGAACTAGGATCCCACAAGCTGCGTGGTGTGGCCAAAAAATAAAAAATAAAAAAAAAAAAAAAGAAAAAGTTTAGCCCTATGCCTGATACTTATTTAGTGGTCGGTATAGTATACAGGGAATAAATAAATAAATAAAAGGAGAATATCTAAGGGAAAACTTTAAAAACCGTATTGGCTGCAAATAAATAAATAAATAAATAAAACTTATTGGCTGCAGAGCAGAGGATATGCTTAGAACATCTGTCAGCTAGCCAAACTCCAGAGCATATTACCTGGGTTGACATCTTCCAGAGTATTAGCACTGAGGACCAATCCCCAGGCCTGTAGGAGACTTTTCTTTAATGTCCATTCAGAAGCAACCATTTGGAGCCGACTAATGTCTTCCCACCATCCACTCTCCCCAAGGGCAGGCATCCGCTCTCTGATGGCAAGGGCTTTGTTAAAGACCTTCAATTGTGAAAAACACTCCACCACCAGCTGGTCCTGAAACAATAAAACCCAGGAGAGCCTATTTCAGAGGAGAAAAGTAGTTCTTTTTAGCAGCCTATTCATGGCTGAAAAAAAATGTTTTAAATATTTCCTTAATGATTCTATAAAACATAAAGTTGGTTTACTCCTGTAGATCTCAAGATATTCACAGTAATAAAGTTAAAAGTCTACTTCAGCCTTAAAAGTCTCAAGAATAAATAAAATGATAACATTTAACAAGTCAGTTAATAGTACTCATTGAACATTTAAGAATTAAGCTTTGCAAGCAAGGCTGAGTATAGTTGAATGGCAGTCCCCATGTTCCAGGAGAGCTGCCAAAGAGGTCAAATCTTTGTGTTTACTACATGCTTCCAAGTCGTACCTTAAAAGGAAACGGTCGTCCCAGAAACTTCTGTAACTTCTTTATACCCGTGAATCCACCAGTTGGGCTCCCCAAGCAATTCTGGATATGTCCTGAGACGGTCTGAACCTCTTTGTAATATCTTTAACAAAGGAGATAAAGGGCAGAAGGGAAGTAAGGAAAGGGGGAAATGCTGGATGGTAAGAACATCACTCACATTTTATATCTGATTTACATTCACCAACAGGCCAAGGGGACAAACCAAAGTAAAGCCAAGAAGAAGCACGTTTCAATTCCTAACCCTCCTCCCTTTAACATCAATACTGTAGATACTGACGTTGTTACTCTAAATATGACTCTTACTTGTCTTCGTGGTTCATCAGGAGTTGGGGGATCTGACGAACCAAATGTTTTAAAACCCAGTGCCAGTGAAGGGCAAGCAAGGCCAGGCCTGGTGCATCCACTTTTACTGCATCGGCCACGGTCCAGAACCGGTCCCGCCACCGCACAGAAGCCAAGATCTAAAAACAAAGTAAACCAAAACTGCTCACAAACGTCTCCCAGTAAAGGACACAAAACACTGACTTCAATCATTAATCAATACTCAACACACACAACACGTTAAAGATCTAGCATCCGACTGGAGTATTTTTAGGGATATTAAGGCAGTCAGAGAAGGCAAAGCTCTTTCCTCTTATTATCTGAAGTTCAGTTATCAGAGAAAATGGAATTACTGGGTCACGTGGTAAGTGTACACGCAATGTTATAAGAAACCGCCAACCTGCTTGACAAAGCAGCTGCACTATTTTGTATCCCATCCAGCAGTGTAGGTGGGTTTCAGTTTGTTCCACTTCCTTGCCAATACTTGCTGCTGTTGACCATTTTAATTTTAGCCATTCTGGTGGGTGGCACCGCACTGTGGTTTTAATTTACATTTCCTTGATAACTAATGATGTTGCAATTTTTCCAAGTTCTCACTGGGCATTCATTTATCTTCTGAGAAGCATCTATTCAAATTCTCTTGTTCATTTTTAAAAATTGGGCTGTCTTATTATTTGTCTATAAAATTTATATGTGATTTAGCAACAGTGTCTCCCAGTGTTTTCCTTTTCTTAAAGCTAAGTTCTTTATTTTGACAAAATTGAATTCATCAATTTTGTTCTTTTATGAAGAATGCCCTGAAATCTTTGCCTATCCTCAAGCTGTGAAGATTTTCTCCTATGTTTTCTTTTAGAGGTTCATAATTTTAGCTTTTATATATAGGTCTACGACCCATTTTGAGGTAACTTTTCTATATGATGTAAGGTAGCAGGTAAAGGCTCATTTTTATATTATATGGATATCTAGTTTTTCCATCACCATTTGCTGAATGAACTGTTTTCCCCATTAAATTACCTTTGCATATTTGCCCCCCCGCCCCAAAACTTCACTGACCATATAAGAGGGTCTATTTGTGAAGTCTCTTTTTTGTTCCACTGGTCTATATGTCTATCCTTATGACAATAACTACTGTTTTCAATAATGTAGCTTCTTAATGCAAATCAGGTATTGTGAGTCTCCAACTTAGCTGTCCTTCTAATTATGTATTTTTACAGTAGTCTCAAGATTAGTGATTCCTTTTAGGTTTTATGATGTCAAAGCTGTTTTCATAATAATGTCACGTTATTTGCCTTTTTCACTATGTTGACATTTGCACTGATGGTAACCAAAAACAGGGCGGGGAGGGTGGAGGGGACAAACTGTGATTGGGTGTCTGGCAAACACTGTGTGGAAAATGAATGAAGTCAACCTGTCAGTTCAAGAAAAACAGGAGAGTATTTGCTGCTGATGACAGAATTTGAACCTTCAAGTAAAACCTAGAACTTTGAAAAACTAAGAGTTTGACAACTTCCCAATACTTACAGATTTTTTCATGAGGTACCTTTTTGTGGTAATTTTTCATGAGTGGGACTTTTTAAATTTATCTATATTGAAAAAGGTAATGTGTCAACATTTGGAAGATCTGATAACTCACTGAACAATACTTTCCAAATTACCAGTGCATGAGACCATACATGCAAGGCTAAAAGTCCATCCAAACTGCAAGCCAGGCCAACAGATTTTAACGCATGACAAGATCAGTGATACTTTGATCAGATTCCACATTACAAGTAACCTTTACAAAACTAACACTTGTCAACCTGTGGTATAGAATCAAAGAAGAATATCACAGTTATATGAAATGTTTGTTAAATACTCCTCCCTTTCCAATCTCTTAGCCACATGAAATAGAGGCCAGTTTTTCTTCACAAACTTCAACCCATACAACATACTGTAAGAGACCGAATGCAGAAGCAGGTGTGAGAATCCAGCTTTCTTCTGTTAAGCCAGACATTAAAGAAACTCGCAGAAATGTAAAACAGTTCCACTCCTCTTAATTTTTGTTTTGGAAAATAGTTGTTTTTCATTAAAAATGTTATTCATATTACCATGAAATGAATTTGTTACTGTGTTTCTTAAACACATTAATAAATATTTTTTACATTTCTCAGATTTATTTCCTAATAAAGTAAATATTGATACATGTAAACACATAAACAAAAGTTCTTTGAGGGTTTTGGTAACTTTTATGAACATAAGAGGGGGGTTGGGTCTTGAGACTAAAAAGTTTAAGACCTACAATTCTAGTTTAACCAGAATTACTCGAATAATCTGGATTCAAGCCCAATTTAGTCCATATGTGACAATCATGTCTAAGAAGGATTAAGTGAATTGAAGTATAACTGTTAAGATTCTGATTTTTATCAACAGGTGAGTGGATGAATAAGATGTAATACATACATGCAGTGGACTATTACTTGGCAATAAGAAGGAATGAATTCTTGAGACACAAAACAATATGGATGCATCTCAAAATAATGATTTTTTAAATATTTTTTTTCATTTTTATTTTATTTTTATTTTTTTGGCTGCACCATGCGGCATATGGGATCTTAGTTCCCTGACCAGGGATCAAACCTGTGCCCCCTACATTGGAAGTGTGGAGTCTTAACCACTGGACCACCAGGGAAGTCCTCAAAATGATTTTAAGTGAAAGTAGCCAGATAACAAAGAACAATATAGAATACTAGAAAACACAACTGAGCTACACTAACAGAAAGCAGATCAGTGGATACCTGGTTGGAGGTGGGGGGCAGGAAAAAAGAAGAGAAAACAAAAGAACAAGAGGAAAAGGTCTGAGGGTGATGGAGAGGTTCACTGTAATGATTGTGGTAATGGTATCACGGGTGTACACATGTCAAACATACAAAACTGTACACTTTATATGCGACTTACTATATGTCAGTTATAACCCCATAAAGCTTTAAAATATGTGTATCTATTTAAATTCTTAAGAACTTCTCAAATAATATTGTACATATAACAACACTGAAGTTGGTCTTGCCCCTAAGAATCTTTGTGCCAAGAAATATGTTGCTTAAGATAAAAACAGGTACATCTCCTTACCTCATTAACACTGGCATCAGACACCATCCCCTGGGAGGACTGTACCCAGAGCAGGATTAGTGCATCACAAAGTTCAAAAAAAGCAGCAAGATTGACCACGATTTCATGGGGCAGGCTGTGATAGCTCTCTGGATCTTAGAGTTGGTATAAACAAAATAAGAACATTTGATCAGATTTAAATCTCTGGACATTTTCAAAATCAACAGTAATCTACAACTTAACGTTATTCTCAGTACAAGGGTCAATTTGAAACGTCAAAATTGAAAGCAAATCTTTGTCTATTATTAAGTTAGCAAGTTAGTCGTGTATACCTAGAGATGTTCATAACGTCTTAATTAAAAAAAAAAAAAAAAAGCATTTGTTTAAATACAAAATTGTTTAAGTACGAATTCTAAGTGTGTATATGACTGGATGGATAGATAATACAGACAGATGTGAGAAGATATAAACAAATATACTATTAACAGTAGCTGCTGCGAGAGGAGACTTTTTCCATTTTTATGCTTCTATAATAGTTTGAATATTTTCCAAGAAATACCGTTATCTTTTCAATTTAAAAAAAAAGGAGGAAGAAAGAACCTATAACCAAATGCTTATGAGCTCATACTGTTGAGCCAACAGAACAAGTTTCAAGTTCTGGCTCTGCTACTTGCTAGAGATGTGACCTTGAGCATCTCTGTGCCTCCCTTTCCTCTCTCATGAGGCTTATCTCATGGTTGCTATAAAAAGTAAATGAGATCAAGGACGTGTAAAAAAGCACTTAGTCAAAAATACTGAATAAGGGAAGATGTTCAAACTCAAGCTAGCAAATCAAAAGGAATCAGTACCATGGCATCAGCTGTTCAGCAACATTATGCAGTCAGAGGCATAACTGAAGAAAGTAAAGGTAATGTCCTTACCTTTATGGAATTCAAAGGACATTCTCAAAACACTATTTCTTAACTTTTTGCCACCAACAGAAACCAAATTTGCTTCAGTAAAAATCCGTTTTTCCCGATCAAGATATATGATTGTCCTGAAATGAGATTCCATAACATAATAGGTATTGGTTAATAATACTTATTACAGCCTCTACCTGCTGAATCCTGAGGACCCTTTGGAACATCAATCTCCTTCAACCTGCCATTCCCCTCGTGCCTCTGCAAAATCTGGACTAGAGAGACGGCAGCAAGAGGGATGACAACTGAGCTGGGGGTAGGAAGACAGAGGGCTAGGTAGACCACCCAGCCCCACTGTGTTGCTCTGCCATGACATGACAAACTGTGCTGCGAACTCTTAAAACTGGCCATCTCACAATTAACCTGCAGTGCTAGAAGTTACCTAGGGAGGAGGAAGGGGGAGTTGCTGGGAGGGGGGACAAGAGGGCCTCAGAGGTGCTACTACATTATCACATGAGTGAGTTCACTTTGTGAAAAGTCATCAAAACAATATATAATCATCATTAGTGTACTTTTCTGTAATGCACGTTATACCTCAATTACAAAATTATTTTTTAAATCTATTACACTAATGGCCAATTAAAAAATATTACTGGTCATTAAATTAAAGGTGAGGAAAGATCAACTTATATAACAATTATGTAAATTTATACCATAGGTCACTATGTACGTACATCTCCAACATTTGACGGGGCAGACAGATGGCTGAGGAAAGGACATGTGAAAATGCAAGGAGCTGCTGAGAATCACACAGAAAAGAGTGGAAACACAACTATCCTATGATAAAAGATTAACCATAAAACAAATCCCACCACTAATGCTTCACTAGTGTATTTATTAAAGCACCCTATTAAATTATTAAGAACCTGTCACATTCACAGGCACCTGGACATCAGGGTCAGAATGATTCTGCTGCACATGGAGCGTGAAGGAGAGGTGGTGACGAAGGCAATCATGTCTGACACCCACCACTTCTCAGGTTCAGAAAATTAAACACCCATAAGACTGTCAAGTATAGCTTAGGAAAGGTATAATCTGTGAAGCCATGGCGTACAGCGAGGCAAACAGCACCCAGAACAGTAGACTTCACCTACTTGTTTGCAACAGACTCTAAAAGGGCAAAGAGCTGCTCAGGCTGGTCCATTTGTGGGTCAAAGTCCATCGAATTTCTAATGATGTCCAAAGCCTGCATATTCCATCGGGGATCCAGAGGGATCACATATTCATCTAGTTTAAAAAACAGAAGGTAGAATTTTGGAGTTAAACTCCTTGCCTGGCAAATTTCAGTTGAGGATTTTCATTGTTTTACTTTGATCACACTGAGTCCTGCCGGGGAAGAGAGGGACCAGGGAAATGGTTTCAGTCCATGGTAGTAGAAAAGTAGGGTTCAACAGCTTCTACGCTATTTCCTTTCTAAATGCAAAATTTCTTCTAGCCCTGAAAATTCATTCCACCGTAGGGTAGAAAGGTAACCTCTGCTAGAGCATAAACATTCCAACAAATGTATTCATTTGCTCAGCTCCCGCTTCTGGTTGGGAAAGAATCCATGGGCTTAATTACCCAATCTTTCACCATTAACCATAAAAAAACGAACTTACATGGCAGAAAATGAATGAACACATCTCATTGTTTGCTTTCAATAAGAAAAGCAACTCAAGATTATTCCCCTTAAAAACCATTTCTTATATGGTTATTATTATATTCCTTATATTCCTATAATCACAGGATGTGCTGCTGCTACTTCTTGCTCCTTTGGCTCAAGCTCGGTATCTCTTCTGTAAAGCAGCAGCGATCAGACTCTGACCCGCTCCAGAGGTTGAGAGCCCAGCGGAAGAGGTTAAGACAAAACGATGGGAACATTAATTTGATGGTGGCTGAGCTGGATGGGTCAGTGGAGCACTTCAAGTTTTGAAGGCATCCACCATAGAGTAGCCTAACAAATGCCTATTGTGAATAGCAAGGTACACATGGGGGCCCATATCCCAAAGTCCAGCAAGACTACACAATCCAGAGCTACACAGCTGAAAAGGAAAAAGGAAGACGAGCTAATGAGTGCCAACAGAGGGCAAGCCATGTCTGCTACAAAGGGAACCTACCACTCTACTCTAGAACTGTGTTCCCAAAGACCAAAATTCCTTCATAATTGGAAAGCCATAATTAGGTTCAGCCGCAATCTGACTACTACAGAAGTTTTCTCTATTGTTTGATTTCTGCTCAACCATTTACCCCATTACCTTTAGTGTACATAAGGTAATTATAAGTATACATAAGATTATAATTATGTAAACATAAGGTTTAGCACAAAAGCATCACGAATATTTTTTTCTGAACCAAATGGGTAACAGTATGTTTTGATCAACATCAGATAAAGATTGAGAAATTCTGAATACCTCATTTGATTAGATAGCTCAGATGGCTACTCCTTTTATCATTATGATTTTGTTTTGTAACTTTGTATTTAAGGCTTTATAACTTCATCATTAAGGTTTTCTATTTTCTGAAGAAACTGATCCTGTACTGTTTCCCCTTTGTCTCAAAATAGATCACAGTTTCTGTTAACAGTACTAGTATATCACAGAAAGTCATAAGTGAAAGGGACCCCAGAAGAATGAATTTAATTCCCATATTTTTCAAACAAAGTCAGCAAGTGTGAATGATGGGCCCCAAATCAACAAGCCAGTTTGTGGCCAAGTTGGAACTGGAGCCCAGTCTTCCAACTCCCGTGTTCTTCCCACTACATTGTGTGTCATCATCCTCTTTCAGAAACTGAAGAATAAATGCATAATTTCAAAAAAAGCAGCAGAATTTGCATCTGGATACCCTGAGTCTTCTTTAGAAAAAACTGTTACAAGTGGGAGCTGTAACAGATCTTTTTCCCATGAACTCAATGGACAAGTTCCCCAGAGTGCTGAGAGCTAGAAATCAAGTCAGGTGCAGTACCTGTTACATTTGGTTGTAATATTTTGATGACATTACTGACCCCAGATGAGAGAGAATTTGAGTAAAAATTCCTAAGAGATGCAGCACTGGCTTCCAAATGAATCTGTACTGACTCTGTGGAGGAAGGAGAAGCAAACGTTAGCATCTGAAGCACTGCCGTCCATTCGAACTTTCTGTTCTATAGCTGCTGTCACAGTAGCCATGTCACATGTCACATTTTAGTGGCTACCTGTGGCTAGTAGCTATCACACAGGACGCCGCAGATACGAATATTTATACAATTTTTCTCTACACGTTTAGACATCACATGTACCACACAATAATATACACATACACTGGCTTAGCTACAAGTTCTCGTGGAGCAGAAAGACTCATGTAAACTCAATTACTTTAGTCAACAAGTTCTACCAACAAATTCCACGTCCTGTACTTTACAATCTGCACAATGTTGTTAACTGTTGCTTTTCCCTCTCTTGGAATGAAAAAAAAGTACAAAGAAATCAAGCACGACCACTTAGAGCACTGGAACGAAAATAAGATTAGAATCTTATGTACTTTTTATGGGAAGTAAATTTACCAAAAGCAACCCTTTCCCAGATAGAATGCATGTGCAGCAGAGTAAGTACAGCAAAAAAAAGCAGGATGTTCAAAAACTTAAAAGTAACATAATATAGTACATTTTCCTTCTGGATTTGATAGAAAGCTGGATGGATCCTGAAATGCTAAGGATTACGTGGGGAAAAAAAAATTTCTCTCAGGGAACATCTAAGGGCAGATGTGTTCCTTAATATTTTAACAGCTATATAAGCAGTAATGCTAAGTCATATACGTCCTGCTAGGAGCTCCCCCAGATGTAATTTTAACAGTGTAGCCGGAGAGTAAAACAACTGCTGAGTTACTAAAGCCGGGTAAGTGTACTTAAATTCCCTCATTACACAAAGTAAGTCTCTCTACTCACCAAGCCCCTGTGGCACATTCTTGGCTAAATGATAAAGCCATTTAACTCTGAGCATCCAGTCTTGATTGGTTGCTCTTTCTATGAGCAATTTAACAGCCACAGCCAGAGCATCTGGTTCATCGATCCAGTAAGTATCCATTTCAACTGAACTGAATTTTAAGCTCTCCGGGTGGGAGGACTGCATAATTTTCTCTAAGTCTGGCAAAGTAAGAGGCTGAATCCTGAAATTCATTGCAATAGGCAAAGTTAGTACTAGGGTTAAATCTTCATTTCATATTTCAAAGAACCAAGACAATAACTTTACAATTAATGTATCAAAGAGGTTAACAGGGAAAACATGAGTCCCCTCCAAAGGGGGACAATTAAAACACACACCTATAATAAATAATAAATAGGGAGCAATATCACAACAAACAACAGAACTGTGTGGAAAATGGCCACGTAACATTCTGGTCAAATATGCTGGGTCATGACCATTACCATCAAAAAAAGAGAGAGGGAGAAAGAGAGAGAGAGAGGGAGGGAGAGAGGGAGGATGGAAGGAAAGAAGGAAGAAAGAAAGGAAGGGAGGGAGGAAGGAAAAGTCAAGATGCCAAAGAGACACAGAAGCTCAAGGCTCCACTAACCTTGCCCAGGTGCTCGTTTTCATGCTCAGCCTGTTGAGACAATATGCTAAGATCTGTCCATCGCCTCGGACTTTAGAGAGATGAGAATCTTCCGTAGCAGAGAGAGCCGAGGGCAGAGAATCTGGCCACAGCCCCGTGGCAAGAATGGAGTTGCCCCAGGTTTCATGTGCTTGCAGAGAAGAAACATGTTTCTCCAGTAAAGCCTGCACAAGCTGGTAGGAGATAAAAACACATGGTGTACGGGCACTGAGACACAAGTGCTCTTACCAAAAACTAGCAGGGTAACAGTAGTTTTCTAGACCCTTTGTGATCCTCTCACAACACTCAGACACATTCCTCAATATACATTACAAGCTAAATTTCACTTTTTCTGCTGAGAGGCAAGTTTCAAGGAATATTTACATTTACGCTATTTTCCAGAAAAGTGCCTGGATACCAGATCTCTGTTAGAGCATAACTGCAGATGGCTCTCTTAGGTCATTAAAGTTGCCACCAATAAAGTTTCCTCCTATTACCTGTAATGTTATAAAGTAGAAAGCTGTGTGAGACACTTCACAGTACCTTCTGGTTTGCTGGTGAAGCCTGGGAACGGACATATGCGTCCCAGCATGCTTCAGAAAAGGCTCTGTCTAAGCTCAGCCCTCGCTGTAGGTACTGCACAATGAGTAAGGCTGTCTGAATGAGTGTTGACAACGAGGACGCTGGAGAACCTATAAAGAAGAAATAGTGCCATCCATGAGCAATAGATTCTGAAAAATCTCCAATGAAAATGGAAAAATTTCACCTTCACATCAAACTTCCACTCAAATCCACCCAGATACTTATTTTAGAAAGCCTTCCAAGTGGACTATAGGGGCTCACTAGCACACAATGAACTTGTGGGAACATTCACATTCCTTGCCTCCTATTCCGCCCTCCTCCCCTCCTTCCCTGTCAGCAGTACCTTTTGGGGAAGTGACTAGATGACTCATTTACTAATGTGATAAAGCCTGGCCACAAAGACCCTTGGATCTAAAGCTGACACACACTGAAGGGGGCAAAATGAGCATGGTGCCAGAAAGAACCATGGGCTTTGAAATTCAACAGACCTGCTTTCAAATCCCAGCTGTCATTATTAACTGTTTGGATTTGACAAGTTAATCTACCTCTCTGAGCCTTATCTGTAAAATGGAAATCTACCTTGCAGAACTAATGTGAGGACTAAATAAGCAGCCAACATTGCACCTAACACAGAGTAGTTACTTAATAAGTAACATTCCATTATTTTTTCATTATTGTTATTATTACTGCTCTTTCTTGTATATTTGGACATTTAGAAGAAGTAACACCTGTCTGTTTTAAACAACTCAAAGCTCCGTCTTTATTCAACCTTCAAGAGATTTGATGATGACCGTGAAGATTTGCAGGACAAACTTCATCAATCTCAGTGTGAAAAGCAGTACAGGTACTCCTCTGAGTGTGGTCTCTTGACTGCACGCATCAGAATTCCCCAGGAAGCTTCTTTAACATGCTGATTCCTGTGCCTCACTCAGACCTGCTGAACCCAATCTCTTGGGGAAGAAGGGTACCAAGCGCATCTACATTACTAACAGGCTTTCCTGGTAATTTCTATTTCTATGTACACTAAATGTAAGAACTCCTGAACTAGCAGTCAAATGGAGTAACATGAACTTCCAGAGGAAGAAAACCCTGCAGAGGCCTAGAAGTCAAGCACCTTACCTACAACAGCACTTCGGGTCTCTGAGTGCAAAGCCAAAAGGATGTCACACACACTGTCCCCCACCAACCCAAGGCTGTGCAGTAGGACTTTCAGATCCAGGTCATCTGGGATGCCCCCATCCCTTTCTCCTGAAATGTAGATTTCAAGTCCACGATTCCTCATAGCTCGGGATATTTCTCCATGAACAGGATCCATTGAGAGAAAAAGTCTAGTAGTATAGCAATTCAAAGGAAAAAAAATCAAAATCTCAGTGCAACTGACAGTGCAGCTCAGCAACAATTGGTGAGGGAAAATCATACGTGGCTCATCTTCAGGGAGCTCATCAAAAGAGACACTGCTAACTCAATGTACAGATGCTATTTACATCTGCATTCTATCCTCTAGTTCCAAAATGCATCAATACAGCAAATCAGTTTCTCTAAACCTATTTTCCTAAGGAACTAAGTATTGAATATCCAGTGCACTTTAGTACTGAGGACTGTAAAATTCTTACTTTCAGATATTCCCCACATCAGGCAGTGCTAATTCATCAATTATTCTAACTCACCTACAGAGAAAAGAAAAAGGAGCAGTGTATTCTCCAGAAACACTTAGCTTCGTAACATTCAATGACCATCAACTTCTGCATCTAGCTATCTGACAGCTCACACTTACCTCCAAAGCTAAACAGCTGATTGCTGGTAACCCTCCCCACACCAAACCTGCTCCTTTGCCAGTCTCTCCTTTCTCAATGAATGGCACCCTTTTACCCAATTACTCAAGCCAAAACCTTAGATGCCATCTTTGCTTCCTCCTTTTCTTAACCCACAACCCCATGAGCAAGTCCCACTGATCTGAGAGCCCTAGTCTAAGCTATCATCTCTCACCTGAACTGCAAAAGGCTTGTAACTGGTCTCCCTGCTTCCAGCCTTCACCACCAACCCAAGGCAGGGACCTCATCTTTCTTATTTACTGCTGTGCCCCCCCAAAGCACACCAGCACCTGGCAAATAGCAGAGCCTCAGTAAATATTTGTTAAATCAATGAGTGCATGAACATGCTCATGACTGACTGTACAAATACGATACGTAAGGTGGCCCTAATGAATGGTCACCTCTGACATCAAGGCTGTCAGATTCTGAGGCACACACTTAAGAGGCATAAATACCTGAAATTGGGATTTGGTGTTATGGTGGGAGTGGATCCATCGATGATTCCTCTCTCACTAACAGTGAGGACACCTCCGGGTTCCAGCAAAGCATTCAAACGATCCAGCACCGATGGGCTGCACAGAGAGAATCCAAATGGGGGACAGGCTGGCGTGCCACACTGACTACCGCCCTGGCTCAGGCCTCTCACTGCGCCTGACCCATGTCTTCCCTTCAGCACAGACCACGTCCCCGTACAGAACTGTGATTCTTCCAAGATCTCTTTTCCTATCAATACCCGTTTTCACTCCCCAAGGCACACAGCCCAGTGATTCATACACAGTAAATATACAAAATGTTTGTTGAATGAATTAAGGAAAATGATAGAAAGTTCCCTGAACTAATAAAACTGTCTTCTCTTTCCCCTTCCCTCTCCCCCACTTCCCAATATTATCAAATCCATTTAAAGGTAACTGGATTTTAATTCGAAACATTCTGAAAATGCTCCAGGTAGAGAAGCCCATCACCTGACCTGTATTACGCTCACTGTACAGGCAGAGTAGTCTTATGCTTGCCCTTCTCCTTACTTTGGAATCAAGTGGTACACACTGAATGCACATTTACTAAATGTCTGCCCTGTGTCAGACCCTCCATTTCAAAAATCTGTACTTAAGAATGACCCTAACAGGGAATTCCCTGGCAGTCCAGGGGTTAGGACTCAGCGCTTTCACTGCCGTGGACTGGGGTTCAATCCCTGGTCAGGGAACTAAAATACCACAAACTGCGTGGCGCAGCAAAAAAAAAAAAAAAGAAAGAAAAGAAAAAAAACCCTAACAAAAGGAACCTTTCTGATGTTAAATACAAAGGTGTAACTCAAAGGATGTTAGTTGGAAAAGTAGTCCAATTTTGTTAGCCTTCGGTTCAGCTCAAAACTATCTGCTAGAACTAAAATATTGTAGCTAATAACCAACTACCATTGTTCACCACTGGGAGCAGTCCATAGAATATAGCTGAGGATGTGTTTCTAGCTAAGAAAACAGTGGATTAAAAATACCAGAGCTGGAATTCCCTGGTGGCGCAGTGGTTGAGAATTTGCCTGCCAATGCAGGTGACATGGATTCAAGCCCTGGTCCGGGAAGATCCCACATGCCGCAGAGCAACTAAGCCTGTGCGCCACAACTACTGAGCCTGCGAGCCACAACTACTGAGCCCGTGCTCCGCAACAAGAGAAGCCACTGCAATGAGAGACCCGCACACTGCAACGCCTGCGCACACCAATGAAGAGGGAGAGAGGGAGGGAGGGAGGGAGGGAGGGAGGAAAAACGAAACCAGAGCTTCCACCTGGGTTTCTACTTTGACATGCATATCTCAAATTTCAATCAGACCCATTCACGAGTGAATAGAAGGTCCTTACTTGCAGAAGTTAACATTGTCCATCAAAAGCCAATCTCCAGACTTCAGGGCCCGAACCAACATGCTGTCAACCCATTCGAATGTGCCACAGCTTCGGCCACTGGCTGACTGCATAAGCTTCACACCAAAGCTTCGGAACTCTTCCACGAGTTTGGCAAACTCTGAAACGTCACAGCCACAGTATTTAATTTCAAACCAGGGCAATCAAAAACAAACAAATAAAACAAAAAGCTAAGAGTTTATTAAAAGAAGGCTGAAAACTTCTGGCCCAGTTCTTTGAAGTTTCATAATAGGGTAAACAAAAAGATTTTCATTTTTGTTTGAACAAAACAAGTAAGAAAATTAGGTTTGGGGATAGAAAATACTTAATGGCTTTCTGAATGAATGGCTAGATAAAGTTGACTCAAGGGTGATGGAGAAGGGAAATTATCTTTATGTGTTTTAAGTTTTCAAATGAGGAAGGATAATGTCTTCCACCTATTACTGCATTTATACTATAGGAAAGTGCTGTTAAGTCGGCACAATGCAATCAGTGTCATTAAACAGGGCATCCTTTGTAATGACCATATCGTATACAGTAACAACCGGTATTTATTTGCTTCATAGTTTAGATAGTCCTTTCCCAGAATTTTTTCAATTGATCTTTCTTATTAGAAATTGTTTCCTTACATAAGACAGATAACCAACAAGAACCTACTGTATAGCATAGGGAACTCTACTCAGTATTCTGTGATAACCTATATGAGAAAAGAATCTAAAAAAGAATGAATATATGTACATCTATAACTGAATCACTTTGCTGTACACCGGAAACACCACACTGTAAATCAACTATACTCCAATAAAATAAAATTATTTTTTTAAAAAAGAAAGAGAGGGGCTTCCCTGGTGGCGCAGTGGTTGAGAATGTGCCTGCCAATGCAGGGGACACGGGTTCGAGCCCTGGTCTGGGGGGATCCCACATGCTGCGGAGCAACTAGGCCGGTGAGCCACAATTACTGAGCCTGCGCGTCTGGAGCCTGTGCTCCGCAACAAGAGAGGCCGCGATAGTGAGAGGCCCGTGCACCGCGATGAAGAGTGGCCCCCGCTCGCCGCAACTAGAGAAAGCCCTCGCACAGAAACGAAGACCCAACAAAGC
This sequence comes from Eschrichtius robustus, assembly GCF_028021215.1. NCBI lineage: Eukaryota > Metazoa > Chordata > Mammalia > Artiodactyla > Eschrichtiidae > Eschrichtius > Eschrichtius robustus. Next base: position 68,366,661 of record NC_090832.1, on the reverse strand, counting down.
CATAAATAAATAAATAAATAAATAAACAAAATTTTTTAAAAACCAAATAGAATCCAAAAAAAAGTAACTTTAAAAAAGAAAGAGAAGAAATTGTTTCCTGACCCTTTTTCATATCATAAGGTAATATATGTTGGATTTCTGCTTCTAGCCATGAAGGAATAGTAAGGTTTAGACTTAACCTCCCAGTGTTTAACGATTAGAAAACTGGTAAAATACATGAAACAACTGCTTTCAGATGTTGGAAAACAGTACAGGAATGTGACACCTGAGGGAAGGAGGTCCTATAATGGCCGGCTTTCTGCCTGGAAGCAATTTCTAGACTGCAAAGCGGGGAGGGGAAACTCAAACAGATCCCAAGGCCTCAATGACCTGAGGTCACAGACTTGAATTCAGGGACGCTACAGCAACTAGAATGAGGGGCAGGGTGCTCAAAAGGCAAGAGTTACTCAAAGGGATGGCTCCAGAAATCCAGATGAGGGCTCCTGGAGTCTTTGGCTCAATAATAATCTACACGTGCATGTGAAGGCTGAAACTCCACAAGCATGAGCAAAAACTTCCAAGGAAAGGACAGTTACTGGGGAGCTGTGAGCTGAAGAATTCCCAGAGTTCACACGGGGCTGAACAACACTCCAGTTCCCACCAGTCAAAGTGAAGAGACTCCACAGAACACACAGGACCTTCAGTAGAGATGCCATAGGGCCATGCCTCAAGAGTGGGGCTAATTTAACCCTAGAGTAAAGGTTACTCTGGACTTGACCTTAAACAGCTTAAGTGCAAGCTTGAAAAGATAAAAATGATCCATAAGCAACTCAACTGCCTTATTCCCCCCAAAGAAAACCTCAAAAAAAAAACAAAATGCAGCACTTAGCAACTTAAATTCAAAATGCCCAGAATCTAATAAAAATTCCTAGATATATTTTCTTGCTTCTTTAAGTCCGTAAGGGCTGCATTCTGATGTTAATAGAGCTATTATATATATGCTCAATATGTACAAAGATTTAAGATAAAATATGAAACTAGAATATATTTTAAAAGTCACACATGTTCATCATAGGGACATTAAAAGATATAAAGTTAAGAAGAAGAAAAGATACTTTTAACCAAAAGTAAGAGAGTAGTAGACAAACTGTTTTAGACCCAGCCTCTTTCACTCTATCAATATCCCTAAGAAATGAATTACTCAATATGAAAGTCAATCCTAAATAAAAAGCAGTATTGGGATTTCCCTGGCGGTCCAGTGGTTAAGAATCTGCCTTCCAATGCGAGGGACACGGGTTCACCCCATGGTCGGGGAACTAAGATCCCACATGCTGCAGGGCAACTAGGCCCGTGCGCCGCAGCTACTGAGCCAGAGCGCTCTAGAGCCCGTGTGCCACAACGAAAGATCCCGCATGCCACAACTAAGACCTGATGCAGCCAAATAAATATATTAAAAAAAAAAAAAAAAAAGCAGTATTGAGAATGGGCTGTGAGAACTTCCCTAGATATTTACATTTTAACAGACTTATGAAAGAAATCCATACACACCAGATTCCAGGCTTTGAAGTCACAGAGGACTGGAGACCAAACCTAGTCTAACCACTCGGTAACAAGAAGGCATTGGGCAGGTTATTCTACTTTTACGAGCATCCATTTCCTCATGTATAAAATGGGGTTCATTTTTCCTTATAATGTGGTATTGTTGTGAGGGTTAAAAGTAAACACATTTAACATAGTGTCCACCACTCAGTAGGAATTCAAACCTCAATGGTGAGTTTTACAATACCTATCTTTTAAAAATATATAAAGTGATATATGACTTCATTAACCTATTTAATAATTAATTTGAATGAATGAGTAAAGAATTTCAAATTCAAATGGTGAGCTTGAATTGGAAAATGACAGATCAAAACAACACTGAAATCACTGTCTTAACTAAGAAAGTAAACTATCTGACCCACAGCTATGGATACAAGGTTGACACAGTGGGAAGAGGGGAGTCTCATTTCTTCAGCCCTAAGGAATCAACTATTCCCAAGGAATAACTGAGAATTCCTAAGGAATCAACAGTTAAGAGCAGGTTCTGGAAAGGACGACAACCTCAGTGACAGGCCTTAACCTTTAATCAAGTCTCCCCTAAAGGCATGCTCATCACCACCCAAAAAGTTGCACTACAAGATGAGAGTTGTATATCTCCAGGTTAACTGAGGAATTTCCTCCATCTTCTATACAAAATAGATTCCTAGCTATCAATTTAGACTTCTGTTCTTCAGTTTGAAATACTCAATTTCTTGAGAAGTTATTAACAAGTTTAAAAAACAGGCCAACAGGGGGCTTCCCTGGTGGTGCAGTGGTTGAGAGTCTGCCTGCTGATGCAGGTGACACGGGTTCGAGCCCTGGTCTGGGGGGATCCCACATGCCGCGGAGCAACTGGGCCCGTGAGCCACAGTTGCTGAGCCTGCGCGTCTGGAGCCTGTGCTCCGCGGCAGGAGGGGCCGCGGTAGTGGGAGGCCCGCGCACTGCGATGAAGAGTGGCCCCCGCTTGCAGCAACTGGGGAAGGCCCTCGCACAGAAACGAAGACCCAACACAGCCATAAATAAATAAATAAATAATTAAAAAACAAAACAAAACAGGCCAACAAAAAATAAAACCAAATTTACATACAAGTCACTGTGGTTGATTATACACAGAATAAATCAAACTCAGTAACCAATTTCTTTCCTGTTTCCTTTGTTTAGGATCACCAATTCTGAATACTTTATATCAGCTTCATTTTATTTCCTAGGACAAAGATTTCCAAATTTTGATTGTTAATAATCATTAAATTCATTTTAAAAATTATGGGCATTGCATTTACAAATATATTACCTGTGGGTGGACACTATATGGGCAATGGTAAGTGTCTGATACACACACCCAAACACACATACCTGCCTTGGAGTATGAGCTGATTTTATTGTTGAGTCTCTGCATAAGCAGTAGCACTGCTTCCAGCTTGCTGACAATCTCCATCGTGACACCCTTACCACCTTCTCCAAGACACTTGGGCTTACACGTCAGGAGGAAATGACTCCAGGCTCGCAGGACTACTTCTGCATCGTCAGCACTGACGAGGAGGCTGTCTCTTACCAGGGTCCTGACAGTGCCCTCCACCTTCTCAAGGAGCTGCCTCCACGGCCGGATGAGATCAACCTGCAATTTCCAGAGCACGTGAACCCAGCACAGCCCATGGCCAGAATCAAAGAACACTGCTACTGTAGCTACCACCAACACAGAAGACCACCAGCCAGACCACACGGTTTATTGTGTCCTGCCTGACAACGCAGAGGCAGATCAGTTACCTGCTCAAATCCACCCAGAAGCTCCGAAGTGTCCATTGCACTGTTCATGGCCATGATCTTTAAAGTGTGACCAGTAAGGTGTGCCAGGAGCTGAACCAAGCTGGTCTTGCCCACTGAGGCTGGCCCCACAAGGATGACCATCCAGCTCATTTGTACACACTTCATAACTGACTCCAGAGACTGTAAAGACTGGTGCAGGAGCAACAGGGGCCGGCAGGTCGGGGGAGGAACGTAGCTGCCACGGGAAAGCATCGAGTAGCCCAGCTGAAAAAGACATGCCGGTGAGTTTTCACAAGTGTGCCTGCGAGTGGGAGCAGAAGCCATAGAAAACTGAAAGTGGCTTATCCTCCTCTCCTCACCTGAACATCACAGGGAGTGATGTGAAATAGTCTGGTTCCCAGGTACGGGTTAGAATTTGAATTAAACACATCCTTGAATACAGCAATGACCTAAAGGAAGACGATGATATACAATCAAAACACAAATCACTCCACCAAATTCTGAGCCAAACCTTCTAGAATGAATACTAGTAAACATGAACACAATAGGAGAATGACAATATTCTGAGTCCTTATCTTTTTGAATTTTCTTATAAAAAGGATAGATTGCATTTAATTCTTCAGAATGAAAGTAAACTGAAGCTTAAGAAAAGAGTAACCACATAATCTCAAATTATTTTGAGATTCCAGTGAGAAAATACCATAAATTAAAGCCATAGAAACTGTGGTAAATCTTGAGATGAAAAATGAATTTGCTTTCATCATTCAAGATACCACCTAAAGAAGGTAGAAGAGAAACATGAAGTTTATGAAGAACAATGACTGTTTCCTGAGTACCTACCACGTGCCAAACATTATATTAGGTGCTTTAATAGATTATTTCTGATCCTAATACCCTTGCAAAATAGGTATTTCCATTTCCATTTTATAGATATGGATTAGGGGATTCATGAGAGTTACATGATTTGCCCATGGTTGGTAACTGATTTCAAATCTAAGCCTGTCTGACTCCAAAATCACTGTTATCCTTCTAAATATTTATGTAGAGAGGACAAGCAAAGTAATTTCTCTGACTGATTATTTACATTCACTTATCCCTTCCTTAGCAGCAATACTGTTAAAAACTTCCTGTTAACTGTACTTCATTTATGCACTTTTTTTTTCTTTTTTTAAATCTAAGAGGAGCTGGGGAGGGGAAAAGATAAGGGTGTGTAAAAAACACTAATTTAGCCCATAGCAGCCACAAAGATTCCAGCCACCCAAAATATTTACAACAAGTTGTGCATTTCTAACAAAGCAGCAATATTCATACTAATCAATGTATACTGAAGTCAGAAAATAAAAACAACAAAGATAAAATCACAATGAGTATCAAACACTGAGTAAAAGCCTAAAAGCAGCACAGAAGAGAAAATGCTCCCACCACCTACTCCTTGGTCCAGGAGATTTCTGACCTTATATCCCACTCTACAGCATATCATCTCCTCTCACTGATATTATACCAGAGTTAAAATTACAAATACTTTTATAGCCTCTCTTCTTCTATTATTATTTTACTTAGCTTCTTTCCCCCTCAGAAAACATTTGGTCAACTACAGCAACTGAACTGGAGGAGTGATGGAAACCTTCCACACCCTACAGTGACTCACCATCTGACCAACATCAGTTCCCCAAGACTGGCCAGTCCTGCCACAGTTAATACACTGTAACCAGTAAGTGGATGGAGAAATGAAAATACTAGCTGAGGATATGTGAACTAAAATTTGTGAAAAAAACAAAACTAACTGAACATCTTGTCCTAATATACTGAAAGCCATCTGCATGTAATAAATGAGTTGTTAACACTGGGCTAGACTCTGGATGCCACGTAGAAGGGGATCTGTGCTCTTAGTAGCAGAATGAAAGTGTGTGAAAGTCACTTGTGCCACGGGCAGCCACATCTTCACGTCAGTAAGGAGGTTACTGTTTCTAACTCACATGAATCTGTAAGTTGCTTTGTTTGTAAACAACTGTGATACAGTAGAAGGAATAGCAGGCGAAGTGGAAAGGTCTGTGCTGGAGAGCTGGCTCTGCCACTTGCTACACTGAGATTCCATGACTCTGAGCCTTGGATCCTCATCTGTAAGAGGTCATGACAGCACCTCCCACCTGCAACTGTTGTGAATTTTCCATGAACTGGACTTGAAATACCACAAAGCAAAATGCACACATTATTAGTTTACTAAGTTGGAAATTCTGGTGTTGTTTTCTACTTACAAAGGGATATTTTTACTTCCATTTAGATACAGAATTTCCTCTCTCTTTTCATCTATTTATCCTTTCTAGAGAAAATACTTTGCAATTTGACATTTATTTAAAAGTAGAAAGCCCTCCTCTTCTACTGGTTATCACCTGTCTCCTCCTGCTTCTCACTTTTGTGCCTGGAAAGGTGATAAAGACCAAGCCTTTATTAATGGAGGGCAATACTGTTAAAGAAGGTCTGCAATCATGGGGATTTAGACGGATAAGCAAACTGTGTCCTCCAAAGCAAACTACACTATGAGACTCCGAGACAGGTGAATGTTTAGTTTCTTCCTGTACCTTTTAAATTTCCAAGCAGCTTTACTGGGTTTGGTATTGTTAATGAGTACACCCCTTTTGTCCCTCAGGAAGAAATCAACTTACAGATGGAAAGAAATGCAAAGAGCAAGTATGAAACTCACCTTTTCTTTATCTTCCTTGGTTCTCATTCTTTCACCATAGACCAAAAACACATGCTGACCAGGATCGTAACACCCAGGGGACTGGTCAACTAGCATCAACTGACACCAGCGGAAAAGGTCCCGGAGGTTGAATTCCCAGGGTCCTCCTATTTGCCCCCATTTCTTCTCGACAGTCACTTCGTGATCAATCTAAAAAGAAAATACCCTTACTGGGAAAGCATGTCCCACTGCTAGGCACTGCATTAAGTACTATCAGTGTACTGTGAATGCATACACAATCCAAAACAGAGACTAACAGGCCTGATTCAGATGTCTCCTTCTCCCAACCCAGACTTCTCAATGCCAGGAATACCCCGTAAGCATTGACAATGATACACGCAACAGAACTGAATTACTGTAACCCTCAAATGAGTAGCTTGCCTTCCACTAGAAACTTTTAGAAGTCTATGTGATTTATCTTAGTTACGGAGACTGGTAATTTAGTGTTCCATGTTGAGAAAATGAGAAAATCAGAAAAACAAAGAACAAATAATACACGTAGGTACTTACCTGGTTGTTGAAAGCAACCATTTTTTTAATAATACTTTTGTCAATGGCTGGAAACAGAGTACTGGCAATGAACTCCATGTCTATTACTGTAAGGGGATCCACAAAGACCTAGAAAATTCAAAAATAACATGAAAAAACGCCATCGTTTCTCTTTACCAAACACCAGAAATGACTACCGTGACTTATGTAAAATTTTTATTTAACACCAAAGTAATAATACCTCAGTAATATATATATTTCAGTTATAGAAATTTCTTTTCTTGCATTTTTAGGATACGGAATCATATAAAATCTTTGAAGTATAGAGCAAAAGAGGGTTTTCTTGTTAGCTTCATTCTAGTGACTTAGAGAAAGACATGCAAGTAATTTTTTAAAGTATATTTGTAATTTTAATTTCCTATATATCATGTAAAATGCTCTAAAAAATCCAGATGGTAGGTATATGAGCATTCATTTTAAAATTTGATCAACTTTTCAATAAGTTTGAAATTTTTCATAATAGATTTCTTAAAAGATACTCAGTAAATTCTTAATTATCAAGGGATGGGGCATAAAAGAAAGCTAACATCTAGAAGCATTTCCAAGCCACTACATTAGCCAAACTTTGAAAAAAGATGTTAAAACATGTAAGCCTACGTGTACACACACACACACACACCTTCTGCTGCAAATGAGAATTAAGGTAATAAGAAAAGATACCAACTATTAATAGTGGTTGACTTTGGTATGGAGAATACTGGATTTTTTTTTCTTCATGGTAGTTTTTTATACTTTATTTTACTTAGATTTAAATGCATTTTCATTATAAAATAATCTTTTAATGTTCTAACAGATCACAAATACACTTGAAAAGGTCAAAGATTGGCCTTAATCTCTGAGCACAGTAATAGAATCCTCAAGATGGTGGTCATCTTACTTTCCTCCAACTGATAACATACCAGGTCCTCTGAGACCTAAGATAAAGGATTCGCAGCAGGAGAGAAGTGATTATGGGAATCAGTCACATTGATATCCAACATATAAAGATATGAAATCGAGAGGCAGATCATTACACTGAGCCTGTCTCACTCTCATAGTGGGCACCCTCATAGCTATGTGTCAGCAGTATTATTGCCCCTGACACCACCTTTGGTTTCTGGGGCAACAGCAAATCTTACCTGAGTAAACCTATTTAGGAAAGACCTGGGCAAGCCCTTCCTTCCGCCTCCTTGTCTAAAAGGATTTTGACAACCAAAAATCTTCGTCTTCTCATGCAGCACTTGAAAGCTCATTCCTAACTCAGGAATATAGATTTCTCCTCGGTGGTCAAAACAAGCATTGAGTCCTTCCAAGACTGACTGCGAAGCCAGGTTAAGCTATTTGGAGAAGAAAGAGCATATACTTATTTTATATGCTGTATAGCTGTTACAAAAAGCAAAAGAATAATATGCACAAAAAGTAGTCTTATCCTCAAGGGGGAAGGGGTTCAAACAACATTGGTAACATTCTGCTTCTCAAGCTGAACTGGTGTGTATTCATCCTATTATTTCATATATATGTTAGAGAAATTTGGGGTGTATAAAATAGCAATAATTTTTAAGTAAACTGAGTATGTAGGTTAAATTTTTTTAAAGCAGTTAAATTAGTCTCAAAAATAAAACTGTATCCATTATCTGCTCCTATATTGGCCTACTTTATAAATCATAGCTTACAAAAGAAACTTTCCAATACAAAGATATCTCATTTTCGCTCTGGGATTTTTTTAAGGTGAAGTAAGATAGTTCTTTACATACTTAAATAAACATCCTTCCCAGCTCAAATACTGAATAAACTCTCCAAATGGGCTTCAAAGTCACAATATAAACTACATAAAGTAGATCTAACTATGCCAACAGTTTTGTGAACAACAAGAGCAAACATGAGGATTTGTGTGTGTGAGAGCCAGAAATGAAAAGAGCTGAACGGAGGTCCTCAGATGCTGAGTTCAGAGCTCAGGGATGTGAAGTATGGGTGGTTTTTAGGTAACATGGAAAAATTCAACTGTGAAATGTGGATCAGTAAAATGCCAATGGGCCAAAAATCAGATTATATTAGAATTTCAAGGGTCATGTTTACATAAGCACTCAAAACACAAACTCTTGCTATATACCCACATACAGGTCAAGTTCTAAAAGCTGCTCTTATGTGTGACTGCAAGGCCAGAATGCCTTGCAGTCCCTATGTGCATTTCCACAAAATATGACTATGGTCAGCAGTCTTCTAGCTTTGAAACAAGGCACTCTTTTTTTTCCTGGCTGATGATTATTCTATCACATATCTTTTTCAAAAAAATCTGGGGGGAATAAAACAAAAACCAAAACCCTCCCTCTCTTTTAATATCTGGTAATTAGGAAGCAGCTCAGCAGAAAAGGAATCCACCCCCCTTACTGCAGACGCAAGGGGGTTCTGAATCTAGGGAACCCGCTGGGACCTGTGTCAAAAGTCATCTGTGGCACTTTCATCACTCAAATCATTTTAAGCTACACAACTACTTGCTCGCCTTTTCTGCAACTGACATTGCACATCCCGAACTAACTCAAATCCTTTGGCCACAACCTTCAATTTTTTTATTTTGTGCATCACTTCTCCATATCTCTCTAGCTGCCTGCCAGTCACAGAGATTCGGCACTTATCACGTGTCTCATGATGTGCTCTGTTCTGGTCATTAATTTATTCCATGTGCACATATAACACTGACCATTTTCTCGCCATTTTTCTATGTCTCTTCCTACTATAACTCTCCCCAGCCTCTCTGCTGAAATGAGGTGGTTGGCACTATTTGTAAACTATGTTTAACTCTGAAAATAAATACAAGCACAGCAAGCCTGCCAGCGACTAGAGCATAAAACTAGTGAAGAGGCACTTTTTCTGGAGGCTAGCTCACGAAAGTAGGAGAGTTTGTAGGTTATATTGGGTTGGCCAAAAAGTTCGTTTGGTTTTCCATAAGATGCTATGGGAAAACCCAAACGAACTTTCTGGCCAACCCTATACATGGGGGGAGTTCTGTATATGCTTTCTGACAAGTGACTTTTCTTATTCATAAAAGAGACCACGGAGGATTCTTTTCATCAGAGAATTTGCCTTTACTAGCCAAGAGCATGATCATCCATTGCGAAATGCCCTCAAGCCTCGAAAAGTTCTGCCCCCACCCCCATTTCTCACACTTGTAGTCCCACGTTGGCACGATGGGCCGTCCTCTCACCTCATCCAACACAACCCAATGGCCTGCCTTCAAGGCTGCCAGCAAGGGGCCATCGCGCCAGGCAAACTCTCCTCCCTTGCCACCTTCAACAGGTAGATCTGCTCCAAACAGGTCTGTGATGTCCTTTGAGAGGAGGAAGAAATGGGGGAAAGCCAACATTACATAGAAAATTAACTAGATCCCAAGACCCCAAACGTAAAATGCTAAATACTTAGGCCTTGTACCACTTTTTAGTCTTACCCCCAAGAGAGAACTAATCAATGCCAGAACTCTTTACCAGGAGCCCAGACATGCCCCAAGCATCTTATCATCACAATAGTCTAAGCATCTATCAACTGGAGCTCTAGATCAATAGTTCTCAACATTGGATGTACTTGGAAATAAATTGGTGACCTTAAAGAACAAAAACAAAAACCACACACACCAAAAACAAGGCCCTCCTCCCAGACCCCATCCCAGGAGATTAGTTAATTTGTCATCTCTGTCCCATATTTTCATAAGATTGTTTAAAGGGTCATTTTATCTGTAATTAATATTTTTAGAAAGGACAAAAATAGAGAGAGGCTGTATTACAATAAAAACTGAAACGAGTGATTCTCCCTCAAAAGAGAATTACAATAAAGCATCCAGAGAGAATAATACTACAGGTGTCATCTGTTAATGAACACAAAAGGAGAATTAGGTTTGTGGATCATGTTGCTATGGTCTTTATCACCATGAAATATTTGGGGTTCTGACATCGTGATTATTTCTGACTAGAAAACTCTATAAATAGATAAAAACATTACTCCCTACACCTACCCCCATCAGCTGTAGCGTGACTTAAGCTTACCGTCTGCTCTGACAAGTTGATTCGGACAAGAGTGTTGCCTGAAGCCTTGGCTAAGGCTCCCACCAAGCTCGTCTTGCCCACACCAGGGGAGCCCTCCAAGAGGATAGGTTTGTTCAGTTTTGTAGCTCTTAAGAGCCTCTGGGCATTCATAGCTGTGGTGCCCGCACTGAGTGCATAGTCGGCGATATTATTCCTGTGCAAGACAGGTCCTGAAGTGGAGAAAAGAAAAGCCACATTTAAGCTAGACATCACCAAATCATACATATATATCAAATGGAGATTAAAAGAATCCACCAAGTAGACTGTCAGTCAGTGAAGTACCATCTGTGGTGAAAACGCTTAGCCCTATTTTGATATTTCCTCACTTTTGGGTCCATAAAATGCTTTCCAGGAAGAGCCAGCAGCATACTTTCTTCAACTGTGCCTACTACACAGATCTCGGCACTTCCTACACCTACATCTATACATACTCATATAGGTCGAAACTGCAAGCATACATCTTTCCTTTCACAACCTACACCTGGAATTACTACTACCTGTACTTGTACAATTTACCTTATACTTGTATTTTCCTAAAAGTCAAGTGGAAGCTTGGTATATAGGCCAGATGGTTCCATATAAACAATTTCATCCAAGGTTTTTAGGCCACCAAGACAATTCAGGATGCATCCTTAACCCATAGTATAGCTGAAGTGCAGGACTAATAACAGTCTTAGAGGGCTTAATATTTATGCCACTATGTCTCCTGGCAGAAGCTGTTGGTACATCAGTTTGGAGGCAGTGGGGCTAGGAAAACATTTATTACCTCAGCTACGGAAGCAGAAGCAAGGACCACCCCAGTCCCAGGCCACGAGCACACAGCTCCTACACGAGAGAGCTGAATACTACCATGACGGCTTAGGGAAGGGATCTAATGGTTAGATCACGGGGGGGCCCCATCAGGGATGAAGACAGTACTGTTGAAGAGGGAGAGGGAAAGGGGTAATGTTCCATTCAGCCCGGAAGCTGGGCTGGTTTAGTTCACCACTGAACCCCCGCTAACTGCCACTGCATCTCTACACATTCCAGGCACTCAACAATTCTTGACACAGAGAGGAAAGAAGGGACAAGAAAGAGATGACTCTGCTAGAGAAGCAACAATCCGAAAAATTCAGAGTGCCCTGGAAAAATATCTAATATAACTACCTCATTTAAATATTTGACAGAGGCAACCTAGTAAGAGCAAGGATTAGAACTGAAATCCACCTGCATTTCCTATTTAATCACTCATTTATTCATCCATTCACTCACTCAGCAGACATTCTCTGAATGCCTATGACTGCTAGGCTACGTGGCAGATGCCAGGGACAGGAAGATGAATGACACCTGCCCTCAAGGGTTCACAAAACTGTTTTTGTAAAAGGTGATAAAGTTCTCAGTTGAAACATTATGGGCTGAATTACCACTACAGGAAAGGTCTCGCTTTGAGCACCAAATAATAAACAAATAAATGCATTTTTAATGGGACAATTTACTCATGTATTAAAGACTGTATTTTCTCCTACTTTTATATGCCAGTTATATATTTTTAACCACTCACACAATTATGATTACGTCAAGTCAGATTCTAACTCAGATAAAAAGTAATCATGATATACTGAAGTTAAAAGTCACAATAAAGGTCAAGTATTTGTGAACCACAAGAAGAGAATCTTATTTATTAAAAATCATTCTTACCCCTTGGTATAAAAAATGGATGAATTCCCCAAAGGTTATCTATCCCAGTGAATTCTTTGGCTTTGAGTCTGTCATAAATCTTCAATTCATTTTTCTGACTTTCTGTAAGTCGGACGATCTTGGAAAGTTTCTTGATTAGGAATTTCAGACATTCTTTGCGAGCCAAGAGAGCCGTACCAAACCCAGATGAAGTTACCCCTAAAGGAAGAGGATCAGTCCATCAAACAACAGCAGGGCACCCAGCTTCACAACCACTCAGCAGGAACTCTAGGACGGGCTCCTGAATCACAGCCAAAATACGACTGCTAGTATAAGCAGCCCTAAGAAGGAGTGTGACTCCCCTCTCCCCACAACTGTCAGGTCATCAATTCAGCAGCAGCTTATTCAGTAAAGCACTCCAGTCACCCCATGAGAAATCAGTCTGGAGAAAAGAGTAACTAATAGGGTACTTTTAGTCATGTGGGCTTGTATTTCTAATTTTCATGGCTGAAAAAAACTTAAACATTAAATTTAATAAAATTGTAGTACACTTAAAACAAACTACAGGATTCAGGCCCGTTAACTCTAAATAACTGTTTTAAGAAATGTCATGTTAAGTTCTTCAGGAGCAAAAGCATTTCCAGCAGTCTTCTTTCTATCATAATCACTACTTCACATTTACTAAACCCCTGGTCTATAAGCAATGAAAAGCTTTTGCGTATCTTTTACACCAATCGCCTCTCAAGAAGAGTAAAAGAACAAGAGAGCCACTGTGAGTCTTGGAAATGCTACAGGTATCTGGCTCAGCGGTCTGGGCTTGCTCCATCTCACAGTTCCCTCTACCCTAACCCCTTGTTCTCACCAGCTAATAACAGACAACATACCTGAACCTATTCCATCTACGTACACCAGGCAGGCGGCGTGGACAAAAGACGTCACTGTGGAGATGGTCTCCTGCCTTTTCAAAGCAGCTTCCTCCCCCATTGTGTTCATGAAGTTAACCCAGGACAGGATATCTCTGATACTGACCACACACCTTCGGCCAAACTCCTGGTGGGTCAGCCAGTCAATGAAATCCAGCATCACCTCAGCTATGTCAGCCCCTGAGACACAAGAAAGCAAAGGTATTTGCTGTTTGGGAAGACTCCGGACAGGGATTTGCAACCTGGGGCCCATCGGTGGTTTAAAAGGGATCTATGTTTCATGAGATTATATGCAAATTTTTGTGAATGTACATTAATACTTTTTCTAAGCAAATGGGGTCCACGGCTATAATCACATTCCCATAGGGTTCAAGAACAGCATTCTACCCCTACCAACGCAAACAAACAAAAAAACACCAGAAAGAAAACTTCGAGAATTAAAGTCTAAGAAAGCGCCCTGAAAACAACTCAAAGAAATAAAGTATTCATTTGGTTTGTGTTCAGATACAATTCTGAAGACAAGACACAATGATTTTAGAAAACATACAGATTTATTTATATTTTTAACTGATTCAGTGGAATGGGGATTATCATGATTTCAGTGGCATTTAGTCTAGGTTTTTTGTTTGTCTGGTCCATCTGTTCATCAATCACAATTTAGCAAATTAGAGGATTCACAAATTATGTTTCGTGATTCAAGTTAATGACTATTCTAATTTTCACAATTTCATATTGTAAAATATTTGTCTGGAAACAGAATACTTAAGTCATACACAGACATTCAAAGCAATGACAATCAAATTTAGTAGAGTACTTCATATAACTTCTGAAGTCAATAGTAAACATTTATCTAAAAAGTATGAATATCAAGGAATGCTTTTTAAAAAGAAAATATAAGGAGGAATCAGCACTGCTGTAATAAAAAGTAGACTCTACAGTAACAGCTTTCAAGCTACACTGCAAACTGGTTAGAAGAAAAATACTAATTACAGAAAAAAACACAAATCTTAAGAAAGAACATAAAATGACAACTCATGGGAGAAAGTCTAGTAACAAGAGGAAAGAAATTAAATACTGTTTCAAAAGCTAGATGTTAAACATGAGTACCTGGATCCACATTTCAGAGTGGAAAAAAATGTGAGGTAAATCAAGGACTTAAGGAAAATGAAATAATTTATCCATTAATAGAGAGGAATTAAATCATGACTATTAAAGAAATAAAAGATCATCAGAGATAAAGTGGATGGGATGGGTTCATATATGTATTTTTTAACAACAAATATTGAAGATAACAGGAGAGAAACCTACGTGATAAATATATTAAGGAATATTATCCAAAAATATACAAATAGCAATATGTAAAATAATAGTTATTTTTAAATAAACTAGAGAATGCTCCATTCACTAGTAATAAAAGAAAATGAAATTTTAGAATATCCATTAAATTAACAAGGATAAAATAATAGATTTCATTGTATTTAAAAAGAAAAAAATGACGGGAATTCCCTGGCAGTCCAGCGGTTGGGACTCGGCGCTCTCAGTATTGGGGCCCGGGTTCGATCCCTGGTCGGGGAACTAATTAATAAGCTGCTAGCAGCACTGTGAATGGGGCCAACCTTCTGGAGAGCAATCTGGCCACAACTAATGGGAGCTCGGAAGTTCCTTGTTTCTACTTCTAGAAATACAACTCAAAGAAAAGCTCTGAACAATATATCATTTTAATGAAAAGAGAATGCTTTGAGAAATACTGGTCAATGAGAGTCTGAGAATGGCAAAAGCAGCCCACATGCCCTTCAGAGATCAATTTTTTTTAAATACATCAATTTCATCAATACATCAAATATAGAAAAGATTTCATTACAGAATCTTTTTTTGTTATATTATCAATGTATACATAATACTACTATTGAGATTTGTGAACCAAAAATAATAGAAAAAGTGGTACCCACAGTGGTATTTATATTTTCATTAAGACGATGCAGTAAATATATCTTAAATACCCTAAATAGGCTCAGAATTCAATTTAGAATCCATAATAGTTGAAATATTAAATTCAATGAATCATATATATCCTTAAAGAAAATCTGGGGAAAAGCTATGTCTAGTTTCCTTTTTTTTGGGCGGTGTGCGGCTTGTGGGATCTTAGTTCCCTAACCAGGGATCGAACCTGTGCCCCCCTACAGTGGTAGCACGGAGTCCTAACCACTGGACTGCCAGGGAATTCCCTAATTTCCTCTTTTATATTACACAATTTCAAAAATGTTTTTATGCTGTGCCACGCTGATCCATTTCCAAATGAAAAAACTGCTATAAATTATTAAGCCACTTCTCCCTCATGCTCCATGTTCCTTCCCTCAGGGTCTCTAATGCCTCCCCAGGGAAGTCTGCTGCCATGCAGCCTGGAAAGCATGGAGTAAACAAGCTCCTTAAGGACAAGCCGTAAGGCTCAGAGTAAGTCCTAGGGGTCCCAGTGCTTAGGCCCTGTGGAGGAACCGTTTGCTCAGTTAAACATGAAAAGCACTGATGATGCAGCAAAAGTGGCAGCTTAACAGCAGTTGCATCCTCCGCCATTCTTATCACAATCCAAGTAGCTCAGAAAAGTAAGCAGCCCACAGGAGATTCAGAGGTTACTTCCTTGGGGGACCCAGTCCCAACCCAGAGCCGAAAGACAAACCATGCCAGCTTAACAATTTCTGTCTTCTCCTCCTCTTTTTACTTGAATTTTCACCATAAATGCACCAATGCACACAACCAAGGTAAGTCAGAGGTTCTGAGTGTGGGCTGTAGACCAATATTATTGGACCACCTGGGAATTTGTTAGGAAGGCAAATTCTCATGCCCTACACCAGACCGACTGAATCAGAAGCCCTGGGTGCAGGGCCTCGCAAGCTGTATTTAAACCAGTTGTCCAGGTGAGTTTGGGAATCGCAGGCTTAGTCAATTCTGCACCACTGAGTGGCTGTGATATTGGTGGAGCCAGGGGAACTCCAGCTGTTCAGACAGCACTGGGTACACCCGTGAATACTGAGGTTCAGTAAAGGCCCTTCTTAAAAGGAAGTCTGTGCTCAGGTGACTAAAGAGCCAATCTTTCCTAATATACCACAGATGAGGCGGGGATCCATGCACCTACTCTCCACAGCCATCCCACCTATTTTTGAAGCTGTGCTTTAGCGTGCCTTTAAAAAGCTGAACATATCCATGAACCTCAATCTCAAAGAAGTAGACAACCTTTTATATTCTTTAAGACAGAGAGGCAAAATGATCCAAAAAACTACTTGTATTAGGGTTTGTATTAAGGCTTAGAACCAGATCTACGTCCTAAATTTAGCCCATTCAATGCCGAGAATATGGGATTAATCAGGGCAGTCTAAGCTCAATTTGAAAAAAAAAAAAAAAAAAAGAACCGTATAATAAATATTTTGGCTCTTACTGGATATTTTTTAAAAATGTATTATTTTTAATATGCAGTTTGTTTTAATGCAACATAATTTTTTTAAATTAATTTATTTATTTATTTATTTATTTATGACTGTGTTGGGTCGTTTCTGGGCGAGGGCTTTCTCTAGTTGCGGCGAGTGGGGGCCACTTTTCATCGCGGTGCACGGGTCTCTCACTATCGCGGCCTCTCTTGTTGCGTAGCACAGGCTCCAGACGTGCAGGCTCAGCAGTTGTGGCTCACGGGCCTAGTTACTCCGCGGCATGTGGGCTCTTCCCAGACCAGGGGTCGAACCCGTGTCCCCTGCATTAGCAGGCAGATTCCCAACCACTGTGCCACCAGGGAAGCCTTGATATTTTAAGAATTATTAAATCCAGGTTACAAGTCTATGGGAGTTTTTAAAATACTACTCTATTTTCCTTGTGTTTGAAATTTTCACAATAAAAGGAAAATTTAAAATAAAATAAAGTGAAATGATAATAATTAGTTGACAACTACTAAAGAAATGCAGTTTAAAATTCTATAAACATTTTCTAACGGTGGTAATGATTAAAATTTAAACCACATTTCCTTATCTTTAGCCAACAAATATGCCTTATATATAAAGATAGCCGACAGGTGAAACAATCAGAAAGCTAAAACGTAGTAACCCGGTGATGGAAGCAAGGTGAAGAAGGGATACTTTGGTAGAAGGCAACAGGCTAGTATCACATTTTCCTTAGATCTATCTACCTGTTATCACTTCTCCATAGAACAGGCCATACACACCTACTGCTAAACATGCTATTCCCCTCCCTCCAGCACACACACACACCCCACCGCCACCACCTGAACACTCTCACCTTTACGATCTGTTCTGCCCAGAGACAGTCCTGGACGAAGGTTATGGCTGATAATCTGAGTTAAGTCTTCACGGCTTGCGCTTTGAGGGCACCATATTTCTGTAAAACGGTTTCTTAAGGCAGGAGACAGCTACAAAGAACACAAATCCTAATGTGAATTTAATACCTATGAGGAAAGCTAGAAAACAAATCCTTTGAATGAATGCTTGCTGTGAATGTGGCAAATACCCAATGCTTCTTTTATCACCTCTACTACTGTCTATAATTCACTGAACACCTATTTGTCCGGCTCCTTCCACATGTCACCTCATTATCTCCACCACACTCCCTGAGCTCGTACTACCACCCCTTTCTTTATAATCATGGTAGAGAACTTCAAGGTCTTATAGAGTCCGTGGTGCAAGAAGGATTCAGCCCTAGTAGATGACTCCCAAACCCCAACACTTTCCCCTAAGCAAAGGCCCTTCCCTTTACTTTCCCTTCAGCTACTTGACTGGTGGCTTGGAGAAAATAAACATTATCTTCCCATGGGGGAGAGCTGTCTGAAGCAGAAGGAGAAAATTTGATGTGGCTCAAAGGGAGTGAAATTGCAAACAGGTATATATTTACCTCTTGTATGACAAAGAACTGTTTAGTCCTCCAGTCTCAGGGCCTTTGCCCTCAGTCTGGATTCATCCCACCCTCCCCCTAGGTCAGATAACACCCGCTCACAAAAGTTCACCAACGATTTTCTTTTACTGCACAGATCAACTCCATCCTTCGCCTCCCCGGCCTAGCACAGCAGGACCAGGAACAACGCCTGCACTCAGGAGCAGCTCAGCAAAGGCCCCAGGGGTGTGCGTGTGCTGCTCAGCACCATCCCGGCTGAGCAGGACCGTGGTTCCAGGATCCTGCCTCCCTCTGCAGCAAGGCAGGCAGAACCAAAAGCTAGCTTTCCCTTTGGTAAAAGCTGGCAATCTCTGTCTAAAAATAACTTAAGCTAACCTGACAGGCAAGTTAACACACACAACCTTGAAATCAGATCTTTCTGTGCTATTTCCACTTGCCACAGAGCCTGTTTTCATACTTTGAAACTGTGGTGTATGTTATTTCTTCCCTTCAGTACATTTCCCAAAGCACAGCAATCATCTTTCTTCTTATGCTACTGAGGAAAATCAGGCCCTAAATATCACTTTCACACTTCAGGCAGCCACCAAGTTACCAGGAATCTTACCTGCTTTCACTCCCCACCAACCCATTTCTGCTCATCATCCTGACCTACTACCACACCACCCTCTCCCTAACTTGAACACACCAGGGTCTCACACACAACGCAGACTTCTCCACTGAGAGGCTTCATGAGCCTGGAAGCCGTGGGGCTTGGGGGACCCTCATACCACCTTCTCAACAGAAGAAATCGCCCTCACCCTTTCCTTTACCAACAGTCTGAGGGTGACCCACACAACCCCTGAGAGAACAGACACTCTCCACCTGCAAAACCAGGACAGGATCCTGGCTGCGACTGCTTTTTTGTCACTTTAAGTCATTCATATCACCACTCTCGTGTTTAACAGAGTAGACTCTAGAAGCAGAACTTGAGAATAAACTTCAGTTTCAACTTTTCTCATCCATAAAACTAGCATAATAACTTCCACACAGAGCTCTCGTGAGACTTTGTTACCTTAAACATATGTAAAAAGCCAGGCAAAGTGATTGAAATAATGAAATTTCAGGCACATACAAAAGTGAGACGTCAAATAAGGAATGTTTTATCTGTCAGAATTATTTTTCAACCTTATAATGGCTCTCTCTGGATTTTTATCTTTTACTCAGTTTTTACCCAACATAAAATTCCAGACACATTTTTACATACTGTATTTATGGGTACAGTGAGCTGAGGTCAAAAGGCACAAAAAAATTATGCTTCAAGAACACAGTTTTACCTCTTTTTTCCCAAAGTCACCCCCGGGGTTCATGGTTGCCAAGATACGGAATTTCTTCCCAGCAGTCAACAGCTCTACCTCATTATCCTTGTCCTCTAGGTTGCCTTTCTCAGCTAATAACAGAGACTTTTCCACTTCAAGGACACTAGAAGGAAAATTGGAGAATGGGAGATTAGAAAAGGCTTCTGTATTCTATTTTGTGGTCTTCAGTGTTCTCAAAAAGGAAAAAAAAAGTCATCTCCTTTGCTGAGCTTTCACTTTAGTTAATGGTTTCCTGCCACAAACTTCAAAGTGAATAGTTATCCCAATTCCTATGTAGTGGGACAACAGTTCTGATCAAAAGAAAAAGAATTCCCTTTTCCCACTTACGTCAAGACACTTGTTTTAAAAAATGGGAGCCTAACTTCCCTGGCGGCGCAGTGGATAAGACTCCACACTCCCAATGCAGGGGTCCCGGCTTCGATCCCTGGTCAGGGAACTAGATCCCACAAGCATGGGTCCCAGGTTCGATCCCTGGTCAGGGAACTAGATCCCACAAGCATGCCGCAGCTAAGAGTTTGCATGCTACAACTAAGGAGCCCACGTGCCGCAACTAAGACCTGGCACCACCAAATAAATAAATATTTTAAAATAAATTAAATAAATAAAAAATGGGAGCCTAGCATGCAAATGTTCATGGCAGCATTATTCACAGATATAGAAACAACCCAAATACCAAGAAGAGGTGAACAGATTAAAAAATATGGTATTATCTACACAATGGGGCTTCCCTGGTGGCGCAGTGGTTAAGAATATGCCTGCCAATGCAGGGGACACGGATTCAAGCCCTGGTCTGGGAAGATACCACATGCCGTGGAGCGACTAAGCCCGTGAGCCACAACTACTGAGCCTGCGCGTCTAGAGCCTGTGCTCCGCAACGGGAGAGGCCACGATGGTGAGAGGCCCACGCACTGCGATGAAGAGTGGCCCCCGCTCGCCGCAACTGGAGAAAGCCCTCGCACAGAAACGAAGACCCAACACAGCCAAAAATAAATATAAATAAATAAATAAATTTATCTACACAATGAAATACTATGAGGAACAAAAAGGAACACACTAATGATATAGGCTATACCATGAAGGGACCTCAAAACATTGACACAAAGTGAGAGAAGAGACCATTTATATGAAATGTCCTGAAAAGCCAAATCTATACAGACAAGAAGTAGATGAGGAGTTGCCTGGAGCAGGAGGTGGCATCAAAGATAAACTGTAAATGCACAGGAGGGATGCTACTGGGATGATAAAAATGTAAACTGAATTGTGGTGGCTGCAAAACTCAGTAAATTTACTAAAACTCATCGAATTGGGGGACTCCCTGGCGGTCCAGTGGTTAGGACTCTTGGCACTCGCATTGCCGGGGCCCGGGGTTCGATCCCTGGTTGGGGAACTAAGATCCCACAAGCCGCGTGGCGTGGCCACTGCCCAACTCCCCAGCCCCCCACACACAAAGAAACAACCCCCCCCCCAAAAAAAAGAAAGAAAAAAAAAATAACTTACTGAATTATACATTTAAAACAGGTACATTTCATGATATGTAAATTATACCTTGATAAAGAGAGAAACACAGGTGTTCATCAAGATTCACACTGATCTGAGGATTTTTTTTTTTTTTTTTCTTTTTCTTTTTGACGGGGCAGCTTGCGGGATCTTAGTTCCCCGACCAGGAAATGAACCAGGGCCCTCGGCAGTGAAAGCGTGGAGTCCTAACCACTGGATTGCCAGGGAAGTCCCTGTTTCATTTTCTTTTTTTTCCCCCCTGGGTTATTTCCATTTATTTTACTTTTAGTAATATAATTTTTTTTCTATCTCATGACTGAACACCTATTTTGAAGAAACAATGGTTTATTTTTCTAATCAAGTGACCAAGCTGCTGAGTCTTAAGGTCTCAACAAATGCTGCATCTTACTATTTTCATTGCACAACAAGACTTATTTTGATTACTCTGGTAAATAGCAATTTTGCTTCTCCAGTGGTTCTTATTTGCCAGTCAGGACAGATGGCTGGTTCACACGGTGGCTACTGTTTTCGGGCGCTTTCTGTCAGGTGAGCCCTCATTTCCGGTATCGCATCAGGGATCCGTCCCTCAGGACTTCTCTACGTGGTTGGCCAAGGCATCCTACACTGGCTATCAGGGCTTCATTCTGTTGAACAGGATATTCCTGAAATCTCATTGATATTCTTCGTGTCATTTTTAAACATTTCTGGAAGCAATGTTCTGAGCAGGTGAGGTCACTTCAGGCTTTACTTCTCTTGTCCTGAAGTCTCTCACACTGCAAAAAGCAGGTTTACCGTAGGCTTACTGTGTAGGTTTTGAGAAACTTCTTAAACTGTTTTATCTGATCAGATTTCAGTATTTGTGCAGCCATATTCTTTCAGTATGTTCCTTAGTCACCTTTTCTGATGCATGAGTTTCCTTTGTGTTCTGGAAAAGCATCTTTGCTTGAATGTCTCCAGCAAAGCCTGATTTCTTACTCAAGCACATGCTCTCACATCCGACACCAGTATGCGGCTAGGGGGCTACGTGGCCAGCCAAGTCTGGTGTGGAGGGTTGGCGTCCTGGTCTGGGGTTTTGAGAGGCCTTACAGCTGTTAACACCCAGGATTTTGATTCTAGTTCTTTGAAAAAAAAAATTAAGATAATGGCTACATAATTTGCCTTAAAAAAGAATTTTAACTTGCGCTTGTTTGTTTTAGCCCTATCCTCCCATAGTCCCATCTTTCTGATTATTGACAGCTAAACAGAAAAACTAGGTCTCTTAAAGGAGACACTGAGTGCTAAAGCCAAAAAAAAGCAATAGCTCATCATCATTTTCAAACATTTACTGAATACAGTGTACCTATGAAGAACGCTACTGTGCACAAGAATTAATATCTATAAAATCCAGACCAGCAAAAGCATCAAACACAGGGTAAACCTCTTAACACGCGTGTTACCTGTTGAGTCTTTCCAGGACAGAGTCGTCAGCTAGGGAGATCTCATCCAAGAGGAAAAAGCCGTCCTCCTTCATGGCCAGAACCAGAGGCCCATCATGCCACTCAAAGAGTCTTGATGTGTCAATTTCTTCCTACAATTTGGAAAAGAAGAGGGTGAAATTAAAGGGCAGGTGGCTCCACAAGACAATACACATGTAGCTAGTGGGTGTCTGCTGGAGTTGCTCTGCAGAAAACAAAGACTGGAGAACAAGGAACAGATCTCGCATAACAGGATGCTCGTGGAGGTCCCTTGCAGACCAGTGAAAATCTGAAGATAAGATACGTATCAAACCTGTATGCCCCACCGGGAACAAAGTCCCACAGTTGACTCTCGCACAGAGCCGACTGCAATTCTTTAAATGAACATGTTATCATTTGCTCGGGACAAACCTTGTCATTTGGCTTCTGTCTCACGGGTCGCAACCCCCCCAAGAAGTCCGATGTCTCCATGTGTAAGTGGCAGTTGACTGAGTATAATTTCTGCTTTGCCAAGGCCGCAAACACCTGACAGATAGTAGTTTTCCCACACCTGTTAAGAGATACACACCAGATTAACAAGGAGCATGAATTCCAAATACACACCCATGAACACCCCAGTCAACAAGTGAGGGGAGCTCTGGCCACAGACACTGCTGGCCAACACAGGGCATCTGGCCAACACAGGGCGCCTGCCCCTTGGCTCAGGGGACCCTTCCCCAAAACACAGCACCCTACCATGTCTCTTAACCAGAAGGGCACACACTACATGAACTCTACTGAATTGAACTGAACCCTCAAAATGAGTTACTGTCTTCCCACTTTACCCAGTGTCTCCAACCAGCAGCACTGGTTCACCAAATTCCAACGCCCTTCCCACCAGCATCGCCAGTCTCCGCATGCCCTTGGTCCACACGACGTGGCTGAACTTAGACTCCAATGTGGATATCTGAGCAGACAATTTACCTATCAAAGGCAGAGTACATATTTAGGTTCTAATATGAATACAACTCAATTCATTATCCTCTGGATGTGATGGCCTACTCACTCAGCAATTTTAGGACATTTTCTTTGGAGAAGAGGGATTGAGGACACAATTTTTTCTTGAAATGTTTTTCAAGGACTTCTTGAATCACATCAACCTCCTCCTGCTTCCTGACTCGGCCTGCCAGAAGCATAAAACCTTGAAAGAAAAAAAAAAAGGAACCGTCAAGTGTCAATACCAAGGGACACTGATACTATGGAGCATTCGCTGCTGTGAAGAGAAAACCTGAAGAACTACTTTGGAAAACCAGGAGAACTTACTACAACTAACTATACGCCTGCCCTCTGCCTTGGCAACACGACTTCTAGGTAATCCAACACAAATGAACTCACGTGCACCAAATGACATTCAGGAATGTTCAGAGCAGCTTTTCTTTCTAATAGCTAAAAAGCAGAAATGACCCAAATGTCCATCAACAAGAGAACAGACAAACATATCATGGTATCTCCCATACAATGGGTTACAACACAGTAATAATTTAAAAGGAATGAAGTCCTGATGTACAAAACAGCATGGCTGAATCTCACATCAGATTGAGTGAAAAGAAGCCAGACACAAGAGTACATACTGCATGATACTATTTAGATGAAGCACAAGCTCAGGCAGAATCCATCACTGGTGACAGATGTCAGAGCAGCGATTATCTACCTCTAGGAGTTAAGGCTGGCAAGAGCCATGAAAGAATCTTCTGAGGTACTGGAAATATCCTAAATCTTTGCCAAGGTCGTGATTTACACGGGTACCCACATATGTAAAAATACATTAAGCTGTACACGAAATAACAGAGCACTTTACCCACTTTACTGTTACATTTTATGTTATACCTCGATAAAAAAAGTTTAAAAACAGTGCTCCTCCCTGTACTCTTTACCAGCAAAGAGAAAATACAACTCTCATGGGTTAGTTTTATTTCCTCCCCACGCTCAGTAACCACCCTGTGAACAACTCATCAAGACTTTTCAAATCAGAAGATTCTGAAAGGCTTTCTATGCTAGCACGGAGAGGAACATACAAATTCTTCCCATGGATTAAACCAAAATAAACAAACCTGAGTCTCAGATGACGTAACTCCCTTCGCTCAGAACTCTGGTATTATCCAACCCGTCAGTTTTCTGTACGTCTCTAAGGCGCAAGCATAACTCTCCATGGTCACCACAATGCAGATAAAAGGTGCTCAAAGACCCTCGCCAACCACCTGCCTAAACTCCTAAAGGCGTTATGTCCATATCCTGACTCCCACAGGTGGCCACCTGAAGCTAAGAGTGAGAAAACCTTAGCAACCAAAACATAACAGCACAGAGGCCTGCAGAAATAGGACCACTTACAATGTCAGTCGGGACTTGAGGGAGAACGGCTCTGTTCCTACAACGCCTAGTAAAATATATATACTGGCCACAATTTGGGCAAGATTTGTTGCAATAACACAGCATGCAATCTGCCCGAAGTCCACAGTTAGAGAGCGTGTGCTGAGAGCTTACCATCGTTGGCTAAGTGCTGCAACCAGTCATACTCTTTCTCTGCCTGCTCAGCCAATCTGTATCGCTCAGCCCATCGGAACAGATCACGGAGGGTGATGAAGCCTTGCTTTCCAGCAAACACTGAAGAACCTCTGCGATAGGACTATTAAAGGACCAAAACAAATGAAAAAGGGCAATGGCAAGCGTACAGTACAACTTATACAAAATTCCTGACAAACTTAAGCTACCATAAAAATGATTCATTCCACTAAGATTAATTTTTCTTAAATGTAAAGGGACTGCAATCATTTGAAGATAAATGTTCAAACCCATGTGTAAGTAAAGAACATAACAAATAATGGAATTCCATCTCATATAACACACAGAAAACGATTACGAATAATAATACAAATAGTGGCAAACATGAAGGAAAATTAATCCCATAGTGTGGGACCACAGTAGTAAGAGTGGCAATTATTAGCTTTCTAGGAAGTAATTTAACAGTGTATAATTCTGATAAAAACCACTTTTAACCCCATAAAATAAATGGGATATTCTTGGGACTTCCCTGGTGGTGCAGTGGTTAAGACTCCACGCTCCCAATGCAGGGGGCCCGGGTTCAATCCCTGGTCAGGGAACTAGATCCCAGATGCATGCTGCAACTAAGAGTTTTTGCATGCCGCAACTAAGGCGCCCACGACTGCAACTGAGGAGCCCATCTGCCGCAACAAATAAATAAATAAATAAATAAATAAATAAATGATGAGTAAGTTCTGGGAAATCTTTAGAAAAAAGGGGGGGGGGAATATTCTTAAAAAAAAAAAAACAAAACTGTAGCTTTGTAGAATTGAAAAGGGAGAGCCACACATAAAGGATCTCTTTAGTTATGTCCATTCAAGGATTACACCCATTTAAAAAACAAAAACTGCAGTTTGTTGATGCCAAATTCCAACCTAAGTAAAATGTTCCATATTATCCACAAGTAGGGAACTGTCATCACATGTAATTATCAGAAAAATTTTAACATGGTATTAAATTGCCAATTTACAACACAAAACCAAAAACTGGATATTAATGGAATGAGTTTTAAAGATAAGATCCTTACTCTGAAAAAAATAATAAATGGGTGGATGGGCTGTTTCTACCCCAGGAAGCCTCAGATTCTGATCACCAAATCTAATCAACACAGTCCATTTGAAACTAAGTGATGGAGAGATGGAATACCTGAAGGTCCAGCATGACTTTAACCAACTTGCTGCAGTAGGAGGGTGGCAAGCTACACCGCTTGTGCAAGATTGTTTCCAACTCAGAACTAGGCAGTTCATCAAAGTGCAATTCCACAAATCGATTCCTGAAGGCTCTAGAAAGCATCTGGGAAACACACAGAAACAACATGATACAAAGGACCTTTTCATTTAATTTCCAAAATGTAGGCTCTGCTATTCACCACAAAAAGAAAAATCCTTCAAAAGAGGTAAAAACATCTCAGTCTTACCAAGACGACTTTTCTACTCGACTCGGTAACAAACAGGAGTAAGGGGGCAAATGCTACACACCTTTCTGCCTCCGTAAAGTCCTGGGGGATTCTGAGTAGCAAAAAGCATGAAGCGAGGATGTGCTTTAACAACTTCTTGTGTTTCTGTTATGAGCAATTCACGGTTATCATCCAACAGTCTGTTCAGTGCCTCTAGCACATCGGTAGGGGCCAAATTTAACTCATCTAAAATAATCCAATAGCCCTTTTTCATAGCATCAATAAGAACACCTTAGAGGAAATACATACTGAAAATTAGTGCATAAATTAGTCCAAAGTTTTTTTTTTTAATGTTACATACAAATCAACAAATCCTAGATTATCATTAAATTTCAACGCAAATTGTTCTCTGCAGCTAGCCATGTCCCCAAATAATTTGTGGTTTTGAGTATCAAGGAAGCATAATTTTCAATTAAAAATACTCCTTTTTATTTTGCACAGAGGGGGAGCCAAAGCTGATGAATATTACATTTACAACTTACTTTTTCCCCTGAAGTCTACTTTCATTTAAGTCACCACATTCTCGTATCTATTCTCAGTTTCCCTCTGTTCAATGCTTACCCCTCTTCTGATTCTCTAGGAAATGGAGTAGTTCAACTGCACTCTTCAAAACTAGGCCCCAGGACTTCCCTGGTGGCGCAGAGGTTAAGAATCCGCCTGCCAAGGCAGGGGACACAGGTTCCATCCCTGGTCTGGGAAGATCCCACATGCCACGGGGCAACTAAGCCCACGCGCCACAACTACTGAAGCCCATGCACCTAGAGCCCGTGCTCCACAACAAGAGAAGCCACCGCAATGAGAAGCCCGTGCACCGCAATGAAGAGTAGCCTCCGCAACTAGAGAAAGCCCGCGTGCAGCAACGAAGACCCAACGCAGCCAAAAATTAATTAATTAATTAATTAAAAAAAAAAAAAAAACCTAGGCCCCAGTCCTGTGTACAGCCAACAAGATTAGTCTGGCTCAAAGGAAGCTGGGGCCCTAACCATCACCCCTTAACCATCACATAGTTCAGGGAGAAAGAAAAAACATCTATTGTGGCATCCATCCATGTGCCTCAACTGGAAAGGATGAAGATTGCTTGAGGAGACCCAAGGAATAGAATTATAACCTTACCTTCTTTAAACGTGAGCTTCCCTGAGGAGTCGGATGTGTAACAACCAATGTACTCCTGAATATCCGTGTGCTCGTGGTTGTTAACACGCACACAGTGGTTACCAGTAGCTGCGGCCAGCCACCGTAGCAGGCTTGTTTTACCCACTGATGTCTCT
Organism: Eschrichtius robustus; assembly: GCF_028021215.1. Lineage (NCBI taxonomy): Eukaryota > Metazoa > Chordata > Mammalia > Artiodactyla > Eschrichtiidae > Eschrichtius > Eschrichtius robustus. Next base: position 68,338,926 of record NC_090832.1, on the reverse strand, counting down.
CCCTGAATCAGCACTGGATATGTTCTTTAAAGGATCAGCCAATAAAGCAATTAAAAAGAAAAAAAAAGACAGAAACCAGAATTAAATCATGTAGTGTTTAAAAAAGAACAACTATAACATTTAACATCATAATAAGAGAATGTTTTTATATACCTATGCACTACTAATGGAACGTTTCTTAAGCCCTGAGAAGTTTCTACGTAAAAATGGTTCCTCAGAAACTACCAAGGAAAGTAATTCCAGCCTCCCTTGCACTAGTGAGAAACAGTAAGCGGGAGTAACTGTTACTCACTTAACAAGTAATGGGTGATGATTATCCATCAGCAAAATACTAGAAAGCAACCTTAATGATGGCCAAAATAATCTGGGTCCATATTGCTCCCACCAAAGGTACAACTAGAAACGATGTTTTGTGTCTGGAGAAAAGTGACAGGATTGACTTAGAAAATAATTATTCACTCAGCCAATGAATAACAATAGAGCCCTTTGAAAGTTCAGGAAGTAGGACTAGACTTTCAGCAATGCCTATGCTGGTAAGACATCAGAGCAGTGTGAGAAAAGGTCCACACACCCTGCAGAGACCACTCGGACTATGTCTCTCAGGTTCAGCTTGACGGAAGACGTGAGGATGTACGTCTCATCTATTGTAGGTTCCTTGTCTCCCACCGAAATCCAGTAGCCTTCCACCTGGATAAGCCGACCTCCTTTTGGTTCTGGAATAGGCTGAAAGACACAAGAGTTAGAGAAATAACCCACAGACCCACGACAACTATGGCATTCTTTCAGAGAGGGGTGTAAAGTGGGAAAAAAATTGTCACCAAGAATGCTGCTTGTTCTGGATGCTTTCAACATTAAAACCCACAAATGAACATGAAAAAAAATTACTTTGAGGAAGGAGAACAAAATGGTGACATGTACTGGTTTTAAAATTCAGGTTGGGTTAGGTAGATATGGGGGAAAACTTGAATGAAAATAATTTCTCAGATAGTTTATGACTCAGTTCCCTTCTCTCATCTACCAAACTTCCCACTCTAATAAAGTATTTTGGTCAAAAACATGTATTTCATATAAACCATATTCCCAAAACATGGCCAGTGCTGTACTGGGGCAGGGAAAGGGGGGCACTACACACTACTATGTTCTGGATCCCCTAGAAGACATTAAAAATAAAAGCAACCCTCCAGAGAAACTCGTTAAGGATAATATTGTAGATGATGGCATAACCTTTTGAAGGTATGGTGGAAGTTAAGTTGATTTATACAAAACTGCCATTTGTATAGATCAAAAATGGTCAAATGGTGGTCAGATATATAGCTATAGAAAAGTGCTCTTCTAGAACATTTAGCTCCCTGACTTGAAGCCACAGTTGTAGGCACTGCTTTTAAGGACTTCTCAGTTGAGCAGAAGAGCAGTGAGAAAAAAGAACTGTTAAGCCACCATCATATATAACCATGAGGAAAGCATACAAAAAAATAAGTGGAGGGGAATGGTCATCGGATAATAATCAAAGCAAGCTTGAGTCTTTTCTCAGTGTTTTCAGAGTTTACCAAAAGTATATATTCATGTGTTACTTGTATAATTTTTTAAAAGGAAAAAACATTGAATCCAAAGTACCCACAATCCCAATGGCTCTTTCTTCCTAAACAGCAAGCAATAGACACATAAACAAGTCAGTTTGTGAGCCAGTTTCTCTCAGCCTCTTTCAATCCCATGTTATTCTGTAATTTCCTCTGTCAAACTGAAATGGTTATTGTGTATAACAGAAACAAGAAAAGGAAAGCGAAAAAAAAAGCCCAACCATCAATCAGAAGGGGGGTGTGCAGATAAACTGTGGTGCAGGCTTCCAGTGAAATGCTATGTGACAATTAGAAAGCACGTCACTCACAGTGATCTGTGGTACAGACAAAAAAAATATATCCAGGACATAGTTAGGCTAAGAAAGGAAACTACAGAACATTCTTATGAGATGGTTTCATTTATATTACTTATATTAGATATATACAGGCAGACCTTGGAGATTTTCCAGATTTGATTCCAGACTACGGCAATAAAGCAAATATCACAATAAAGCCAGCAGGGCAATAAAGCCAGTCACACAAATTTTTTGGTTTCTCAATGCATATGAAAGTTATGTTTACACTGTACTACAATCTATTAGGTGTGCAATAACATGTCTAAAAAAGATGTACGTATCTTAATTTTAAAATGCTTTATTGCTAAAAAATGTTAACCATCAACTGACAACATAGGGTTGCCACAAACCTTCAATTTGTAAAAAACTGCGACATCTATGAAGTGCAATAAAGCAAACTGCAATAAAGTGAGGTACGCCTGTATTAGAATTTACCTTGATAAATCTACACACACACATATATTAGAATTTGAATATATAAAAAAGATTTTTTAACTTTTAAATATATATATGTACACACACGATTTAGATGGAAAGGACTAACTATACGATTTCAATCTCCAAAGATCAGGATTATCAGGAATTTTCACCACCTACGTTAAAATTCTGTGGAACTGACTTTTATAATTAGAAATAAGTTTTGCAAAAAAACCAAAACCAAAAACAAAACAGCTAACAATTTGATATTTCAGCCTTTCATTTAAGCCAAAAATCAAAAAAGAACCTACCTGCTTCAGCAGACTTTTAACGTTGCCAGAAACAATGTGCTGACAAATGAGCTTCTGAACTACTGGGTGCGACGCCCTGTCAAGCTGTGTTAAGAAACCCAAACAAAAGCCCTAGAGAAAACACAAATACGCGTTAACACTAGTTATCCTTCTGCAATAACAGGCCAACTTATTTCAGAAACAAAATTCAACCTCTCGGGTGGTGCTGGTGCCCAGAACAACTTTTTTTTAAGAATATATTTTTTATTATTTATTTTACTTTATTGTAATTAATTAATTAATTAATTGGCTGTGTTGGGTCTTCGTTGCTGCGTGCAGGCTTTCTCTAGTTGCGGCGAGCGGGGGCTACTCTTCGTTGCAGTGCGGGGGCTTCTCACTGTGGTGGCTTCTCTTGTGGCGGAGCACGGGCTTTACGTGTGCGGGCTTCAGTAGTTGTGGCTCGCGGGCTCTAGAGCCCAGGCTCAGTAGTTGTGGCGCATGGGCATAGATGCTCTGCAGCATGTGGGATCTTCCCAGACCAGGGCTTGAACCTGTGTTCCCTGCATTGGCAGGTGGATTCTTAACCACTGTGCCACCAGGGAAGCCCCAGAACAACTTTTAAATGGGATACAATGGTAGAAAAAGGGCAGGGTAGTTCCGGTATGAAAAGTTCTGGGCTAATCTGACTAAACAGAAAGCACTGGCAACCCTGGCACGGGCATCCCCACTTGCTCCTTCCCCATGGTGTGCCCATCCACCAAGCTCTCAACCAAACACAGACTGTACAAAGACCTCATAGAGCGAGCGCTGGATGTTGCCACATGGATTGGAGGCTGCAAATCGCAGGGCCCTACAGAGAGTCCGAAGGCTGTAGTGAGGTCTGTGGCCGGTCCCATCCACCAATTTTGTCCCAGACTCCTTCCGCACAGCTGTATAGAACCTACAAAGAGGATGCAATTCAAAAGATTTATTTTATTAACTAATAAGCCTTACTATTTTGCTGTTGTTCCCATTTCTCTACAAAAGGACCAAAAGGCATTTTTATAGATTAGATGGCCAAGCTTACATACAACTTCTTAGAGCATCAAAAATAATAAAATGAATATTGATCAATTCCCCTTAGGATGGAAAGAGGAGAAAGGTGAGATGTGTCTGATTTTTAAGGGAATGGTAGTGAGATATGAGAGGCCCTTAGCAAGAATATACTGAATCCAAACACAGGGTTCCAAAGTCGGCTTTAATATGAGGGTCAAATGAAGTCCCTGTGTAATCTCTAATGGTGATGGATAAGCACATAGAAAACAAAAGTAATGGTGTTTTAAAAGAAAGTCTACAGATACGGTTATAATCAACAATGACAAAATGTGAAAAAGCATGATGATATGGTGACCATTTCTACTTTCATTACCACATAATTTAGAAGTCCAGAAGATGACAAGATGGAAGAAGTTTCAGACTGAAACATCAAGTGCAAATCTCAAAAATTCATGAAGGACTTCCCTGGTGGTGCAGTGGTTAAGAATCCGCCTGCCAATGCAGGGGACGTGGGTTCAAGCCCTGGTCCGGGAAGATCCCACATGCCACGGAGCAACTAAACCCGTGCGCCACAACTACTGAGCCTGTGCTCTAGAGCCCGCAAGCCACAAATGCTGAGCCCACACGCCGCAACTACTGAAGCCCACATGCCCAGAGCCTGTGCCGACAGCAAGAGAAGCCACCACAATGAGAAGCCTGCACGCCACAATTAAGAGTAGACCCCGCTCGCCGCAACTAGAGAAAGCCCACTACACAGCACCAAAGACCCAAAGTAGCCAAAAAAAAAAAAAATTCATAAAATTCATGATCACATGCCACAAGATCAAGTATAACCAAACATGTGTCAGAGATGAAACCCAAGGGACTTCCCTGGTGGTGCAGTGGATAAGACTCCGCACTCCCAATGCAGGGGTCCCAGGTTCAATCCCTGGTCAGGGAACTAAATCCCACATGCATGCAGCAACTAAGAGTTCACATGCCACAACTAAAGAGCCCACCTGCCACAACTAAGACCCAGTGCAACCAAATGAAGAGATGAAACCCAAGTTCTAGCCCAAATGACATCTGTCTTCCCTCTTTGCAATCTAGCTAGACATTCTTTCTTTTGTAGAAAGACTACATTCCAGAAGTGGGTTTTTATATATGGAACATGCACCTCTTGTACTATCAGCATTTTATAAGAGCCACACTTCAGCCACACTGCTTTATCTCCAGCTTTTTGAATTTTAACTACACATATTTACGCTTTTGTCTAAATATTCTTGGCTAACAAAAAGTGCTCTGATTTTAAAATGTGGTGTGACAAACCACTCCGAAGCCCTCTGACAAATGCCTCTTTGACTAACCTATTTAAAACTGGGCTCCAAGTTTCATTTTCTAACCAGCATTTTGCTTTATATGTTCTTTTTCTTCACTTACCACAACCAAAAATAACAGTATTTACTGATCTCCACCTGTAGAATTAAAGCTCCATGAAAAGAACCAAGATTGTCTGTTTTATTTATAGCTGTATCCCTAGCATCTGAGCCACTCAATAACTATTTGTAAAAAAAAAAATAAGGAAAAAAAGCTCAAAAAGCAAAGTAAAACACTAATACGATCCAACTTCAAAATCTTTACATATTGTATATCTTGTTTTAGAGGACACAGATAAAATCAACTAAGTGACGTGCCCCAGATGACAGACTTAGTTTCTGACAGAGCCAGCACTAGAACCCAGGGTGTATGATACAAAAGATTGCACCCTTTCCACATGGCATACAAAAAACAGAGGAAAGAAACTCAAATTAAAGCACCAAGTGATATAACCACTCTATACTGCATTCAGCTAAGACTCTAATAATTCCAAACTGGCCTCAATCAATTATATCAACCTTCCCCCCTCTACATTCCACAAAGCTAATATGCAAATTGCAAAAAGTAGGATTTCACCAAGGCAGATCAAAATATAAGCCATTTATATCTCCTCAAGGGATTCAAACTCTTAGCTGTGAATAAAGAAGTAATTAGGAGAGAGTTATCTAATTGTTTATATTCTCATAGGTCTCAACAATACATATTCTCATAAGCTCTCTATGTAGTTTCCTTAGGAAAATCCAAGGGAGTCCATAAAGTTCCAACTTTAAAATAAAATCTAAATAATCCTTCCATCAGTCTTCTCTCGTTAGAAGCAAAAAAGAAGAAAACAATATACATGCATGAGGTACACATTTTTATGCTCAGAGGAAAAGTTTATAAAGAGAAACCAAAAAGAACCCACGTTATGATTCCTTGCACTGTACTCCTGCTCACACTCAAGCCTTTCAGATAATCCACAATAAGGATCTGTAAGTCTTCTTTACTTTCCAATTCTTCTACATAAAGTTCTGTGAACCTGTTAAGACAATTATTATTCCATAATAACCATTTTTGAGGAAGTTAATACAGCTATTTTGACAATACAAAAACACAAGACGGAAGTTATATAAACTCATTTTACCTGCTTGTAATATAAATTATGAAGGCCTTTCAACTTGAGATACAGATTGATCATAATCAAATAGAAGATAATGTAACCGTTACCAAAAATTCTACCATTACTACTTCTAAGAAAGTCAAACAGTCCTTGCAAAAACAGTTACAAAAATAAGACTTTATTTATCCTCATTTTCAGAAAGTGTTTTTGATTACAACTATATGTAACAAAAAGTACATGCAACAATAACAAAAAAGCCTCCTCACTATCAAAAATTAATAGTTGTAGCAAAGGAAAATACATACTTGTGGTTGATAAAATTTTCCTAAAAAGCTTTTACTGCTTTTATAATGTGGGAGAAGATCTAGTAAAGTTTTAACACTATTTTAAAAACTCAGATTCAACAAAAGGTTACCAACAATAAACAAGGTCATTTATCTTTTTTTTTTTAACATCTTTATTGGAGTATAATTGCTTTACAATGGTGTGTTTCTGCTTTATAACAAAGTAAATCAGCCATACATATACATATATCCCCATATCCCCTCCCTCTTGCGTCTCCCTCCCCCCCTCCCTATCCCACCCCTCTAGGTGGTCACAAAGCACCGAGCTGATCTCCTTGTCCTATGCAGCTGCTTCCCACTAGCTATCCATTTTACATTTGGTAGTATATATAAGTCCATGCACTCTCTCACTTCGTCCCAGCTTACCCTTTCCCCTCCCTGTGTCCTCAAGTCCATTCTCTACGTCTGTGTCTTTATTCCTGTCCTGCCCTTAGGTTCTTCAAGGTCATTTATCTTTTCCCAAATGCTACATACATAAAACAACTTGTTCATGTCAGTCTGTGCTTAATGATGAAAACTGAAACTTAAATGTTCTTTTACAAATCATTAGTCTCATCCAAGACGACTCTGCCTAAAATGCACTTACGTTGTTATATGATATACTATTATTTCGTTATGTGAAGGTTTTCTAATAGCTAAAAGGCTATCTGAAGGAGGAAAGATTTTTGTTTTCAACAATATCCATGAGCCATTAAATGTCATACGAACAACCCAAAGGAAAAAAACTCCCAGTGTTCTGGAGTTTTCCATATTCCTACCACCTATAGAAAGAAGAAGACTACTACAAGTAAAAAGATTCCTCTATCAGCAGTCAATAAATTTCAAGCATTGTTATGAGGGTTGGTTACGTTAATACTACCAATCAATAAATAAAGAGAACTTAATTTTAAAAACAGCTCCAGGAACCAAGCCATGACCCCTTACCTGTTTCTTATTCCTGGTGGGAGATTTCTTTTGCCCACATCAGTTGCTGGATTCATACACGCAAATAAATGGAAATCCGGATGACGTACCAGTGGTTCTGTTAAAAGAAAACTATAAATTCTCAACAACTTGTAACAATAAGTGATCAGAGGAAGACTAACTCCACTGAACACCAGGGTGAACCACTATGCCTCAAGGCTCAGCAAGGTTGGTACTGGCTGCTCAACCATCCTTGCCTTTTCTCAAACCCCGATGAAATCAGTTTCCAGATCTATGCACACAACTTAATCTTAAACTGCCATCCCACCATCTCTTATGGTGTGGTGGTTCATGCTATTTATGTTTCATCACCTATTCACCAGCGCATACACTGTCACTGAGTGTGCATGCCTTATTACCCACTACACAAATGCCTTGACAAATTATCTTATTCTTTTCATTCCCTATATCACAATAAGACTTTGCAGAAAATTACTATCTACAGAATAAATAAATCACACTGGGAGGCCCATGTAATCTACCTAACCAAAAGAATATTACTTCTTTTTAAAAACATTTTTTAAATTTATTTATTTATTTACTTACTTACTTACTTACTTATTTATTTATGCATGCATGCATGTACACAGGCAGGCTGCCCCGGGTCTTAGTCGCGGCATGCAGACTCTTAGTTGCAGCATGCCGGATCTAGTTCCCCGACCTGGGATCCAACCCAGGCCCCCTGCATTGGGAGTACGGAGTCTCACCCACTGGACCACCAGGGAAGTCCCAAGAATATTACTTTAAAAAGGCCAAAAGGCCTCGCATCAAGTCAAACCCCACGAGGATCAAGTGCTACCTGTGTCTCCTCGATCCAGCAACACCAGAGAGCCAGAGGAACCTTCAAGTAAACCACTCAGACATTCTAATGTTTCTGGAGCAGCCAGGTTAATCTCATCCAACAAGATCCAGTCTCCTTTCTTTACAGCCTGAGCTAATGTACCCTAGAAGATGAAGTAAAATGTTAAGGATCCATTGCAAACACACACACACTCACCAAGAACAGTTATGTGAGCAGGGTTAGAAGCAGAGGCAAGGGCAAACCGCTCCAACCTGATGAGCTTACACCTTAACGCCAAATGGCTGCCAGCTGTTTGCCAGAGTTAAGGTCAAGTTAACTTTTTTTCAAATATCCAAAAGGGTCAAGGGAATCTCTCTGAGCCTAACGATGAGATGCAATAAACTAGACCATCCCATTATATGGATGGTAAGGCAAATAATAACTTACAATGTATTCAGATGTTTAAAGGCAACCAAATGGTTATTAAAAAGACCCAAAATAAATACAGGGTCAGGCTATGAGTATACCAAGAAAAGACAAATGACTAAATCAAGAGTGTATAGTGGTTGTAACTCAGAGCCTTTCACAGTTGCTGAAGAATATCAAGATGAATCTTTCCTCTTCTCTACTGATTTGATCTCCTCAAGTTCTACTTCCAAAAGCAATGAACTGACAATCTACTCAAGTGACACAACATCAGAATCTTAATTGTTTTACTATTATTAAACTGCTTTATGCTTTTGTTTTCATTGTGATCCTAACAAAGAATCTTCTATAAATAAAACTGAAAAAAATAAAACGGAACAAACATATTAAAATCCAGTGTAATGTCAAGTCATGAAATAGGTATAAACCCTATTTTGAGAGCACTTGACATTTTCATTGGTTATTTTAGAAACAATCATATTAAGATTACGCACTGATGACTAAATTTCCCACAACAATGGATATATGGTTGAGGGACTTTCTCTCTTACTAAGACATCATCTCAAGTAAGATTCCTACACCTCCCTTCAAGTGTGGTCTGAAGAGTGTCACAGAAACAATTTTCTTTAATAAAAATATAAAAAGCTTAAGTCACAAACATTTAACTAAGTTGATCCTGCAAGGTCACAGGAGAGAAAACAGTAGAGCTACCCATGCACTGGAATCAAAAATGTGTCCTAACAGGAATGGACCCAAATATGTCTCTCTCTCTCACACACACACACACACACACACACACACACACACACACACACACACACACACACACACACACACACACACACACACACACACACACACACACACACACACACACACACACACACACACACACACACACACACACACACACACACACACACACAGCTATGAAACAATAAAAAATTTCACTAGTTGTTCTCAACTGCATCTTGAAAAATAGTAATCAATGGTGTTCACCAAGACTTTATAATTTCTATAAAGGACATTAAAAAAAATCTTCCCCCCAAAGAATTATTTCATTAAGTGTTTACTGTCTTAAACAACAAGCCCTAAAATGTCAACATGAAGAGAATACAAAACAGTAGCCTCCTTAAACTTGCATTTTGCATCAAATCAACATTCCCTTAACCTAAACAACCAAAGCAAAATACCTCTACAAATGCAAACAATAGGGCATTTTCAGTCATTTTCATCTGTTGTTGGGCATGGTTGAGTCTAAGACCAAATGCTTCCCACTTCTCTTTTAGTAGTGACCCTAGAGAAAAATAAAGACAAGAATTTAACATACACTTTGAGTTGTAATATACATAACTTAAAAACACACAATTAACATAACACACACAAAAATCACATCTTAGAAGTATAAAAAATTAAGTCCAAACACTTACATAATGCCAAACATGTGCAGCCACTATACTAATCAGTTCATTTATATGCATACGTATTGGTTAACTCGTTTATCTTCACAACAACCCTTTGAAGTAGGTACTCTTATCCCCACTTTATAGATGAGGAAGAAGATAACTAAGCCGCCAAAAGCCCCACTCGCTGTGGAATCCAGTTTTCTGGAAGTAATCTCTTCTTCTAAGCACATGTGACTTACTAACCACTAAGCAGTACTGTACATCAACATCAGCGACCACCTGTTTTGATGGAAATCTTGACTAGAGTCACAGGAGCAGCAATACTTCAAAATTAGCCAGCTCTGCCTTAAGTCCTAGAAAGCTCTAATGTGTATTGCTTCATTCTTCCCCCAAACTCTTCTCCTAATTCTGCTAATTAAACTTCAGCCTCATGCCCTCCCACTGGCAGCCTGGGTCACATTCTTACCGGTCTCACTCTCTTTTCCATCCTTGTTGACAGCCGACTTGTACACATGTTGCATTAGTCTGAGGAGATTGTGCCACCGTTTCTGCCTGTAACAGGTCTGAATGTGTCCCAAGAATGTAAAGTTTTGCTTCTTGGAAAATGTCTGAGCAAAGAGTTCCTCAAATGCCTCCCGTAAGGGTAGCCAAATAAGCTTATGGTCCACTGGTTTGTAACTGAAACAAAAGGTAAATATGTGATTCACAAACTTCTAAAGCTAACAGAAGTTGGAAAGTATGCCTTAGAAAACAGGAATAGGTGTAAGATTTCTTCTAATCAAAATCAGAAATAATACCAAAATACTTAACATAAATCTATGTTAAAGTTTTAAATTATAATCTATTTTCTCCACTCCAAGTGTCAGAAGCACCTATACTCTAAAGGTAAAAACTAGTATTAGACAAACAAACTATGAACAAATTTGAAATTCCAAACTGGGCAGTGCAAGGCATGTCACTGATTTTACTAATATATTTAAATAAACATCATGTATATTTGATGATAAACCATATTCTATCAAGATTGACCAAAAGGTTTTTGAAACATTTTAGAAGAAAAATATAATGTCTGAAATTGACTTATTCAAGCATCTTAAGAACTTACTTGAACATCATGCCTCGTCAATGGAGGGTGGGGAGACTGCTCCCAAAGAGATTCAAAATTGGGGGAGGGGGACGGTAAAAAAAAAAAAAAAAAAAATCTTAAGACACTGCAATGGTTTGTGACCTTCCAAGGCTCAACTTTTTTTATTTCTCAGCATTTAGATTCTCTCCTATTTCTTAGCATTTTATTTTTCTGGTTGGGGAATTAGGGAATCAATTCATTTAAATTAAAATTTAATTTAATATTGGGGGGATTAATAATGTATAGAGTCAAGAAACACTGCTCTAGCTAAATTTAAAAGAAGTTGCCCAAGCAGCACTAATCATTCCTGGAAAATCTCAAGTATACAATTTTCCGTGGCCTAGGATACTAAATACTACAATTCAAGGATGACGACATAACTTTTATTTCTGAGAAATATAATTTGAGAACTGAAACAATACCAAAATATGTTTCAGAACAGTCAAGCACAATTGGAGAACTCATGGATACTATTTACTCACTGGCCTGAGAGAAGGAACAATGAGATGAGTGAAACCCAGTGCCCTGATACTGAGCATCTATATAGAAGATTCTGATTCCAGAGACAGAAAGCATGAGAACTTCACAAACTCAATATCGCTTCCCAGTAAGCACTAACCCATTAATCAGTAAAGACATTTCTTTACTCCATTTATTCAACTGAGATTTACTGAGCACCTGCTAGAGTTCAGCACTGAGTAAATGAGACCCACCATGTCCTGCCCCTCTGCAGCTTACAATCTAACCAAAGAGACAATAGGGGAATACACCTACTAGTACAAAATATCAAGTAGCAAGTGCTATAACTGGATAAAGTGAAAGGAGAGTGGCTGAAAGAAGAATTGGTACTTTGACTATGATAGTCAGAAGAGGCTGTGTTAAAGACGGGAATTTGAAGGAAATCAAACAAGGAAGGGTTAGGCTAAGCAAATATCCCTGGGCAGCAGGGGAGGCCACAGAGGGAATATCAACACAGAGCAGAGCTAAAGAAAGGAGACAGAGACGTGCCGGAGCCAGGTGATGAAGGGTTTGGAGTACATTCCACATGGACTGAGAAGTCAGTGGAAGGATCTGAGGAAGAGAGTGATGAGATCTGATCACACTATAAAAGGATCATTGTAAATACTAAATGGAAGACAGACTGTGGGGAGGGTAAGAGTAGAAGCAAAGATGAGAGCCCTGCGCTGGACCAGGCAGAGGATGATGAACCACAATGACAACAGAAGAAGTGGTAAGAAATTAAACACACACGTTATTTAAATAAAAGAGCTAGTCTTAAAGATGACAGAATAGATGGATCCAAAGCTAACTGAGGCAGCAGAGTAATGACTAAGAACGGAGACATCAAGAAAGACTGCCTGGGTTCAAGTCATGGACTAGCCATTACCTTGAACAAGGCACTTAATGCCTGTGAGCCTCAGGTCCCCTAAGTGTAAATGGGGATAATCAACAGGTTGTTAAGAAGGCTAAGTGACTGAACAAAGATAAAGACTCAAAATAGTACCTGGCACAGGAGTGTCATTTAAGAGTTACCTGTGACAACTATTACCACTAGTAATTGGCTCAGTGAATTGAATTCATGAAAGAAATGGCTTTATATTTCAAATTAGACTGAGCTCCTTAAGAAAAAATTTTGTTCATTTAAAGCTGAAAGCATAGTGGCTGGAACGGTTAAGTCGTCATATGTTTCAAGTGATGAATAAATGAACAAACATACATACACCTTTCCGAAAGGAAAAATAAATAAATAGAAATAAACTGTAACACATATACTCAATGGAAACTAACCTGCTACAGGGAGAACTGATGAAATCAAACTACGAACCATTACAGACCAGGGTTTCCATGATGTCTTTTGCAGAGAAAATATGCCTCAGGAGCAACCTAAAGGCCAAGAGGGGAGGGAGGTCTAGAACACCTGGCCCTCATGGAGAGTCACTCAGGGTCTACCTGTTACATACATGATACATGGAGACCACATACAAGAGTTCACTAGAAAATGGATAGAACAAAAGAAAATGACTCTCCAAAATTATCATACATGAAAGAACATGAAGTGTAAAAGAGACACAAAACAGTGCATGCTGAGTAACTGAAAAGGCAAACGGTTCACTTCATTTGGGGTCAGGATTCTGAGTTTGAAAGCATGCACTTCTGCCCTGCAATCTCCTGTGCAGTTTCCTTTATGGATGTTTCCATGGGTGGCTTAGAGGAGGACACAGGTTAGCCGTTTTATTTCTATTTCTATGAGATCTTTAATTTTTCTCCCATTTTTTCTTTCCTTCACTGTTAACTTCTCCAAGGATACCTCCCCTTCTCTATTTATCTGTTTCTCCCTCAGAGGCTACCCCTCCCAATCCCATTCCCTAGAGCCAGTGATGTGAACCTGTGTTCTGTGTTTTGCCATTTAATGGCAGACTTTCCTTTTCTGGAATGATTTTTACCTGCTTCATCTAAGTCCTCTGTATCTTCTACTCTTTTCTACAGTCTCATAAGCTCTCTCTACCCCAACTCTGTCAGAATTTGGTTTACTTCTCTACTCACAGGTAATCTGAAGGTCTATGTGCTATCAGAAACCTACTTTAAATAGAATGACAAAATTGAGTTAAAAGTTAAATGAGGGAAAAAGATATACCACACTAACACTAATCAAAAATTAAGGGGGTACGTATGCAAACAAAGATCAGAAGGCAATTTGCAGTAATGCAATTTAAGAGCCTAATGGCCTTGAAGGCTTTATTTTTATAACATATATTTATCCTTAATTATAATTTTTTAAAAAACCAATCTAAAGGAATTTTTGCAAACCAGACTAATTAGGACTATAAATTTCTTATATTTTAAGCATAGTATTTGATAAATGCAAAATATGTTTAATGTAAGTTACAAAACACAGAACTAGTTTCACAGTTAGATGAAACTAACCACACATTCCCAAAATAGAAATATTAGCCCTTCTTTATCCCACCTCCCTACCTGCTCCTTTGTTTTCTACTCCCTTGCCTTTATTATTTTTTCCTTTTTTTCTTTTTCCCTTGTCTTTTAAAAATTATTTTTGGTCTTCCAATTGAATACACAAGGGTTCTTAAGCAAAGGAGTCATTCATACATCGATAATATATATTAAAAGATGTGATTTACACACCACTTGCCAATAATACAAAAGAACAGAAAACAAGGCATACTTCCAACTATACAAAAATTGAAACGTATGTAAGTTTTCTTTTGATAACTGATGCTAACCTACTAACAAGGACAAATGGATATATATTTTTTTCACCAAGTTGGCACCAAAATAAAATTCCAGTTAACAAATTCTGATTTCAACCTTTTTGTATTAGTAATTGCATCAAGGCACAATGTGTACTCACTACATTTAAAACTACTTGCAACGGCTGACATAACACTACAAATTCTTAGAAGAGACAGATCCAGTGCGTGTTCAATTAGTACAAGATTAATGCCATTTGTGTTAGGAATACTTAACAGTAGGATATTACTAAAGACACAGATAGATACAGAATAGAGAGAAATACACAGTAGTATAGACATGCCTAGTTAAGTAACAAATTCCATATATTATTAAGAACACATTGCAAGTACCACAATGAGGGAATGGGGAGATTAAGTGTCAATTAACTGAACAGAGGTAAAACGAAAACAAGGTAGAAAGACCACTGGGGAAAAATAAAGTCAAAGTAGAATTAGAGTAAGAGAGGTAAGCCTCAGCTAACGGATTCGAAGACAGAATATAAATTTAAAATACATAATTAGTGGCATGTGTAGAGCAGAAGTAATAGGTCGGGACAGTAAGAAAATGAGAAGCACCAAAGGAAGCAGGATTCCAAAGTAGCACTCCATCCAGAGCAGGAAGGGATATGAGACAAGGAAAGAGTGATAGTAAAAATAATGCCACAGCATAATGTGGTCCTCAAAAAAGAGGAAATAAAGAGCTTTCTTGCAGATATCACAAAGAGCAAAAAGGACAATAAATTCTATTATCTTATGCCTTTAAGAGTTTGTGTAAGCAACTGCTTAGAGTTAATGGGACAGACCCTACTAGGGTTCAACATAAGGTATGCCAATAGCAGCCATCGCTTTTACAGCCTTCAGCACAGACTAAAATTGTTCATGAAACTAACATATTCAAAACCACAAATAAGGAAGAAGGGTATTTTACTGACCACAGTGGAGTGCCATGAGCCAAGTCCCATTTAACAAAGTGGAGGCTACTTAATGTTTCATAGATAATCAAACTGCAGGAGAGCCTAGCTTGAAGGCAGTGTGAGTCTAGAACACAGGCTTCAGATAAATGACTGCACACACAAACATTACTTGATTACATACTTACCTTTTTGTTTTCCTCCCCCTCCCAGCAGGATCCTTGAGAGCAAGAACCTCAAGTGTTCTTCAAAATGAAAAGAAACATCTACACACTCAAGAGCTCCTTAATAAATTCTAATAAATAATACCCTGCTGGGGTGGGCGTAGGGGGGCAATTCTCTGAACATTTTTCCAAGGCTAGTTTTGAGCTTTACAGAAAAGAAGTATTTCTTACCTCAAACAGTGAACACAAAATAACAAGAAAAAGATTTAAAATCGCACTTACCCTCCCAGCAAATCTGCAGTGTCGCTTTGCTGATTCATATTGACAACTCTCAAACGGTGGCCTTTAATAAAGAAAGGGCAAAAGGGTTATTCTGAAAATGTAAAGACTGACAACATCCAGTGTGATCCTTAAGGATGTGTGGACAAGGGCACAGGGCAAATCTTTAAATGTGCATTTCCTCTGACCCCCTCATTTTACTTTCAGGAATCTTGACTATTCAAAATTTTCACCTAACTCAGAGAGATATGTAAAAGAAGATTCACTGCTCCAGCATCAGGTAACTGAAAACAACAAAAAACCCTTCAGTAAGTCAATGTCTGCCTATGAATTAGAACTAAATAAATATCCAGTGTGAAATATTTGTCTATGAATTAGAACTAAATAAATATCCAGTGTGATATATTATTTAGCCATCAGAATAGGAATGAGGCAGTTCTGTTTTTAAAGATGTCCAATTTGCTTATTAACTAAACGTAATACATAGAGAATGATCCCGTTTGTTTCAAAACAAAACCAAATCTGTATGTATTTGAAGACCACAGATTAGAACTGAAAAAAGTTAATACCAATCTGTTAACAGTGGTTATTTCCAGGGGGAAAGAATACATTATTTCCAAGGTAAAAATTTCCAGTGCTTATCTCCAGGGCAAGTGGAGTGGTGGCACTTCTTAAATTCCAATATTCTTTGGACTTTTTATTTTTTAAAAAGGCAGTCAGGGGACTTCCCTGATGATCCAGTGGCTAAGAATCCGCACTTCCAATGCAGGGGGCCCGGGTTCGATCCCTGGTCAGGGAACTAGATCCCACATGCTGCAACTAAGAGTTTGCATGCCACAACTACAGATCCCACATGCCACAACTAAAAAGATCCCACATGCTGCAACTAAGACCTGGCACAGCCAAATAAGTAAATAAATATTTTTAAAAAATAATAAAAAGGCAGTCAGTGTCAAATGTTTGTTGTCTGGGGGCAGAGTGCTTCCCCTCTAGGAGTTACCTGTAATATGAGCCAAGTACTGGACGGTGGAGGTTTTGCCGGTCCCGGTCTCTCCCACCAGCAACACAGGCTCCCCTTTGCTAACACACACCGCGAGCTGTTCAATAAGAACAGAGGATGGCCTCGTAGCAGCAAAGGTGAGCTTCTCCCTGGGGAGGGGAAAGTATATAAGCAGTTGGAGGAACAGGCTGCAAGCTTCTCTTTGTGTTATTTTGAGGAATCAGATTTCCCAGATTCAACAAACAAGAAGAAGGAGACAACTCAGAGTGACGGTCTTCATGTTACAACACAGTGGTCCCCAACCCCTGGGCCACGAACCGGTACCTATCCGTGGCCTGTTAGGAACCGGGCCACACAGCAGGAGGTGAATGGTGAGCGAGCAAAGCTTCATTTGTATTTACAGCTGCTCCCCATCGCTCACATTACCTCCTGGGCTCCGCTTCCTGTCAAGTCAGCAGCAGCATTAGATTCTCATAGGAGTGTGGTGAACCCTACTGTAAACTGCATGCAACGTATCTAGGCTGCACGCTCTTTATGAGAATCTAATGCCCGATGATCTGAGGTGGAGCTGAGGCGGTGATGCTAGCGCTGGGGAGCGGCTGCAAATACAGATCATCGTTAGCAGAGAGGTTTGACTGCACAGAGACCATAATAAATCGACTGCGTGCAGACTCATATCAAAACCCTATCAGTGAGTGGCAAGTGACAATTAAACTGCACCTTACGGACTAGACTGGACATAAGCAACACACTTCGGGTATCACTGTCTCCCATCACCCCCAGATGGGACCATCTAGTTGCAGGAAAACAAGGTCAGGGTTCCCACTGATTCTGCATTATGGTGAGTTGTATTAATTATTTCATTATAAATTACAATGTAATAATAATAGAAATAAAGTACACAATAAATGTAATGTGCTTGAATCATCCCGAAACTACCCCCCGCCAACCCCATTCGTGGAAAAAGTGTCTTCCCCGAAACCAGTCCCTGGTGCCAAAAAGGTTGGGGACCGCTGCTATAACAGATGTCCTTACAACATATGAATTGCAGAATTCATTCATTCTGCATACGTGCAGCATTTACATAACTGCTACTTCACTAGGCTCTGGAAATTCAAAACACCAACAAGATAAAACATCTGTACTACCTATGTCATCTTGCGCAAACTACTTAACCTCTCTTAGCCTCGGTTTCCTAACTTGTAAAATCTGGATAACAATAGTTACTAGCTGTAGTGGGTTGAATTATGTTCCCCCAAAATTCATGTCTACTGAGAACCTGTGAATGTGACTTTATTTGGAAAAAAGCTCTTTACAGGTATAATAAGATTAAAATCGTATCATACTGGATTTAAGGGTTAGTCTTAAATCCAATGGCTGGTGTCCTTATAAAGAAAGAGAAATTTAGAGGCACAAAGAAATACACACAGGGAAGAAGACCATATGACAATGGCATCAGAGATTGGATTGATGGAGCTACAAGGCAAGGAACACCAAAGATTGCTGGGAGCCAGCAGAAGCCAGGAAGAGGCAAGAGTCTTCAGAGGTAGTGTGGCCCCGCCAACACCTTGGTTTCAGCCTTCCAGCCTTCAGAACTGAGAATAAATGCCTGCTGTTTTAGGCCATCAAGTTTATGGTAATTTGTTAGGAGAGCCCTAAGGACACTAACACACACATTAATTCATAGGCTTACTATAACCACTACATGAGAAAACATGCAAAAAGGCACTCAGCACAACGTTAGGCATATAGCAAATATTTAATAAATAACTTTAATAAATCTCAGAAACGTATACAATTCCAGCCCTCAAGGGATTAATAGACTAATGTTAGGACCAAGCCTGACCTCTAGGTGATGCTTACTTCACTAAATACACTACAATGAGTAAAATCAAAGATACACCTTTGCTAGTCCCAAGTCTCTAATGACCCTCATCACCTCCTCCACCTATTAACATCTAGCTTCACAGAACACATTTTGGGAAATCACTGCTCCTTACTGTCTAGTACACTGGAGAGATCACAGTTCTGACATGTTTTACTCAAAGATAAGGGGCTGGACCACACGTTCCTTCTATCAATTTCCCAACGACCCCACAGTGCTCAGATCAGTTTGGAACCCTGTTTACCTCTGTATGTGGACAGCCTCACGTTGTTTCCGTAGAAGCCGCACTCGACCCACTTGCACATCTAGCTCGTTGATTGCAATTTCTGGTTTATAAAGTTGACAGAAGAATTCAGCCTATGGGAGGGGAAAGATTTTACCTGAGTAAAATTCTGCATGCTCTTCAAATACTTCTCATCCGTGAGGCGGCTTACTGTGCTCCTCTAACATGCCCTCTACTAAGAGGCATTTTTGGGCTTCCAAGATAGGTAAGTTAGCTTTTAATTATATTTTTTAAAATTCTCCAAGTTTCTAATATGTTTTTAAAAACACTGATCATGAATGTTTCCCTGTAATAGTACTTTTTATTCATTCAAATGAGCCTCTATCTACCTATATGAAGTGAACACAGTGAACAGAAAGTTTTACTCCTAAAAGATATGAAAAAAACCAAAGTAATTTTTCTTCCTCTATGCTTTCCTCTGCTTTAAATTTCTAACATAATGCAGGAAACAGTCACTTGAATAAACCATGATACATCTGACGACAGCCAAAGCAGAAAGAGAAGCTGTGACAGAGGCTCAGGACACGTACCCATCAGCCTTATCCCCATCACTAACCCAAAGAACCCAGATTTCGCTCAGGGTTTGGGGCAGGAGTAAAAGGGGCAAATTGCCCACGGAAGGTAAACCCCTCTTCAACCAAAGGGGCTGAATATTGATCAACCTAAGCCAGTCATGGTAGTCTCATTTCTCTTGTCTACTATAATTAACATACTTATTACTTCAGCTCCTTTTAGTAGGTGCTCTGTTACCTGCAGCCAAAACCATCCCGATAGTTTCATACACCTAAGGAACACCTCTAACCATCTCGGTTCCTGACTAAGGCTTTTTTGAGTCATCATTCATTTGGGAACGCCAAATATCTGCCTCAAGATGAACCCCAGACATTTCTCCAGCTACCAACACCATTGCCGAAAGGCTCTCTCCTCCAGAAGTACATATTTTGATATAAAACAGGAAAGGCAAATATTAACAGTATCAGCAGTGAACCTAAGTAGTGGGTATACAGGTGTTCACTAATACTTTTCAACTTTTTTGATGTTTGAAGATATTAACCATAAAAAGTTGGAAAGGGACTTCCCTGGTGGCATAGTGGTTAAGAATCTGCCTCCCAATGCAGGGGACACGGGTTCGAGCCCTGGTCCAGGAAGATCCCACATGCCGCGGAGCAACTAAGCCCGTGTGCCACAACTACTGAGCCCATGCGCCACAACTACTGAGCCTGTGCTCTAGAGCCCGTGGGCCACAACTACTGAAGCCCGTGCGCCACAACTACTGAAGCCCGCACACCCTAGAGCCCGTGCTCCACAGCAAGAAAAGCCACCGCAATGAGAAGCCCACGCACCGCAACGAAGAGTAGCCCCCTTTCGCCGCAACTAGAAAGGCTGCACGCAGCAACGAAGACCCAAGGCAGCCAAAAATAAATAAGTAAAAAAAAAAAACAAAGTTGGAAAAAATCTAATTGTGCACAGAACTACAGACAAAGGTGTTACTACGACATGGTTCCAGTCCTGAGTCCACAACCTACAGAATAACATGCTCCTTAAGCACTGGAGAAAAAGGCGCGCGTGTGAAAAAGGATGCAAGGCAGCTCACAGGGAGAACTACTTATCCAGGAGACAGTGAGCTTTATGCCCATGAGAGGCAGCAATGAAACTACCAACTCTGACAGAGGAGGCTGTTATTTGCAAAAGCTGTTCCAGGTAAGGACCAGAGATCAGCAATTAAGCTAAATATCCCAGCTTCCTTTCAAGAGGGAAGTAAAAACAGCATTACATACCTTTTTCTTGGAAATGTTCAATTTGCTTCCAATGACTTCTGCCATTTTCAGTTTGCTTGTCTGCTTAGAAAGCATTGCTGTGAAACAGTCCAGAGCCTATTAAAATAACCAAGGTAAATGCCAACTGATTTTTAAAATAATACATTAATAACAGAGCATCACTATCCAGGCCACAAAAGGGAGGAACGTAAAATCCAGCAGAACTTTTCTGCAAGTAAGACTAAGGAGAATACAAATAAAGTACCAACCCTAGACTCAAAGAACCTTACCATAACAGAGACAGGACACCAAAAAATGTGAAGGCTTTACTATCAAAATACCGGTTAATTAGGAAAACACACACAAACGCCTCAGTTTGCAAATCCAAAATTCAGGTAATAATAGCAATTAGCATTAATCCTTGGGTATATGGTTCTGTGGGGGGAAACGACTTCCAGACAGTGGAAGTAACATCAAAAGATTACTTTCTAGATGCAAAGGGAGACTCCTGGTGTGCAATAAAGGGATTACACTGTCATTACCCTAACCCAGTACTTAATCTTAGCAACTACTGATAGGCCAACAAGATACATGTCTTCTGCTACAATGAAATATAAAGTATGTATCACCACCAAATGGATTCTACCCCCCCAAAAGCTGAATTTGCATACATCAAGCATTTTGTTAAACTTCTATTTACAAGAAAGACAGATAAAATGACAAGGGAAAGGACACGAGTATGGCAAAACAAAGAATATATCTGGTTCTACTGCCACCAAGTGTAATATATCAATAAGCTTCATGTAAGCATTTAAAAAAGAATGTATCTAGTTTTGTCCCTAATTCCTTACACAGAGCTTCAAAAATTCTTGGAATTACCAGGAGTAAGGAGTGTCTTTTGTTATTTACTAGAGCCCTTATGGACCTTACCAGGTTTATTATGCTAAGCAAGGTAACTCTTGATGGGCCCTTAGATAATTTAAGAGAGGAACTGGCCAGGCCAGAAAGACCAAGGGTTGAAACTTCCAGCTCCATCTCCAACCTCTGGAGGAGGGGAGGGGATGGAGACCGAGTTCAATCGAATAGCCAATGTCAGAATAATACCCCAATAAACACTGGACATCCAAAGCTTAGAGAGCTTCTGGTTGGTGACAAAGTGATGTACCAGGAAGGTGGCACACCCTGACTCCACAGGAGTGCCTGTGCTCAGACTCCTGAAACCTTGCCCTATGTGTCTCTTCCATTTGACTTCTTGAGTTATATTTTTTATAATAAAACTGTGACCTGGGGCTTCCCTGGTGGCGCAGTGGTTGAGAATCTGCCTGCCAATGTAGGGGACACGGGTTCGAGTCCTGGTCTGGGAAGATCCCACATGCCGCGGAGCAACTAGGCCCGTGAGCCACAATTACTGAGCCTGCGCATCTGGAGCCTGTGTTCCGCAACAAGAGAGGCCGCGATAGTGAGAGGCCCGCGCACCGCGATGAAGAGTGGCCCCCACTTGCCGCAACTAGAGAAAGCCCTCGCACAGAAATGAAGACCCAACACAGCCAAAAAAAAAAAACAAAAACAGAAAGCAAAAAACTGTGACCTGTATGGTGAGTACAGAGCTTCCAATGAGTTCTGTGAGGTGATTACTGTACCTGAGGAGGTTGTGGGAACCCCTGAATTTACAGCTGATAGGTCCTAAGTGTGGGTGGGCGTCTGAGACTTGCGGCTAGAGTCTAAAGTGGGGCAGCCTTGAGGAGGACTGAGCCGTTGAACCTGTGGGGTCTACACTAACTCCAGGTAGTCAGTATCAAAACTGAACTGAATTGCAGGACGCCAGTTGGTGTCAAAGCAGTGAAGAAGCAACCAGATAAAGCCAGAAGGTGAAACATTCTGTAAAACAACTGGCCTGATCTCTTCAAGGGTATGTGTGGGGTGGTGGGGAAGGTTCTGATACAGTAAAAAAAGTTCTTAATCCCATTCGCATAGAAAAGGATGTGGAAGGAGATACATCCGGGTATTAACAGTACTGGGGGGGCTTCCCTGGTGGCGCAGTGGTTGAGAATCCACCTGCCAATGCAGGGGACACGTGATCGATTCCTGGTCCGGGAAGATCCCACATGCCGTGAAGCAATTAACCCCGCACGCCACGACTACTGAGCCTGCGTTCCAGAGCCCGCGAGCCACAACTCCTGAAGCCCGGGCGCCTACAGCCCGTGCTCTGCAACAAGAGAAGCCACCGCAATGAGAAGCCCACGCACCGCAACGAAGAGCAGCCCCTGTTCACCACAACTAGAGAAAGCCCGTGCACAGCAACAAAGACCCAATGCAGCCAAAAATAAATAAATAAAATAAATTTTTAGAAATAAAATAAAATAAAGAAAAGTACAAAACAAGGTTACCTGTAAGAAATATGAGAAATGTAGGAGAATGGAAAGGAAATTTCAATGGAGAGAAGAGGATTAAAGGACTGGCACACAGCACTTCAGAGTTCAGCCGGCTTAAGTGTGTGCTCCAAATGTGGGTTCTTTCTACTCAAAGTAAGTTAACCAAACACAGAGAGAAACTGCTAACCAAAATGGGTCACTATTGAGAGAATAGTCCTAGCTGACAGAAACCAGAACACTTTATAGTCAAAATGGGTTAATGTTTTAACAGCCCAGAGATCTTCAGGCAGCATCACTTTATTCTTAAGCAGGCGGGAATAAATCTCTCTCTGTTCTACTGAATGTGGCAGAGCTACAATTCAATAGGGCTTCCCTCCCACGCAACACATTTTGTCCCCACGTCCAGCACACAAGGATGTACTTTACAAACCTGACATAAATTTCTCTGGACTAAAGTTAAAAAGGCCCTACTGAGGCTAGTGGTGGGATAAGACAAATATAAATCTATCAAATAGACTAAGAAATTACATATAGAAATAAATACTAAAGATCTTAGAAACACTTTACATTTTATAACAGTATTATCACCTGGGAGACTTTCTTTTCATTTAAGCTTCAATTTCAGTACTGTATCTGTTTTACTCTAATTCATACTATACTTATTTGAAATTAGTAGTAACCTGTTTCAAAAACCACAAAACATTTATTATGCCCAATTAGTTTTAAGGCAACATTAGTTCAGTTTTAACTAGCTAAGGATAATAAACGGTACCTACACAAAAGAAGAACTTTTTGATAGCAGTCAAGACACAGAAAATAACAGTGGAAATCAACAGCCTTAAAGAGCACAGAGAAACAAGCAGGAAGACTGTATCTTACCTCTTGAAAAATATTTAATGATGCTGATGAAGACAGACTGTCAAAGCTGTGGGCAATCCTATTACACCAATTCAGTAGATCCCTTTAAAAAAAAGGGGGGCAGGGGGCAAGAAATAAAAGACCATAGGCCAAAGACATCAAAGGCATCAGAGCTTACTTAGGTCTGGGAACACCTGACAACAAAGACTCTCCTTTTTTTCTGGCAACTGAAGATAAACAGTGTCAGGAAAAAGAATGAGTGGTCCCAGTCCCTATCCTACCAGGAAGTGACCTAGAACTCACTTCTCCCCATCCATGCCAGACAAGGTAGCAGGAGACGGGGAGCAATTAACTCTCAGAGCAAACTGAGGGGAGTTGCCCACACCTAATTCTCATTTCTCAAAGGGCAAGTCAACCACTGCGAACGAAGCGCAAAGGCATGGAACTCACTATACAGAGCAAAACCCAAGAGTCTTTTATTTAAGACCCCAAGTGTCACAAAAGGACATCCAGTGAAAGAGCTATGTCAGTAACTATTCCCAACTTTGGCTTTTAAAGTTATTTGCTAAACTTCCAGTTATAAGTAAGTCCTAGGGATATAACGTACAACATGATAAGTACAATTAACGCTGCTGTATGTTATATATGAAAAGTTGTTAAGAGTTCTCATCACAAGAAAAAAAAATTTTTTTTTTACTGTTTCTTTAATTTTGTACCTATGAGATGATGGACGCTCACTGAACTTACTGCAGTGATCATTTCATGACGTATGTAATCATTATGCTATATGCCACAAACTTATACAGTGCTCTGTGTCAATTACATCTCAACAAAACTGGAAGAAAAAAGTTATTTGTTAAAGTTAACATAATGTTACCTTCATGAGCCTTCCCATTCAGTAACTATAGATCTCAAAAAGGGACTGAACACTATGAAGCAGCCCAAACGTCTCATTTCAAAACCTCACTTCTTGTAACCATTCAGTTCTAGCTGCTAAGAACTTCTGAGGGAAGCAGTTTTTAAAATACCAACTCAAAAGTGTTTAGCCCAGTACCTGAGAGACAATTCTCTCCCTTCAAGGCTTAGTCTTTTGTGTTCCCATCTGGCTTCTGAAACTTCCTCGGGTGCCTGTTCCCCTCCAACGGAACTATCACTCAGAGGGTGATGTTTCTCTCCAGTAAGCTGGATGTAAATGTCAAGCAGGTGATCGGTTGCTACCGATAAGCTGGGGTATCTATTTTGCAGAACCTGACAGAGGGAGAAAAAAAAGGAAAGAAAATTTAGCAGCAGACAGAGTGATTTTTAAAAGCACACATAAACTGCTGCTGACACTAGTCAACCAAAAATGAATTTTTCTAAGAAATCTGTCATCCTTACCAAGTATAACAACTTCCACCCTCACCCATACCTCCAATCCCTCAAAGACCATGACTTTTTCCTGCCCAGAACTCAGTTATCTGGCAATCTCACCACCTATCACACAGCTTAGGGTGTAGAAGCTAGATGGGAAAGGGGTCTCAAGCAACATAGGCATCCAAGTCCCAGGCACTTACTCGTTGAAGGATCCTTCAAGTAATATGTACTCTAATTTTTTAAACACAATTCTAGTACAGTCATTAAGTCATTTCTCAGACAAAAGCAAATAAGAAGCAGTTAATGGGAAAAGGAAAGTTTTTTAAAGCAAATCACAGTAAAAGGAGCTAGTGTTAAGTCCTGATAAAAAGTAGTTTTTATCAGACAACAGAATTTAACGAGAAAAAGATCTAGTCCAATTCACTTTGATAACTATTAAGAATTTTGTGCAGTATAATACTTGGTGCCCATAATATTGGTTCAACGCTTTTATGATATGGATTTGCTAAGTCAAGTCTACTTGAGAAGGAAGAAAAATACCATGTATATATTAGAAATATTACACCCTAATACATTTAAATTGAGAAGTATACCACGATTCCAATTTATATATGAAATATTAACATATTTTGTATATATTAAAGTTGTAAGGTCCACTAAGATCTTTTACCGGTGTCATCAAGTGGTAGATCTCATAGATTTTTATTTCTTCATACTTTTTTTTTTTTAAACTGGAGGATTTGACAACAAATATTATTGAAAACATATTTCAGATGTATTGAAAATTAAGGACAGAAAAAGAGACTAATAAAATCAACAAATTCAATTTAATAGATACACATGTGGATCTTTCAAATACAGAATATACATTTTTTTGTGTACGGAGGGAACATTTTCAAAATTGCCCATATATTTGTGGACCCTGGCTACCATAAACAAAATATAGACTTATTTCCATCACCCCTAAAACAAAAAGTTCCCTTTTGTCATCACTCCCTTCCTCCACATCCCCGTCCCTGGAATCCTGCACCTGATTCAGATCTCTACAGTTTTGCTTTCAAATCTGTCATATACACGGAATCATACGGGATGTAGTGTGTAGTTCGGTTTCTCTTAGCAAAACGTTTTTGAAATTCGTCCAGACATTACTGTATGTATCAGTAGTTCATTCTATTTTATTGCTGAGTAGTAATTCCATCATATGAGCATGTATTTTTATGACCAAGGTGAAAAAAAAAGCTGTTTTTACTTGAAAAAAATTTGTTAGGTTTAACACTTTAGTAAGGGCTCAGTTATTTGGAAAAAAAGTTCTGAATAGAGATTTATATGTACCAACCAATTAGTCCTTTTCTACCTTAGTCAAAAAACATCTTTTGTTATTAACATGAATGTCAAAATTTAAACACAGTATCACATAATAAACTAATCTAACATGATATGGTTATCAATTTGATATGTATTTTGGAGATTCATTCCTTTAATAAGCATTTATTAAGTACCTACTTTGTAGCAGGCACTATTCCAGGGACAGAGAAACAAAACAAAATAAGGAATGGAACCCGTCCTCGAGAAACTCCCCCTAATATAAGAAGCAGATATGAAAGCAAAAGCAAGCTTGCAGCCCAAAGGACAGCATGGTCGGCCCTGCTTGGGAGACCCGGGAAGGTTTCACAGAGCAGGAGGCACCTGGTAGAGGTCGCTGGTGACTGTGAGAGGGGACTGCCGGCAGAGAAAGCAGGCCATCTCTGGTGCCAGCACGTGAGGCATCAGGGCACAGTCAAGGTGTATGGGGGAGACAAGGTGTGAGAAACTGCTAGGGGTAAGTTCCCGGCACTTACTAGGTATGAGACTAGCATTATGTAAAGAGCTTGTTTTTCGAAGTGTAATTTGATATTTCAGCAAGAAGTCAAAGCCAGTCTTTCTAAGCATAAGACGGCTGCGGTTGGCAGCAACAGAAATGCAGTTCCTTGTGTTCCCTGTGAGGTCGGCATAGGAGATTATTTTATTTCCTAAGTAATACACACAAGGTTTTTAGCTACCAGTCATTTATTTAGGAGAGTGTTATTAGGATTAGTAAGCCCAGAAGCTTAAAAATAACCGGTGAGCTTCTCAAAGTCAGCTACCTAAATATGACCTAGGTCACCGAAGCGAGGAGGTGCGTGCTCCTGTGGCACTTCCAGTGAGCAGAGTGACCCACTGCTGATCAAGGCAGGGGTGGTGGAAGGAGGAGTTCTGGCCTATCCTCCAAGCACAGAAGACAGTAAGAACAGAGTGGCTGTCAAATATTCTCCTCATTCTCTCAATCCCCAATAAATTACACCTAAATGTGAACTTCAGTCCTCTCCTTTAAGGAAAAGACTCACAATTTAAGTCTGAAAACAAAACATTTAAAGGTCTGCAACAGCAAAAGAAAGAGGAGCATTACGACAGAGCAATACAACAAACGTTTACAAAACGCCAGGCACGGAGTGGATGCTGGGGACACCAGAGCTGAGTTAAGTTACTGGAGGAGCTTATAGTTGAGGGCGGCAAGAGGGGAAAAGAAAGACATACAGGACACACAAATACACAACTGGGAACTAGAGTGAGATGAGAAACTCACAAGTGTAAAACAGGCTGTAGAGTTATAAAATCACACCATCAAGGCAAGGCTTCTTAGAGATTATACTATCAAGGTTTACCCAGTAATCAGTAAACTCTGAAAACCCCTCTGCTAGTAAATACCTAAATGCTAGATAAAATATTTGAAAAGGTTGTCTGGTGCCACTTATTTATCTAAAAACTTATACCAAGAAAGAGGAAAGCATCCCTGCCATAACTGAATGATCACTGACAATGCTTTATTTGCTGCTCTCCAAGATGAAACGTTGGAAGTCGGGACGCTTCCCAAGTGAGGAGGTAGATCCAAGGGGAGACAGGAGGTTGACAGGGTAAAGTGAGGCACACCTCTTAGTGATCACGGAGAACCAGAGATACTACAAAGTAAATCGATGTATAAAACCTTTAAAATAAGTCATCTCAATTTTCATTAATACCCAGATCAAAATGTACATGAAGTTGTTAAGTGTGAAAGATGTTAGTTACAAAACAACTTAGTATAAAAAAGATCCTCTGGGGAGGACAACTGGAGAAACTTAAACATGGTCTGAGAATTAAGTGCTACTGACGAATTACTATTCATTTTATTGGGTATAATAATCATTGCGGTTATATATGGAAATGCCCTTAGAGATGCATGAAAGTATTTAAGGGTGAAATGCTATGAGGTTTGCTTTCAAATATATTAGCAAATAAAAACTACTAGATGAAATTAATACAGTAAAATGTCAGCATATTAACTGTTAAATTTAGAGTGACGAGTATTTTGGTGACTCATTGGGCTATTTCCTCTGTTTACATGTTAAGTCTGACACTTTTAATAATGAAGAGTAAGAAAGAAAAGCATTGATACTTTCAAATAACGTCATACCTCATTCAGTTCTGTCTTATCCATGTTATCCAGGTAAATTTTGGTCCAGTATTTGTCTAGCAGAGTAGCATGACTATTTAGCGGTCGATACCAATTTCCTCCACAGCTCAAGAGTCTGTATTTCAGAATGAAAAACAGAGTCACACAAAATTCCCAATTTTAATCTTGAATTATGCCCCTGGTTATCCCTTGCTAGACGTTATCTCACATCTGAGTAAAACTCACAGTTCCTTCTGGTGCCAGACAGCACTATGTTGGGCTTATAGGGAGGATGACAGTGAAAGGCTGCCACCAAGCCAGGTGTGACTATTTTCCTAGGGGGAGTAATAGGGCTTTAACCAAGTTATTTTCACATCACTGTAAATGATCCTATTAGGCGTTTTGAACTCAACAACATGTTTCTTTTCCTTAAGACATAACTTCAGGAAAAAGAAAACCTAATCCAAGACCGATAGCACTAAAAATAAGTTCACTGCTTATTACCAAAAGTGACAGTACCTAAAATTATTTAAAATGCCCAGAAGAGAAGGAATATTCATTAAACACATACTCTGGGCAAGCCATGGGCTTACACCTAAGCCATGTAATTTAATCTTCACAACAACTGCCCTGAGGGGATGATGCCCTTCTTTTCTTCTAACTGTAAGGAAGAACTGTAAGCAAGAGAAGGAGAGTAATGTCCCTCGCTCACTCAACTATGACTACAATGGCAAAGCCAAGAACTGAACTCAAGTTTGTGTGGCATACTTCTATGATGTCCCAGGACCTTCTGGGAAATGTATCTAGCAGGAAAGAACTTCACCATCGCTGTCAATAAAATCAGGGTCTATTAAAACTAACAGGGCCTAGCAAGGTCTTCCTTAGAACTGTTAGCTCTGCATTCCATCTGGAAGTGAATGTTCACAGAGGTACAGTAAACAGTAATATAATCACTAAATACAATGTGGCATTATTTTCACTCTTGGGCATTTTAAGACCAAAGAGAAGCTGTACAGTTATAGACAAGTAGTAGGAAATAAACCACTGCCTTCACATTATTTTAAAAAGTAGATAGGGACATATACTAAGTTTGCTTAGGTTTTATTCCTTTGTTGATGCTTATATTCAATTAAT
This sequence comes from Eschrichtius robustus, assembly GCF_028021215.1. NCBI lineage: Eukaryota > Metazoa > Chordata > Mammalia > Artiodactyla > Eschrichtiidae > Eschrichtius > Eschrichtius robustus. Next base: position 68,309,076 of record NC_090832.1, on the reverse strand, counting down.
TTTTTTAAATGCCTTAAGTCTACATGGCTTCATCATCACCACCATCACGGCTGGGCACTTACTATGTGACAGGTCTTTAGTCACTTCACCTAACCTTCATAACTTACACCAAGTTGTAAAGCAGGTGTTATTGGCCCCATCACAATCAGTCAAGCAAGGTACACACAGGTACAAAGTGCCAGTGTCAGGACTCAGACCCAGGGCTATCTGAAAACAGTCTCATCTCTGATTATGTTTGAAAGCATGAAAACAAGACAAAGTTTTTTAAGACTGGTTACTTATTTTTAAGTGGGGGAAAAAAGAACCACTTTTACTTTCTAAATTAATTATCTCCGTTAAAAATAGTCAGGAAGGGGCTTCCCTGGTGGCGCAGTGGTTGAGAATCTGCCTGCCAATGCAGGGGACACGGGTTCGATCCCTGGTCCAGGAAGATCCCACATGCCGTGGAGCAACTAAGCCCGTGTGTCACAACTACTGAACCTGCGCTCTAGAGCCCACAAGCCACAACTATTGAGCCTGCGAGCTGCACCTACTGAAGCCCGTGTGCCTAGAGCCCATGCTCCACAACAAGAGAAGCCACCACAGTAAGAAGCTGTGCACTGCAACAAAGAGTAGCCCCCGCTCACTCCAACTAGAGAAAGCCTGCGTGCAGGAATGAATACCCAACACAGCCAAAAATAAATTAAATTAATTAATTAAAAAAAAGAAGTCAGGAATAAGAATGTTGAATCTGTCATCACTGCTAACTAACCTTGCTTAAAATGGGCCCAGAGAACTCTATTCCAAGACTTTTGTACTCAGCACTCTAGCATGTGGACTTAGGAAGAGGCTCCACCGTGGGAACAGAAGGGTTAATGGGACATACCTCCTGGTTGCAAAGAACTGAAATCCAGGAGCCACTTTCAGACAGTCACCTTGGCCAGGAATCAAGAGCTCTCCATTCTCCAAGAGAGGGATCAGCACGGAAACCTAAATCACAAAACCCCAGTGATAAAGCTATTAAGACAGAAGTAACAAACAAGAAAGCAAAAAAACCCTCTCGCCAAATGATGAACACGTCCTTAAAGGAAACCCTACTTCTCACAGCATGAACTGGGGTCAAATGCCAGGCGGGAATACTGGAGCCACCTACACTCCAGCAGAGCAACTTATTCATTCAGCATTCACTGAGTGCCTACTCTGGACCAGAATCAAGCAAGACAGGAGAAATCCAGACATGACTGAGGCTTTACAGCCTAGAGTCTGACGGGAGACAGCCACGCAAACTACCATACAGCATGATCGGTGTGACCCCCAAGGGGTGTACAAAACGATACGTGAAGACAGAGGGTGGCTGTAGATCAGTGTGGAGTAGTTTAGAAGCAGGGCAGTGAAGCCATTCTAGAGGTAATGACATTCACTGAGTCTGAAAGTATGAAGAGGAATCAGCCTGGTTTGTTGGGAGAGCAATGGCACATTTACTCTAGGCAAAAATATTCAAATGGATAAAAATGCATATGCCTAAGAGCATGGCATGAGCGGACTCTTATGGTTAGGGCAGAACGTGCATATGAAGTAGTGGAAAAATACTAGGCTTAGAGATAAATGATAAAAGGCCTTCTGTGCTGAGCTAAGGAGTCTGAATTTTTTTCATGAAGTTGTTGAGAGGATTTTAGTCTGGAGAAAAACCTATTTTTTATTTTAGAAAATGAGCTGTGCAACAATATGGAAGATAAACTGAAAGAGAGCCAGCCTGGAGGGAAAGAAGAGAAAAAGGACACCATTCAGGTAACAAAGGTAAGATGGCAGGATAGATTAGATAGACAGACAGATAGATAAAAAGAAGAAGGCCTGTGCTAAGGCAGTGGGCTAGGAGGGAACAGAATGAGAGATAAGGAAAAAGTACTAAGCAATATCAGACTAAGTGAATGGGGGACTAGAGGAAGGAGACACATCAAAGTCCTGGCTTGGTAACTGTGTGGCAGGAAAGGCTGTTGCAGGAAAAAGCAGATAAGGTTCATTCTGAACATCCTGAACCTGTACCTGCTAAGGAACATCCAAGTAGAGATTTTTCAAGAAAAGTATGGACTAGACATATGGGTCTAGGGGATGTGAGTTTATAGAAGTTTGAGGAAAAAAACAAAACAAAACAGTAAGAAGAACAAAGAGCCAAGGAAGAAGGTTCTAAAATATCAAGGTAATTTTATTAAGCATCCTTATTTCATACATGGCTAGGAGATGAAAGGAAAAATATTATAGGGGCAACTCCAAGATAACTCTGAAACTTGAAACAAAAGACAACCATCCTGAATGAGATCTATAAAAGCTACCTTAAAATAGTAATTAGTTAGCAATTAGCTGAGAAGTTCTGGAAATAACAAAATAATAATCAAGGGTCCAGGGCTTCCCTGGTGGCGCAGTGGTTGAGAATCTGCCTGCCAATGCAGGGGACACGGGTTCGAGCCCTGGTCTGGGAAGATCCCACATGCCGCGGAGCAACTAGGCCCGTGAGCCACAATTACTGAGCCTGCGCGTCTGGAGCCTGTGTTCCGCAACAAGAGAGGCCGCGATAGTGAGAGGCCCGGGCACCGCAATTAAGAGTGGCCCCCCGCTCGCCGCAACTAGAGAAAGCCCTCGCACAGAAACGAAGACCCAACACAGCCAAAAATAAGTAAATAAAAATAAATTTAAAAAGTGAGGTTTTTTTGAAAAAAAAAAAAAAAAAATCAAGGGTCCAGGTATGTTTTAAAATAAACACAACTTCACTATAATGATGATGAAGTTTAAATCAACTGAACAGCATACCCTCTGGAACCAAATGTATTGATAGTAACAGAAGGGGAATGGTCTACACAAAATGGAACTCAAAGTACAAGAATTTTCTGATGTTTACCAGACATTGCCCAAGGAAGATCAAGACAGAAACTAACAGTTTGGTCTTGAAATCTGGACCTGGTCATCAAAGAATGTACTTGGCTATGGCAAAGGGAAAGATCCCTAGGCTTCATCATGACCTGAATGGAATATCCCTTATGTTCATCTACCTTCTTTGGCTCAAATTCTATGATTCATAACCCTAATGACTTCCCAGGTACCCTGATGTCTGAAAAAACTTCCCAGGAAAGAGAGCTATAGAAAGCGCTAAGACTCAACAAATACTTTTAAGTTGGCCTTGCAGTTTATAATTCAGTTTTATTTTTAAGTCTCATTGGTAGTAGTCATCCTTGGCTCTGGGCTTCTTAAGAAATCTGAGTTTCCAGCCCTATAAAACTGAGCATTAAAATCTTAGAAAATGGTGGTCAAACTAAGCCAATAACCCCATTACATCTTTACCTCACTAGACTCTAAAATATGTGTGTGTCATAAGACACACACATATTTACAGCCCCTCCTTCCCCATACATTCCCCTAAACCTAAAGACCTTTCCCACCTCTCCTTCCCCCTCCCCCCTCTCTGTCTCCTCTCTCTCTCCAATCCAAGAGGGGAGAGTCCATATACAGGTAGCTTTAGGGTTCATGGTAAAAGAAAATTAAAACCAATCTCAGGAAAATCTACCCAAAGGAAGATTTTTTTCATTCTGCAATACATTTTTTTGGTCATAGTTTACAGAATACAGAATAAACATGGACTGCCTCCATAGCTAAATTTTATACACATATAAAAGTGATCTTTTTGAAGTCAAAAATATACATCCAGTTTATTTTCCTTAATGGAACAAAGACAAGCAGGCTCTTATTATATCATCTCTTCTTTCATCTGTCCTCAGCCCACTGCTCTACAAATGCCATAGCTAGGGAGCTGGGTCTCAAAGTTCTCAATGTATATGCAGCATGGCTTAAGATGTTTCCCACCAAGCCTATTCTTGGAAAGTCTGTGAAATTGGTCATATTTTCAACTAAAGGAGGAAAAAAAACTACTGTGAAATTGATCACATATTCAACTATTAAAGGAAACAGTACAAGCAGAATTTTAATAATTTTCTATCAAACAAGAGATCAGCCCAGTAATCCAAGAACTCAAACCAGATTAGGTAGGTAACCAACATACCATCTCTAATGAAATACCTATGTTGTTTAAATAATCCCCCAGAATCACTATTAACACAATTCTCATTCTCTTCAAAGACAAGAAATTAGCGAGTTACTAGGGAGGTGACATACCACGTCCAAGGGGGCATAGTCAATATCCTCCAGAAGGATCCAGTGTCCATTTGTGGCCGCCTGTGTCAGGGTGCCAGGCTGCCACACAAACTCTCCTGGGACATCTGTGCAGCGATACATTCCCAACAGCATCTGCAAAAAGAAGACAAAGTAATTACTGAAGCCACACACCTGAGGAGCCAATGCTACATCCTGCGATTAGTTCCATTAAACTTCCACAGGGTTATAACAGGTACCTGAGGTTTTACAGCGTGGTCCCTTCAGTTATGAGGAAGACCAATAACTATTCTCATATTCTCTTAGCAAAAACAATATTTTAATGCAAATATTCACAAGTATGCTCACCAACCAAAATCTGCCACTTCTTACTTACCTTACTGTCGGTCTGATCTCCAAGCTGGACTTTGAGAAGCTGAGGGGGCTTCCTTCTACCTGTCATTGCAGCTAAATGTTCAACTAAGGAAGTTTTCCCACATCCAATTGGTCCTTCCAACAGCACAGCATTCTGAGAAGCCACTGCCATAGCCAGGGTCTGAAGATTTTTGCAGACTGACTCAACCAGCACGTAAGACCTAAAGGCCAGCTCCTGTTCCCGAGAAGAACTCCTACTACTGGCCTACGGAGGCAAGTGAAAAATAAAAGGCATATCAAGAAGAGTCTTTCCACCAAAGGGCACAGGTTAATTTCTACAACAGTGCTTCCACCGGCTTTTACATAAACCTCTGCGAATAAATTGGTAGTACAGGACCTATAATAACAACAAGTATGCTATCCAAAGTAAGGATCTGACTTTTTCACTTTCCTTTCTCCCCCCTACTCCAACTCTGGGGAGAAGGGTGGGAACTCACTAACAAATTTAAGAAAAAGTCTCCCAAACTTTAAGAAGCCACAAAAGTTGACACACGGGATGGGAGCAAACCTCATCTCTCATGACTGGATTTTTGTTTTTCTTTATCTTACCATATTCTAGGATTTCACGTCTAAGATCAAGAATGTACAATACACTTATGAGACCATCAGGGGAGTAAGGACACTAAAAGGATACACTATAAAACTGTTCAATTTTTTCCAGGTGTAATAAAGAGTTCTGGGAATTTTTTTTTAAGTCCTTTTTTTCTTTTTTTAAAAAATTTTATTGAAGTATAGTTGATTTACAATGTTGTGTTAATTTCTGCTATACAGCAAAGTGATTCAGCTATACATATATTCTTTTTCATTATGGTTAATCACAGGATACTGAATATAGTTCCCTTATATTATATATACATCCTATATATAATAGTTTGCATAAAGTCCTTTCCTTTTATACACACACACACACATATGTACACACACACTAAACTACAAGCATACCTCAAAGATTTTGCAGGTTGAATTCCAAACCACAGCAATGAACCAAATACCATAATGAAGCAAGTCACACAAAATTTTCGGTTTCCCAGTGCACATACAAGTTATGTTTACACTACACTGTGGTCTATTAAGTGTACAATATAGCTTTATGTCTTAGAGACAATGTACATACCTTAATTTAAAAATACTTTATTAGGGCTTCCCTGGTGGCGCAGTGGTTGAGAATCTGCCTGCCAATGCAGGGGACACGGGTTCGAGCCCTGGTCTGGGAAGATCCCACATGCCGCGGAGCAACTAGGCCCGTGAGCCACAACTACTGAGCCTGCGCGTCTGGAGCCTGTGCTCCGCAACAAGAGAGGCCGCGACAGTGAGAGGCCCGCGCACCGCGATGAAGAGTGGCCCCCGCTTGCCACAACTAGAGAAAGCCTTCACACAGAAACGAAGACCCAACACAGCCAAAATAAAAAAAAAAAAAACAAAAAAACTTTATTGCTAAAAATGCTAACCATCATCTGAGACTTCACCAAGTTGTAATCTCTGCAATAGTAACATCAAAGACCACCAGTCACAGATCACCATAACAAATATAAATAATGAAGCAGTTTTAAATATTTCAAGAATTACCAAAATGTGACACAGAGACACAAAGTGAGCAAATGCTGTTGGAAAAATGACACCAACAGACTTGCTCAAGGCAGGGTTGCCACAAACCTTGTTAAAAAAAAAAAAAATGCAATATCTGAGAAGCACAATAAAACAAGGTATGCCTATATATAGGTAAGAAATCATGTGGTATCTGGGAGTTGCTTCAAAATAATACGGTGTGAGGACAGTGTTCAGAAATATAAATGCAACATAACTGATCATGAATTTATAATTACTGAAGCTGAATGATGGGTACATGTGGGTTCATCACACTATTGTTTCTACTTTGGAATACATTTAACATTTTCCATAACAAAAAGTAAAATAATAATAATAATAATAATGCACCCAATATGTTTAATGGGTAGTTTCAATTTTGCACGATGAAAAAGTTCTGGAGTTTGCTAACAATGTGAATATACTTAACACCACTGAAGAGCACACTTAAAAATGGTAAAGATGGTAAATGTTACATTCATTTTACCACAATTTAAACAAATTTTAATAACAATGGACCTAATATGACACAGAAAAAAGGACCTCTTGGAAAAGTGCAATGATTATTAACTTTCAAGGAATGGTAAATTCTCAAACATAGCTTGTCCCCTAAAGATATGTGAGGACAAAATGAGATTCAGGGCTGGAAGTTCTCGAACTTTTTGCAGAGCTGTTACTCTTAGCAACTGGCAGGCAGGCTGGGCTGTAGCTCCATTCTGCACTTCTGTCCCAGTGCTCTGCCACTGCCGCCCAGTATATCAAGCCTACCCCAACCAGAATCCTTCCCTATGTTAAAGTTCTAATGCTCCAAACCTAATCTATGTTAGGAGAGTGGTTAAAGAGGGGTGGGGAGGTCTTCCTGACCAGAGGGAAACACAAGGCGCTTTGGAAATGCTGGCGTCTCAGTGCTGATGACAGAGATATTTAGCTTATGAATAACCATGCAGCTGTACGCTTAAGACATGCACTTTTTTATATCTATATTATACTTACCTTTTTAATTTTGTACTTCCCAGATACAAACTGATAGTTCAAGGAATGACTCAGGACTTGTTCCAGGAAGAAAACTGGGTGGATCTGACCATCAGACAAAGTGACAATTGACTAAAGACTGCTGGGGAAAAACAGACTGGTTCCCAATGTTCCCAGATTATGGAACCAGACTCTGATTTACAAGACTTTCCAAAGTGTAGTCTGGAGGCACACTCTTGGAAAGGTCATTTGCTATGGCAGGGGAAGAGTTCACTACAGATGCTAGCCTCTCACACAACAGGCAAAGAGAATATTCTGACAGAAAGAGGCTGGGGAGTTATACCTGGGCCTAGCTCCATCTCTGCCAAAGGACAGCCCACGGGTCCTGGGCAAGTCATTCTGCCTTAGTTTTACATAAATATGGTATCACAACGTGGGCCACCCAACTTCAAACAGCTGTTGTAGCAAGTAAATGCGGTCATACATGGAAGAGCTTTGCTAAAGTTAAAAGCTTTTGCATAGGCATCATTACAATTTCTGACTTCACACTAAATAGGGACAAAGTGACTATCAAAGAGGAGGGTCCTGGGTGAACTTCTCTTACTCTCTCCTTGAACACTTCTATAAGTGGAACAGTAACCTGGCAAACTCGATTTGGCTCACACCTAGAACACAGAGCCCAGCCAAGGAAAGATGCACACTCAGTGTTTGGATGGAAGAGGGCACACACGCCACTGCTGTCAACATACCTGCTCTCCAGGGGCTGGCGGCTGCCCAGGCAGCACCACACCACAGACAGCAGTCACCCTGGAGGAGAGGTCAGCTGAAACAAGGTGTCCTTGTAAATACTGCAGCTCCTTCTCCTTACGCCAAAGGGAGGCTTCTGGATTGGCCAACACCAAGGCTTTCTCTAAGTCCTGCAGCTGGGCCTCTTCTAGTAACCTGAGGAAAATGAGGATCTCATCAACTACTCTAACGCCCAGTAAAGCCACATCGAGATCTCCAGGAATGCTCCTGCTTACCTTAACCTGAAATGGATCAGTTCCTCACTATTAAAAATCTTCTTAAGGAATGATAACTTGTGCTCTTCATTCATACAGGTGACCAAAGAAAGACAATTGGCTGTGTACCTGGAGAAAACCAAAGTATATAAACTCAGGACCTGCAGCTGATTCTAAAGAATAAAGAAAATTTGCTAGCCAACTGAACACTAGAAAAGGAAATCTTGTAATTAACACAGGGAAGGGTAGGAAACACAAATCAGGCAAAATAAATTCACCTAATGGAACACAAAACAATGGAATTCCACTCATACCATCTGATTTCCCTCTGAAATGACACGTGAAAGGGAATAAGAACCCCAAAGGGACCAGAACAAAAACGACGCCTTTTAAAAGGTTCCCCTTCCCTCCTCATGCACACAACTCCAGACTCCCTCAACCATCCCCACACTAGAAGCACAGGAACAGCCCAACAGCTACGCACCAGCGGACCAAGGTGTCATGGCTCCTGAGGAGTGGGATGCACACGCTCCAGTCCCAGAGCTCCCGGAACACAGACTGCTTTTGCTGCAGAAACTTGTAAGCTGCTTCCATCAGGTCCCGGAGCTTCATCCGCCTGCGCCCATACCGGACTGGATTTGCATCCGAGCTCTCTAGGAAGAGTCTTTGAAAGACTGGAGAAGTGTCCTTGAAATACTTCAGGGCAAACCTTCAGAAAGAAAAAGAACTTTCATTGCTCGGTAGGAATATCGAAGTATACACATCCACTTAATGAGACAACGGAACATAACAGTAACTCCCAAGGGTTTGAGAACCAAAAGAGATGAATGCTTAAAGCCACCTAGTCCTAAGTTTATATTCTGTTCAAGTTCAGGAACCAGAATTGCAGCATGAGATATCTAAGAGGAAACAAAAACCACAAGAACTTATTACAAGTGTTTACTACTGAAAATAAACTCATTTTCAACAAATATTTATTGACTTCTCACTATGAGTCAGACACTGTGTTTCAGACACTGTGTTAAGTCCTGGAGATACAAAACCAAGAAGATACTTTCCTTGAGGAGCTTGCTATCTAGGAAGGAAGAGAGTCACAGAAACAAGGAGAGGCACAAAGAAAACAGACTCAACTGAACCTGGGAGAGTCAAGAAGAGATGCTTTGGCTGCACCTTAAAAGATGAAGAGGTGATCCTCATGAGAGGCAGTAAGATTGGAAAAGAGGGACAAAAAGCTACAAGACATTCAGGAAATAATGAACAATGGCAATAGTAAGTCCTTCTGCATCAGTAATTACTTTTAATGTAAATGGTTTACTCACAATCAAAAGACACAGATTGGCTGAATGGATATAAAAAAAAAAAAACAGCATCAAACTGTATGCTATGTACAAGAAACCCACTTTGGATCTAAGACTACACATAGGGTGTAAGTGAAGAGATTAAAAAAAAAAATTCCATGCAAATGGTAATCCAAAGAGAGCAGGAGTGACTATATTAATATCAGTCAAAACAGACTTTAAATGGATAGAATAATGAGACAGAAGATCAATAAGGAAACAGAGGACTTGAACAACACTATAGACCAAAGGGACCTAACAGACACATACAGAATACTCTACCCAGCAACAGCAGAATATATATTCTTCTCACATGCACATGGAACATTCTCCAGGATAGGGCACATGTAAGGACGCAAAACAAGTCTCAACAAACTTTAAAGTACTGAAATTGCACAAAATACCTTTTGTATAATAATACAAAATATTACAACAGAATGAAACTAGAAACCAACAGCAGAAAGAAAACTGGAAAATCCTCAAATATGTGGAAATTAAACAACACACTCTTAAACAACCAATGGATCAAATAAGAAGTCACAAGGAAAATTAGAAAGGACCTTGAAACAAATGAAAAGAAAAATACAACACACCAAAACCTATGGGATACAGCAAGAGCAATGATAAGAGGGAAGTTTATAGCTACAAACATGTATATTTTAGAAGATCTCAAGCTAACAACCTAACTTTACACCTCAAGTAACTAAAAAAAGAATAAACTAAACCCAAAGCTAACAAAAGAAAGGAAATATTAAAGATTAGAGCAGAGATACAGACTAGAAAAACAACAGGGAAAAAAAATCAGCAAAACTAAGCTGTTGGTTTTTGAAAAGATCAAGAAAAGTGATACACTCTTAGGTTAACTAAGAAAAAAATAGAAGGCTCAAAAAAACAACAGAGGGCTTCCCTGGTGGTGCAGTGGCTGAGAGTCTGCCTGCCAATGCAGGGGACATGGGTTCGAGCCCTGGTCTGGGAGGATCCCACATGCCGTGGAGCAGCTGGGCCCATGAGCCACAACTACTGAGCCTGCGCGTCTGGAGCATGTGCTCTGCAAGGGGAGAGGCCACGATAGTGGGAGGCCCGCGCACCGCGATGAAGAGTGGCCCCCGCTTGCCGCAACTAGAGAAAGCCCTTGCACAGAAACGAAGACCCAACATAGCTAAAAATAAATAAATAAATAAATAATTTTTAAAAAAAAACAGAAATGAAAGAGGGGACATCACGGTTGCCACAGAAATAAAATAACTATAAGGAATACTATGAGGGAATTCCCTGGCAGTTCAGTGGTTAGGGCTCCATGCTTCCACTGCAGGGGGCATGGGTTCGATCCTTGGTGGGGGAACTAAGATCCCTCATGCCACATGGCGTGGCCAAAAACAAAAAAAAAAACCACAGACACACACAAAAAATTAACAATTGTTGGTACGGATGTGGAGAAGCTGGAACCCTTGTGCACTGTTGGCAGGATAACATGGTGCAACTCCATGGAAAACAGTACAGAGGTTCCTTTAAAAAAAAAAAACAAGAAAACAAAAAAACAGGGGGTTTCCCTGGTGGCGCAGTGGTTAAGAATCCACCCACCAATGCAGGGGACACGGGTTCGAGCCCTGGTCCAGGAAGATCCCACATGCCACGGAGCAACTAAGCCCATGCGCCAAAACTACTGAGCCTGCGCTCTAGAGCCTGTGAGCCACAACTACTGAAGCCCACGCACCTAGAGCCCGTGCTCCGCAACTAGAGAAGCTGCCACAATGAGAAGCCGGCGCACCACAATGAAGTGTAGCCCCTGCTCGCCACAACTAGAGAAAGCCTGCGTGCAGCAACGAAGACTCAACGCAGTCAGCCATCCATCCATCCATAAATACATACATACATACATACATACATACATAAATTTTATTTAAAAAATAATAATAAATAGGGACTTCCCTGGTGGTGCAGTGGATAAGACTGTGCTCCCAATGCAGGGGGCCTGGGTTTGTTCCCTGGTCAGGGAACTAGATCCCACGTGCATGCTGCAACTAAGAGTTCACATGCCACAACTAAGGAGCCTGCCTGCCGCAACTAAGACCCAGCACAACCAAATAAATAAATAAATATTTACAAAAATAAAACTAGCATATCTTTTTTTCACCACAAAGCAAACATACTAATTTAATTACAGATTGAAATACAGTGAATCACATGATGCACTTATCCATATGGCCCAGCAATCCCACTTCTAAGTATATAGCCAAAAGAACTGAAAGCAGGGTCTCAAAGAGATTTTTGCACACGCATGTTCATAACAGCACTATTCACAATAGCCAAGAAGTGGAAGCAACCCAAATGTCTTCTGACAGATGAATAAATAAACTGCGGTATATACATAATACTGTGTAAACTTAAAAAGGAAGTAAATCCTGTCATATTCAACAGCATATATGAACCTTTAGGACATTACGCTAAGTAAAGTAAGCCAACCATAAAAGGATAAATACTGTATGATTTCATTTATATTAGGTATCTAAAGTAGTCAAATTCACAGATACAGAAAGCAGAATAGTGATTACCCAGGGGCTGAGGGAAGGAGCACAGGGGAATTGTTTAGAGAGTATAAAGTTTCAGTACTGCAAGATGAAAAACGTCTGGAGATCTGTTTTACAACAATGCAAATATATTTAACACTACTGAATTGCATACTTAAAAATGGTTAAGATGGCAAATTTTATGATTTTTTTTTACCATAATAAAAAAAAGTATGTGCATTTTTAAGAATGAAAATAAACTTTAAAAACTTAAACATACTCTACAGAATTTATGTATACTGCAAACATGGTGATTCTCAGTAGATTTCAGGTAGTAAATGATGTAGAAGCACATCCTTGTTGTTTCTACTGTACTCCTTGGCACGTTGAGTAGAAGGAAACCCAGGAAGTGGGAAAAGGAATCAAAGCAAACTCCTCTGTGCCCTGTATGTATTGGTCTACAATGAAAGCTATTGGTTTAGCTCTTTCTGTACTCTCATTACCCAGGTCTACTCTAAAGTGGGACTAGAACAGGGAGTATGTCAACAGTAGGTATTATTATCCCAAATGTAAAGCTAAGGAAACTGAAGTGGTTAGTTTATTTGCTCAAGGTCACAAAGCTACTAAGCATAAAGAGGCTATCTGAATCCAGGCTTTCCAACTCCACAATCGGATGTGTGATTCAGTTGCTCTACTACAGACATGAAGAAAGTGGATTCATCAAGAGTTGGGGTTTTCTAGATAGATAAGAACACTGAACCGACAGACAAAAAAGCAGATATTAATAGAAAGACAGCAACCATAAGGTCAAAAATAGAATTTTAAGCCACATAAGGAAAGTACAAACTGGAAAGAGCTGATTAACAGGAAGAAAGAATTGGCAGTCCCAGTGAGGAGAAAGGCTAGTGTGTTAAGTGAACTAGTGGGAGAGGAGATGGCAGTCTGGGAACGGAGCGTTTGAGCCAGTGACTTGTAAGGTGGTGGTGCAGATGTGAGCTAGACCCAGGGTGTGACCACTGCAGTGAGCAAAGTAGGTGAAATGAACACAGAAGTCCACTGGAGATTAACTAGTCAAGGAACAACGGAGTCAGCACTGCATGGATATTCCAAGTGTGACACAGGAGCTGGGGTGGGGAAGAAGACGATGGGCCAGTTGCCAAGTTCTTCAAAGAAGGAAGAGGAGCTCAGAAGTTCATCAGTGATCACAAGAAAGCAGCAGCAGAAAATAAAGCAGAAGATGGCAGGTGTCATGGCAACAAGAATGTCCAGAACACTTCACAGAACAGACAGGAGGACACCCATTAAACATGCAGACTGTGAGGGATGTGGAGGGTGCGATTAAAGATTCCCTTCCCGGTTAAGGACCAACACAGACACAGTATCAAGACCACCGTAAATCAGTGAAGACAAGGAAGCAAAAGTAACATTCAGAGAAGAGGCTAAGTATACAGGGGAGTGTGCAGGTTATGGAGCACACGCAGGGAAAGGGTTTGGGTGAGGGAAGAGGCCTGGATGTCAGCTGGGTGGGATGATACAAAATGAGAATTCAGGAGATGGGTGGGAAGGCTTGGACTTCAATGAGCAAGCCAGGCCAACAGGAATAAAGGCTTTGTACATTAACGCTCATGATATTCTAAAGGAGACTGGACAACTGGGTCTCAGGAGATTCAGCTGTGGGGACTTCCCTGGTGGTTCAGTGGTTAGGACTCCCCGCTACCACTGCAGGGGGCACAGGTTCAATCCCTGGTTGGGGAACTGAGATTCTGCATGCCGAGCAGCACAGCCAGAAAAAAAAAAAAAAGATTCAGCTGTGGCTTGGAAGAGAGACATGGCAGCTGTAGTGTGGGAGGCTGGTCGTCCACTAGCTCATGGGCAGCTGGTGTTGGCAGTGCACGTGGAATCAATCGACAGCAACAAACATGTAGGAGATAAGCAGTAACCAAGTCATCAACCCGACCCAAGAGGTCTTTGACGATAAGGGGAAATGAACAGAGCGGACTGGCAATGGCTGTAAACCTGTGTAGTAGAAGGCTTCCCCATAGGGGAAACAGACTGTGGTCCACTGTAAGTATACAAAAGGAGGATGGGTTGATACTCCCTCCTGAACTTAGGTGACTACAGCACCCTTTTCTCTAGAGACCCATCATTTTCAGAAAGTGCTCTAAAATTCTGATCCAGGCAGTGATGGATGGACCAGTAAAGCATACTTAGGCAGAGAATAACATGATCAGATGTTTCCCTGGAGAATATTCGAAGTCTATGGAGAATGGTCTCTTTCCTGGGATAAAACAAAGAGTCATAAGGTCTAAAATGCAACAAGAAACACTATGCAGTTAAACGTCTAATCTTGGATCAGCCACTTACGTGGGCAACTCAGCATCTAGAAGTAAGACCTGTGGTCCAGTTCTGGCTCTGACACTTAGAACAACTTAGTTAACTTAGTCAACCCTCTAAAGATTTGAAATGGGACTAACAGTGCCTGAATATGTCACAGTACAAAGATTAAAAAGATAATGTTTATCTACTTACTTAAATACTCTAAAGCCTGTATAAATATGTGTTATTACTAAAATACCACCATTCTGTTCCAAAATCCACACTCCTAATTCACACAGCAGATCCACAGATTTTCATGCCCAAGGATGTTCAATGTCACGTTATACATCAAAAATTCAAAAACAACCTAATTGCCCAACAAACGGATAAGAAGTGGTAAAATACTACACAACTTTTAAAACAACTTTATTTACTGATGCAAAGATGTCCATACGTGACTAAATTTAAAAACAAGATGCAAGTTAAAAATTATAATATGTGTTTTTATTAAAATTAGTATATAGTCAAATGTTTGTTTTTAGATTTTATTAAAATTTTATTTTGAATATATGCACAGAAATGTTCTAAAATTTGCTGCGGGGACGGTTGCACATACCTGTGAATATACTAAAAACCACTGAATTGTACACTTACGTGGTATATAAACTACATCTCAATAAAGCTATTTTTAAAATGTGTGCACGTAAATATATCAGTGTGCACAATCTCAGATGGGTGCAAGAGTAAGAAAAAGAAAAGGGATTTGGGAGGAAACATACCAAACATAGCAGTTATCTCTGGAGAGTAGGATTTCTGGGTGGAGAGAGAGGACCTTTTGCTTTTTACGATTCTGTATTATTGAGTGTTACTTGAATATATTGCTTTTGTAATTAAAAGAGGATGTTCTTTTCCTCAGAAGAATGCCGCCAGAATAAGTAAAATAATTCTTGAAGGGGGGAAAAAAGTCTAAAATTAAGTGTGTATTACCTTTACAACATTCCTGAACACAGTTTTGAAGCAGAGGTTTATAAAAGCATAACTACTTTTGGTCCCTCATTCCACTCTATGCCAGCCTGATTTCAGCACGATTGTCCATATATGTACAGCACTTTACACATGAAGCATGCTCTACCATAGCATTCCACCTGCTATTGTTCACAAAATACCATTACTAGGCCCACCTATTATTGCTCTTTCCAATCAAAGACATAGCACTAATGTGGATCCACATGTCCAGGACAAACTGACAGCAAATGCGAAACTGAAGCCAAGAAATTAACCCAGTACAACCCAAAGGAACTTAGGTGATTACCATAGTCCCCCCCTTATCCACGGGGGATGGGTTCCAAGACCCGGAGTGGATGCCTGTCACCACAGATAGTACTGAACTCTATACACACTTTTTTCCTATACATACATGCTTATGATAAAGTTTAATTTATAAATCAGGCACAGAATATCCAAATAGTCAGCAACACTACTCCTGTGCTTTGGGGCCATTATTAAGTAAAATAAAGGTTACTTGAACACAAGCACTTTAATACCACAACACAGATGGCTACTAAGTGACTAGTGGGTGGGTAGCAAATACAGCATGGATATGCTAGAGAAAGAGATGACTCATCCCGGGCAGGACAGCACAAGATTTCATTATACTACTCAGAACAGCATGCAACTTAAAACTTATGAACTGTTTTTATTTCTGGAATTTTCCATTTAATTTTTTTGGGTATGACTGACTTCAGGTAACTGCAACCACGGGAAACAAAACCACAGATAAAGGGGGACTGCTGTATTCTTTCCCTCCTGGGAGTATAAATATAATCATTAGCTATAACATGCTGTTCAGATCAAGTTCTGTGTAAATCAGTCAACAAATACATGAATGGCTCCAACAGGATGAGTGGGCAGCACCACAAAGTAGAAAAAAAGAGCATGGGCTTTGGAAGCAGCTAACCTAGGACTGAATTCCAGCTCTGCCACTTTCTAGCAAAGGGAATTTGGGCAAGTTATTTAGCATCTCTGAGCCTCAGTCTCCTCATCTGGAAAATGGGAATAACACCTAACCTCTGAGGGTTGGAGACAATGCCAATAAAATGCGACAGTGGTTGTTGTAGTCCTCATCATTAATGAAAGGCAGTTTCCACAAGATTTGCATGCCATGGTTGAAAGGACAGTGTGTTAAAGGGACTCGCAAGGACCAGGGAGAGGGGAGAAACAAGAAAGGGGGAGCAAACTAAAAAAGCAAAGAACTAAAAGGTGCAAAATATAAGAGTAAAGTACAATCAGAACTTAAAAGTAAGGTTACACTCAAGAGAGAACACTAAGGGGAAAAAAAAAAATCACCACATAATGTAGTATTAGCCATATGAAACCATCTACAAAGCTACAGCTGAAGAAATCCGGGAACACAAGAATGGAAAGTTAGGAACAGAATTAGATGATTTTTCAAAAATAGAACTTTGAAATCTAAACTAGTATATCAGAATAGAGAAAGCATCAACAGACCAGGAGTGTTCTCACAGAGTCCTGCTAAAGAATCTGCCAAAGAGTAAAAAATGCATTCAAGGACTGCAGATGTAAAAACAGTAATGAACAAATAACAACAACAAAATGGTAATTATGTGAGGTGAAGGATGTGTTGACTAATGTTACTATAGTAAACATTTCACAATACGTGTATCAAATCGCCACACTGTACACCTTAAACTTACAGTGTTATAGGTCAATTATATTTCAGAAAAGCTTAGGGAAAGGGGGACCAGTAATGAACAACTAGCATAAGCAAGGGAATAAAAAGAAATACCTCGTTACTACTGAGACACCTGATGGAAACTCCAAATACGTACGCACCCTGGCCTCAGAAAGAGGTGTGAACCCGAAAATGAATGCCATTAGGATCCGAGGGAGCCTGACTGGGTTCCTCCTCTCCAGTCTCTCTTTTCTAGATTTTCATCCCCATCTCATCTCTCATCTGTGCATTCTTCCACTCCTCACTCTTCCTCCACAATCTGCACAGTACGAAACCTTCTCTAATTTCCAAGAGGATAACACACTCATTTTTCTTAGTTTAATGATTTCCTTGCTTCCCTTAAGTATTTGGCTCACACCTCTATTAATGTATTGTATCCTATTGTTTGCAAATACAGAAACTCATTACGTTGGACTTTCTCACCCCCATGATGTGGCCCAGAGCTTAAAGGGAGAACTCATATTTACCTACTGAATAAATGACTGCATCCTATCTAAATATATTAGGTATATTCCTAATACATTAGGTAAATTCCCAAACAGGAAATTTAGAGCACGAGCCAAACTAATCAGCTACATTTCTTAAAACTAAAAATCGAAATCCCATTCCACATCACTACCTATATAGTTCATTTCATATCATGCATTGACTCATCATTTACACACACTTACACATGGTGCCTTTTTTTTTTTTTCCTTGTTTTTAAGTTACTCCATCACGGGCACCTTTGTAGCTGCATTATATCATTTCCGGAACAAGGTGAGAACATAAGTAAAATATACTGCCTTGGCAAAAAGAAAAGAAAAAGTAGGAGTGTGCCTCACATTCACTGAATATGAACATAAAATCTGAAGCTGATGGGAAAGCAGATGTAGCCAATCCATCATTTCAATGATTCTCAAGCACAGCCCTAGAGCACTCTACCACTAAGGCTTAAGAGAAGTGGGGTTGAAGTCACTCACGCATCAGTCCTACAGGGTAAGCACAGGACAGTCAGCACACCCTGTGAAACTGTACCACAGTCAAGCACACCTAAGTGATTAAAGCTCCCAGTGAGGCCACAATCCAGATCCTCAATCAACCCAGAGGATAAGCTCCTGATACCTCGTACGATGGTGATCTTTAACTCTGCTGTATATGTTTTAGTCCCATCAAACTGGGCCCATTTTTTTTTTTTTTGCTACTCTTTTAGAAAAGCTCACACAAATTATGGTTTCCCCAAGCCTTCATTTCTTATTACCTCATCCAAGGACTAGACTAGAGATTATACTTCCAGGAAAGCCAAAGTGTACTTACTGTGTTGACGAAGACTAATAATAAGAGATGCTCTACTGAGTGAACTAAGTCAGACAGAGAAAGACAAAATATCACATGATATCGCTTAAATGTGGAATCTAAAAAAATGGTACAAATGAACCTATTTACAAAACAGAAATTGAGTCACAGATGTAGAAAACAAACTTATGATTACCAAGGGGGAAAAGGGGAAGATAAACTGGGAGACTGGGATTGACATATACACACTACTGTATATAAAAGATAACTGATAACAACCTACTGTAGGCTTCCCTGGTGGCGCAGTGATTAAGAATCCACCTGCCAATGCAGGGGACACGGGTTCGAGTCCTGGCCCAGGAAGATCCCACATGCCGCGGAGCAACTAAGCCCGTGCACCACAACTACTGAGCCTGCGCTCTAGAGCCCGCGAGCTACAACTACTGAGCCCGCGTGCCACAACTACTGAAGCCCGTGCGCCTAGAGCCCGTGCTCCGCAACAAGCGAAGCCACCGCAGTGAGAAGCCTGTGCACTGCAACGAAGAGTAGCCCCCGCTTACCACAACTAAAGAAAGCAACAACAAAGACCCAACGCAGCCAAAATAAATAAATAAATAAATAAATAAGTTTATGGGGAAAAAAAGAAAAAGAACCTACTGTATAGCACAGGGAACTCTATTCGGTCCTCTGTAATGACCTATATGGGAATGGAGTCTGGAAGAGAGTGGATATATGTATATGTATGGCTGATTCACTTTACTGTACAGCAGAAACTAACACAACATTGTTAACCAACTATACTCCAATAAAAAAATTAATTAGGACTTCCCTGGTGGCACAGTGGTTAAGAATCAGCCTGTCAGGGCAGGGGACACGGGTTCGAGCCCTGGTCCAGGGAGAGCTCGCATGCCATGGAGTAACTAAGCCCGAGTGCTGCCAACTACTGAGCCTGCGCTCTGGAGCCCACGTGCCACAACTACTGAAGCCCGTGTGCCTAGAGCCTGTGCTCCGCAACAAGAGAAGCCACCAGGATGAGAAGCCCGCGCACCACAATGAAGAGTAGCCCCCACTCACCGCAACTAGAGAAAGCCTGCACGCAGCAATGAAGACCCAACGCGGCCAAAATCAATTAATTAATTAATTTTTTAAAAAAGATGCTCCTATAAGTACACAGAACATTATTCATGTTTAGAGTTAAAGGCCTTTATCTTCTCAATTGAAAAACCCCTGACGGCCTTCCCTGGTGGCGTAGTGGTTGAGAATCTGCCTGCCAATGCAGGGGACACGGGTTCGAGCCCTGGTCTGGGAGGATCCCACATGCCGTGGAGCAACTAGGCCCGTGAGCCACAGTTGCTGAGCCTGCGCGTCTGGAGCCTGTGCTCCGCAACAAGAGAGGCCGCGATAGTGAGAGGCCCGCGCACCGCGATGAAGAGTGGCCCCCACTTGCCACAACTGGAGAAAGCTCTCGCACAGAAACGAAGACCCAGCACAGCCATAAATAAATAAACAAATAAATAAAAAGCCAGACCCTTAGCTCTTAAAAAAAAAAAAAAAAGATTAAAAAAAAAAAAAACAAAAAACCCTGACACTCATTTAGCAGCCTCTTTTGACTATTCCACACAAACCTATCATTTTGAGAAAGCCTGGTGCAGTGGCACATGCCTATAGACCCAGCTACTCGGGAGGCTAAGGCAGGAGGATGGCTTGGGCCAGGAGTCCCGGGCTGCAGGGCGCTATGCCAACTGGGCGTCCGCACTAAGTTCAGCATTATTGGGGTGACCTCGTGGGAGCGGGGGACCATGAGGTTGCCTAAGGAGGGGTGAAGCAGCCCAAGTTGAAAAGAGAGCAGGTCAAAAGAGAAATGCATCAGAATCCAGTTCTAATACAACTTCTTATCACACTTTGGATGTGGATAGATTTACAGAAAGTTGGAAGGGACACTAGAGCTCTTGCAACCCACTCACTTCAGCTGTTCCAGCAAACAAGAATCTCACCCATCTGAAATGGATGCTGTAAGAGCCTCAGCTAAAACTCATTTAGATCTGCCTTATATGCATGTCTTGCCAGGTGACAGAATCCTTGAGGGCAGGGAGATATCTTGGTTATATTTTCCAGACCTGTCTTGATGGTCAAGACTTAAAACCTAGTAAATGGTCAGTCACTGAACTGAGCTGGATAAACGGCTTCTGCTGTGACTATTTTTATAAAATAGTACCACTCCTCTCTCCTTTTTCTCAATTTCCCCTTTTCTCTTCATCTCAGCTCAGACTCCTCCTTACTTCCCAGGAGAGAGTAGGTTCTACCACCTCAAGGAGAAACGTGAAGAATAAAACTGCTACTCACGGGAGGACGTCAGGGTGGTTACCGATGAGTCGGCTCATCGACACACAGAGCCTTTCGTGTAAGTCATGGTTGACTTGGCCCCCAGCTTTGATGGCTTCAGCATTCCTTTCCAGCAAATCCAAAAGGAGAGGGCGCAGCTGGCGGCCAACCAGCACAGCACAGTCCTTATCCAGAAGTAACTGTGCTAAGGTACTCAAGATACACTGGCGATCTTGAGGTGTCCACACCTGAGAGAAAGGCAAAACAAAATTTCTACATAAATGACTTTCATTTCTACTGCTACAGAAGAACAGAGTCCTGGCTTAAAATCAAAACATCCACTTGCCAGACTTCATAACTGAGTTCATCTTATAAAACATGGTGGGGGTTTTTTGGCAATAGAGGATTAGTTAATTGAATGTAAATGCTGTTACAAATAAGTTTCAGTCCACTGGGGTTTGAGGTAAAAGGACTGACACCAGGATTCCATGTAAAATGCTAGATAGCTTCAGCTTCCTTGAAAAGTAATCTGTTTCAGAGTCATAACAGTTTCCAGGGAATCCAGTGTTTCCCCCAACGCCTTTGTCTTGGAGGAAAACAGGAATTAAATGAGAAAAAAATAAAGTGCAGTTAGTGTGCAAAACTGCCAACTCTCTTGAGGAAAGAATAAAGATAAGAAATCAGTTCCTGGAAATGAATGATGATATATTCCCATGAAGGCTTCAGATTTTAATTAATAAACAAGACAGATCCAAAGCAGACAGCCACACTTTGATGTGTAAGATGAAATAAACCACAAAATTCTAGTGCCTGGGCTCAGTATGTCCATAAGCATAAAAAAGAAAACTGAACATAAAAAAGTATGTAAAAGGTCTCATACTGCTTGTGTGTATGCAAGTCTGCACAACCCTTGCTGCTGCGCAATGTGACAGTGGGTTTCAATTGCCTGAGGTGTATACCCTCTGACTCAGCAAGCCCAAGGCTATGAATTTATAGCCTAAAGACTTTGACACTAAATGGTTATCTATACGAGTACAGCTTGAGCACAACCTAAATACCATATTCAAAAATATAATAATTTTTTCCAAAGTTCCAAAGTTGTACTTGTAGGTAGTGTTAATAATTTATCCCATTTTATTACTTACTAGTGTTTCACCATATGAGCATACCACAACTTGTTTATCCTTTCACATGTTAATAGATATGTGCACTCTTTCCAGCTATCATCAATAAAGCTACCATGAACATTCATGTACAAGAGACTGATAGACACATGTTCATTCCTCTCTCTCTTTTTTTTGGTTTTTGGCCATGCTGCACAGCGTGTGGGATCTTAGTTCCCTGACCAGGGATCTAACCCGAGGCCCCTCCAGTTGGAAGCACAGAATCTTAACCACTGGACCACCAGGGAAGTCCTTCATTACTATTTTTTTTTTTTTTTTTAGTGAAGTATAGTTGATTTACAATGTTTCAAGCGTACAGCAAAGTGACTCAGTTATACATATATATACATACATATGTATATATTCTTTCTCAGATTCTTTTCCACTATAGGTTTATTACAACATATTGAATATAGTTCCCTGTGCTATACGGTAGGTCCTTGTTATTTATCTATTTTATATATAGTAGTGTGTATCTGTTAATCCCAAATTCCCAATTTCTCCAACCCCCCCCCCATATTTTTGTTACTCTTAATATTTTTATTACCAAAGATTGATATTGCTGGGTCACACAGTAACTGTATGCTCAACTTGATAATACACTTTTGGCCACGCCGCATGGCTTGCAGGATCCTAGTTACCCAACGAGGGATCAAACCCGGGCCCTCGGCAGTGAAAGCATGGAGTCCTAACCACTGGACCACCAGGGAATTCCCTAAACTTTCCTTTTTAATTAAAAAAAAAAATTTTTTAGGACTTCCCTGGTGGCGCAGTGGTTAAGAATCCGCCTGCCAATGCAGGGGACACGGGTTCGAGCCCTGGTCTGGGAAGATCCCACATGCCACGGAGCAACTGGGCCCGTGAGCCACAACTACTGAGCCTGCGCGTCTGGAGCCTGTGCTCTGCAACAAGAGAGGCCACGATGGTGAGAGGCCCGCGCACCGCGATGAAGAGTGGCCCCCGCTTGCTGCAACTAGAGAAAGCCCTCGCACAGAAACGAAGACCTAACACAGCCAAAAATAAATAAATAAATTAAAAAAAAAAAAAAAGAATCCCCCTGCCAATGCAGGGGACACAGGTTCAAGCCCTTGTCCAGGAATATCCCGCATGCCATGGAGCAACTAAGCCTGTGCACCACAACTACTGAGCCTGCGCTTTAGAGCTCGAGAGCCACAACTACTGAGCCCGCATGCCACAACTACTGAAGCCCGCACGCCTAGAGACCATGCTCTGCAACGAGAAGCCGCCGCATTGAGAAGCCCGTGCACCACAAGGAAGAGTAGCTCCCGCTCGCCGCAACTAGAGGAAGCCCACGCGCAGCAACAAAGACCCAATGCAGCCAAAAATTAATAAATTAATAAAATTTTAAGAAATTTTTCAAGGTTTAACAGAAGTTGTTTTCCAGAGTATCTGCACCATTTCACATCCCCACCAGCAATATCTGAGCACTTCAGTTGCTACATAACTTCACCAACACATAGTATTATTGGTTTTAATTTTAGCCATTCTAGTGTAGGTGGAGTGGTATATGGTATGAAGTATTTAATAGCCATTCATTTATCTTCTTTTGTGACGTATTTATTCAAATCTTTTACCCATTTTTAAATCGGGTTGTTCCTTTATTAACTGTGATCGGGTTGTTCCTTTATTAACTGTGTGTTTGTAGATCCTCTATGTCAGCTTGAGGAAGTTTTGCTCTATTCCTATCTTGTTTTTGTCTATTTCTTGAGTGAGCTTTGGTAATTTATATTCTCTGAATGCTCCTGCCATCTAAATTGTCTAATTTATTGGCATAAAATTTTTCATATTACTTATTTTTTTATTCTTTTCAAATGCTCTAATGGTGTCCTTCTTTCATTTCTAATAGTTTGGATTTCTCCCTTTTATTCTTGGTCAATCTTTTCAAAGAATCAACTTCTGGTTTCACTGGTTTGCTATATTGTTTGTCCATTTTCTATTTCATTCGTTTCCACTGTTATCTTTATTATTTTCCTCCTTCTATTTATTTTGCGTTTAATTTGCTCTTCTTTTTCTAATTTCCTAAGGTGGAAGCTTAAGAAATATCACTAATTTCAAACCATTTTTTCCAAATATTAGAACTTAATGTTATAAATTTCCCTCTAAATGTTATGAATTTCCTTCTAATTGTTATTGCCTGCAACCCACAAATTGTTTAAGCTATCATACAGTTCAAAATATTTTCTGATTCTCCCAGTGATTTCTTCTTTAGCCATCAGTTTCTTTTAATTTTCTAATTTAATCTCTAACATTTAGGGATTTTTCCCAGCATCATTTTGAGGGGTTTTCCTCCTAATTTAATCTCATTGGGGTAACTGAATATGCCTTGTATGATTTCAATTCTCCTAAATTTGTTGAGACTTGTTTAATGGCCCATCTTATGATCTATCTTGGTGAACGTTCCAGATGTGCAGAGTATGTATTCTGCAATTACTGGACACAGCATTCTATAAATGCCAGTTAGGTCAGGTTTGTTGATGGTGTTCAAGTCTTCTATATCTTTACTGATCTTCTGTATTTGTACTATCAATGACAGGCTAGAGTGTTAAAAGTCTCCAATTATAATTTTGAGTTTCTCTATTTTTCCTTTTCTGTCACTTTTTGATTCATGCATTTTAGATCTCACAAACATTTAGATCTCACAACATTTAGATCTCACAACTATCTTATTTATAGCAATAATAACAGCAACCACTTTTATAGACAGCACTTACTATATTCTAGGCATCTAATCCTCATAGCAACCCATGAAGTAGGTAAAATTATCCCCATTTTACAGATAAGGAAACTGAAAAATAAAAAAGGGGTAAGGTCACAAAACTAGGAGCAGAACCAGGAATCCATGTCACAGAATCTGGCTCTAGAGTCCCTGCTTTTAACTACTCTCTGTAACTATTTAGCGGCTACCATACGTAATACATATCATATCAAGAAACTGAGACTCAGGAGAGTTGAGCAACTTGTGGGAGGACCCAAAGGCAGTTAAATAAAAGAGAACAGAGGGACTTCCCTGGCGGTCCAGTGGTTAAGACTCCACGCTTCCACTGCAGGCAGTGCAGGTTCGATCCCTGGTCGGGGAACTAAGATCCCGCAAACCGAGCAGTGCGGACAAAAAAACAAAACAAAACAAGAAAGGGAGAGAGAGAATGGATTTGATCTTCAGCCGTACTTCAGCCCCAGTATCCACGCATGCTCTTAAGCACTCTGCTCTTCCTCAACATAAACAGTGATCAAGGAGGTAAGATGTGACTCTGTGATTTATAAGAAATACAAATCGGGTCTTCGACCTTATTCCTGGCCGAGTTCCTAAAACCCCTGGAACTTCCTGTGATGAGAGAGAGAGATAAAGGTGTCCTGTTATGTTAATGCAGTGAATTGTGGAAAGCCACTAAGATGGGAGCTGGTTGCCAGGAGAACCAATCATGTGATTAGAGTATTGGAACTTTCAGTTCCGTGCCCTCCTGGGAGGGCAGAGGGGCTAAAGATGGAGAGTTCAATCACCAACGGCCAGAGATTTAATCAACTGTGCCTACGTAAGGAAGCCTCCATAAAAACCCAAAAGAACATGGTTCAGAGAGCTTCAGAGTTGGTTGTCCTAGTAAGTAAAACATTTCTCTGAGTTCTGTGAGCCACTCTAGCTAATTAATCAAACCCAAGGAAGAGGTCATTGGAACCTCTAATTTATAGCTGGTTGATCAGAAGCACAGGTGACAATCGGTGGTATGTTGCGGGTGGGAGAAGTCTTTTAGGGCTGAGCCTTTACCCTGAAGAATATGATGCTTTCTGCAGATAAACAGTGTCAGAATTGAGTTAACTGTAGGACACCAGCTGGTGTCTGAGACTTGCTTGGTGGTGGTGGAAAGAACACCTCCACGGTGCAATTAAGAGTCAGAACTGTAGGATGGTAGCAGTAGTAGGGAGGAAGCGAAAGGAACAGATCCAATACTGAGTAAGGAAAATCAGGAGGACTTGGCTATATGTGACAGAAAAGGAGTGAAAAGGGACTGGATAGAGAGACAGTGGTGTCACCAACTGAGATAAAGAAAAAAAAAGGAAGCACAATCCTAAAAAATTCTTACTTCAGATCCCAAACTCCATGAGAAGCAATGTTTCAAAAACTTTGCTGGGGGGCTTCCCTGGTGAAGCAGTGGTTGAGAGTCTGCCTGCCAATGCAGGGGACACGGGTTCGAGCCCTGGTCTGGGAAGAACCCACATGCCGCGGAGCGACTGGGCCCGTGAACCACAACTACTGAGCCTGCGCGTCTGGAGCCTGTGCTCCGCAACAAGAGAGGCCGCGGCAGTGAGAGGCCCGCGCACCGCGATGAAGAGAGACCCCCGCTCGCCGCTGGCCGCAACTACAGAAAGCCCTCGCAAAGAAACGAAGACCCAACACAGCCAAAAATAAATAATAATTAAAAAAAGAAAAAATGAAAAAAATGATAGTGTCTATTAACTGCTGCTAAATATAAGCACTAATCCATTCCTAACTACTGTATTTAAAAATAAAAAAAAAAACTTTGCTGGGACTTCCCTGGCAGTGCAGTGGTTAGGACTCCGTGCTTTCACTGCAGAGGGCCTGGGTTCAGTCTCCCGCTGGAGAACTAAGACCCCACAAGCTGCGCGGCTTGGCCAAAAAAAAAAAAAAAAAAAAAAGCCTTTGCTTTCCAGTAAAAATTATTTTGCTTCCCAAAATAGGAGAAAAATAGAATGACAACACAATCAACTCTTCTCTGAGCGAAAGGCTTGAAACTATTACTGAAAATGGAAAGGAACAAACCTGAAAAACATCTCTCAGATTGGATAGAATCTAAGAGACAGATTACGTGAGACAAAGAAAGGGGAAGCACAGGTGTCCCAATCTCCTTAATTCAACTAAACTTTCGAGTAGCTTTTAAGTTCCTTAGCATTACTATATAGTCTCAGAATCTACCTGAGTGGTTCGCACTTCAAAATATCAGATTCTCTTAAAAACGGCTACAAACCATTTTTCTCATTTTACTCACAATACATAAGCACCAATTTTATATCCAATTGCAGTGGAGAATCATAAATAAATCCCCTTTTGTCCATGGTCCATGAGCCCCAGCTTCAGAACCTCTGTTCTAAATGCAAGCCCACTTACAGAAAAATACGTCTAGCCATAATACATAATTCAGGAGCCTGTCACCACAAGCTCAGCTCATATAAACTGATCATCTCTATCCTTAGTCCAGCCCACCAAAAATCCATTTTCTTTCCTAGACCTCTCCATTTATGTGATTCCCTTCCCTGGGGGAATCACAAGCCAGATAACCCCAGGCATATCTTCCACTCCCCTTTGCTATACACATGTTCATTTGTTGTCACCAAACAGAAATGCCTCTCATGTTAGTTCCCAGCTACTCCAGACACAAAATACTGCTGTTGTTTTCTAAGCAATAGGATATATACGGTCTACATACTGGAATTAGAAAAAAAAATTTTTTCTACTCTCAAGAAGCTAACAGGACTTCCCTGGTGGCGCAGTGCTTAAGAATCCGCCTGCCAATGCAGGGGACACGGGTTTGAGCCCTGGTCCAGGAAGATCCCACTGTGACGGAGCCACTAAGCCCGTGCGCCACAACTACTGAGCCTGCGCTCTGGAGCCCGCGAGCCATAACTACTGAGCCCGCATGCCACAACTACTGAAGCCCGTGTGCCTAGAGCCCGTGCTCCGCAACAAGAGAAGCCATCACAGTAAGAAGCTCGCGCACCGCAACGAAGAGTTGCCCCCGCTCGCCGCAACTAGAGAAAGCCCGCGCACAGCAACGAACACCCAACGCAGCCAAAAATAAATAATAAATTAATTAATTTTAAAAAAAGAAGCTAACAGATATGGGGGTGGGGGTGGGGAAGCACAAAACACGAAGTTAAAATGCCACGTGAAAAAACTGAGACAGCTGGTGGTAAACGAGAGATCGCTCTTAAAAGGCCAGAGCACCCATTTCCCAGAAAACCAATTCATAATTCCCATGGTTTAGAAATTATGCACTCAATGTCTCGCTTTGTCCATCAGTTGTTTTCTGTGTTTATGAACGGTCTCTAAAGATAGACACTAAATACCCTGTGGGCAGAGACCTTAACGAATTTATGTCTCCTCAAAGTGCCACACTGTGTGCTAGGCAGAGCAGGAACACAATCAATGCTTGTCAGTGGGCCGAAAAGTCGGGACTGGGCAGACAGGAAACATTCACCCAAGCTAACAGGGGTGACTGGACTCGGCACACTTAGATAATACACATGTCAAAAGGGCAGACACACAACCTCAATTACAGTAAAACCACCCACATTTCTCTCCGAAGGCCACGTCTGCCGCACGCAGTCAGGGCGCTGCAAGGGGGTAAGTCGGTGGAGAGGGGAAGGCAAGTCTCTCCCCCCGAGAAAAACAGAAGGCTCCTTCCTGGCTTCTCAAACGCGCGCGGACGCCTCCGCCACGGGCCAGCCCTGGGGAGCGGGCCAGAGTAACAAGACGCCGCTTTCCTGTCCCCTGCGTCTCCGCGCAGGGCCATGGGGCACGCGCCAGGGGGGTGGCGGGGGCGGCCGGGCGCTTTCCCTCTCGCTCCTTCTCTTACCTGCTTGACCAAGAACCTGCCCAGCTCGCTGCGGCTCTTCTCGTTCTTGGCAGCGATTAACCGCAGAGGCGCGGCCGCCACCTCCAGCAAGAGGTGCTCCATGACCGCGGGCCCTCCGCCCCAGACGGCCACCGACGCTCCCTGCTTCGCGCTCAGAGCCCCTGAGCCGCTGAGGTCCCCGCGCCGGAGCTGCCACCAACTTCGCCCCCAGAGAAAACAACCGCCGCTTCTCCGCGGACACCCAGAAAGCTGCAGCACACGTGGGGGGAGCACGCGGCGCACTACGTCACCGGCCTGCGACGGCGCAGGCCTGAGACGCCGGCCCCGCCCCGCGACGCCGGCCCCGCCCCCTCGGCACCGGAAACGCTGGCGTCCCTATCCGGGCAACTCCCGCTGGGGAATCCGAGCAGAAATGGCTTAGTAGAGCCGAGGCAAGAGTTTGCTGTGATGGGAGGTCCGGAGACGACGAGTGGTGGGATAGCGAGACAGAAGATTCCGCCATGCGGGAGAAGCTAGGGAGCCTGGGGTATGGGATCCTTCTGCCTCAACAGGCGAAAAGATCAGATAGGAGTGAAAAGCAGATTCGCCTCTTCTGACCCAGCAATTCCCTTTTTAGACCTCTGGTCTGTGGAAATTCAGACACAAGTGTAACAAGCATAGCCCTGGCAGCATTCTTTTTTTTTTTTAATTTTTGGCAGCGTTGGGTCCTCGTTGCTGCGCGTGGGCTTTCTGTAGTTGTGCTGAGCGGGGGCTACTCTTCGTTGTGGTGCGCGGGCTTCTCATTACGATGGTCTCTCTCGTTGCGGAGCACGGGCTTTAGGCGCGCGGGCTTCAGTAGTTGTGGCACACGGGCTTAGTTGCTCCGCAGCATGTGGGATCTTCCCGGACCAGGGCTCGAACCCGTGTCCCCTGCATTGGCAGTCAGATTCTTAACCACTGCGCCACCAGGGAAGTCCCTTGCAGCATTCTTAATATAAACATTGGATATAAACGTTAAGATGGGTGATAAAGGAAATTTTCACATATTGACATATATGAAAGTCATTCTTGGCTTATGCGTGAGTTAACTTGAATTTTATGCTAACTAAAATAGCCTGTTTATGGCCTATCAGACATAAATTGTATATCTGCTCTAATTATTAAAGAGAAGAGCACACTGACCAGAAGTAAAGAATGTCCATGTTAAATATAAAGGTTAAATGTCTCTCTTCCTGGGATGCTTATGCTAGTACTCCTTTGATGATAAGACTTCCTTTCCAGGTGCCAAGGCCATGCTGGCTTGCTGTGTACTGGCTGATCTGTGTGTGTGTTGTTGTTTTTTAAAACCCTGAAGGAATGTAACCCTGTCTTGTTTAATGTTCTTTGTTCTGACAAGATATAAAACTGTGCTGGAAACCATGCTTCTCTGGAGCAGCTTCTCAGAGTAACCTGGGAAGCTGGCTTCCAGGCTAGTCCTTAGTTTGGCTCAAATAAAACTCTTTTCTATTCTTATTATAGATTATTGATTATTTTCATTGACATGGGAATGAAATAAAGTATGTAAGGTATAGAATAGTCTTCAGGCACTGTGAAGAGGGGTGTCGAAGAGTACATAAAAATTAACAGTACATTTACGTCAAGTTCATAAACAAGCCAAAATAATGACAAAGTCAGACTAGTGGTTGCTTTTGGTGGGTATTGCCTGCAAAGGGCCTAAGGGAACCTCCGAGGGAGACGGAAATGTTTCATTATCTTCCCCTGGGTTGTGGTTACTCTGGTAGATACAAAAGAGAAAAAAAATCAACTGTACGCTTAAGATTTGTGCACTTTTGTAAATTCTACCTCTAGAAAGTGTTTTAAAAGGGAGTAGATCTTTCTGTACTGACATGGGTAGATCTCCAAAGGAAGTTTAAACCTTTTAAAAATGTGTTTCAATTTGAGTTTTTGTCCAGGATTTGAATGTTTGCTCCTTGGGGAACTCACACTCAACAGCAGAACTTTCAGAACAAGTGAACTATGAAAATGGGACAGAATACATTTCCAAATAAATAATATTTTTAAATTTCCAAGAAGAGGGACTTCCCTGGTGGCACAGTGGTTGGGAATCCGCCTGCCAATGCAGGGGACATGGGTTCGAGCCCTGGTCCGGGAAGATCCCACATGCCGCAGAGCAACTAAGCCCGTGCGCCACAACTACTGAGCCTGCGCTCTAGATCCCGTGAGCCAAGCTACTGAAGCCTGCGTGCCTAGAGCCCGTGCTCCGCAACAAGAGGAACCACTGCAATGAGAAGCCCACGCACCGCAACGAAGAGTAGCCCCCGCTCACCGCAACTAGAGAAAGCCCGCGCACAGCGACGAAGACCCAACACAGCCAAAAATAAATTAATTAATTAATAATAAAAAAAAAAATTCCAAGATAATTGAGAGGGTTCCCTGAGAGGTCATAGCACAATAGATGAAAAATTACCCACACTTGTGGAGTGACTCAATTTTTTCCCTGGGTATCTCCCATGTATACCTGAAGTATACATGTTAATTAACATGTTTGTTTTTCTCTTGTTAATCTGTCTTTTATTACAGGGCTCTCAGCCAAGGACTCAGAAGGGTAGAGGAAAATTATTTTTCCTCCCCTATGTACCCTTTCTCAGGAATATGTTGAAAAAGGTGCTCCTCTGTATGAGGGTATAAACCAAGAAAGAGGAAGATATGGTATCTAGGAAGTGAGAGCTTCAACACAGAAAGAAAAATGTGAAAAGAATACTTAGGATGACTGTTAAGAGAAATCCCAAGACTTTTATTGGGCAGCAGCAGGAAAATCAACAGCTCTAAAGTAACTAAACTGATAGATCAGGTCAGTGGTTGCCTGGATATAGGAGTGGAAGAAGGACTGACTGCAAACAGCTGCGAGGCAACATTTTGGGGTGATGGAAATGTCTAACATTGGATTGTGGTGATGGTGGCACAACTCTATAAATTTACTAAAATCGTTGAATTGCACACTTCCAATGGGTGAATTATGCTCAAGAAAGCTCTAAAAGTAATGCTGATGATAATCAACAAGGATAAGACGTGTAGGTATCGATGAAACAAAACTGGCAATATATTGATAATTATTGAAACTGGATGTTGGGTAGTGGGAGTGCATAGACTTGCCTTTCTACTACTGTATATGTTTGGAAATTTCAATAATAAAAGATAAAATAATATATTTTTTAAAAGACTACTAGGGTCACGTCAAAAGGACTCAGGTAAAAAAGGGTAGCAGAATATGCCACCCCCAAAACATGCCGCTTTGGCAGGAAGGATTTCAAGACATGCCACCCCAAGATATGGCACTTTGGCATACTGACTATCTTGAGCTAAAGGTACTCTGGAAACAACAGATGCAGATGTTTCTACTTAAAAACAGGCCATCAAATTTCCCATGAGAAATGTGCCCTCCCTGAACCAGCAATAGAAGAACATCATTGTCACCTGAGACTGGTAATCAACATTCAAATGGGTCTGTAGAAACAAACTTACTAAAACAACCCTTATCTTCCATATATCTCCTAGTCTCTTTCCTACAATTTACTGCCCCTAGCCCAAACCCCTTTTGTCGTGTAATTTCTTCACAAATTTATTGCTTCTTTGTCTAAGAGGTACATAAGCTTTCTTGAAGTGAAGGCAATTGAGAGAAACAGACACAGGCATACCTTGGAGATACTGCAGGTTTGGTTCCAGATCACCACAATAAAGCAAACATCAAAATAAAGTGAGTCACATAATTTTTTTGGTTTCCCAGTGCATTTAAAAGTATGTTTGCACTATACTATAGTCTAGTAAGTGTGCTATTAATAACATATCTAAAAAAATTACAAACATTAATTTAAAAATACTTTATTGCCAAAAACTGCTAACCATCATCTGAGCCTTCAGCAAGTCGTAATATTTTTGCAATAGTAACATCAAAGATCACTGATCGCAGGTATCCATAATATAGTAACAATATAGTAATAATGAAATAGTTCGAAATGTTGCAAGAATTACCAAAATGTGACACAGGAACACTAAGTGAGCAAATGCTGTTGGAAAAGTGGTGCTCATAGAGTTGCTCAATGCAGGGTTGCCACAAACCTTTAATTTGTAAAAATCACAATATCTGTGAAATACAATAAAGCGAAGCACAATAAAACAAGGTATGCCTATACAAAAGCTCTCTGCCCTCCCCCTATTTGCCATTAATTTATA
Source organism: Eschrichtius robustus (assembly GCF_028021215.1). Classification (NCBI taxonomy): domain Eukaryota; kingdom Metazoa; phylum Chordata; class Mammalia; order Artiodactyla; family Eschrichtiidae; genus Eschrichtius; species Eschrichtius robustus. Next base: position 68,276,479 of record NC_090832.1, on the reverse strand, counting down.
AAAGTGTCCCCTCTTCTATCTCTACCACGAAAGACAGACGCTAATCACTGGAGACAACTTTAGACCCTTATCAGCCCGGAGACAGCATCAGAGGAAACTATCAAACCTTACTAAAACTACACTGTTGGTGGGAATGTAAATTGATACAGCCACTATGGAGAACAATATGGGGGTGCCTTGAAAAACTAAATATAGAACTACCGGGACTTCCCTGGTGGTGCAGTGGTTAAGAATCCGCCTGCCAATGCAGGGGACATGGGATCGAGCCCTGTTCCAGGAAGATCCCACATGCCGCGGAGCAACTAAGCCCGTGTGCCACAACTACTGAGCCTGCGCTCTAGAGCCTGCGCTGCAACTACTGAGCCCATGTGTCTCAACTACTGAACCCCACATGCTCTAGGGCCCGTGTGCCGCAACTATTGAGCCTGTGTGCTACAACTACTGAAGCCTGCACGCCTAGAGCCCGTACTCCACAACAAGAGAAGCTACCGCAATGAGAAGCCCGCGCACCACAACAAAGCGTAACCCCTGCTTGCCGCAGCTAGAGAAAGCCTGCACACAGCGACAAAGACCCAACCCAGCCAAAAATAAATAAAATTTAAAAAAAAAACTTAAAAAAAAAATGGAACTACCATATGACCCAGCAATCCCACTTCTGGGCATATACCGGAAGAAAACCATAACTCAAAAAGATATACACACCCCAATGTTCATTGTAGCACTATTTACAATCACCAGGACATGGAAGCAACCTAACTGTCCATCAACAGAGGAATGGGTAGAGAAGATGTGGTACATATATACAATGGAATATTACTCAGCCATGAAAAGGAATGAAATTGTGCCATTTGCAGAGATGTGGATGGATCTAGAGACTGTCATATAGAGTGAAGTAAGCCAGAAAGAGAAAAACAAATATATAATATCACTTATGTGTGGAATCTAGAAAAATGATACAGATGAACTTATTTGCAAAGCAAAACTAGAGACACAGATGTCGAGAACAAACGTATGGATATCAAGGGGGGAAGTGAGCGGTGGGATGAATTGGGAGACTGGGATTGACATATATACACTACTATGTATAAAATAGATAACTAATGATAACCTACTGAATAGCACAGGGAACTCTACTCAATGTTCTGTGGTGACCTAAATGGGAAGGAAATCCAAAAAAAGGGGGTATATGTATATGTGTAGCTGATTGACTTTGCTGTACAGCAGAAACTAACACAACATTGTAAAGCAACTATACTCCAATAAAAATTAAAAAAAAAACCAGCCTAGCCCTTATTTACCACTAATTTCCCCATATTTTTGCCTTCTTACAATTTGCCACTCTTAGAAGCTCAAAGTTCTTTCCTTTGTCTTGTCACTTCTCTAAAAAAAATTTATTGTTCTTTTTTTAAGATGCCATGTAATGGACTTCCCTGGTGGCACAGTGGTTAAGAATCCGCCTACCAATGCAGGGGACACGGGTTCAAGCCCTGGTCCGGGAAGATTCCACATGCCGCGGAACAACTAAGCCTGTGCACCACAACTACTGAGCCTGCGCTCTAGAGCCCACATGCCACAACTACTGAAGCCTGCACGCCACAACTAATGAGCCTGTGCGCCTCGAGCCGGTGCTTTGCAACAAGAGAAGCCACCGCAATGAGAAGCCTGCACACCGCAACGAAGGGTAGCCCCTGCTCGATGCAACTAGAGAAAAGCCCAAACGCAGCAACAAAGACCCAGTGCAGCCAAAAATAAATAAATTCATTAATTTATATTAAAAAAAAAAAGATGCTAGGTAAGCCCAAGTTCTAACTATCCCTTTGAGTTACTCATCTGTGAATGCTCCCATGTGTATGCACAATGCACATGTTAATAAATGTCTGTCTTTCTCTTGTTAATGTATTTTGTTAGTCTAATTTACGGGGCCCAAGCTGGTGAACCCAAAATGGGTAGAGGAAAAAGATTTCTTTCTCTCCCTTACAATACCAACTTGAAGAGGCTCCCACTGACCAAAGATAGTACAATATGAGCTTCAATAAGGCTAACAACTGCAATGAGTTGAAACCTGTTGTATATGTCTAAATCCATGAATACATAATATTTTTAAAAATTGGTTACCTTTGGAGAACAAGAACTCAATCTTAAAAGCTGGTAAGTAAAAGGAAAAGGTCAAAATTTTATCTTGCTTTTCATATATGAATTGTACCTCGTCCTACTGGATAACCAAATAGATGATAAGTGTCTCTTCATTAAAATATTCCAGTTAAGGGCTTCCCTGGTGGCACACTGGTTGAGAATCTGCCTGCTAATGCAGGGGACACGGGTTCGAGCCCTGGTCTGGGAAGATCCCACATGCCGCGGAGCAACTAGGCCCGTGAGCCACAACTACTGAGCCTGCGCGTCTGGAGCCTGTGCTCCGCAACAAGAGAGGCCGCGACAGTGAAGAGGCCCGCACACCGCGATGAAGAGTGGCCCCCGCTTGCCGCAACTAGAGGAAGCCCTCGCACAGAAACGAAGACCCAACACAGCCAAAAATAAATATAAAAAAATATAAATATATAAATAAATGAAAGATTACTATAAAAAAAATTCCAGTTAATATAAGACAGAATTAGAATATCACCATTTTGCAACATCCAATTAATCAATTGATAAATGGTTGCTGACATCACAAAAGGAGCAAAAAACCCAGACTTTAGGTGGCTCCTGATGAAAGAACATAATGCCACCTATGGTCTTGTCAAAAGGATCAAATCTCTAGATCCAGCTGCCAATTTGCAAAACATAAAGAGGACAGAAGAATATGCTAAACTGAACCATGAATATGTAATCAGAAAAACTCAAGACAGTTGGGAGATTCTGCAGGTCAAAAAATCAAGTTTTTTAAGAGATCAATTTAAAGAAAAAGAAAGGAGGACTTCCCTGGTGGTCCAGTGGCTAAGACTCCGCGCTCCCAATGCAGGGGGCCCAGTTTCAATCCCTGGCCTGGGAACTAGACCCCAAATGCTGCAACTAAGATTTTGCATGCCACAACTAACGATCCTGCATGCCACAAGGAAGATCCCAAATGCAGAAACGAAGATCCTGCGTGCTGCAATTAAGACCTGGCGCAGCCAAATAAATAAATATTAGAAAGAGAAAAATATATATAGAAAGATAAAGAAAAAGAAAGGTATGGGAGGGGGAAACTGTCAATTATAAGAGACTGCTGTGAACAAGATACTTCTGTTCCCCAAAATTCATATGTTGAAGCCCAAATTCCCCAAATAATGGTATTTGGAGGTGGGGCCTTTGGGAGGTAATTACATTTAGATGAGGTCATGAGGGTGGAGCCCTCATGATGGGATTAGTGCCCTTACAAGAAGAGGAAGAAACCAGAGCCCTGGCTCTCTGCTGTGGGAGGATACAGCAAGAAGGCAGCTGTCTGCAAACTAGGAAGAAGGCGCTCACCAGACACTGAAGCTGCTGGCACCTTGAATTCAGACCTCCCAGCCTCCAGAACTGTGAGAAATTTATGTTTGGTGTTTAAGCCATCCAGTCTATGGTATTTTGTTATAGTAGCTGAAATGACTGAGACTTATAAGACATCAAATTTTTAAAACACAGGAAAAACTAAATTATAGTGCTTACGCACTTGGTTAATAAAACCATGACAAAATGCAAGAAAGTTTTTACTCTGAAAGTCAGGGTAGTAATTACTTTTTGGGAGGAGGAGAGGGGCTATGATTGGGACAGGGCTTAGAAAGAAGTGTCTAAGTTCTATTCCATGACCAGGGTGGTAGTTACAATGAATTTAATGAGTAAGATTCTTTAATCTATATCTTTTTTTTGTTTCACAGTATAAAAGTTTTTTTTAAAAAAATGAATATAGAAAATGCAAATAAAAGCTAAAAATTTGTGGGATTCAGAATTCAGGAAACATCTGGTGTAAGAGTTCTCATTTCTCCCAGGCCCTCTTCCTTAACCTCTAGTTATTACCATCAGAAAATTACTCGCGGGACTTCCCTGGTGGCACAATGGTTAAGAATCCACCTTCCAATGCAGGGGACACGGGTTCGATCCCTGGTCTGGGAAGATCCCACATGCCGCGGAGCAACTAAGCCTGTGTGCCACAGTTACTGAGCCTGCACTCTAGAGCCCGCGAGCCACAACTGCTGAAGCCCACATGCCTAGAGCCCGTGCTCCGCAACGAGAGAAGCCACCGCAGTGAGAAGCCCACGCACTGCAACAGAGAGTAGCCCCCGCTCGCCACAACTAGCGAAAGCCTGCATGCAGCAACAAAGACCCAACGCAGCCAAAAATAAAAAATAAATAAATTTTTTAAAAAGTTAAAAAAAAAATTACTGGCACCTCATTAGGATATCATTTGAAGTATTATGTGAAGTTCAGAGAGTGCTGAACCAGGATCTAAAGACCTGAGTCATTAAGGTTGCACTTTTTTCAACCTTAGAAAAAAGATTGTGACCTGGGTTAAATGACTTAACCTTCCTAGGCCTTGGTTTTTCTCTAAAAGTTCTGATTCTGTGTCTATCTCCCAGGGTGAATAAAAACTCCTGGAACACAGGATCTGCCTTATTCATCTTTGTATCTCAACTTAGTTTGTCACACATATAATAGGCATTTAATAAATATTCGATCCTTCCAGGTATTTAGGTGACTGAGAAAACCAGGAGCAATTTACTTAATTAAATCACTTATGTGAATTATAAAATAAATATATTTGTTTAGAAACTGATACACTATCTGATTTCCCTATCTACTTATAAACTGTGTAGGAACAAATGCAAATTAAGAGGATTATTCTCCCTGTTGAAAAATAAGGGAAGAAACTCCTCCTTTCCCCCATTCACCCCTCCCTTTTCGGTTTTTTTTTTTTTTTTTTGGCTTCGGGGCAGCTTGTGGGATCTTAGTTCCCCGACCAGGGATCAAACCCATGCCTCCTGCAGTGGAAGTGCAGAGTCTTAACCACTGGACCGCCAGGGAAGTCCCACCCCTCCCTTTTCTTTCAGAATTTCTTTCACTCTCCTTTTCAAATATATGTAAGTCTTTTAAAATAAGCTTCTTGCCAGTTTCACAAATCAGGAATTTTTCCTCAAGGACCTGGGAGCCATTTCTTTAGAATTAAATCATCAGTAAGGAAGGTAATGCCCAATGGCCAATTTCAATAGCCTATTGAAAGCTAGGGACTTTTTCCGCAGAAAAATGTACCAATTCATAATTTTTGGCAAACAATTTCAGAGTGTTCCGTTATCCAGGCTCACCCATAAGCAGTTGCTCTTGCACATATCCCCCATCACACTGTGAACACTTCTTTACTTTCTGGTACAGCAAGGTATTTCAGGATCATCTTTTTTCCCTCTTGCTCCACTCCTGGATCATCCATATCTCTAAAGAGTTCCTTTTATTGAGGAATAGTATTTAGAGACCAAGATCTGTATGGTATGAGTGCTCATTGTTATTGGTGTGTCACTTCTTCTAGGCCCTTTCAGAGAAGAGAGATAGTAAATATGAATATAAATATAATATACACATGTATATAGACATACATATTCAAATCATAAGTTCATACTGATAACTCTAATCCAATCCCAAAACACAGGATCCCTCCTTATCTTCCTCCTTTCCATATTTGTATCATCCTTTTCCCATAGTGAGAACTCTGGCTCCCACAATAATCAATACATTTCTTCATTTCTCAGCTTTACAATATACACAGTATAATTTCAGAATTGCTACCTTCATACCACTGTAAACAGCAAACTTACTAATGGAGATTACAATTTGTTTGCAGGTTTTTTAAATTTGTTTTTTGTTTGTTTCTTTGCTTTTTTGTTTTAAACTAAAGATATATAGTCAAAGTACTGTGTTCCAAGTTTCCCTGGATTAGATCTTTTTCTTTTTTTTTTCCTGTTCTAGGTGGATATATTACTTTGAAATGCAGATAAGTTCACCATATTCATAGACCTTTGATTTTAAGTTGAAAAGTCAGAGAAGTTGACCAATGTTGTTAAAAGTATTAGAATGTTTGAGAGAACTTGAGGATTCACTACATGTTTAGGTACTGATGTAATAAGGAAGAACCTTTTGTATTCTATTACAAGTTAATCACTAAAGGGATGTTACCTATAAGCTTAAATTATACATAATGGCCCATCTCTGGGAACCCTGTTTCCCAGGTAATGAGCATTAAGCTAGAATACCTTTGTTTAGATCACAGGAAACATCCTGACCAGGCCCACCTGTGAATGACTGCAGGGAGGAAGAAATTAACACATTCCCTCCTGAGGCTGATGGGAACCAGGAGATGTTTGACTTTACTCCCTCCCCTTTTAGTATAAAAGGAGCCTGAATTCTAACTCAGGCAAGATGGTTCTTTGGGGCACGAGCCCACCATCTTCTCGGTCTGCTGGCTTTCCGAATAAAGTTGTTATTCATGTCCCAACAACTCGTCTCTCAATTACTGGCCTGTCGTGTGGTGAGCAGTATGAGCTTAGACTCGGTAACACTCAGTAATGTTTTACTTGTCAGGGATTTTGTGTTTGTCCTACAAGTATGAAGTGTTTAAAAAAACAGATCAAATGCATTACATTTATAAATGGAGTTTAAAATATTGAAGGGAATTTAATTAACTATACTCTATAAATGGGAGTGATTATTAATTTAAGTTCCTCAAACATTGAAGTCCTCCTTTGGGCCTTCCCTGGTGGCTCAGTGGTTAAGAATCCACCTGCCAATGCAGGGGACACGGGTTCGAGCCCTGGTCTGGGAAGATCCCACATGCCGTGGAGCAACTAAGCCCATGCGCCACAACTACTGAGCCTGCGCTCTAGAGCCCGCGAGCCACAACTGCTGAAGCCCGCAAGCCACAGCTGCTGAAGCCCACGCGCCTAGAGCCCGTGCTCTGCAACAAGAGAAGCCACTGAGATGAGAAGCTGCACACCGCAACGAAGAGTAGCCCCTTCGCTGCAACTAGAGAAAGCCCATGCACAGCAACAAAGACCCAACGCAGCCAAAAATTAATTAATTAATTACTTTTTAAAAAAAAGAATGAAAAGAGTAGTGAAGTGATGACTACTTGAGATGAATTTCTAAAAAAAAAAAAAACAGTCCTCCTTTGGCCTTCCATTCTCATATTTCATGTAACAATTTTAATAAAACTCTGCATTATTTTGTTCTGTCATTACCATTACTGTTCCAGTAATCTAAAACTTTGTAACAAATTATTACCTTAAAACATAGTGACTTAAAAACATCAACCATTAATAATATTTCACAGTTGGGGGGTTCAGGAATTTGGGCAGGGCTCAGATGGCAATTCTTCTCTTCCGTGAGATGTTGATTGAGGGCATCCAGTGGTATTGAGTTAGTAGATGGCCTGGTCTGGAGGGTTCAAGATGGGTTCACTCACATGTCTTGTGTCTTGGCAGGGATGGCTGGAAGGCTGGGCTCAGCTGGAACTGTAAGCTGGAATGCTTACATGGCAACTTGGGGTTGAGAAGAGAGAGAGAGAGATCTCCAAGAAGAAGCCTGGATAGAAACTGCAAGATCTCAGAAGTCCTAGAACATCACTGTCCTTGAATCCTATGGTCAAGCAAGTCACTAAAGCCAGTCCAGATTGAAGGGGCTGGAAATTAGACTCCACTTCTCAATGGAGGAGTAGCAAATAATTTGCAGGCTTCTTTATTTACCACAACTAGATGCACTTTTTGAGATTTCTAACAAATTTCCAAAGCACTTTCATCTGAATTATTTGAGTAAGAGAATTTTTAAAAACCGTAAAAAATACTATCACTGGAAATGTTAAGCCTAGCCACTTACCCATATTCAGGATACTGAGTATCTTGCACTTGTTCCTTTTGATAGACTCTCCCTCCTTCTTCATCCTGCTCTCTGCCCTTAGGAGCTGACCTGTTCAGGCGATGAGGATTCTCAGCAGATCTCCCTTCCAGTGGAAAATAGTATTTAGAAATCCTGATCTGGGTCTCAGGTGTGTTAATGACATATTGCTACAGGGTATCATTGCTTCCAGACCCTTTAAGGAACAGAAATAAGGGATATGTATTTTAAAAAATCATGAGTTCATGCTGACATTTCCAATTCACACAAAATAGTATAGGATTTCACCCCTAATTTTTTTTTGATTTCATGCTTGGATCTCTTTCTCTTTCACTAAATATCTTAATTCCTAAAAATATTAACATATTACATATTTCTTTATCCTACAATATACATAAAATAGTTTTAAAATTACAATGTTAACACTAACAATAAAACTGCTGCGTGAGGTATAAGATTTCTTTGCAGTTCTTTTAGTCCTTAGAATATATCCCACTCATGATGTACAGTCAGAGCGCTGTGTTCAAATGTCACTTAAAATAATGATTTCGCTACAATGAGGTATCACCTCACACCAGTCAGAATGGCCATCATCAAAAAATCTACAAACAATAAATGCTGAAGAGGGTGTGGAGAAAAGGGAACCCTCTTGCACTGTTGGTGGGAATGTAAATTGATACAGCCACTATGGAGAACAGTACGGAGGTTCCTTAAAAAACTAAAAATAGAACTACCATACGACCCAGCAATCCCACTACTGGGCATATACCCTGAGAAAACCATAATTCAAAAAGAGTCACGTACCACAATGTTCATTGCAGCTCTATTTACAATAGCCAGGACATGGAAGCAACCTAAGTGTCCATTGACAGATGAATGGATAAAGAAGATGTGGCACATATATACAATGGAATATTACTCAGCCATAAAAAGAAATGAAATTGAGTTATTTATAGTGAGGTGGATGGACCTACAGTCTGTCATACAGAGTGAAGTAAGTCAGAAAGAGAAAAACAAATACCGTATGCTAACACATATATATGGAATCTAAAAAAAAAAAATGGTCATGAGGAATCTAGGGGCAGGATGGGAATAAAGACACAGACCTACTAGAGAATGGACTTGAGGACATGGGGAGGGGGAAGGGGAAGCTGGGACGAAGTGAGAGAGTGGCATGGACATATATACACTACCAAATGTAAAACAGATAGCTAGTGGGAAGCAGCCGCATAGCACAGGGAGATCAGCTTGGTGCTTTGTGATCCCCTAGAGGGGTGGGATAGGGAGGGTGGGAGGGAGGGAGATGCAAGAGGGAAGAGATATGGGGATATATGTATATGTATAGCTGATTCACTTTGTTATGAAGCAGAAACTAACACACCATTGTAAAGCAATTATACTCTAATAAAGATGTTAAAAAAATGATTTTGTCTATGTGGTTATATTTCTCTTGTTTACACAGTTTCATTTATTTAGATTTATTTTCCATTTCTGCATTTTTTCTTTCTGATTTAATTCAATCTTTTAATATATGAAACACTTCCATAGTTCAAAAGTAAAAGGTTATAAAAAGGCAAACTCAACACTTTAAATAGGTAAAATATATGGTATGTGAATTATATCTAAATAAAGCTGTAATTTAAAAAAGCAAGAAAAGTCATGCATATTTCCATGTAAAAATACTTAAGTGGTGGCTTCAAGATACCATACGGTACCCTTTTTATGAGGTTCTAATGTATCGTTATGCAAAAACAAGCAAATATATGTATATTCTTTTTCTCATTCTTTCATTGTACTTTTTTCCCCTTAACACTATATCTCATAGATTACATGCAGATCTTCTTCAGAAATTGCTTTTACGTTAGCAACATTTGCAATTGTGAGTTCAGAGTCCATAAAGCAAAACTACTACTTTGTTTCCTTAAGAAAAATACTGATTCCTTCAGTTGGCTTCTGTAGGTATGCCAAATTGGCAATGAGGTCTTTCCAAGCAAATATTTTTATACCCATCTTCCCCCCTCCCCCATTTAAGAGAGTACCAGTAAAAATGAGAGACTTTGCAAGGGCTTAAATTATAAGGTCATTCTTTTCTGGAAGATAATTTTGCTGGAAATCTTTAGTTATTTTTGAGGCAAATATGCTATTTTCTTAATAATTTTTTTTTTTAATGTGACACATACTTTTAATTTTATTTATTTATTTATGGCTGTGTTGGGTCTTCGTTTCTGTGTGAGGGCTTTCTCTAGTTGTGGCGAGTGGGGGCCACTCTTCATCGTGGTGCACGGGCCTCTCACTATCGCGGCCTCTCTTGTTGCGGAACACAGGCTCCAGACGCGCAGGCTCAGTAATTGTGGCTCACGGGCCCAGCTGCTCCGCGGCACGTGGGATCTTCCCAGACCAGCGCTCGAACCCGTGTCCCCTGCATTGGCAGGCAGATTCTCAACCACTGCGCCACCAGGGAAGCCCCAATAAATATTTTTTTATGAATGCTATCATGAAGCACTCATGGTGAAAACCAGTATTCAACCAATTGCTAAGTTTTGCCACTTTCATCTCCTACATATTCTAAAATCAATCCCCTAGCCTACCTGCCATCTCCCTCAGGTCCTCATCTTCTCTAGCCTGGATCACTGCAACAGCATCTCAAAATCCTGCTTCTCAAGGCCAACAGATCTTACTAATGCAAATCAGATCACCAGCACCCCAAGCTTAAAATCCTTCAGTGGCGCTCCCCATCCCCGCCCATAAGACGAGCTCTTATGGAGGCTTCAAAGTCTCACCCCTTCCTCCCTCTCCAGCCTCACCTCGCGCTTTATGCCCCAGCAACACCGAATGCTTTGTGATTGCACACCCTCTACTCTTTCCCTTTCCACTACCTGGAATGCTGGCTGACTAACTTCTCTTCAGAAGCGAAGGTAGGTGGCTGGGGGAGAATCTAGGAAACCAGTATTCTTCCAGAGAACATATTCTCCCAAATGGGGCCTTTTTGAAAACTTTAAAAATATGCAATAAATTGTTATGACAGTTGCAAGTTGTTAAAGTGGACAAAACAGGAGGAAAGGACTAGGGATCAAGATCAAATCCCTCGTTGAGGTAGCATTGGAAGTTGGCTTTATTTCCCCACCAATCAATGGCGCAGGCCCAGCCTCCGGAGGCTAGACCCTACAGGCACCTCAGATTCCTGCAGGTTCTAAGAGACGACGCCGGTAGTCTACCTCTAAAAAGCACTCCTCTCCCTCCCACCCCACTGGCCTGGTATCCCCTCCTCGAAGCTCCAAACTCCCTGAGGTAAATTGCTTATCATTCAGTAAAGTGTCTGAGGGAACAACAGTGCGTACTCATCGTCATCGAGCCAGCACCCAGCACCTGTCTAGCACGCGGTTAACAATCAATCGAATTAACAGAATAAAGAACTAAATAGGGTTTTCCTGGTGGCGCAGTGGTTGCGAATCCGCCTGCCAACGCAGGGGACACGGGTTCAAGCTCTGGTCCGGGAAGATCCCACATGCCGTGGAGCAACTAAGCCCGTGCGCCACAACTACTGAGCCTGCGCTCTAGAGCCACAACTACTGAGCCCGTGTGCCACAACTACTGAAGCCCACGCGCCTAGAGCTCGTGCTCCGCAACGAGAAGCCACCGCAGTGAGAAGCCCGCGCACCACAACGAAGAGTAGCCCCCGCTCGCCGCAACTAGAGAGAAGCCCGCGCGCAGCAGCGAAGACCCAAAACTGCCAAAAATAAAATAAATAAATTTATTTTTTTAAAAAAGAACTAAATAAATGACAGGGCCTTCTCAGATGTTACTTTCCCTTTCATTAAAGAGCTTCTCCCAGACACCGCCCCTACCTCGGCCAAGGTCCTGCCCCGGCGGTAGCAGAGCCGCGCCCCTCCTTCCCCGCCAGCTCAGACCCCGCCCCTTTCCCTGAAGCCCCTAGAAGACTACGGGAGTTTGGCGCCAACCGTGTTTTTTTTAATCCCTCCCAAAGGCGGGAACTAGGAATGTGCGCCGGGGACGTGCCTTGCGTCTGATCTGATTGGCCTTGGGCGCTCAATCCCGCCTCCACGTGCTGATAGCGCGCTGGCATTGGTGGAGACGTCAGAGAGACCTCGGTGTTCAGAAAGGACCCTAGGCTACCTTGGGCCAGGCGGGGCGGGTAAGTTGCTTCGGGGTTCTGGTCTGCGCGGGGCTGCTGGGGAAGAGGTTGCCCTGCGCGGTAGTACTCTGAGAGGAGGCCGGCAGCGTCCGGGGAACCAGGGAGTTAAAGGCAGCGGCGGAGTCTGTGGCGGGGGGATGGCGCGTCTGATGTCCGGGGCTCCCAGGAAGCCGCGTTCCCGCCGCCCTCGGATGCAGCTTCTGGGCTTTCACCCCCAATCCCTCTGTGGTCCCTCGAGAGTATCCGGGCGGGGGCGGGGGCGAGGGTGAGCGCAGGTAGGAAGTGTCCTTTCGACCGCTCTTCCTGCCCCTCCCGCCCAAAACCAATCTTCCCTTGGAATGTACTCTTAAATCTTTCGGATGGGAGTCTCTGGAGGAATGGGTTTTTCCTGTGTCTGGTGATCATTGATGTTGGTTGTTTCCGCTCCTGTTACGCCCAGAGAAGTTGTTTATCTTAATCTCTACAGCGAAGAGAGCCATGCCTAACACATAGTAGGCCCTAAATCGGATGTAAATGTGTAATTCGTAGAATCTCAGGATTTGCTCTTCAGGCATCAAGTTGGCATTGATTCTGATTCTTCTCTGGTCTTTCCCGTTGTCCACAGCTCCAGTTCCAAACCTTGCCTCTTTTCAGGACCCCTCCCCCATCTCACTCAGGGCTCCTTTGATAGGAGGCGGACAGAGGCCTTCAGGGCCAGAATCCCCATACTCCAGTTATCTCCTGACGTTTCTTGCCATTTTACAAGAGATCGCCCGTTAAAAAATTTGTTATACTCTTCTCTCTAATGAATGTTCTTGATTTTGTCATATGGCTTTAGAGACAGCTGGGATCTAAGGCCAGATCTGCCTTTTACCAGCTGTTTGACCTTGGGGCAAGTTTCCCTTATCTGTTTCCTCATCTGTAAATTGGGAAAAAGAATAGTCTGTACCCCATAGGACTTTTGGGAGTATTTAAAGTAAATTGATAATGTATTTAGAGCATTTAGGCCAGTGTCTGGCACATAGTGTACAGTATATGTGGCGTTTGTTATTCTTTTCCCCTTACATCTTTTTAGGGGTCTTGCTGTATTGGATTAAGTGTTTCCCATGAGCCTAAAAATACCCTCTCCCTCTCCCCTGACTCTTTCTCTACACGTTTTTGTTTTTCACTACACATGTTTATTTCATTCCCTCGATTTTTTTCTTAAAGGAAACTTCCTTCAGACTGTCTCTTAAAGACGTTGTCCTCTCACAAAAGTCTAGGTGATCCTTCTCTCATCTGCTTCGACTTCACATCTGAATCCATTGGGATTGTTCCTCAAAAGATTATGAGTGAGCTTGCAACTCTTTTCTTGGTTCTCAACTTTGAAAATTTTGCCTCTTCACTTAGGTGCAACTCTCCTATCACAAGCAACTCTCATTGTATATTGAGATCCTCATTTGGGGAAAGGTGAGAGCAAGTGTGAAAAATCGTTCTTTGCAAGAGATTCTGATACATAAGTTTTCCTCCTCTCCTTCCTCTTTTCCTTTTCAAGAGAATCACTGGCCTTTATAATTTCAAGAGTAATCTCGGCTACAGCAATTATGTCTTTTTTTTTAATTGATGAAGTATAATTGATTTACAATGTTGTGCTAGTTTCTGGTGTACAACAGTGATTTAGTTATATATTTATGTATATGTATATATATATTCTTTTTCATATTATTTTCCATTATGCTTCATTATAGGATATCGAATATAGTTCCCTGTGCTATAGGACCTTGTTGTTTATTTTATATATAGTAGTGTGTATCTGCTAATCCCAAACTCCTAATTTATCCCTTCCCCACCCCCTTTCCCCTTTGATAACCATAAATTTGTTTTCTATGTCTGTGAGTCTGTTTCTGTTTCGTAAATAAGTTCATTTGCATCATATTTTAGATTCCACATATAAGTGCTAGCATATGGTATTTGGCTTTCTCTTTCTGACTTCACTCAGTATGACAATCTCTAGGTCCATCCATGTTGCTGCAGATGGCAATATTTCATTCTTTTTTATGGGCTGAGTAGTATTCCATTGTATATATGTACCACATCTTTTTTATCCATTCATCTCTCGATGGACTTTTAGGTTGTTTCCATGTCTTGGCTGTTGCAAATAGTAGCAATTATGTCTTGTCTTCTGTGCTATATACTCCATTTTCCAACTGTCTATTTAGACATTTTCTGCTGGATGTTCGACAGATAATTCAACATGGCTTCTTTGGTTCTCCATTTCAGTTAAAAGCATGACTACCTTGTTATTCAAGCTAGGAACTGCAGAGTTGTCTGTAACAAATTGGGATTTTGATTAATTTAGTAATTATTTTTTTATTACCTACCAACCTGTCAGGCTCCGGGCTGAGAGCTGGGGATACAATGGTGAACAGAACAGAGCCAGGCCTGTTCTTGGTGGAGCTTATAGCCTAGCGGGTGAGGTGGATATTTCTCTAGGAATTCCACAAAAAATGTCATCATAAACTGAAAAGAGGCCATGTAGAGAAAGGACAAAGTGGTATAAGAATATTTAACAGAGGACCTGACCTAGTGGAGAGAAAAGGTAGCCAGGGAAGGCTCAAACATTACTTAAGCCACAGTATGACACACAGATGAGTTGAGTGAAGGAGAACAGTGAGGAAAGAACACTCCCTGCAGAGGCGCTGTGGTGGGAGGGACAAACATTGTGTTCTAGGAGCTGAAGGAAGGCCAATATGATCAGAGCAGAGAATGGGGGAGAATGCTGCAGAATAACCCTAGAGGAGTGGTGAGAGGCCGGGTCACTCAGGGCTTGGTAAGAAGAATTGTGACAAAATTTGTTTTTTAACCTAAGATCAGCTGGAAGCACTGAAGGGTTTTAAGCAGAGGAGGAAACATCAGATTTTCATTTTGAAAAGACAGCTCAGGCTGTGGTTTTGAAATGGGCAAGATTGGATATTTGAATACCCTTTCCCTTAAATCTTTTTGATTCTGCTACAGAAATCTTTCAGGTCTGCTCCTAGTCTTTATTTCCACTACTAATAACTTAATCATCCCTCATTGTCTCCTGCACTTTTTTTTGGCTGTGTTGGGTCTTCGTTGCTACGCGCGGGCTTTCTCTAGTTGCGGCAAGCGGGGGCTACTCTTAGTTGCCATGCGTGGGCTTCTCATTGCGGTGGCTTCTCTCGTTGTGGAGCACGGGCTCTAGACGCAGGGGCTTCAGTAGTTGTGGCTCGCGGACTCTAGAGCACAGGCTCAGTAGTTGTGGCGCACAGGCTTAGTTGCTCCGTGGCATGTGGGATCTTCCCAGACCAGGGCTCGAACCCATGTCCCCTGTATTGGCAGGTGGATTCTCAACTACTGCCGCACCAGGGAAACCCTTCTCCTGCATGTTTTAATAGCATTTTCTATCTCCCTTGCCACTGATATTTTCTATACTCTTCTTGCTAGAGTTGAATGTCTGAAAAGCAGATTTGATCATGATATTTCTCTGCTTTAAAAGCCTTCAGTGGTTCCCTCATTCCATAGTGGATGAAGCCCAAGTATTGTAATTATATCACTGGACTTTTCTAAAATCTCAATTCTCACATTCTAACCTCTGGGTATTCAAACCCAGGCTTGCTTGTGGGCTCTTAGATAGATGTGGGGAGATGGTGTCAGGAAGTGTGTTTACGAACACAAACCCAGTTTCACTGAACCTTGGGGTTTTGGAAACCTTGGGATAGTGAGTGATAGGGCTAGAAAGGTAGGTGCTTTTCTTGACTTTATTCAGTAGACATTGGGAAGTAATACAAAGTTTTTGAGCAGGAAGTAAGATGAGCAGGATTGCTTTGGAAGAACTAACCCAACTGTTGTGTGTAACATGTGTCTGGAGAGGGGAGATAACTAGATAGCTACAGTGGGGGGTCTGAAACAAATTTCGATAGCAAGAATGAGGAAACATGGGAGAAGCGTTGTAGGGTAGCATCTGTAGGGATGCTACTTAAAGAAGTAGCAATGTCAGGAGGTGACAAATGTTGATAGAAAGGTGATCTTTTTTGGTTTTGGACTTGGTGAGCTTGGACTTACAGGAATGTGTTTACTTTATTAACTTTAGCATCTTATTGCTGACTGTTGATTTGTTTTTTAGTACAAACATATCCTAATTTTCAAGCACTGAGGGGCAGCAGAGGAGTCTATAAATCTGATCTGGTACCCCTACTTTTTGTGGCAGTTCTTGCTCTCTATCCCGACCTCCTTGTGTTTGCCCATCAAATGTTTAATCCAAACTGCTTTGCAGTTGTAGAAAATAAGATATTGATGTCTAGGAGCTTGTCACCTTAGGAAAGTATTCGGATACCTTTTTACAAGGGCCCAATAGCATTTAGAGCTAGTTATGTGTTATTAAATTGTAATAACCACAATTGTAATTGTAATTAAATTGTAATAAAGTTAAAGAGGGAATTCCCTCTTTAACTTAAAATTTTTTTTTAATCATCTTTTTTTTTTGGCTGCTCTGGGTCTTAGTTGCAGCATGTGGGATCTTATTTGCAGTGTGCGGGATCTTTAGTTGCGGCATGTGGGATCTTTTTAGTTGTGGCGGACTCTTAGTTGCAGCATGTGGGATCTAGTTCCCTGACCAGGGATCAAACCCAGGCCCCCTGCGTTGGGAGCGTGGAGTCTTAACTGCTGGACCACCAGGGAAGTCCCTTAACTTTAAATTAATTAAAATTAATTACAATTTAAACATCAACCTCAGTGTGTTAGGCCGAATAATGGATTCCCCAATATGTCCATCTTCTAATCCCAGGAACCTATGAATATGTTGCTTTACATGGCAAAAGAAACTTTGGAGGGAATTCCTTGGAGGTCCAGTGGTTAGGACTCTGTGCTTCCACTGCAGGGAGCATGGGTTCAATCCCTGGTTGGGGAACTGGGATCCCACAAGTCACGTGGTGCGCCGGCCCCCCCCCCCCCCGAAAAGAAACTTTGCAGATGTGATTAGGATTTTGAAATGGGGAGAGTATCCTGGATTATCCAGTTGGCCAGTATTACCATAAGTGTCCTTAAGAGGAAAGCAGGCGAGTAAGTGACAGGAAAGGCCATGTGATGACAGAAGCATGAGGAAGGTGGGGAGGGGAGCAAGTCTGACCATGGAAGCAGAGGTCAAGAGGTGAGGAGATGTCACACTATTGGCTTTGAAGGTGGGAGAAGGAGCCACCAGCAAAGGAACATAGGCAGCTTCTAGAAGCTGGGAAGAGCAAAGAACAGTTTCTCCCCTATAGCCTCCAGAAGGAATGCAGCCCTCCTGAACCTTGATTTTTAGACCAGTGAGACTTCTGACCTCCAGTACTGTAAGGTAATAAATTCGTGTTAAGCCATGAAGTTTGTGGTCATTTGGTAGAGCAGCAATAGGAAACGAACAGTCATTCACACTGTGCATATTTCATGTACTCAATAGCTACATGTGACTAGTAGCTACCATACTGGACAGCTTAGATATAGAACATTTTTTATCATCATAGAAAGTTCTATTGGACAGCACTGGTCTAAAATAACAGTTCTCAGAGTGTGATCCCCAGCAGCATTACCTGCGAACTTTTTAGAAATTCAAATTCTCAAGCCTCATCTCAGACCTACTGAATCAGAAACTTCAGAGATGGGCCCATCAAATCTTGTGTTTTAACTTCTCCAGGTTTTTCTTTTCTTTCTTGTTTTTAATAGACTTTATTTTTTAGAGCATTTTTAAGTTCACAGCAAAATTGAGCAAAAATGCAGAGTGTTTCCATATGCTTCCTGCGCCAACACACAACTTCCTCCCTCTATCAACATCTAACACCAGAGCGGTGCATTTGTTACAATTAGTGAACTTTGTACATCACTGATACACAATCATTGGTACATTGATACCTGATTATCACCCAAAGTCCAAAATTTACATTTGATAAGCCTTAGTTTTTAACCACTGTGCCAATCTCCTAGCCTAATTGAAGGCCACTTTCCTGAGCGGGGATTCAACTGAGACCTTGAAGGGTATGTAGAATTTCCAAAGCAGGGGGTTGGAAGGACATTTCAGGCAGGAGAGTTGTATAGAGAAAGAAGTGGAGGGATTTTTCAGGGTACTTGGCAAGTTTGACTTGAGCAAGAGGCCCCAAGCTTTAGTTAGTCAGTTGAGTATCAACCTCATGAAGTTTGTCCTAAGCAATAATAGCCATGAAATCATGGGTTTAGAATGCAAGTTTTATTCTTGAATCCCCATTGAAATAAATATGTTAATCTTTGAAAAATATTTGGTTATATGCCACTAAAGTTATCCCTAGAGCCCCCAGTGATAGTCATGCCCCATTCTGGAAAACATTACCATAGGGAATTACTGGAGATCCCCTGGGGAGGTAGGATGAGGCCACTGCTTGCTGAGCAAGGATCATCTGTGTCCCAAGTAAGCTGCTTGCTGCTGTTCGTAATTCTCTAGCCCCAGACCTACCAGCATATTTGATCTTATTTTTCCTGGCCGGCAACAATTTGGTGGCTCCCTATTCTCTTCTAGATAGAAGAGTGAATGCCTTAACATAACCTACAAGGTCCTTGGGGATCCTGGGATAGGCCTACCATGGCCCCATCAGGCTGGTGAAGAGAGGGAGACAGGAGACAGGGAGGATCTCCTGGAAGAAGTGACATCTGAGCTGCAGTCTAACCGATTTAGGGGAGAGAACTAGGTGATGGTGGTGAAGAGCTTATTTAGGTAGAAGGAACAGCATCTGCAAATTTCCTGAGGCAGGAAGGACCAATGTGCATGTGAGCACCTGAAAGAGGCACTAGAGGAAGAGTCAGGGAGAGGAGTTTGCAGGGGCCAGACCCTGCCTTCAGTCCCTGGGGCCATCACAAGCATTGTGATCTTAATGCTGTGCCTTACGAAACTTCTCCAGGATTTTCTGATGCATGTTAAAGTTTAAGGAAAACTTTAGAAGGCAGATGATTCCAGTAGAGATTGGTAAATGCAATAATGACATGTTCAGCATGTTGATAGAATAAGGGATTGGGAATTAACTATGCCTCTAAATAGTTTTTTTTTGTGGCTGCATTGGGTCTTTGTCGCTACGTGTGGGCTTTCTCTAGTTGCGGTGAGCGGGGGCTACTCTTAAGTTGCAGTGCGTGGGCTTCTCATTGCAGTGGCTTCTCTTGTTGCGGAGCACAGGCTCTAGGCGTGCGGGCTTCAGTAGTTGTGGCTCGTGGGCTCAGTAGTTGTGGCGCGCAGGCTCTAGAGCGCAGGCTCAGTAGTTGTGGTGCATGGGCTTAGTTGCTCCGCGGCATGTGGGATCTTCCCGGACCAGGGCTCGAACCCGTGTCCCCTGCATTGGCAGACGGACTTTCAACCACTGTGCCACCAGGGAAGTCCCTAATTTATTTTTTGTGTGGTAGCTGGGTTTGGGAAGGGGATGAGCAGTCCAGGTGAGGAAACAGAATGAGCAAGATATTGTGGAGTTGAAGTACATGGCATATTTCAGGAACTGCAAGTACAGATATTTCTGCTCTAATGTTATATGTATTCTTGAAAAACCTTTACTTCTGCAAAATCACTCACTAAAACAGGGTTTATGGGAAAAATAGGAGCAGAATACTCAAAGCCTATCTACTCATATTACTGGAGCAGCAACAGGAACAATATCAATTGTAATTAAAATATCGGCACAGTTAAAAGACATGTTAAATTCCTAGTAAATAAGTATCTCAGTAAATATAGGTCTTTTCCTCAAGAAAAAATAAGGATGAAGATAGCTTGATGGAAGGAGGAATAAGGAAGGATTGCGGCAACAAGAAGAGGGACATAAACATCAGAGGTTGTAGGTACAGAGGCAGATGCAGGCTTCATGTGAAATCTTGTGACGCTGGACTGGATGGCTCTGGCTCATTGCCTTGTGTCTGGCTTTGTCCCCCATCCTCCTTCCCACAAGGATTGAGGGAAACCAAACTTAAGCCCATGGAAGACAGAGCCTGCGGCTGTACTGAGACTAGAGGAAGAAAGGGGAGTGATGGGTATCTAGGGTAAGGGTGGCACGTACAGGACTAGATTCCTTCTTGCTTGCTGTGTTTAGCTGCTGTTCATTAATGGTGCAAAACTTTAACATCCTGGGAAAGAACCCCATCTGAACCAACGTAATTTCTGGGTTATACTGACATCATTTCTCTATTTCTCAATAATGTATGTGCTAACTTGCATTACAGAAACGTGCTGTGGTGGCTGTGGCTGGAGTGTGTGAGGGGAACAGTGAGAAATAGAAAAGCACTCATAGACATTTCTAGAAAGGCCTTGGGTTTCGCGCTAGGGAAGCTCAACTTGATAATTTTATTTGGGGTAGCTGTTGAAGGTTTCTGACCTGGGAGAGAAACACAGGCTAGACATAAACAGGGTTGATTTTTGGCCTCAGTGTGGAAAATGGTAAGAGGTAAAAGATATTGGTAGTGTAGAAACTAGCTAGGAGACTTTTATAATAATTTAAGTGAGAAATAATTATATCTGAAACTGGAACAGTGACTGAGTGCAAAGGAGACACTAAATTTGAGAGACTTAAAAATCACTAAGAATTTGTGACTGCTTGAAAGTGAGTGTGGTGCTAAGAAAGAGTCAAAGATAATGGAAGCTTTTAGCTTGAGAGTGAATTGAGGCAGGAGATGATAGTTTATATTTTCCATATCCAGGCACTTACGTAATTTACTTTCTTCCATTATTATGCCTCATGTAATCACTCTTTTCGTTCTGTCTCCGTCTTGGGTTAAGTCTTATCATGTGGACTTTTATAGTAGCCTCCCTCCCAGTTTCTTTTCCTACACTTTTGTCTTTCCAGTTCATTCCACACATTAGCCTTCCTCTTTCCTTTCTTTATACCAATGTACTAACTCAGCAACCTTCAGTGCTCTTATCTTCTGGAAGTTCAAGACCAGATACGTTGGTTTGACATTTAGTATCTTCTGTTTGACACTGATGAAATTTTAGTTTTGTCTCCCAATCCTGCTCTGAGGTCTGTTTCAACTAGGCTGTTTTATTTACAGTTCTCCATGTCTGCCTTTCCTCCAAGGTTAATATTCTCATTTGGAATCTACAGAGATCTCCACAGATACCTCCCTCTCCTCCATTGACATGCAAGTCCTTCCCCTCCTACCAAGCAAGTCCTCGGCAATGTGTATGCTTTTATTCTCCACACATTTTTGCCAACATTTGGGAGGGGATAGTGGCTTTAAGGGGGCCCAAAGAGTACTTCTAGCGTGCTGGTAATGGTCTGTTTCTTGATCTGAGTAGTAATTCCGTGGATGTGTTCAGTATGTGAAAAATATAGGACTGTCTACTTATGATTTGTGCTTTTTTCTATTTTTATGTTATACTTCAATAAAAAATTTACTCTCTCCCCATCAAAATAAAATATGTCCTGACTCTCCTAGGCCCTTTGCACTTCAATTTGAATTTTATGGTCAGCTTGTTAAGTTTGGGATTGCATTGAGTTGATAAAGTTAGGGAGAATTTGCCAACCTTGATGTTGAGTTTTCCTAAAGATGATTGAGACATATTTTGTCATTTAGAGCAGAGGTAGGCTGCCTGTTCTTGTAAATAAAGTTTTATTGGAACACAGCTGCCTCTATTCATTTACGAGTTGTCTATGGTTGTTTTGGAGCTACAGCAGCAGAGTTAAGTCCTTGTGACAGACCAGATGGTCTACAAGCATATAATGCCTACTTCCTGACCCTTTAAGAAGAAAAGGTTTTCAGGGGACGTCCCTGGAGGTCCAGTGGTTAGGACTCTGCACTTCCACTGTAGGGGGCAGGTCCAATCCCTGGTCGGGGAACTAGGATCCCGCATGCCTCACGGCATGGCCAGAAAAAAAAAAAAAGAAGAAGAAAAGGTTTTCAAATCTCTGATTTAGATCTTTTATTATTTTCTCCATAAAGGTCTTGTATTAGATGAATTCCTATGTACCTTATAGTTTTGTTGTTGTAAATAATATCTTCTTATCAGTTACGTTTAAAAACTGTTTGCTGTCATATAGGAAACCTGTTGCTTTTTGTGTATAATCTTACATTCAGCGACTTTGAGAAACTCTTACCAGTTCTAATAATTTGTAGATTTTCTGCATAGGTGATCATAGTGTGAATAATGGCAGCTTTGTTTCTTCCTTTCCAGTTCTGTCTCATTTCATGTTTTACTCTTTTTGCTAATAGAAGCAAGCTTGACTTTGAAGGAGATGGTTCTATGGTTTCAACATCGTGCATGATGATTAACGTGAGGGTTTTGTTTTTTTTAAATAAGTAAATTTATTTATTTATTTATTTTTGGCTGCATTGGGTCTGTTGATGCGCACGGGCTTTCTCTAGTTGCGGCGAGCAGGGGCTACTCTTCATTGCGGTGCACGGGCTTCTCATTGCAGTGGCTTCTCTTGTTCTGGAGCATGGGCTCTAGGCACGTGGGCTTCAGTAGTTGTGGCACACAGGCTCAGTAGCTGTGGCGCATGGGCTTAGCTGCTCTGCGGCATGTGGGATCTTTCCAGCCCAGGGCTTGAACCCATGTCTCCTGAATTGGCAGGTGGACTCTTAATCACTGTGCCACCAGGGAAGTCGCAATGTGAGGGGCTTTGTTTTTATTTAGTATAAATATGTCTTCTATCAGTTTATGAAAGTTCCCATCTTTTTTTTCTTGGCCACGCTGCCCAGCATGTGGGATCTTAGTTCTCGAACCCGTGCCCCCTGTGGTGTAAGCATAGAGTCAGAGTCCTAACCACTGGACCGCAAAGGAATTCCTGAAAGGTCCCATCTTAAACTTTCATAAACTGCAACTTTGCTGATAGTTAGTGTTGAACTTTATCGTATGCCCTTCCTGTGCAGATGTTGAGATGATCATATTTTTTCTTTTCTAATCTAGCATGAAATATACTAATTTTTAGTTAGTAGACTATTATTGGATCAGTTTTAGATTTACAGAAAAATAAGGAAGTACAGAGAATCCCCATATGTCACCCTACACCCCCCAGTTTTCGCTGCTATTAATATCTTACGATAATTTCTTATAATTAATGAAAAAATTGATACATTATTATTAATTGAAGTCCATAGTTTATTCAGATTTCCTTTATTTTTACCCAATATCGATCCTTTTTTTTTGTTTCAGGACACGATATTACATTTAGTTGTCATGTCTTCTTGGGCTCCTCTCGACTGTGGCATTTTCTCTCATTCCTTGTTTTTGGTGTCCTTAGCAGTTTTGAGGAGTACTAGACAGGTATATTGTAGGATGCTCCTCTAATTAGAATTTGATGTTTATCTCATCAATAGACTGAGATTATGGGTTTTGGGAAGATCAAAGGTGAAGTGCCATTTTCATCATATCATATCAAGAGTACATATTATCAACATGATTTATGACTGTTGATGTTGGCTTGATCATTTGACTGAAGTAATGTTTGTCAGCTTTCTTCACCATAAAGTTAGCCCCCCACCCAATTCCATACTCTACTCTTTGGAAATAAGTCACAGTGCACAGCCCTCATTTGAGGGTTGGGAAGTTAGGCCCTGCCTGCTTTAGAGTGTAGTATCAGCATAATTTATTTGGAATTCTGCATGGAAGATTTGTTTCTTCTCCATTTACTAATTTACTTATATCAGTGTGGACCATGTATGTTTATTTTATGCTGTGGGTCATAATCCAGTACTACTTTAATTTGTTGCTCAAATTGTTCCAGCTTGGGCTATTGAGAGCTCTTTCAGTTGGTTGCAGTGCCTCTTTGACATACCTCTGTTAGTTTTTTTTTTTTTTTTTGACTCTTCCTTACTTTCTTGCACTGTAAGATGCTCCATGTTCATCTTGTGCATTTTCTGCCCCTGTCTTAGAATCAGCCATTTCTTTAAGAAGCCCTGGTCCATCTTAATGGAGAATAGTATTAGAAACCAAGATATGGATACTAGTTGTGCTTATTGCTGCTTTGCTGGTGGAGCAAAGAAATAGTACATATGTGTCTACTAACTCATGTATATACATATACCTGTAAATATTTCTGTGTATATTCATCTGTATCTATGTTAAGTTAAATGTGAGTTCTTACTGATGTCTTCAACTATAATCCATTACCACAGGGATCATTTTTAGTGTGTTCTCTTGCTTTTCTGTAACCTTCCACTTCAGTAGCAAGAAACCTGGCTCCCACCATCTACCACCCATCTATTTAAATTGTTCAATTCCAATATACACATATAACAGTATCAGAACTAACAACTCATACCCTGCTGGGAAGCAACTTTATCAACTAGAAGACAGTGCTTATATGAATTGAGTTTTTAATGCTATACTATCCTAGCATTTTTGGGGATAAATCTTACTTGTCCGTAGTGTATTTTTTTTTTATTATTAATTAATTAATTTATTTTTGGCTGTGTTGGGTCTTCGTTTCTGTGCGAGGGCTTTCCCCAGTTGCGGCGAGCGGGGGCCACTCTTCATCGCGGTGCGCGGGCCTCTCACTATCGCGGCCTCTCCCGCTGCGGAGCACAGGCTCCAGACGCACAGGCTCAGCAGTTGTGGCTCACGGGCCCAGTTGCTCCGCGGCATGTGGGATCCTCCCAGACCAGGGCTCGAACCCGTGTCCCCTGCACTAGCAGGCAGACTCTCAACCACTGCGCCACCAGGGAAGCCCCGTAGCGTATTTTTGTTTTTCTTTTTTGTTTAATGTCTTGCTGGCTGCAGCTGGCTAATTTTTTTTTAAAGGCTATTTCTATGTTCGTAAGAAAGATCGACTTGTAGTTTTCCTGTCTTGTAATTTTCCTGTTTTGCCCTATCTTTGCCCAGTTTTGATGTCTAGACTATACTAACCTTATAAACTTATTTGTCTCTCAGCCTTCTTTTTTTCCTATCTGTTGTCTGGAATAGATTATGGTTTATCTGTTCTTTGAAGGTATGACAGGATTCACCTGTAAAACTGTCTGGGTTTAGTAGTTTCTTTATGAGTAGATTAATTACTGTATCAAATAATTTAATCCTCCTAGATGTGTACATATTTTCTGTTTCTTCTTCAGTTTTGGCAAGTTACATTTTTCTAAAAAACTATCCATTTCACTGAACTTTCAAATATATTTTGTTAATAACTTAATCTCTGCTATATGTGAAGCTGTCACTCCTTTTTTATTCCTAATGTTTGTGCCTTCTTTCTTTTTCTTTATTAGTTTTGCCAGGCATATGCCTATTTGATTTGTCTTTTCAAAGAGCCAGTGTTTATTTTTATTCATCTTTATAGTGTTTGTTTCTTTTTATTAATTTCTCTTTTTATGTGTTTCTTTCTTTCAGTTTACTTTGTTCTTTTTCTTGAGTTGGATGTTGACCTCAATATTTTGTATTCTTTTCCTATAAATTTATTTAATGCTATAACTTTTCCTCTAAAAGTACTATTTTGATTGTACCCCACAAATATTTTGTTCTGTGGTGTATTCATTGTTATTTAGTTCTATGTATTTCCCAGTTTCCATTAATGTTTGTTCTTTGACCTATGTTTGTAAATTTCTAAAGGAATTGGGAAATTTGAAAATGCACTGTTAATTTCAAATTTTATTGATAAAAGCACTTTTATGAAATTTGTTGAAACTAGCTCTATTATGATATAGTGTCAGTTTTTATAAATATGCTTGAAAGTAATATAAGTTCTTTTACTGTAGGTAATATATCAGTAAAAATCATCAGATCAAACCTGTCAATTTTGTGTTCAGAGCTGTATCTTTAAATCTCTTTAACTGCTTTATTAGCAGAGAAGAGTGTGTTAAAACCTCTATTGTGACTGCTTACCTGTATCAGACAAGGTCCAATCAGGAGACAAAAACCACATGGTAATTTGAAAAGAGAAAGCATTATTAACAGAGGGTTGGAATAACTGGGAATTGTTTAGTAAAGAGTTAAAGATAACCCTAAGGAATGTAGGAATAGCAGATATAAGGATCAGCCACTACCTTTAGGGCTGAGATAGATCATCCAAAGAAGAGCTGTCTCCCCCTCATTGGAAAGAGTGTGGCCAGGGCTAATTGGATGGTGGAGAAGTTGCTAAGTGCCTTTCTAGTGACCTTGCTTTGAATCTGGCCAGGAGGTGCATGGGGAAGCTCCTGGATGCTGCTGGCTGTCAGGTGCTGTGGTATCCAAGAGTTGGAGAAGCTGCCCTCTCCATGAGCCTAGCAGGAGAAAGCTGTGTCCTGCAGGAGCCCATTGTAATAGCAACCTTACGTATAGGAGGCAAGCATGCAGAAAAATTGTGCCCTTGCAGGAACCTAGTGCTGGAGAAACTGTCTACTGCAGGAACTGAATGCTGGAGAAAGCTTTGCCCTGCAGGAGCCTGGCTAGCCAGGCACATTGAAACTAGGAGGAGAAACCGGCTTCCTTTCCAGTCTCCTTCCAGCACTCTCTAGTGACAAGGCTGTATGTAGTACCGGTTAGCAAAAGAGAAATATTTTCAAGGCTTACCTCCATTATCACACAGGGTAGATATGGAATAAAGAGACATCATAATTGCCACAATTCCTTTAACTTTATGTATAGTACATAGTGAGAAACCACATATATTCTTTTGACAACTTCTTTATGTTACTATGTAGATATATTATTCTCAGAAACAATTTTGAAGATCTCATAATGCTACATATGATATGACTAAGAAATGGTCACTTTCTCTTAAATTTATAAGTAATTTTTATATATATATATATATATATATATATATATATATATATATATATATATATATATATATATATATATATATATATATATATTGGTGATAGGGGCCTAGAAATTAAGGTTTGGAGACAAAGATCCTGTGAACAATTGGAGAAAATTTAAGACAGATGAGGAACAAAAGATCCAGGATTTGTTAGATCTCTTGTATTTCCCAGTTTTAATTTACCAAGACAAGTAGAATCCTTTTTTAGTAGTAAAAACTAAAACTGTGTGAAATGAGATGCAATGAAAGCTTTGATCTATTTGATCAGTTTAACCGAATCATCTTTTTAACCAAATCTTTAGATTAATTGATCTCCATTTTGTAAAAAACCCATTGACTGATGCTCCCCTCTCCGCGTGACAGTTTACAGCTAGGAGTTGATTACCGTCAGGAAGCCTGTGAGTTTCTGCTCCATCAGTTGAGTTTTACTTTACCAAGAGTCAGTTGTGTTATTTGCCAAATGTGATTATGCCATTTGTGCCTTTTGTAATTATTGCACAAGCTATATTATAACAGTTGCTTAATCAACTCAGCTATTTGGAAAAAATGGGGAATGTGGGGAATAAAGAAAAAAAGATATACATATACCTTAATTTTATTTAAAGGAATAATATATAAATTGTATTTGTTGTGGTAGAACCACGACCTTTTCTTTGAGTATACATCCAATGGTTAGAGTTCTGACTTCTTTCTTGCACACCTATAAGACGTTGCTTATGATTTCCAGCACTTTCTTCATTAGAGAAAGAAATTCGATACTTCTGAGTCAGTCTGAGTACAGACTAGATTTTCTTTTCCAGTATTTTGGATTATCTCACCCTTACTTGATTTGACAGCAACTGTAAGTGTCTTGCTACTCGCCTTTTAGTCTTTCCAGAACATTCAGCCTAGTTTTCACTGGAAAATAACTCCCTTTGGTAATGTAATCCTTCATCATACTATTACTTAGAAAAATAAGGAAATAAACATAATTGGGTTTGATAATAAATGCACCTGGCTGTTGGTAAGTGACTGTCTCAGTTGGTGGGAGCAGAAGTGTGCAGGCACAGGTAGCCTTAGTGACCCCAAGGAGCCACAGTGGCCATAGTTCTTTGACCATAGGCAACATTCATGTATTTTACGGGCAGAATGGAGAATGTCAGATAAGTCAGATTTTTTTTTTTTTTTTTTTTACTGCTTTGGATTCTTACGTTGCTTCTAGTCTTGCTGCTACAAACAGTGCTACATTGAATATTCTGGTATACGCATTTTTGTGATCATGTGCTTGTATATCTGTAGAGCAAATTACTAGATATGAAATTGTTGGGTCAAAGAGTGTTTGCATTTAGAAACTTGATAGCTATTGCCATATTGCCTCCATAGAGCTTGTACCAGTATACACTTGATGTATTAGAGTATATACATCACTCTTTTCCCACACCTTTACCAACCTAGTATAGTATCGAACTCTTCGCTCTTTGCCCATCTTACTCCCTTATTGGTGAAAACACGTGTGTCTAGAGTCCCCAAGATCACCACCAGGTTTGATGATTTGCTAAGAGGACTCACAGAACTCACCGTATAGTTGCACTCTTGTGATAGTTGGCTTATTTAAGTATACAAGTTAATTTATATTTTGGTCTACTTTATAAAATTAGCATCATTTACTTTGTGGCATGAGTTAACCATATCAGCAAGTTTAAGATTTTTGTTTTCTAGTTTTAGCTTTTGGAAAATGTTAGATATTAAAAAAAAAAAAAATCACAATAGAGTGAACATTGTCAGTGTGTCCAAATTTGAAAGTTGTCTTTTAACTTAAAGCTAAGTTTAGTTTCTGAATTGTGAGGTTGATTTTAACAGTGGAGAATATTTATATTTAATACTTTAGATGGCGACTATCAAAAAGAAATAGGATCATGGCAGCAGATGATGACAATGGTGATGGAACAAGTTTATTTGATGTCTTTTCTGGTAAGAGCTCATTTTAATTGTCTTTCTAAGTTTACTTATTTAATTACAAAGTCATTTAGTTATTCTCATTGAAAACACTGTCATTATCAACTTTTTCACCCCGCACATAAATGAATTTAATACAATAAAAATGCTTGACAAATAGAAAGTGCTTAGTAAGTGAGAACTTTCTTATTATTGTATGCTTTCAGGCCTCTTAAATATAATGAAATTAACAGCTTTGCCAATGTAAGCAGTAATGATTTTTATTGTTACATCAAAAAATATATGGGGAATTCCCTGGTGGTCCAGTGGTTAGGACTCCGTGCTTTCACTTTTTCATTGCCTGGGCCTGGGTTTGACCCCTGGTTGGAGAACTAAGATCCTACAAGCCGTGAGCTGGGGAGGGGGGGGCAGGGGGCGGGGGAAAAATATATAAATATATATATTTAAATACATATATATACAATATATACATATATATAATATGTATACATGAATGATAGGTATTTGTGACTCTTGAAGTTAATACTTCCAGTAAATGCAGTGGTACTTGTTTATTGTTCAGGGAAAAATTGACAGTCACAAATAGATGATAAGTTTGAAAGAGCGAAGACCTGGTAGTAAAATAAGCTCATAAAATGGAAATATTTTTAATAATATACAGAATTTAAACTTCCAAATCCTGACATAACATTTATCTAGTTCTATTGTCTTAATTATAATTATGCTATGACAATCATTAAATTTTTTGAGAATACAGTTGTATATCTATTGATCAGAATTATGCTTACTATGGTATAGAATGAAAAGGGCAGTTGTAAAACACGTCTAGTAGAATTCCATTTTTGCTTAAAATATATGGGTTTTTTTGTTTTGTTTTTTAATAAATTTATTTATTTATTTATTTTTAGCTGTATTGGGTCTTTGTTGCTGCGTGTGGGCTTTTCTCTAGTTGCGGTGAGTTGCGGCTACTCTTCGTTGCAGTGTGTGGGCTTCTCATTGCGGTGGCTTCTCTTGTGGAACACTGGCTCTAGGCGCATGGGCTTCAGTAGTTGTGGCTCACGGGCTCTAGAGTGCAGGCTCAGTAGTTGTGGCGCACGGGCTTAGTTGCTCCGCGGCACGTGGGATCTTCCCGGGCCAGGGCTCAAACCTGTGTTCCCTGCGTTGGCAGGCGGATTCTCAACCACTGCGCCTCCAGGCAAGCCCAAAATATATGTTTTAAAATATTAATATCCATAGACATGGAAGGATTCACATGAAATATGGCCATCATAACCACTCTGGGTAGCGTTATTTTTTTTTTTGGTGTTATTTAATTATTTTTTGCTGATGTGGTTTCAAATTGTTATGCTGCTATGTATTTTTCTTATGATGTTTTTTCTTTGAAAAATTCTAAACCAACAGAAAAATGGGAAGAATAATATAATGACCACCTTTACTTTTCACCTAGATTCACAAATGGTTAACTTTTTTTTTTTTTTTAATAAATTTATTTATTTTATTTTTGGCTGCGTTGGGTCTTCGTTGCTGTGCATGGGCTTTCTCTAGTTGCGGCGAGCGGAGGCTACTCTTCGTTGCAGTGTGCAGGCTTCTCCTTGTGGTGGCTTCTCTTGTTGTGGAGCACGGGCTCTAGGCACTGGGCTTCAGTAGTTGTGGCGCTCGGGCTCAGTAGTTGTGACGCACAGGCTTAGTTGCTCCGTGGCATGTGGGATCTTCTCAGACCAGGGCTTGAACCCATGTCCCCTGCATTGGCAGGCGGATTCTTAACCACTGTGCCCCCAGGGAAGTCCCACAAATGGTTAACTGTTATCACACCTGTAACTCTTGTTTTGAAGGACAAAACTATATTGTTAATCTCATTTGCTGGAAATAACTGTTTTCATTTCTACATATTGCTCTCTCTCAAGTTCCTGTCCACATGCATACATTTTTTTGATAGTCATACACACAGTGGACATTTTACTTTTTACCAGTTAACATGATTTCACAAAAAATTTTATTCCTGTAACATTTTCATGCTTGTCTTTTATTATATTTGTAATTTCAAACTTACAGAAAAGTTACAAGAATAAGAACATGCAAAGAATCCTTTACCTGGTTTCCTGCAAACTTAACACTCGTTAATATTTTATGCCAGTGGCTTTAACATTGTGCACATACTTTTTTCTTAAAACACGCACACACACACACACACACAATTTTTTCCTGACCCATTTGATACTAAGTTGTATACATTATGGTCCTTTACCTCCAAATACTTCAGTGGGTATGTCACAAGAAAA
This sequence comes from Eschrichtius robustus, assembly GCF_028021215.1. NCBI lineage: Eukaryota > Metazoa > Chordata > Mammalia > Artiodactyla > Eschrichtiidae > Eschrichtius > Eschrichtius robustus. The sequence goes on along the minus strand of NC_090832.1, from coordinate 68,245,598 downwards.
AGTTGGTTTTCTTACATAAGAACAGCATAATTATCAATTTCAGTAAATTTAACACTAATACTGTAATTTTATTTAATCTACCATCTTTATACCAGTTTTACCAGTTAACCCAATAATGTCCTTTATTATTGTGATTGGATTTAGATCTATCATTTTATTTTATTTTTACAAATTAATTAATTAATTAATTTTTGGTTGCGTTCAGTCTTCATTGCTGCAGGCGGGCTTTCTCTAGTTGAGGCGAGGGGAGCTACTCTTCGTTGCAGTGCTCAGGCTTCCCATTGTGGTGGCTTCTCTTGTTGCAGATCACGGGCTCTAGGCGTGTGGGCTTCAGTAGTTGTGGTACGTGGGCTCAGTAGTTGTGGCTCATAGGCTCTAGAGCGCAGGCTCAGTAGTTGTGGCTCATGGGCTTAGTTGCTCTGCGGCATGTGGGATCTTCCCAGACCAGGGCTTGAACCCATGTCCCCTGCATGGGCAGGTGGATTCTTAACTACTGCGCCACCTGGGAAGTCCCTCTGTCATTTTAAAATTTTAGTTTGTCTCCTCAGTTTTTGTTCTCTCTGATTTTCTTGCCTTCTTTCAAATATTATTTGAATATATTTTAGAATTCCATTCTAATTTATATATTAGGTTTTTGGCTACACCTTTGCATTATTTTTTACAATTGGTTTCTGAAGGGATTGCAATATACATCTTTAACATTTTGCAGTCTACTTATTTAAATGTAAGAATCTTTTTATGTAAGTTGTATAATCTTGTACATATTGTTGCGTTTAAACTCCATCCATCCCTTTATGTTAAAGATGTTGTGAACCCCTTGATACAGTGCTGTAATTTTTATTTTAAACTGTTGTATGTATCTTAAAGAAATCAAGAGGAGTTAAAAGCAATTAAGATGAAATATTAGTCTTTTATATTTACTCAGTTATTTACCATTTTTGTCCTTCTAGGATCTAGTATCATTTTCCTCCCCATTGTCTCTTTTCTTCTGGGACTCCAGATATATAGTATGTGAGAACTTTTGATATACTATAAGTTAGTAAGATTGTTCTCTCTCTCTTTTTTTAATCTTTTTCTCTCTTTTTCCATTTGAGTAATTTATTGATCTATCTTCAAGCTCACTGGCTTTTCTGTTGAAGTTTTTACGTTAGATATTGTACTTTCAGTTTTAGAATTTTCATTTGTTTCTTGTAGTTGTTTTTATTTCTCTACCAAGATTTCCAGTGAGTAATTTTGCATTGCATTCTGGACATTGTAAATGTTATATTATAGAGACATTGGATTCTGTTATATTCCTCTGAAAAGTGCTGGTGTTTTTAATTTTAGCAGGTATTTATCTTGACTGAACTTAATCTTCTGTCTTCCCTGTGGTGAACAGCAGCTGAAATCACTGTTCAGCTTTCTTTAGCTTTAGCTGGACTTTTGGGAGTTCTAACCTTTACATGTGTAATTTGGGGGTCACTCAGATTTGGGTACAATTTGAGGAGTCCTCTCTGTGGCACTCTGGATTTCCTCTTTCTAGTTGCTGTTATCACCCCCAAAGTTTTTTCTCTGTTTCTTTAAGCTATCAGGACTAGAAGTTTCCATCTGAGTTTTCACTGCCAAGTGTGGCTCCAGCTAGAGCCTATCGTTCCACAAAAACTTGTAATAAAAGGGGGATAGGGAATTCATGCAGTGCTGTTTTCTTCTTTCAGGTGTCATCTCCTCTCCAGTTTTTGCCTGCTTTAGATTGCTCTTTAGTTCTTCAGATTGCTTTTTTTAAATTTTTTCTTTTTTTAATTTAGGTACAATTTATATATAACATTATAGTAGTTTCAGATGTACAATGTAATAATTCCATGTTTGTATATATTGCAAAATCACCACAATAAGTCTAGTGGTAGAGCGTTGACTGCAGATAGCTTTTAATATTTTGTTTAGAGTTTATAGTTTTTGCAGGAAGATTGTTCTGATAGAAACTATTCTGCTATTATTGGAGTTGTAACCTTCTTACTAGCGTGGAGTTTCTTTCTTCTTTTTTTTCTTTTTTTTTTTAATATTTGAATTTTATTTTATTTTATTTTTTTATACAGCAGGTTCTTATTAGTTATCAATTTTATACATACTGGTGTATATATGTTAATCCCGATCTCCCAGTTCATCCCACCACCACCCCCCCTACCCCCGCCCCTACTAGCTTGTTTTTGAAAGTGAGTTTTTAAGTCTAAACCTGTGTTCTAAGATGTGTGTGTTTATAAGGATGTACAAAAGCTTCTAAACAATTTTATTTTTTGACACTGGACTAATGAAGTCTTTCTTTTTCTGGTCCTTCAGAGTCAGAATAGAAAAACTCCACTAAGTGCATAGAGTCAGTTTTAACTAGTCTTTGATTTTTTTTTTGCAGCTTCTCCTCTTAAAAATAATGATGAAGGTTCTTTGGACATATATGCTGGGTTGGACAGTGCTGTTTCTGGTATGTAAATTCTATAATAAAATACTTTCATTTTGTTTGGTCAGTCTGTTGGAAGTGTTTATTTTGTTGTTATCAATTCCTGGAGTAACTCATAGCTCCTCAACAATCTGCCTTTTCTTTGAAATCATTATACTCAGGTAATTATTTTTTTGCCCAAAGCTTGGTCAATAAAATAAACTAGCCCTTAGGTTTGTTTTTCATCTAGGTCTCAGATTTAATTGGACCTTGTACAAAAATATTTTGTACCATTGAAAACGAAACTGATGGTGGTTTCTACATATATTACCACACATACTGTCACAGGCTACATGATATTAGAACTTTTGAAAAGGGTAGTTACTATAAATATTTTCAAATGTGTCAGTAGGAGTGTGATATGCCGAGAGTCTAATGACCCGTCCAAATGAGAAAACCTTTCTGTAATAAAATCTTCCAAAGCCTCAAACAAATGTGATCCTTATACCTGATTTGTTGACAGATTTGTTTTAGGTAAATTGGTTTTCCATTTCTAATCTGTGAAATCAGTATAGATTTGGATGAGATGCAAGAGATGGAGAACTGTAGAGCCCTTTGGGTAGAGGTAGACAGTACATCAAAAAGCTTAACACATGTATTTTTCTTTTTTCCCTAGCTTTATTGAGCTATAATTGACATATAACATTAAGTAAGTTTAAGATGTACAGTATATTGATTTGTATACACTTAAATATTGCAAAATGATTACCACCATAGCATTAGCTAATACCTGCCTAGCATCACATGATTACCATCTCTTTAAGATCTAGCCTCTTAGCAACTTTTGATCATATAATGTAGTCTTATTAACTGTAATCACTATGCTGTACATTAGATCCCCAGAATTTATTTGTCTTATAGCTGGAAGTTTGTACTCTTTGATCAACATCTCCTCTTTTCCCCCACCCCCAGCCCTTGGTAACTATCGTTTCAGTGTCTATGCATTTGGATTTTTTAGATGCCACATGTGATATTGTATAGTATTTGTCTTTCTCTCTCTGACTTATTTCACTTAGCATAATGCCCTCAAGGTTCATCCATGCTGTCGCAAATGGCAGGGTGTCCTTTTTCATGGCTGAATAATATTCCATTATATATTTATATATGCACATATATTTACACACACGCACATGTTTACATACATATATGCACCCACATATACCACATCTTTATTCCTTTATCTGTTGGTGGACACCTAGGTTGTTTCCATATCTTAGCTATTGTGAATAATACTGCAGTGAACAGAGGAGTGCAGATATCTGAGATTCAGTTTTTATTTCCTTTGAATATATACCCAGAACTGGGGTTGCAGGATCATATGATAGTTCTATTTTTAATTTTTTGAGGAACTTCTATACTGTTTTTGATGGTAGCTGTACCAATTTAGATTCCCACCAACAGTGTACAAGGGTTCCCTTTTTTCCACATCTTCGCTAATACTTATCTGTTGTATTTTTGATGATAGCCATTCTGATAAGTGTGAGATGATACCTCATTGTGGTTTTGATTTGCATTTCCCTGATGATTTGTGATGTTAAGTACCTTTTCATGTTCCTGTTGGCCATTTATGTCTTCTTTGGAAAAATGTCTATTCAGTTCCTCTGCCCATTTTTTAGTTTTTTGTGTTGAGTTGTGTGAATTCTTTATATATTTTGGATATTAACTTCTAATCAGATATATATGTATATAAAAATTGCAAGCATTTTCTCCCGTTCCGTAAGTTGTCTTTTTATTTTGTTAATGATTTCCTTTGCTCTGTAGAAAGAAGCCTTTTAATTTGATGTAGTCCCACTTGTTTATTTTTGCTTTTGCCTTTGCTCTTGGTGTCAAATTCAGAAAATTATTGCCAAGACCAATGTCCAGAAACTTACCCCCTATATATTTTTTTTCTAGGCATTTTATGGTTTCAGGTTTTTTAAAAAAATTTTTATTGAAATATAGTTGATTTATAATGTCATGTTAGTTTCAAGTGTACAGTAAAGTGGTTCAGTTATACATGTATATATATTCTTTTTTTATATTACCTATTTATTTTGGTCACGTCACGCTGCTTACGGGATCTTAGTTCCATGACCAGGGATTCAACCCATGCCTCCTGCAGTGGAAGTGCGAAGTTCTAACCACTGGACTGCCAGGGCATTCCCAACATTCTTTACCATGATAGGTTATTACAAGATATTAAGTATGGTTGCAGGTTTTAAATTCACGTCTTTAACTCATTTCGAGTTGATTCTTGTGTGTGCTGTAAGATAAGGGTCCAGTTTCATTCTTTTGCTTGTGGCTGTCCAGTTTTCCCAACATCATTTATTGAAGAGACTACCCTTTCCCCATTGTATATTCTTGGCTCTTTTGTTATAAATTATGACCATATATACCTGGGTTTATTTCTGGGCTTTCTGTTCTGTTCCATTGATCTATATGTCTGTTTTTATGCCAATAAAATACAGTTTTGATTACTATAGTGTTATAGTTTGAAACCAGGAAGTGTCGTGCCTCCAGCTTTGATCTTCTTTCTCAAGGTTGCTATGGTCATTCACAGTCTTGTGGTTCCATACACATTTTAGGATTGTTTTTCCTATTTCTGTGAAAAAATGCCATTGGAGATTTGACAGGGATTTCATTGAATCTGGAAATACATATTTTAATGTAAGGTTTTTTTGTTTGTTTGTTCTAGACAGTGCTACCAAATCGTCTGTACCATCCAGAAATTGTTTGGATTTATATGAAGAAATCCTGACTGAAGAAGGAACTGCAAAGGAGGCAACATATAATGATGTATGGATTACCAGAATTTTGAAGGACAGTTACGTTGCTCTTTTGTGGCTCCTGAAATGCAGACGTCAGCTTACTATTGAATAGACATTCTGTGTTTGGGAAGCAGCTCTTAGACTAAAAGAATATTTAAGTCAGTTTCTGCCTTCAGATCTGCTTTTTAAAACAATGTTTTCTGGATGCTTGCCTAAATTTAGTTATAATTTTGCTTGATTGAATTTAAGTGTCTGACTATATAAAATCTCAACAGGCAATCAGTGTGATAAAATATTTTATTTTTTCATGATTTATACAAAGTTATAATTCGTCCCAAGACTTCATGCAAACAAATTTCTTTCTACCTTATTTGAATTTTAAACTTTGGAGATTGAATGTGAAACTAAAGAAAATACATTATTGGTAGGCCCAACTTTAAAAACCAGTAATCTAACTAAATATCTGTTAGTAGAAATAGACCTCATATACCCTTATTTGTGGGTTGATTTGCAAAGTTTTAAATATTTTGAAATGTCATTTAAGCTAAGAAAATAATTTAGAATGATGCTTGATCTTTTTATATCTTACAGTTGCAGGTAGAATATGGAAAATGTCAGCTGCAAATGAAAGAGCTGATGAAAAAGTTTAAGGAAATACAGACACAGGTAGAATTATAATGAATATTTTATTTTTGCCTTGTTAGCTTTTTTTTAATAAATTTATTTAATTAATTAATTTATTTATTTTTGGCTGTGTTGGGTCTTCGTTGCTGCGCGGGCTTTCTCTAGTTGCAACGAGCAGGGGCTACTCTTCGTTGCGGTGCGCGGGCTTCTCATTGCGGTGGCTTCTCTTGTTGCGGAGCACGGGCTCTAGGCGTGCAGGCTCAGTAGTTGTGGCTTGTGGGCTCTAGAGCGCAGGCTCAGTAGTTGTGGCGCACGGGCTTAGTTGCTCTGTGGCACGTGGGATCTTCCCAGACCAGGGCTCAAACCCGTGTTCCCTGCATTCGCAGGTGGATTCTTAACCACTGTGCCACCAGGGAAGTCCCCGCCTTATCAGCTTTTAAAACCAAAATTAAATAAAATTTTTTGTTAAAATTAAAATGCTAAAGTGTTGGCAAGGTTGTAAGGAAACTTTTTAAAAAATATTAAATGAAAGAGCAAATCTGGCAAAACATGCATTATTTTCAGTGTCAATGAAACTGATAAAGGAAAACTGCTTGATTTGTTAAATGATACTGACAAATGATCTGCTAGACTAATTAACAGTTAAATAATAGAGAATTCTTAGAGATTGTATCAGGTGGTTTAAAAGAGAATGGTTTGAGGAGTGAAGCTTTAGAATGGCTGTTGGGGAAAAATGGTGATGCCTTAACAATTTTTGCCAGAGAGACATTTTTTGTGATCATGCTGCAAAGTCAGGAATGTCCTGTCTTGTTCTGATTTTTATTTTTTGGTAAAGTTGTTTCTCTTCCTTCACCCTCTCTCCCAAAGAGCCAGTCAATCCTCAATTCATTCTTTGTTCACCTGAGAATTAGTACATTGTTGCAAGTTAAACCTCCTGTTGTTAAATGTAATAAAAATTTTATCATCTTCAAAATAATGACCCATTTTCAAAATAATGACTCTTTTTCTTGTTATTTATTGGTTTTTCTTTTTTTTTTTTTTAATTTTTTTTTTGTTTTTTTTTGGTTTTTTTGGTTTTTCATTTTGATCCCTCTTTTAAGTAGTTTCACTTTAAATAGCTTTTCTTTGGTGCCAGTTTTCTTCTTTGAATCTCAGCTTCCCCATTTGTATAGTGAGCATCACTGTACTCCTCCGAAGACTATCTTGAGAATTGCATAAGATAAAATATGTGATGCGTGGCATGTAGTTAGCATTCAGTAATCAATAACTGTTATAAATAGTTTAATAATCCTGTCGATATATACTTTATTAAATGTATTTTATGATGTTTAGAATTTCAGCTTAAAAAATGAAAACCAATCTCTTAAGAAAAACATCTCAGCACTTATCAAAACTGCTAGAGTGGAAATAAACCGCAAAGATGAAGAAATAAATAATCTTCACCAAAGGTATGATTGAGGGATGTGGATCTGTTTGTAAATTACATGAGTATTGATAGGTGGAATATTTTTAACTTTGGAAAGCTAATGAAAATCATGCATTTTATTAAATATTTAAGGTTTTACTGAAAGTAAGTGACTAATATTCTTTGTTTTTTTTTTTTTTTAAGGTTTTTTTAGAGAGTGACTGTGGGAGCAAGGGTAGGGATGGAAGTTATTTTATTTATTTATTTATTTTTGCTGTGTTGGGTCTTCATTTCTGTGCGAGGGCTTTCTCTAGTTGCGGCAAGCGGGGGCCACTCTTCATCGCGGTGCGCGGGCCTCCCACTATCGCGGGCCTCTCTGGCTGCGGAGCACAGGCTCCAGATGCGCAGGCTCAGCAGCCGTGGCTCACGGGCCCAGCCGCTCCGCGGCATGTGGGATCTTCCCAGACCAGGGCCCGAACCCATGTCCTCTGCATTGGCAGGCAGACTCTCAACCACTGCGCCACCTGGGAAGCCCAGTGACTAATATTCTAATGGTATATTATCGTAATGATATCTATATGATTATTAATAGAAGATTGCCACATACCTCTCTGAATATATTCAGTTTTGTAATACACTGGGATCTTGCTCTGATATCCTTTGGTCCTGAGAAGATGGTGGTGTATGTCATGGGTTCTTCTAGGTGCCCATCAAATTACTAAAATATCAGGAGGATGTCTGTGTCATATACTGTTAACAGACAACCCTTAAAAATCTGTCAATTATATATTCTTTTTTAAAATATATATATATATATATATATATATATATATATATATATATATTCATTCTAAAAAAACATTTACTTATTTATTTTGGCTGCACCGGCTCTTAGTTGCGGCACATGGGATCTTTTTAGTTGTGGCATGCGGACTTCTTAGTTGTGGCATGTGGGCTTCTTAGTTGAGGCATGTGGACTCTTAGTTGTGGCATGCATGTGGGATCTAGTTCCCTGACCAGGGATCGAACCTGGGCTCCCTGCATTGGGAGGGTGGAGTCTTACCCACTGGGCCACCAGTGAAGTCCCTCAATTATATGTTCTTTTCCCTCTTAAATGGATTTTCTACTTAATTTCTCTCTCTCCCTCTTTTGGTTAGGGGCAGTATTTGGCTCCAGAGAATTTCATATCTCTCCTCCCCTTGATAGTCAAACCTCCAAAACAGTTATCTAAATGTGCTGTCTCCATTTCCCCACTTCCCATTTCTACACACTCTTGAACCCATTCTACTCTGATCTCTTCCTCCAAAACAGCTGTGACTACCACTAAATTCATCAAATAGTTTGACTTCTCATTTTAACTTGTCTTTATACACTATTTGACATAGTTGACCCTCTTTTCTTGAAATAGTTTCTCCCTTGGGGTTTCATGATTCTTAGTTTTCTTCCTAACTTGAGATTTATTTTTCTGTACTTGGCTAAGTTGGAATTCCTTAAAGCTCAAAACTATGTCCTTTCCTTTCTCTATCAGTATTTTCTTATGATGTAATCTTACTTGTACTAGTCAGTTCCATTTATATGTAGATACTACTTCACATCTGTACAAAATTTTCAAAATTACCTCATCCACAACAGAATTTAAGATTGAACCCCTTCCATTGTTCCTAGCTCAGTGGATTCCCCATCATTTATTCAGCTGTGCAAGCTAGAGTGACTGAGGGGTGGAATGACCATTTAATTTATTGCCCAAACCAGGGTACTTTTGAGAGTAGAAGGAGGGGCTATTAATAATTACACTGACATTGCTTGGCAAACTGGGACATATAGTCACCCTGCATAGGAGTCATCATTGACACTTAGCTCTTGGTCATCCTTCAGATCCAAATTCATTACCATGTCCTTTTGACTTACGTCTTTATGATCTCTCAGGTTGTTCATTTCTCTTCCATTTCTGCTGTTGTTGCTGCCCATCAACTCTCATCTGAACTGGCAGTAGTCTTTGTGCTCAAAACTCTGCATCCGCTCTTGCTCTTTCCAGCCTGTGATTACTCACTTCTCGATATTAAAGCCACGGGATGCTTTGTAAAGCACAACTCTGGACATCTGTCACAGAATCACCCCATCCCACCCCTTTTCTTTCTTTCTTTTTTTTTAAATGATATATTTATTTATTTATTTTTGGCTGCGCCAAGCAGCTTGCAGGATCTTAGTTCCCCCACCAGGGTTTGAACCCAGACCCCAGGAATGAAATGAGAAGCTGGGGAAAGCTTCTCATCCTAACCACTGGACCGTCAGGGAATTCCCCCACCCCTTTTCTTGATTAAAACACATCAGTGGCTTCTCATCATTCTTAGGATAAAAGATCATAAATCTTAACTTGGTCCACAGAGCTCTTCACAATATGGTCCCAAACTACTTTTCAGGCCTTGTTTTCAGTGTTTGCCTTTGCCTAGGTATCGTAGCTCTAGTGTATCTCCTGCATTCTTTCAGTTTGTTGGGTGTACCATGAGCTCTGAGTTGCATGAACTGTTTCCACTCCCTGAAATGCTCCTCTCCTCCACCTGCTAAATACCTACTCATCTTCAGGTCTCGGCATAAGCATCGTTTTCATGCGGGACATTTGTCTGTTCTCACTGACTAGGTCGAATCTCTTTTTTGTAGCTTCATTTACACTTGCAGTTTAAAAAATCATGAATGGGATCACTTAGTGTTCTTCTCTTCCACTAAACTGTAAACTTCATGGGAGCAGGAACCATGTCTTTGTGTCCTCACCATTTATTGAGTATCTACCATGTGCAATAAATGTTTAAAGAGTGAAAGAAGATAATCCTATGTGTGGACCATATGATATTATAAAGCATTTTAGGCCTTTTGAAAATAAAGATGGTTGTGTATGTTTACTAATCTAAATCCCACAAGGTGCAACAAGTATAAGATTCATTCCTGAAGTGTTGGGGAAATTTTATATATATTTGAATCTTTTAGGGGAGGGGTATAATGTTTGAATAGGGTGAAAATTCAGAGAAACTGGGTGTTGTAAATGATGTGTTATTTCATTAGATTGTCATACGTGATAATATTGATACATTATCTAATAAATATTCTGTCAAATATTTGCACTTTTTCTTTGTGAGCTTCAGCTAGTACTCTAATGGTAAATGTTTATCATTTTGCTGAAAGTTCATTTTTAATAGAAAGAATGGAAATACTGATATAAGATAAAAATTTTAAAGTGTAAATTCTGGAAAGTGTTTAATGCGGAGGTTTATTTTAAAATAAAACTTTTGGGACTTCCCTGGCGGTCCAGTGGTTAAGACTCCACGCTTCCACTGCAGGGGCACGGGTTCCATCCCTGGTCGGGGAACTAGGATCCTGCATGTTACATGGCGTGGCCAAATAACAATAATAACAAAAACACAAAATAAAACAAAACTTTTGATAGTATTTTATTTAGTGTGGAGTTACGTTAAATGTGTATTACGAGCTCTGTGGGCTAGAACTATCTTTTAGGACCTTACATTTTAATAAGTATGACGTATGTTACACGTGTATGTGCTTTGTTGAATGTGAGTCCTTTGTTGGATAAATTTATTGCAGACATCTTCTCCCATTCTGTGACTTGTCTGTCACTCTCTTTATTGTGTCTTGTGAGGAATAAAAGTTCTAAATTTTAGTGAAATTCAGTCAGTTTTTTTTTTTTTTATGGTTAATACTTTTGTGTTCACATTTTCCCAGTTGTCTCAAAGGTGTCTCCTCATGTTTATTTTTTTGAGTTTATTTATTAGTTTACTAGGACTGCCATAACAGAGTACCACAAACTGGGTGGCCTAAATAACAGAAATTTGTTGTCTCACAGTTATGGAGGCCAGAAGTCCAAGATCAAGGTGTCAGTATGATTGATGCCTTCTGCGGGCTATGTGATGGGTCTGCTCCAGGCCTCTCCTTGGCTTGTAGATGGTCGCCTTCTTCTGTGTCTTTCATAAAGTCTTTCCTCTATACATATCTCTGTCCAAATTTCCCTTTTTTATAAGGACACTAGTCACATTGGATAAGGGTCCACCCTAATGAACTCACTTTAACTTGATTATCTCCAAAGACCCTGTCTCCAAATAAGGTCACTAGTTTGAGGTACTGGGGATTAAATTTTGAGGAGATGCAGTTCAGCCCGTAACAAGATCCACATAAGGTCTACACGTTGCCTTAAGTTGTATGTCTCCTGTGTCCTCTTGTTTTATAAAAATCTTCCCTTATTCCTGAGACTTTTAAGTTTTGATGTTCTCTACACACTTAGTACTGATTAGGCATAGATTTATGGAAATTCAGGGAAGTTATAGAAGTTCAGGAAGATGGCTATATTATTACAAAAAGCTAAAATGAGCTATTTACATTTTATTTTTAGGAAAACTGCCAGTTTTCTGAAAACCTTAGGAGTTATTTTAAACAATAAATACATAGCATTCCTCTAGGAAAGAATCACAATTCTATATTCCTTTTTCTTTTTGCACAGTATGTAACAATTTAAGATGGCTATTGACGCTTTGGGTTTTACTGTGGGGTTGTATGTGAAACAGAAAACTAGGATAGGGAGCTACATAGAGTCGTATTTTGATCGTCTCTGTTCTCCAGCAAGGTTTCACTTTCCCTTATGTTTCAGTTGGGCTAGAGTGAAGGCAAGAAAATAATGTCACTTGTTCTAAAAGAAGTGAATTTGTGGTTAGTTTGAGAGTTGTGCACCTGTAGTGAAGGAAATCTGAAAGACATTGGCAAGTGCTGGGCTAGAACTGAGAGGTCCTCCAGGCTTTGTTTGAGCAAAGCAAATGAAAGAGAGTTCCTTGTTTTAAAAACTGGCTCATTTAGTTGGAAGCTGGTAAATTCTTACTACTCATGCTTTTATACAAAGTAAAATTAGTTTTGCCAGTATGTGGGCCCCCCAGTTTTAAAGTGTATCACATGTGATTAAACCTTGGATTATTAAAAAGGAATTAACTTTGTTTTTTTGGTGTTAATTTCTATTTCTCAATAGATTGTCTGAGTTTCCACATCTTCGAAATACTCATAAAACTTCAAGGATACCAGATATAGTTAAAACAAAAGGTCTTAAATCCAGATCTCTCCATTTGGATGATTGTTCAAAGACTGATCACAGAGTGAAAAGTGATGTTTCTAAAGATGTACATTATAGCACTTCACTGCCATACCTCGAAAAGGAAGGAAAATCACATTTTGAAAAAAAAGGCACTTCACATTTGCCTACACCTATTGAAAAACACTCCACCAATGGCATTTGGTCACGTTCCCATTATCAGGTTGGTGAGGGTAGTTCCAATGAGGATCACAGAAGAGGGAGGAAAGATAGTAGACATAACCAGTACTGCAGAGTGACTGACAGAATACGAAAAGACTTGAACACTAGCTGTGGTGATGGTGAACCGAGGAACATAGAGGCCAGTCAGAGGCTACAAGGACGTCCTGAGAAATATAGTAAAGGTGAACCAAAGGCTGAAAGCAAAAATTCAAAGTTTAAAAGTAACACAGATTTGGATTATAAAAATGAACACAGTAGCTCTTCTTGGGAGAAAGAAAGCTCTAGAGACAGGTCACACACTCGACTAGAATCTCAAAGTGACAAAAAACTCGAAAGACAAAGTGAAAGATCACAAAATATAAATAGAAAAGAACTTAAATCACAAGACAAAGAAGAAAGGAAAGTTGATCAAAAACCTAAATCAGTAGTAAAAGACCAGGATCATTGGAAAAGATCTGAACGAACATTGCTTCCTTATTCCAAGAAGGAACTAGCAAAATCTTCTCATAATTCAAGTAAATACCATCCAGAAGAGAGAAGAGGCCGGGAAGATTGTAAAAGAGACAGGGCTGTAAGTAATCATAGTTTTCAAGAAGGAAGATGTCCGTCCTCTCTTTCAACCAATAGAACTCACAAACACGTTGACTCCAAGGAAGTTGATGCTGTGCACCAATGGGAAAATGCACCTTTAAGGGTAGAAAGGCATAGAACTGAAGATAAGCGGAAAAGAGAACAAGAGGGCAAAGAAGAAAATAGGCATATGAGAAATGAAAAAAGAGTACCTGCAGAACATCTGCAGAAGACAAACAAAGAGACTAAGAAAACCTCTACAGATTTAAAGAGACAGAATGAGCCAAAAAACAGTAATGGTGAAGTCTCTAATAATGATGTTTCTGAAGGAGTGGATAATAAAGAGCCAGCAGTTAAAGCTGAGAATGGTTCAAATGAAACACAAAACAAAGACTTAAAGTTAAGCTTTATGGAAAAATTGAACTTAACTCTTTCTCCTGCTAAAAAGCAGCCTGTTTCTCAGGAAAATCAACATAAAATAACCAATACTCCCAAATCTAGTGACATATGTGACTTGGAGTCCTTGGTGCAGGCTAAAACTGTGACATGTATTCCCTCTGTCAGTGAACATACCACAGAGGAAACCAAATCAGAGTTATTGGAACCAAAGGATGCTCTTACAGCAGCATCTAAACCCAGGACCAGTGTTTCAGAAAGGAAAATAGAAGAAGAAAATAGTTTGTTCATTAAATCTGTTGCGAATACTGTGCATTGTGAAATGCCCATTTGTGGCACAGAGATTTCCTTCTCAGCATCTGTGGAAATGCAACGAACAGAATCCTTGTTTCCATCATCAACAGAAATGGAACAGACAATTAATGGTGCCAGGGCAGCAGTTCCTGTGGTAATGGACACAGTACAAACAAATGTTTCTCAAAACTTTGGTTTGGAATTGGATACCAAAAGAAACGATGACTTAAATTCTTGTAGTATTTCCGAAGATACAGAAATGAAGGAGGCTTTTTCAACCAAAGTGACCAAATCCAATGAAAGCATTTTGCAGCCTTCAATTGAAGAAGCTGGCATTTTGCCAACAGTCCTTTCAGAAGATGGTAAACCAAACCTTGAGCCTTCTCTTGTAGATGCACCACTGGTTGAGAGTAAGTCTTGTCACTTGGAGCCTTGCTTACCTAAAGAGACTCCAGAATCTTCACTTCAGCAGACTGAGTTAACGGACCACAGAATGGAAACTGGTGAAGCAAACTCAGTAGTATATCATGATGATGAGAACTCAGTTCTGAGCATTGACCTTAATCAGCTGAGACCTATTCCAGAAGCCATCAGTCCTCTGAATAGTCCCGTGAGACCTGTAGCAAAAGTTCTTAGACTGGAAAGCTCATCTCGAGTTCCATTATATAATAGCAGTCATAAAGGTAATAGTTTATATTATCTCCTATAACTTATATTTTTGTGAGACTGTAGAATATGTCAGCAAGATGAATCAGTGCTTTTAATTTATTTATTGATATTTATTTTTAAAATTTTTATTGGCGTATAGTTGATTTACAATGTTGTGTTAGTTTTAGGTGTGCAGCAAAGTGAATCAGTTATACACATACATATATCCATTCTTTTTTTTTTTTAGATTCTTTTCCTGTATAGGCCATTACAGAGTATTGAGTAGAGTTCCCTGTGCTGTACAGCAGGTTCTTATTAGTTATCTATTTTATATATAGTAGTGTGCATATGTCAGTCCTAGCCTTCCAATTTATTCCTCCCTGCCCTTATCCCCTGATAACCATAAGTTTGTTTTCTACATCTGTGACTCTACTTTTCTATTGTAAATGAATTCATTTGTACCCTTTTTTTTATATTCCACATATAAGTGGTATCATATGATATTTGTCTTTCTGTGTCTGACTTAACTTCACTCGGAATGACAATCTCTAGGTCCATCCATGTTGCTGCAAATGGCATTATTTTGTTAGTGCTTTTTATGTGATAACTTAATTATTATTCAGACCTTTGTTGTTACCTAGAAATGTACATTGAGCCTTTAGTCTAGATTTAGGTAATTCTTATTTATACAACAAAAGGGAATGGTAGAACAGATTGTTTCAAATACTCCTTGCTTGCTTTCAGGTATATTTTTGTTGTCCAAAAGCCATCATCAAATGGCATAGAGTAGGTGATGCTGCTAACATCAAGTAAAGAAACCTGAACAGTTGGTTGCTGGTTATCCAAATGACCAAACTCTATACTATCACTATTGTCAGGCACTTTCTGAGACCAGTAAAGACCAATGACGTGAGTAAGCGTTAGAGTAATATAGTGTAAATAGTGTAAAAGCTATTAAAATAATAAATTGCCTCAACATTTAATTTTTTGTTATATTTAGTATGGAAATGTTCAATGACAAAGACTCAGTAGTCATGTGACTATAATATGCTTTTTTTTCTTCCACAGATGTGTTTCCACCAAATTCAGCTCATTCTACCTCCAAGAGTCAGTCTGATCTCAATAAGGAAAATCAAAAGCCAATTTGCAAATCTGACAAATTTACAGAAGCAGACTCCCACAAGAATTCATCTTTAGATGAATTAGAAGAAGGAGAAATTATAAGCGACAGTGAAAAATCTGAACCACAAAAACGTTTTGACAAAAGTACCAACCCAAGAGCTTCTGCTGAAGTGCAGAACACAAAAACTAGCCCAGGAAGTAGGAAAAGCACTGTGCATTTGGATAAAGACAATAGGAAGATATCTTCTATAAAAATCCATCAGACCAAAAGCAAATGGAATAAAAGACAAACTGAATCTAGCAGATCTTCAAAAACAGAGAAGAAAGATAGGTCAGTGAGCACTTCTAGCCTGGAAAAAATAGTTCCAATTATTGCTGCACCCTCTTCTGTCCGAGAGGTTGTGCACATGTTACGAATGATAAGAAAACATGTAAGGAAAAATTATATGAAATTCAAGGTAAAATTTTCATTAATACAGTTTCATAGAATTATTGAGTCAGCAATTCTGAGTTTTACATCACTAATTAAACACCTTGACTTATCCAAAATCTCTAAGTCAGTGACTACTTTACAGAAGAATCTCTGTGATGTTATAGAATCCAAACTTAAGCAAGTTAAAAAGAATGGCATCGTGGATCGTTTATTTGAACAGCAGCTACCAGATATGAAAAAAAAATTGTGGAAATTTGTAGATGAACAACTTGATTATTTGTTTACAAAGCTTAAGAAAATCTTAGTAAAGTTTTGTGACTCCATAAACATTGGCAGTGACAGTGACGAAGGAAAACTTGAAAAGCTAAATAAAGAGAAAGCACAATATTCAAATTGTCAGAAGGGGAATGTAGGCAGCTCCAGCAAAGAAATGTTGAAGGAGAAATCCCCCAAATCAGAAGATTCTGGTTACTCTAAGTCTTTAGTAGGTTGTAAAAAATCTGAGGAAAAACATCAAGAGCAAAATAATTCCAGTATTAACACAGTAAAGCACAACATTAAAAAAAGTACTAACACTTGCTTTGATAATATTAAGAACCCTCAATTTGAAGAGGCTTCCTTGGAACCAAACTGCCCGAGCACCCCAAAGGCAGGAAAAATGGAAGGCAGCACCATAGAGGATGCACAGGCATCCCAGCACGCTGCTTTGAAGCCAGAACGCAGTTTTGAGATTCTTACTGAGCAGCAAGCATCTAGCCTTACTTTTAATTTAGTGAGTGATGCACAGATGGGAGAAATATTTAAAAGTTTGTTGCAAGGTTCTGATCTTTTGGACAACAGTGTTAACTGTAACGAAAAAAGTGAGTGGGAGTTAAAGATACAAGGGAAACAGATGGTAGATAGTCTTAAATGTGAATCTCTACCAGCTTGTACAACGGAAGAGCTCGTTTCAGGGGTGGTTTCTCCCTGTCCTAAGATGATTAGTGATGATAATTGGTCATTATTGTCATCTGAGAAAGGTCCGTCTCTGTCTTCAGGGCTTTCATTGCCAGTTCATCCTGATGTGTTGGATGAAAATTGTATGTTTGAAGTGTCCACTAACATAGCTTTGAGTAAAGATAACGTATGTAGTTCAGAAAAGAGCAAGCCCTGTGTTTCCTCCATACTTGCTGAAGATCTAGCAGTCTCTTTAACAGTACCATCACCTCTGAAGTCAGATGGTCATCTCAGTTTCTTAAAGTCAGATGCTTCGTCTAATTCAACGCCCGAAGAAGTTATTAGTGCCCATTTTAGTGAAGATGCCTTACTTGAGGAAGAGGATGCATCTGAACAGGACATTCATTTAGCCCTGGAGTCTGATAATTCAAGCAGTAAATCAAGTTGTTCTTCATCATGGACAAGCCGGTCTGTTGCTCCAGGCTTTCAGTACCACCCTAATCTACCCATGCACGCTGTCATAATGGAAAAGTCCAACGATCATTTCATTGTGAAAATACGCCGTGCGGCACCATCTACCTCCCCTAGTCATAAACAGAATATGGTAGCTGATGAATCTTTGCCGAGAGTGGAAAAGGAAGCCGATGAAGCAGTGGAGAAAGAATATATTTCATGTCAGTACAGAGTTTTTAAATCTGTGGAGGAATTGAAAATTTCCAGTAAAAATGTTGATAGCAGTAAATCAGTTCATGAAGAACAGGACTGTATGATACAAACAGAGGTTCCCGATATATATGAATTTCTTAAAGATGCTTCAGGTAAAGTGGTTCATAGTACTGAAGTAGCTGAGGAATATTTCAAGTTGCATCAAGTATGGGAACCAAAAGTACCTGAAAGCGTTGAAGAATTGCCTCCAATGGAAGAAATTCCACATTCTGTTGAGGATCATCTTCGAAACACATATATAGACCTCACAAAAGATCCAGTCACCGAGACCAAAAAGTTGGGGGAATTCGTAGAAGTAGCAGTTTTAAATATTGAGCAGTTGGGATGTTCTGGAAGCAGTGTGGATCGAAACGCTCCAGTATTAGACAATATGCAGCCTGATACTGTAGATGCTTTTATTGATTTGACACAAGATGTTTCAAGTGACAGTAAAAATGAAGGTAACCGTCCTGCTTTAGCTGTTGAAGACTTGGGGTGTCAGGTGATATGTGTAGATGAAGATAACTCAAAGGAAGAAAAGGTGCAAGTGGCAAACAGGCCTTTGGAATGCGTTGTTGAGGAAGGCTGTATCGATTTAACCTCGGAATCTCCCAGTTCGGGTGAAGTGAAAAAGGGTGATTTAAAATCAGAGTTGGCATCAAATTCTGATAGTTCAGAGTTGCCTGGGGCTTTGGATAATGCGCACAAAAAGAGGAAAAATCTTTCTGATCTAAATCCTTCTTCTCAGAAAAAACAGAGAAAGGAAACACACTTAACCAGTAGGGAAAAGACCAAGAAAATTACCCAAGATTCTGGTGAGAATGGTGATGCTCACCGAAAGAAAGCCAGTAAGAAAAAGGCCCCTGTAGTGACTAAAGATCACTCGTCATTAAACGAAAGCCCAGGGACTAAGGATGCATCAGCAGCATCTGCCACTTCTCTTACAAGCCTTTCTGCAAAGAATGTTATTAAAAAGAAGGGAGAAATTATAGTTTCGTGGACAAGGTAAGAATCTAATGAGACTATTAAATCACCAGGAAATTTTGAGATACCAGAAATCTGTTCTGTCGTGTCATCATAGTTTTATCCCATCTTAAAATAGGGAAAGTGATGACTTACTTCAAAAGTGGCCAAAGTTGGTAGAAGTTAAATTCTAGGATACAACCCAGCTGTACTGTAGAACAGTCTAGAGCAGTGGCTCTTAACCAGCGATGTGTACTAGCACCGTGGACAGAACTTTTCATTATGTTTTTAACTTCACTTTTCAATGAAAAAGAAAAATTCTTTCATTTGTAAGGAGCCTGGTATACACACATTTTAGAAAGGAGGAATGACAGGTGGTGAATAGGACAAAATGTGGGTGTTTGTAATTTGAGTTTTCCCCCGAAATTAGAAGCTTCAAAAACAGGTTGTACTTTTGACTTTTCTGTGAGATTTTTAAGAAATGCAGATTTGAAGACCCCATTTCGGATGTCAAGGTGACCACAGTTGGGAACCATTGAACCAGAAGTGCATGATCTCTAGACCGGCTAGAGTGCATAATGAGAGAGACTGAATTTTGTTGAAATTGGTGATCAGTTTTGTTTAAGACCTCAGTCCTCTATGCCTTCATTTCGGGCAACCTGCAGATGGTAAAATCCCAGACTATAATAACACACATTGGTTCAGACCATGTAGAAAAAGCAGAGGTCTGGGGATTAGAAGATCTGGCTTCTGTGTTACTTTTTGGTTCTTCTCGCCTATCGAGTCTGTGATCACGTTTGGGCCCTAATTTTTAAAGTACTATACACACTACTGGTACAATTTAAAAAAATCTTTTATTTTGTCATTAGAAACATACATTAGTATTTGTTTTAGAAAATTTGGGAAATATGTATGAACTCAGAGATTAAAATCATCCATAATCTTATCTCTCAGAGATAACCATTGTCCATATTTTAGTATATACACTTGTTCTTTTTTTATGGGTTTTAATAAAAGTGTCAACTCTTATTGGTAGATAGTAAGGCAGTGGAATTGTTGTTACCTTTCTGTTCGAACCTACAAAAGCTAAATAACATTTTTCCCCCTTCAGAAATGATGACCGGGAAATTTTATTGGAGTGTCAGAAAAAAGGGCCATCATTGAAAACATTTTCTCATTTAGCTGCCAAGTTGAATAAAAATCCATATCAGGTAACTACCCCAGTTTTACATCTCTGTTGTTTCACAGATGTTACTACTCTAAATATTTAGATTTGATTTTTAATGTGTTTAAAATATATAGCTATTTGTTAGCAAACTTCTTTAAAAGTATGGCTCTTTGGAGAACTCCCTGGTGTTCCAGTAGTTAGCACTCCATGCTTTCACTGCCGAGAGCATGGGTTCAATCCCTGGTCGGGGAACTAAGATCCCGCAAGCTGCGCAGTGCAGCCAAAAAAAAAAAAGACTGTTAAAAATTTGGTGATCGTGGAAGAAGTTTGAAACAATCCTAATTCTTTATTCTGTTGTTCTGCCATTTACTTATTTGACCTTGAGCAATTTTGTAATGATATTTGCTTGTTTAAGAAAGTTTGATATTGAAAAGTTAAACTAGCAATTACCTTTATTATGAAAATACTTTGTTTTTCTAACTATTACTTTACCTTTATAATTAAGGGTAACTTTCTCTGTCTTTAGATGGTTTGTGAAAATATTCATCAAAGATAAAAAAAATTATTGAGATATTTATAATTAACCCTCATTTAAAATTTTTCAGGTCTCAGAAAGATTCCAGCAGCTAATGAAGCTCTTTGAAAAGTCAAAATGCAGGTAGTTAATGGTTACACTACAGGAGGCTAGTAAAGTAAATGTTTGACACTGTGCCTGTGCAGTTAATGGCCTGTTAGTCATTGAAGATGTGAGTGGTGGGTGAGAGACATCCAGTTGAGTTCCTGTTTCAGTCACAGGTTGAAGAATTGTTGCTCGTGCAGGCTTCTAAGGCATCTCATCCACAGGGACGTGGTCAGTGAAGCCTGCTGCAATTCAGATCAGCATCTCTCCTCAGCCTTCTGAGTGTTGATGAGTCTAAAGTGGGGGGAAATCCATTTGATGATTGATAATAAATTTTTATCGATGAAGAAAAACAAAACATTCTTGAGGGAATTCCCTGGTGGCCCAGCGGTTAGGACTCTGTGTTTCCACTGCCGGGGGCCTGGGTTCTGTCCCTGGTTGGGGAACTAATATCTTGCGTGCCTCATGGCTCAGCCAAAAAAAGAAAAACAAGGAAAGAAAACATTCTTGAATAGCAGTATATTTCATAGCCAGTGAAATCTGTGCAGTCATTGTAATTTAACATTTTTTACATTTTTAATTAGGAGTGCTAAAATGCTTTAAAATACAAAACATACATTTATAAACATGAAGTCCATTGTCATCTGAAGAGGTGACATGATTTACCATGTTACATTATTAATAATGTTCACAGACATGGTTCTTTTTTTAAAATATTTTTTTTTATTTATTTATTTTTATATTTGTTTTTGGCTGTGTTGAGTCTTCGTTTCTGTGCGAGGGCTTTAGTTGCAGCAAGCGGGGGCCACTCTTCATTGCGGTGCGCGGGCCTCTTCACTATCGCGGCCTCTGTTGTTGCGGAGCACAGGCTCCAGACGCGCAGGCTCAGTAGTTGTGGCTCACGGGCCCAGTTGCTCTGCAGCATGTGGGATCTTCCCAGACCAGGGCTCGAACCCATGTCCCCTGCATTAGCAGGCAGATTCTCAACCACTGTGCCACCAGGGAAGCCCCAGACATGTTTCTTTAAGCCATTCTTATATGGGTTTATTAAGGCAATAATGTTTATCAGGTATTTCCTATAAGACCTGAGCCAATTGCTTAAATATTTTGGACTTTTATGTAAGGAAAATTGTAAAGATATTTAACATATCACTAGTTTTCAATTGATTTGTAGTCATAATTATTTGAATCCAGAACGCCCAACTTTAAATAAAACTAACTCTGAAGAAGAACCATATTTGGACATTGATCTCATTGTGAAGGGTTCTGAATACTTTTGAGTTATAAAAATCCGTTTCTAAACCCAGTGTAAATTACTGTCTTTAGATAATCTGTTAATTTCAGTATCCTCTCAAAGCAACTAGTTTGTTAATGAAATCTTCAAAAGATATTTAGTAGTATACTCTGACATTAAAATTCTGTTTATATAATTCAGAATGTAAGATTGAATTATGAGGAATTTGAAGAAAAAGCTTATTCTAAAGAACCTTTAAAAAAATAGTTTGATGCAAAAATGGCCTGGTTTTTTTTCAGATTCACTATGCTGTAAATTTTTCACTGCCTTTAGGAAATTAAACTGAGGTTTTTTTTGTTTTATTTGAATGTTATCTTAAAATATGACTTCCATTCTCTTGTTGAAGATAATGTTCCTTTCATGAACGAACTAACTTGTATCTGGAAATGACACTTATTAGTTTGAAATTTCCGAATTCCATTACAAATCTACAATCTTTTAATGGATTTGGTACTTGAGATTTTATTTGCTTGCATGGTAGCACAAATAGTGGGTTATTTCATTCCTAGCTTGTTTTTTTTTTGAATTTTTGAATTTTATTTTATTTATTTATTTTTTATACAGCAGGTTCTTATTAGTTATCTATTTTATACTATTAGTGTATATATGTCAATCCCAATCCCTAGTTTGTTTCTTAACTGATTTTTTTTCCTTCAGGTACTATAGTCTCATTACATTCTTATCAAAATCAGAGTGTAATGATAAAGTTACCAAACTGAGTCTGTAAAAAGCTAGTTCTTTAACCACCAATATTTATTATCTAAGTAGAACTCATTAAAAAGAACAACACTTTATGAGATGGTCATATCAGAAAAATAGAATCATAACTTTAGCATTTTCTTACATTACAGATAAGTTGCTGAATTCCTTGGAGTCTTAATTGATAATGCAAACTACACAGAAGCTTGGAATTCTTCATGTTTTTAATGGGGAAGGAGAGGGCAGTTTTATGACATTTGATTACCAGATAATAATCTGCATTTGTCATAACTTGCTGACTCTTAATCTCAATCCAGCACGTTCACCTTGTTCCTGACATCAGTCTGATTTGCTTACCTGTTATTGGTCACGATATTTATTTTTAAACAGGTTAGAACTTGTTATTAAGATAAAAAGCAACAACAAAACAGTATTGAAACCTTAGTTTTGATATTTCAAAGAAATGACTTTCTTTTCTAGATTTTTAAAAATAGTTTTGTAGAATTTTAAGCTTAACCATTATTTAGTTTGTTTCATCCATTTTTATTTGCTTTTCTAATTGCCTGTCCTCATTTTGGTAAATTGTAAAATAATTTAAATAGTATATCTGTAAATATGTAAAATTATAATGATGTAAAATACTTTGTGTGTGTGTGTGTATGTTTGGGTGTATACACACACATAAATGGCTGTACCTAGCCAAGGACTTTTTTATTTGTATAAAACTTTTTATATAAAGTTTGCTTTCTTTACCAGTAATGTATAAATAAAACCATGTAAAGTTCTGTTATATTTTGATTAGAATGTTTCTTTTAGCGTGCTTAGATAATAATTGAAACAAAAAAAAGGTAAAACTCCCAGAGAACATGGGGGCTATTTTGAAGTGGTTCTTGGTTAGGGTGTGGCTGACTGAACGCGTGGCTGGCTGAATGTGTTGGAGCAGATTAATTGGAAAAAACCAGTTGCCTTTGCCTGCTTTCTCACAGCAGGTAGTGGTACAGTGAACTGTGCTGCAGGTGTCCTCACAGACAAAATCAGGGCAGCACAAAAACTCCTTTGGGGTGAAGATCTGGGAAAAACAGGTAAGGATTAACTAGCTATGCATTATTTATTCATCCCTCCCCCCCTTCAGACTGGCGGTACTGATGGGTTACAATCTAGGCTTTGGACTCTATGAAGTGACTTGAGGAAATTGCCATTTCTCCCACAGTGTCCAGCATCTGCAGGAGAAGCCCTGATGTGAAGGATTACTTGGTAGATAACAAACTAAAATAATGAACTGTGGTTTTGTAGTGCTGGGGCTGCCTAGAGGGCTGGCCCTCAGCCCTTCCCCAGTGCATTCTATCACTCAGAACCCTTACCACTAGGTGAATGAGTTCACGAGCCAAAGTAAAGTAGCAACTAAGAGATACCACTGGTGTAAAAGAAAATAAACAGGATTACATAAGACCATAACAATCTAAGATAAAGCCAATAAACGTTAAAAGGAAAAAGAGAAGATTTTGTCAGTGTGGTACAAGAATCAGAACTAACCACGTAGAAATATTAAAAATATAATATTTAAAATAAATGTAATAAAAGGGAATGAAAATAGAGTGGATACAGCTGATGCATGAATTAGTTGAAAAGTTGGATTGAGAAACTCTTCTAGAAGGCAGCAAAAAAAGGATAAATAGAAAATAAATGCAGATGTAAGTGGGATGAAGGACAGAAGTAGATGTGCCAACATTTAAGTAACAAATGAGGTCAGAAGAAGAAAAAATTTGAAGATTGAGAGGGCCATAGAGTGCCAAACAAGAAAGAAGAAAGTACCCACATCTAGACACATACTGAAATTAGGAGTATCAAAGATGACAAGAAAAATCTAAAGGCTTTTAGACAGTCAATCCTTGTATAAAGGAACAAGAATCATATTGACCTTACTCTTCAGAAGAGCAATGCTGGTTGTGAGGAAACAGTATTTTTAAGGTATTGGACCTAAAATTTTATATCCATTTAAATTGTTATTCAAATGTGAGGGTTTAATAAAAAACATTAATATTCATCACTCAAAGATCCACACTGTAAACATTTTTGGAGAGAATACTCAACAAAAAACAAGTGCAGGAAATATTTCAAGAACTAGGGGTGAGTGAGCAGATACCTTGGTAAAGTGTGTACAGGCTGACCTCAGCGATACTGCAGGTTTGGTTCCAGACCACTGCAATAAGGCAAATATTGCAATAAAGCAAGTCACGAAGTTTTTGGTTTCCGCTTCTGCCCATAGGAATTTATATCACCAGGTGTGAACAAGGTGGCATGGTGAATACGGGCACCATTGACTAGCCTAAAGGCAGTGGCTAGTGAAGCTCTCACCCTGTGTGCATCTTCCTCTATCCTGAGACATTTATTCTCTCTAGGCTTTCTGTTCCCTTCTGTTTCTCTGCGTGTGTTTTGGGCCTCTTAGTGACTCCATAGATTGAGCATAACTTTCGGTGAGAGTAAAAGTAGGAACTTAAAAAACAAAACTTGTCTGTGGAAGTGGTTCTCAGCCTTTAGTGTGCTGATTTTTGCTCAGCCTTTGGGCCGGTTGGAATGAGGCAGTGGGTGTCTTTCCCACAGCTGTGCAGTGCTAATATTACTTACCTCATCAGTAATTTCCAATTATTACTGTGAGGTTATGGAGAGTTGCCCACTCTGTGCCTCTGTCTTAAAGATATTCACCTACTTGCTAAGCCTTCAAGAGTGAAGTGATAAGATTGATTCACCTGCTGAAGACTTTAAAAAAATCAGTTATATGGTTCCATTTATTGTTTATTTTCTAGTTTACACATTTATTTTCTTGAATAGGTAATACATTCACTGTTCAGTGAACCATATAAAAGTATCCATCTCACCTCTTCTCCAGTCACTGGGTTACCTTTCCTTGAGGCAACTAATATTATGGCTCTGGTAAAATGCATTAAAGGTATTAATTTGCAGCTGACTTTTAGGATTAAATGTCAAGGGCTTTCTTGGACGATGTACCCAATACTACACAGATACACATATTAATACATCGTGTGTTTTCACCTCTAGTTAATTCTGACAGTCAGTTTGTATTTGAGGCTAGTGTGCCAGGGTAATGGAAATTTAACCTCTTTACCTGTCTACCTTTCATTATCATCCATTTTTTTTAAAATTAAATATATGAAAATAGAATAGGCAGATGATACTTAATGAAGTGTCAATAACTTTATGTACTTTCTATATTTCATATGGAAAAGAGCAGATTTAGAAATGTGCCTCGGAGCTGTGTTCTAGGGACACCCTTGCTGTCAACTCCTCTAAGGTGGCAGTTAGATTGTATACTTGAGATGTGACTAATGTGAGATGCTACAAGCCTGGGAGTTAGGAGATCTGGTCTCTGTCTGCATTGGGCAAATCATTTGACCTCTCTGAATTAAAACACTTTACAAAAATTTGATATAGGTTTCTAAGGTTCTCACATTCTCTACTGGAAAAGAAAATTTTCCTGAGCTGCCTGTTTCAGCCTAATAGAATATTGCTAGAACACATAACCTACAGACAGGCACAGCCCCCTCTTGGTGGTCTAAAAATGCTTAATTTCATTTTGAGCTATTTCTCCTTTCAGCCTGGCATGATTTGCAAGAGCACTTTGGGTTTGACTGTCACTCTGTTATTACTTGTTCCCATTTGGTGAGGCCAGACTCAACCCAGGCAGCTGTTGATGAAATTGGACATGACCCATTGATCTGCGACATCAGTTCCCAGAGCAATCAATTGACTGAAAGGAATGCACCTAAACTCAAATCACCATTGTCATCCACAAACGACAAAGGAACATTCTCATTTGTTTCACCTTTCGTTTCCAAATATGATATACTAGGAGGGGCTCCAGCTTCGTGCCAATTAGAAAAAAATATGACAAGAGAATTAAAAAGCACCAAAGGACATCTTGACCTCAGGGGAGGACTAGGTTAGACTCCATTGATCAAAATGACTGAGCTTATTCTGCATTGGTCCCCACAGCCAGTGGGTCAGAGCCTTTACATCTGCAACCAGCAGTATTTCCACTAATTAGCCGCACATGGTCCAACTTGAAGGTTCTTTGAGCCCAGTCAATAATTTTTTATCCTCTCCTAAGGTAAGCTGTAAATATATGGTATCTCTTGTTTATGAGAAATATAGGAAATCCCTGTGGGGATACAAAGATAATATTTGAAATAAAATTCAGGAAAGCACTGACTTTTTACACAGGAGATGCTAAATTAGTATTTGATAATAAAAGAAAATTCAAGAATATTTCTTGGACCTGTAGTTATTTAATAGTAAAAAATAGTTATTTTTAGGAAACAGGAACGCTTGTCAAAAGGATCTTGCTCTTGCATGCTAATATGCATGATTGTATTTCTGTTTCATGTATTTCTGTTTTTCAGTGTTCCTTTTCTTGCTTTTTAAAAATTATAATTTCCTAGTTTTAAAGCAAGAGTGACAAAAAGAAGCATTAAATAGTTTAGGATTTCTAAATAGAGAATAAGTTGATAAAATGAGCTAGCTTTTTCACCTTGGGGTTTTTACAGAAAATAGAAGCTCTAGCTTTTTTTTTTAAGTGCTAAAGGAGTTCTTTTTTTAAATAAAGAATAATGGCCAGACAATTTTAAAGGAATAATTATGGGAAAGGACCTAAACTCTTTAAGAGAGGATAGAGCTTAGTAAATTATTGCTTCTGTTAATGAGGCAGAAGTCCACAATTTTTAAATCTAATTTTTTATTTGCATGTGCTAGATATGACTACATTTTTAATTTTTGAATTTCAAACAATTCACAAGTATATAGAGTAAAAAAAGCCTCCTTAATACCTCTTCCAAATTCTGACAGGTACCTACTACTTTAAAAATTTTATTTAAAATATTGTTTATACATATGTATGTACATACAGCTATAAATTTACATAAATGTATATATTAGATTAAAATCAGTCATGCTTTCTTAGAAGAGTCTTTTTCCTTTTCCTTTTTCTTTTTTGCCTCTCCCTTTAAGCTCCCCCTTCCACCCGCATGTTCTCCTACAGACCTCCAGTAACCTATATGAACTTCCTCATGTGTGCCCTTCTGTATTTTTTCTCCATACTTCTATAGCCACATACACATATATTTCCTATACATATGCATACACATATATGTATATTTATAGGATTTTATTTTACTCAGTGATCTATGGATGAATTAACTTGGGGAGAATTGTTGTCTTTATAAATTTTGAGTTTTCTAATCCCTGAGCATGGTATATCCCACCATTAAATTTATTTATTTAAATAGCGGTATGTGTATTTAGCATTGTCAGCTATTCTCTTCTTCTTCTTTTTTTTTTAGAATTTCACTTATTTATTTATTTATTTATTTTTGGCTGTGTTGGGTCTTCGTTTCTGTGCGAGGGCTTTCTCTAGTTGCGGCAAGCGGGGGCCACTCTTCATCGCGGTGTGCAGGCCTCTCACTATCGCGGCCTCTCTTGTTGCGGAGCACAGGCTCCAGACGCGCAGGCTCAGTAGCTGTGGCTCATGGGCCTAGCCGCTCCGCGGCATGTGGGATCTTCCCAGACCAGGGCTCGAACCCGTGTCCCCTGCATTAGCAGGCAGATTCTCAACCACTGCGCCACCAGGGAAGCCCAGCTATTCTCTTCTTGAAACTCTGTCCTGCTTTGGTTTCAGTGACATTGCCCTTAATGGTTTTCCCCCTCTTTCTCTTTGGCCATTTCCCATTTTCATCTGTAGACTTTTTTTCCCTGTGCTATTTTTCAAGGTTTTGTCATTGGCTTACTTTTTCTTCTTGTCCCTAAGTGGTCTCTACCTATTCAATGATTATTCACAAATGTTTATTTATCTCTAATTTGCAACTTTTGTTGTTGTTGCCTTCTGGACATCTCCACTTTTGCCATTCAGTTTTGTTGGGTAAAATCTGTAAGTTTTTTCCAATTATAATTTCTGGCATTAATGGGCTTAAAAAGCCGCCTTCTACTTCAAGATTATAAAATATGTTTTTACATTTTACTTTAACACTTTTATAGTTTAGTTTTTACATTTAATACTTGTATTCCATCTGGAATTTATTTTTGTGTTTGGAGATAAGTAGGGAAAATATAACAGTTCCATGTTTTTTTCTCTTGTATTTTTGAGTTGATATTCATTTGTTTTTTTTTCACTGTCCATTTTATACGTTACTGGGCATCCTTGGTGACTAAGTACTGTGAGGGCTGGACCAGGTATATCTTCATTGTTGAATTCCCTGGCATCTAGCACAATGCCTATGTGATAGTAACATTTTAGTAAACATTGTTGAATGAATGAATTGTGGAAGGAGAGAATTGTTTCATTATCTGTTGTAACTTAATAACACTTATCCTGTTTTTTTTCTATGTCTTTCATACATGGAAGTCTTCCACATCTTAGAAGCCTTTAAGCTCTCAAATATTTTAACTTCATTGAACCTTGAAAAACATTTGTTTTTTTCAGGGTAAACCGAGTAACCTATTTATATCAGCTATGCCTTGATTCTTTCCCAGCACCCAAGCTTGCTAGAGAAGCAGTTTATATTCACTTTTCTTCTTTTTATTTTTTTGTTAGTTTGTTTTTGTTTGATTTGAATTTTATTTATTTATTTTTTATACAGCAGGTCCTTATTAGTTACCTATTTTATACATATTAGTGTATACATGTCAATCCCAATCTCCCAGTTCATCCCACCACCACCACCACCCACTTTTCTTCTAAGTAAGCAGAGCTTCTGTGAAAACCTGCTGTTCCAGATGTGGCTTTGTAGATGTAATCATATGTCATTGCTGGTACTGTTTCTGAGCCTGCTTAATCTTTACTGCTACCCTGTGCCAGTTCCTGAAGGTTTATTTGGCTGAGTTCTGTTTTCTTTACTTGTACTTTCAGTCTTGCAGTGGGAGCCATCGATTACATAATGAGGATCTATTTTGTTTTTCTGTTGATGATTTTTCCAGTGATAGAGTCAAGGAACTGAGTTTTAAAAAGAAAAGACAATTCAATCCACTATTATTTATTGATACCTTAGTGTGCCAGACCAAAATGAAATAGAAAGTGTCCCTATCTGCAAAAAGAGTACCTTTTCAGGAAAGGTAACATAAGACAACTATCACAAAACTCATTTTAGGCACAGTACCAAGTGAGTGGTATAAACACTAGTATTGTGTGAATTTAGGAATGGGAAAAATCACTCTGACTTGGGATGGCTGGGGAAAACTTCCTGGAGGAGTTGAGACTTATTTAAGATCATGTAGGATGTATGGTAAATATGGCTTCTCTCATATGTTAGAAAAATGAGCAAAATTTTGGAATGGAATGCATTGTACAAATATGATGGCCAATGAGTATACCAGAATGACAGTCAACTTTGTGTAGGAGAGAAGGACAGGAAGGGAATTGGGTCAGATTGGGGAGGGTCGTTAGTGTTTTTCCCAAAACATATTCCTTAGAAATATCCTGTTTCAGCAAGCACAGGCCATAAATATTAGAGCTGGAAAATCCCTTGTAGTTTTGTTGACATGAAGAGAGGACCTGCTGTATTGATGAGCTCGTTGTCTTTATATATGACATCCATGGATGCTATTAACCTCAGTGTTTTCTGTATATTTCAGACATTAGTCCCTTACCATGGGGGATTGGAATTTATTGGGTGGCATCCTAGAGGAAGTTCACTCCCACTCAACCACGGTGGGGAAAATCTGGCTGACCATCCTCTTCATTTTCCGGATGCTGATACTTGGTGTAGCTGCTGAAGATGTCTGGGATGATGAACAGTCAGCATTTGTCTGCAACACCCAGCAGCCAGGTTGCAACACTGTCTGTTACGATGATGCTTTCCCTATCTCTTTGATCAGGTTCTGGGTTTTACAGATCATCTTTGTGTCTTCTCCCTCCCTGGTATATATGGGCCATGCACTTTATAGCCTCAGGGCCTTTGAAAAGGAGAGGCAGAGGAAAAAGTCACAGCTTAGAGCCCAGATGGAGAATCCAGAGCTTGAATTGGAGGAGCAGCAAAAGATAGATAGAGAACTGAGGAAGCTGGAGGAGCAGAAGAAGATCCAAAAAGTCCCTCTGAAAGGATGTCTTCTGCGTACTTATGTCTTACACATCTTGACCAGATCTGTGCTGGAAGTAGGGTTCATGATAGGCCAATATATTCTCTATGGGTTGCAAATGCACCCCCTTTACAAATGTACTCAACCTCCTTGCCCCAATGCAGTGGATTGCTTCGTGTCCAGGCCCACAGAGAAGACCATTTTCATGCTCTTTATGCACAGCATTGCAGCCATCTCTTTGTTCCTCAACGTACTGGAAATATTTCATCTGGGGATCAGGAAAATCATGAGGGCACTTTATGACAAATCCAGCAGTGAGGGCATTGAGGACGAAAGGGGACCTCCATTTCATTTGAAAAGATATTCAGCGGCCCAGCAGTGTATGAATTGCTCTCCCTTCCCTGAAAGAGTCTCTCTACTTCAAGCCAGCAATCAACAGCAAGTCTTCCGAGTCAATGTGCCGAATTCTAAAACCATGTGGCAAATCCCACAGCCCAGGCAACTTGAGGTAGACCCTTGCTGTAGTAAAAAAGACTGGGCCGAGGGGTATCAGCACAGAGGACAGCTCCATGTCCACAGCCCGTGTCCCTGGGATGATGGTGCTAGAATTCAGCACTCGGGACAGCAACCAGACCGGTCTTCCTTTGGCTTGCAGACTACAACGCCCCAGTCCTGGCTCGGTACAACGATGGCTCCTAGACATTGTCCATCACGTTCAACAGGACCCTGGGAGCAGTCCCAGGACCTGCAACCCTCAGGGGAGCCTCTCACAGATCTACACAGTCACTGCAGACACAGCGATGGCAGCATGAGAGAGAGCAGAGTCCAGACAGATGGATCTTGCATGGGCAGTCGCAAGGCCAGCTTTCTGTCCAGATTGCTGTCTGAAAAGGGACAGCTGTACAGTGACTCAGTAAGCTCCAGTTCTCGAAATAGCTCTTGCCTGGGCTTTCCACACTGGGAAAACAGCCCCTCACTTCTGCCTTCAGCCACTGAGCACAGAACATCAATGGTAAGTAAAGACAGACTGCCTGACTGATCATGGAACTTTCACAAGAGGTGTTCCACTTTGGTTACTTCTTAGCCTTCTGTTTTCTCCTTCTTTGTGTATATATGTGTGTGTTGAGAGAGAGGGAAAGGAGGAGAGAGAGGTTAATTTGTGGAGAGTTAAATTCATTCAACACATTCAGTTGAATTTAATTCGTAAAATAAACTTATTGAAAACTTTATATCAATTAGTCTTATAAGTGCTGGGTATATAAATGAATAAAATATCATGTGTACCATCAAAGGGCTCAGAGTCTGGATGGGAAATTAGGTAAACATATAAATGGTCAAGTGTAAGGTGCCATGTTAGAGGGAGTGGTGGGCAAAGGAGGGAGAAGTCAATTCTTTCTGGATGGGTCAGGAAAAGCTTTATAGTTGAAGCTACTTTTGAATGGAGTCTTGAAAGATGTGATGAGTTTCTCCAGGCCTGGGAGGACTGGGGTACACGGAAGGAGGCTGTCCCAGTACAAGGAGAACACAGACAAAGGCTGAGAGGTGTGACATAGCAGGGCTGTCTGGGGAGCCACGTGTGTCTGGAGCACAGAGTAGTAGGAGGGCTTCAGAGAGAGGGAAAGCTGGAGAAGGGGGCATGGAAGCCTTGCAGGGAGGCAGTGGAGAACCCACAGAGGATGTGCAGCAGAGGAGTGACTGGATCGGAGTTGCACTTTAGACAGCTCTTTGTATCAGAGTGTGGAAAATGGATCAGAGGAGGGATCATTTGTAACCTTGAGTTGCCCTTGTCTCACTAAGGAAAGAGGGTGTGCTCCATTGTTTTAATAGCTCTGGCATTTAAAAGTCATATACAAATATTTGTTGATATATTTCACAAAGACGAAGATCAATGTTGTATTGATAATTCTGTTCTCTGAAAAGCCACTGTGGAATAAACATTCCCTGGCCGTTGTAAGACATAATGGATATTTACTGTGGATTCTTCTCAATTCTGGAAAAAAAAAAAAGGGAGAGAATGACACGTGTTTTACCTACTGCTCCTAACAACTTTTTTCTTTTTTCCATTAAAAAGAAAAGTCCCCCAAGTTAATAGGGGAACTTCCCAGCTGAGTTCACTTGGTTGAACTCACACCCTTGCTTTTTCCTTTGCTTCATTCTTTGTGTTAATAATGATTGAATCCTTCTACCCTAGTTTCGTATCTCCCATGAGATATTTTGTTACTGCGCTAACGCCATACCTTGAGGAGGAATCATCATACCTAGATTTTTCCTAAAATGCTTTTTTTCAAACTTATACTCATTTCTTGTCAGTGACCAGCTGTCTTCTCAGGAGATTACGTGTAGGGTTATTGTATGGCTGCTTGGAACCCTATGCCAAACTATAGCAGGGTTCTCAAATCTGGCTTGAGTCAGAGTCATCTGGAGCTTTAAAAAAATCTCCATGCCCAGGACCCATCCACTTCCAATCAAACCAGAATCTCTGGAGATGGGATGGAGGATTGGTATTTTTAAAATTCCCATGGTGATTGTAATGTACAGCCAGGGTTGAGATTCACTATTTTATTTAATTTTTTAATTTTTAAATTTTTTTACTTTTTGGACATGCCCTGCATCTTGCAGAATCATAGTTCCCTGACCAGAGATTGAACCTGGGCCACAGCAGTGAAAGTGCCAAGTCCTAACCACTGGACCACCAGGGAACTCCCGAGATCCACCATTTTAGAGTAACCTCGCCAGTGGCCACTGCTTCTTATCTGCATTTGTGAAACCAGCATGACAATTTTCATCATTTTCTCTCTCCTGTACCTCACTCCATGTGAGAGGAGCCTTTTGTATTAACAGAAAATTGAGGAAGGAAAGGCGGTGTTTAGTTGAAGCAGATTTTCTTAATCTCAGATTATCTTTTGGGAGAGACCAGCCTCGCTGAGGACCTTGGAGAAAAGATGATGAAGGTGACAGGCCCTCTTTCTTTTTTCATCTTCCTCTTTCTTCCCTGTTTATGTTTCTAGGAATTATAAATAATGCCTTTGGCCACAGAGATTTCCTACTTATGGTCACTTTCCCCCAAGCCTCTTAGGGGGTTGACAGGCCACTTCACTCCCCAAATGGTGGAAGTCTTGGGGATTGAGGCCACAGCCGTCAGCTCCAGAGCACTGTAGCTGACACATCATACTTACCGCAAACAGAGGGATCTTTCACTGGAAATTAGTGCAGCAAGCAAAGGATTGCTGGCATCCACTTTCAATATATGGACTGTAAACAGCTTCTTACACTGTATCAGTTCCCAGAGGGCCGAATTTTTAGGGCTCAATCAGATGTATTCTGATTGCAGCAGTTGGTGTTTCAGAGTGAAACGACTTCTGGTAGGTACCACAGTTGCTTTGCCACTTGTTCCCCTTAGAGAGAACTGTCCTGCAAAAGAAATCCACGCTATTGTAGGTCAGAAAAACCACCTGGAAGAGCCGTGATTTATACTCCAAGACATTTCCCTTGCTGTCACCCAAACCCC
The DNA here is from genome assembly GCF_028021215.1 of Eschrichtius robustus. Lineage (NCBI taxonomy): Eukaryota > Metazoa > Chordata > Mammalia > Artiodactyla > Eschrichtiidae > Eschrichtius > Eschrichtius robustus. Next base: position 68,211,616 of record NC_090832.1, on the reverse strand, counting down.
GCAGTTTTTTCAAGTCTAAGCTTGTTGATTACTAAATAAGTTTCTGTCAAGGTTGGTTCTTTGTGGGAAGACTTAATTGGGCATGGAGAGCAGATTTTTAGTCTGGCCGAGTGAGCATGGGGAAGAATGCTGGTTGAGTTTTAGGAACCCATGCTACCCTCTGTGATGAAGACTTTCCTCATCGTTGAATGTCTTCACCTGTCAGAGATGCTGTGGTGTAGTAATCCTCAATGCCCAATTCTACTTTAAATCACCAGGGAAGCTTTGAAAAATGCCCTAATAAGAATCTCTGCAGATAGAGCCTGGGCACCAATACTATTTTTTAAATTTATTTATTATTTTTGGCTGCGTTGGGTCTTCGTTGCTGCACGCAGGCTTTCTCTCTAGTTGCGGCAAGCGGGGGCTACTCTTCGTTGTGGTGCGAGGGCTTCTCATTGTGGTGGCTTCTCTTGTTGTGGAGCACGGGTTCTAGAGCACGAGGGCTTCAGTAGATGCGGCACGTGGGCTCAGTAGTTGTGGCTCATGGGCTCTAGAGAGCAGGCTCAGTAGTTGTGGCACACGGGCTTAGTTGCTCCACAGCCTGTGGGATCTTCCCGGACCAGGGCTCGAACCCGTGTCCCCTGCACTGGCAGGCGGATTCTTAACCACTGCGCCACCAGGGAAGCCCCTAGTACTATTTTTTAAAACTCCCAGGTGATTCCAATGTGCAACCAGAGCTCAGAGCCACCACTGTAGAGGAAGAAGATTTTGGCATTAGGAAGAAGGTTGCCCTGCGACCTCTTCCAATCTTTTGTGACATTAAAGTGCTAACAAAGAGCGTTCTCCTGTAGCTCCACAGAGCTGAGGACCTTTGCACTTACTGGTCCCTCTGCCTGTGATGCCCCACCCACCCCAGGACCTTGGCATGGCTGATGGTGCCAGCTGTGCCAAGGTCCTGGGGAGCACCCTTGGGCCATGATCATGGAGGGGAGAGCTAGGGACGAGGTTGGAATGGGCAAGGGCTGATCTGTCGGGAGTTATAGGCCATGGAAAGGAATTTGAGGTGGATGGTGCAGGAGTGGTGGTGGTCTAATACGCATATTTTTAAAATCACTGTTTCTGATGAGTCTCTTGTAGAGATGCTATGGTCTGAATGTTTGTCCCCCCCAGATTCATATGTGAAACCTTAATCCCCAGTGTGATGGTATTTGGAAGTGGGGCCTTTTGGAGGTGATTAGGTCATGAGGGTGGAGCCCTTATGAATGGGATTAGTGCCCTTATAAAAGGGGCATCAGAGAGCTCCTTTTCCCATCCACCATGTGAGGACACAGTGAAAAGATGACTGTCTGTGAACCAGGAGCTCTCACCAGACACTGAATTTGCCAGTGCATTTGTCTTGGAATTCCCAGCCTCCAGAAATAGGAGCAATAAATTTCTGTTCTTTATAATCCACCCAGTCTATGGTATTTTGTTATAACAGCCCGAATAGACCAAGACAATGGGTAAGAGTGCAGTCAGGGAGACCAGCTAGGAGGCTTGCACAGTGTCCAGGTGAGAGGGGAGTGTGGCTCAGACCAGGGGTACCACTATTAATCGTTTGAAAGAAGAGTCTTTTTCTTATTTCTTGTTTTTCAAATTAAAGTCGTACATGCTCATTGAAAGACATTCAAGCAGTGTAGAAGAACATAAGAGTAAAATGTGAACCTGACCATGTGAGGGTTCATCTCTCACTCTCACCTGGACTCAATTCCCACTTCCCTCACCAAAGACAGTCACTGTGAACAGAATGGGGTGTGTTCCCCTACCTTCCTCACTGCATTCACAATCTGTCTTTGAGGACAAATATATGTCCACACATATTTTTTATTTTTTTCAAAAATATAAATGTGATCCTGCTGTAGAGATGTCTCTGCAATTTGCTTTTGCTTAATTAATGATATGTCTCAGGGACTCTCCACATCAGCACCCATGGAGATGCCTCGGTTTTATATGCCTCATGCTTTTCCATGAAATGGATGAACCATAAGATACTTGATGGCCATTTAGCCTTTCTAAGCTTTTTCTACCACAGACAATGTTGCAGTGAATGTTTCATACATATATCTTTGATAGGTACCTAGAAGTGGAATTATTGGTTTTAATGGGCATGCACATTTTACATTTTGATAGATGCTGCCAATTTTTGCTCAGGAAGGGCTATACCAATTGATCCTCTTTACCAGTGCATTAGCACTCTTTCCCCACACTCTTGCCAATATCAGACGTTATCTCCCCCCACCTCCAGTTTGACAAACTAGAAATGTTTCATAACATTTCCAAACATTTCTAAAATGTTTGTCTTAATTTACATTTCCATGATTACTAGTAAGGTTGTTCATATGTTTATTAGCCATCTGTATTTCTACCATGAATTATCCTTGTCTGTTTTTCTGTTATTTGTTTTTCTTCTGATTTCTAGGAGCTCTTTTATGATACTGTATTAACTCCTTGTCTATATACGTATTGAAAGATACTCTCCCAGTCTGCTTATTTCTTATCCCTGTGTATGGTGTCTTTAAAATTTTAATATTATATTAAATCTAAAATCTCTGTGACTTCTAGGTTCTTTGCCTCATTTGGGAAGGTTTTTTTGACTCAACATTATTAACAGGGGTTATTAGATGGGTGTTTGAAGAGTTGATTGTTACAATTTATTGAACTTTTTGGCAGAGGAGCTTTACATAATATATCAATTACCAAAGAGTCTAAAGAAGAGGAGGAAAGACTCCCACTTTACTGAGTCCCTGATTGTGGTCTAGACACTGCCATGGGCTTCTTCACTGTGACTCTGTGATTATTCCCATTTAAGGATAAGGAAATAGATGACTTGTCCAAAGTCATGCAATTAGGATGTGGTAAAGCACAGTCTTTGGGACATAGCAGGGACATGAATTAATATTTACTGAGTGAGTGAATGGGCTGGAATTTTATCCCAAGCTTGTCTGCCTCAACCCAAGTCCTTCTCCCACATCCCATTGCTGCTTCCTGCTCTCCCTGCACAAGGCAACCTAAGTGTAGCATATTTTTAAGATAGATTATTACAAAATGGAACATCCACATTTGGATCAGTTTTCCCATTCTACATTGCTGCAAAGTCAAAAATTCTGGTTAATTGTGGAGGGGACAAAGATGGAGCTTAGGAAAAGGTTGGCCTTTTAGTATTAGACCTGGATTTTGGACAAAACAACCACAACTGGATGAGGAGGAGGAGATGGCAGGTGGGATTCAGATCTTCTGCCGCAGCGCTGTTGGGGAACAGAACCTCTTACACGCACGTTCATCTCTGGGGCAATGTGGTGGGATTGTCTTCTGTAGGAAGTTTTTGTTTGGATTTGGGATATTTGTGACACACGAAGAGTCTCAGGTGGGTAGGCAGGACTGGCTTTTACAAGCCTTTTGAGTCTATTTTGCTTTGTTTCAGAACATGCTTCTAGAACTTTCATCCATTATGAAAAAATAATGCATCCTGGGACCAGAAGAAACAGACTCAGGAGCAGCTGGCATCTGCGAGATAGAAGTTGTATGTTTGTCAGCTCAAACTGCAGGAGGAACTCTGAGAACCATCCCCTCCAGAACCATGAATCAGGCAATGGCTCTGTATCGGGGGCTCCCAGCTGGGCTCCCTGACCGCTGGGGTCAGCCTCTCACTGCTCCGCTTGGCCATGCTGCCTGAGGCCGGTCCAGTGCTCTCCATACACCAGGGAGGCACTCTACCCCATCAGAGAAAATCTAGGGGCAAGAGCCGCCATCCGCGGGGAGGAGGAGTGAGATGTGCTACCATCCCTGCCAGTAGCGGGCTCTGCAGCAGCAGCAGTTTGGACCCTTGAACATGGTTCCAGAGCAGGCTGGGAGCTCTGCCTGCAGCTTGGGCTCAACATGCTTCCTGTCTGTACACCAGAAGTTGGAGGGAAGCTTTTTGTGTTCTTCCTCTCGTCAGCTCATTTCTTGGGGATGAAGCAGCTGGATGTTCGTCCCTAGATGCCATTACATAAAATATTGATTATGGCACTGGCAAACACTCGCATCACATGACTTTATCCTTCTGCTGGGATCATCGTCAGTAGTGATGCCATGACTGTGGGCCAGCAGGTGCTGCGGAATCTCATTCCCAACTTCCAGGGGAGTGACTGAAGCCGGCACCACTTCCTCACCCTCCCCACCCTCCCAGTGGTCCCGAGCCATCCAGGAGAGGTGCATCAAAAAAGCACTGAACACTTCTTACAGAGCACAGAGGCATGGATGGCTGTGTGATGTCCACTAACTATCCAGTCGGTGAGGCTGGTTGGCTGGTCATTACTGTCTGAGTTCTGAGAATCATAAAGGTGGACTTAATTCCCATGGAAGGAGCCACTTAGCCCTGTCCTCTGTCCCGTGGCCAGACTCTCCTATCCCTGGCCACACACCTTGTAACAAAGGCTTCAAGTTATTGGGAGAATCAATTTGTTCCAAAGACACAAAGGTCTGCATCATCTATATCCTGCTGAGATAAAATCCATACTCCTTAGCCTGGCACATAAAGCCTTCATGGGCTGACTCCTGCCTCATGTTCATTCCCTACCTCCTGTGCCCTAACCCGGCTGCGCTATGAGTAAAGCAGATCGTCTTCCCATTGTGGGTGACCAGCAGCCAATCTGTTGAGGGCCTGCATAGAATAAAAAAGTGGAAGAAGAGTGAATTTGCTTTCTCTATTTGAGCTGGAACATCAGTCTTCTCCCTTGGACTGAGACTTATATCATTGGCTCTATAGTTCTCAGAACTATGCCACCGGCTTTCCTGGGCCTGCAGCTTGCAAAAGGTAAATTGTGGAATTTCTTAGCCTCCATAATTGTGTGGGCCAATACGAACAAATCAACCAATCAATCAACCTGTATCTATATCTATATCTGTCTCTCTATAAAATCGCCTATTGGTTCCGTCTCTCTGGAGAACCCTAATACCCTGGGTAACTGCCCAGGATTTTTCAGAACGGAGCCCAGTGCTGGCTGGGGCTGGTCTGTGCTTCTAGCCCGAATGGCTCCTGAGTCTTCTCTGTTCCAATTTGCAGAGGAGGAAGTGAGGGGTGGAGATGTGAAGAGGTGTGTGATCTTTTCCACAATGAATTGGTAGAAGAGCCTGTGAAGACCAGGTGGATGAAAACGATGCCGGTGCCAAGCCCAGATGGGTGCCATTTTAAGGGGCATACCATATTCCAGGTACTTAGGCCGCATTATCTATACCACGTGCAACTGTGTAAAGTCGTTGTTTGTCCTCATTTTATAGATCAGAGAAGGCTCAGAGAGATCAAGTGACTTGCCCCACAGCTAAATTCCAACTGAAGTGCCTGTTTTGCAGCTGGAACTCAGACCCAGATCTAGTTGCTCTGAGGCCCATGCTCCTCCCAGGAAGCCCTGCCCTCTCTCTTGTCTGTGACCATCAGCAGCCCCTGCACAATGATTTGTTTGTACATCTGTCTACCCGACTAGCCTGTGAAAGCTTTCAGGATAAAGCTGTGCATTTTAAATCTTGGATGCCCAGTATGTAGCCCAGTGTTGGTTGAGTGCATGCATGTTTATGTATAGATGCCAAAGACCAGACGTTACCCATCACTTGCAACCCTCCAGTCTAATCCTTATTCCCTGGTGTCCTGTCCTGCCTTGTCCGCAGGTTTATTATGAGAGATTCTTTCAAGAGCCTATATGGCAGCGTTCCCCACCTCCCCCATACCTTTTCTTGTAATTTAAATTTCCTTTACTCTCAAAAGCCTCTATAGGGTCATCAACTGTACAGCACAAATAGAGGTTAAAAAAAGAAGTTAAAAGGATGCAGTGTAAAATGTAATGCTTCTAGTAAATGTTGCTGTGTCTCTGAAGGTTTCTGTCCATTGCTTTAGGATGAGGGTCACTGCCTCGGGTACATTTGTCTTCAAGGAGAGGGAGTGAAAACTAGCCACGGAGAACCAGTCATGCCTCTTTCTGGTTGACAAAGCAGCCAGTAGCAAGTAGATGTTGGGATCTGTAGGAGCCAGGGGTGGGTGTAGGGACAGAAGGGATCATGCTCTTGAGTCAAATGAAAGGAAATTTCATAAGGTGATGTGGGATGCGCGGCTTTCTCCATATCTCTGGACCTGGATTCTCTGATACCAGGAAGTATCGTATTCATTTATACCAGGAAGGCAGAGGTGCTCAGTGGGGAGAATTGGAAGCCCATCCCACTCTGGGCACCATCAGAAGCTGGCGTTAGACGTGGAGTATGGTATTGCCAATGCATCCTAACTGAGGAGGTGAGGGTGATGAGTTGGAGAAGGGTGGAAAGTTCTAGAACTATTTCAAAGAAGAGCTCAATTTTTTTTCCAAACAGCATACAGCAGACCTGCTGGCAGGGAGTAGGCAGACTGAGATTCCTCACTGCTCTGGAAGTAGATACATGTCACACCTAAGGTGCACATTCAAGGTAGGAAAGAGAATGGCTGCCTCCCATTTGGGGCTGGGTGGTGTTCGAATGCTTCCCTTCTGCAGGATATAAGGGCCTTATTCTGTATCAAACCACAGTTGTCATTCCTGCCACAAGCACTAATGTTGGGGTCGAAGGTGCATATGATCATCAGTTCTAAGTGACCAGGTTTTCCTACAGAAAACTTTGGGACCATGACACCGTTTTCCTAGAATGGATTGAATAACTTCATGTCTTCAGGCAAAGGACTCTATTTTACCTCTGACACCTAAGATGTTTCACAACAGTGCATGTTTGCTAATCCCGTTATATGGTCCCTGAAGCCCTCGCCTCAGTGGGGAGCCCGTGGAGGGAGTGGAGTTCAGCAACTGGTAATTTCAGTTTTCCCACCTGGTAGGTGGGGTAAGGCCATGCACTTCTGGAAGCTCAGATGCCGGCAGCACTGCATTCTCCTGCCATCACGTGAATCCATCCTCACTGCCAGCTCGGCCAGACCACTTATGAGTCCCGCGCACTCAAGTTGTCTGGCCTGCCCACCATTCAATATCTTGTTTTCCCTTTACATCAAAATCCAAGACTCAAATGATCAAATATTCTTTTCTGGCTTAGATGTATGTACACCCTAATCACAATTCTAAAATCCTTGCCTGCAATTCACTGTATCTTGGCATTGGTTTTTCCTCTTCCCCATTTACTTTCATTACCTTTTTATTTTCAATTAAACCTATTATTTTCAGATAATTGTAGATTCACATGCCCTTAAGAAACAATATTCTTCACCTAGCTTCCCCCAATGGTGATGTTTTGCATAGCTATAACACAATATCAAAACCAGGAAACTGGGCTTAATGCCTTTTGTTTACTCTCATAGGCACTGGGGATTTTTGTGGGGTTTTTTTGGCCGTGCCGTGTGGCATGCAGGGTCTTAGTTCCCCAACCAGGGATCAAACCCATGCCCCTTGCACTGGGAGCATGGAGTCTTAACCACTGGACCACCAGGGAAGTCCCGGCACTAGGGATTTTTTAAATTGGGAGTTGAGGAATCGCATTAGTGTTATCACATTTTTAAGATTTCTAATCAGATTAATCAGGTAGCAGATAAGGGTCAAAACAAGAGGAAGAGACGTGGCTTCTCTGGTAGGAAAGAGTTCCTAAGGCCTCCAGCTCTGTAATCTCTAACATAGGGATCAGAGAAAATCAGTTTACAATGTGTAATGATATGTCTTTATTTCATCAACAGAAATGGTGTCTAGACAAAATTCAGTTAACACTAGCAATTCAACTGAGTTTTTTTTTTTGCACAATAGTATATTTACAATGAGTAAATGAAGTTTCAATTCATTAGTTCATAGCAATGCTTTTTTTTTTCCCCAAAAAGGTAAAAATTCTTAGTTACAGAGAATAAGCATCAACAGCCATTTCATTTTTTACAGTTAAAAACCACAAGAAAAACCACAGTCACTTAGAAAATAAAGACAAGCCTAAGAACTAGTACAATAAAATGATGCATTGAATTAAGTTACATTAATCGCATAGAATCTGTGTAAAAAGTATGTAGAAAAACACCTGATGTAACCTGTTACAGTCGTTGACCAGTTATGAGAGGTACAGAGGGTTATACAGGTAGATATGTGTGAAAACTGTCCGTACTGTTTGACCTGGGGAGGAAGAGGAGAGGGGCTGCAGCCCCTTGCATACACTGAGAAGACCCTGTTTTGAATATGGCCTCTGGAGTTTGTAAGGCATAGATTAGAGGTGCACTTGCATCAGACTGGTTCTGGAACAAATTCTCACGGGCCCTTCGGGCCTCACAAGCAAAGGTGGTGCTTGCCTTGAATGGCTCACCGTGTCTAACCAGCGCCCGAAGCTCCTGCACGCCTGTGGAAGCTTCCCGATCACTCACTAGAGGTGGCAGGTCTTTTACCTCGGCGCATGAACGGGCATCCCAGCATTTACACGTGCGAAATGCATTGTTAGGACTCATGTGGCGGTCACCCCTCTGTCTCCAGACATGTTTTGGTAGAAGACTTAGCATCAAACTGTAGGAAAAACCCTTTTTGTCCGAGTCCCTTCACTCTTGCCTGTCCCCACGGGAACGTTTGGCACCGCAGGGGAGTCTACCTGAAATGAAGGCTCTGGGTGCACTTCTGTGTCTAAGGAGGCCGCTGTGTTATCTGAGGTCAGTCCACTGGAATGGAAAGGAAAGTCAGAGCTGTTTGTCCATTGCTTGAGAGTGCAATGCACACACCACGTCACAACAGGCAATCAAAGCTACGAAAGTGGGCCTCTGCAACCAAGTGGGTTTTCTTTACAAAATGGCAGCATCCTTTTCATATTACAATGAAAATGCACTGATATCCATGTGATATAAATATTATCTCCCAGGGTGGAGTGTAGGAAAATACTATACACTTTTCTTTGCAAGAAATGTTTTTGCACCGTCGGTTGAATAATTTATCCTCCATCTGCCACAATAGGTCTTTTCTATGTACAAAGACTACTTGCACGCAGTTTTGTGTACAAATATATTCTATTCTACGGCATCCGTCTTTGATGCCTGGGTCAGGAGATGGCTCGGGCTGTATTCGGCACACACGGCTTGAACACAATGCCCCCATGCACACAGACTGCCCGCACGAATGCCAACTCCACACAGGCGTTGATCTGAGGACTGACTCGCCAGGAACTGAACCTACAGCAAAATCCTCAATTTGGGGACGAAAGACCAACTCATGGTCCAGTGAGCAGCTTTATTCTTTTTTTTTTTTAATCTTTTGGCCGCGCTGTGTGGCATGTGGGATCTTAGTTCCCTGACCAGAGATTGAACCCGTACCCCCTGCATTGACAGTGCAGAGTCTTAACCACTGGACCGCCAGGGAAGTCCCAGCTTTATTCTTTAAAAAAAAAAAAAAAAGTATGTTTCTTTGACTATTTATAGTGATTTGAGGACAAAACTTGATTCTGGCTGCCTTCTTGATCGGCAACTCCTCCAACCATTGTTAAGCACTAGTGGCACAGTTTGAAGTCATGTATTAAGCGGCTCCTAGTTGAAATGGGGTATAATGTATAGAACTAGGTAGCTAATAGGGTTTCGAAAGAGCTTTGCAGGCTTTTACACATTTTGGGAGGATTATGCTCAACATAGCATGTGGATCAGCTTGAAGGGGCAGGATTCAGTGGTTTCTTAAAAGGCGTATCATTTTCACACCTTTGTTTGTTTGTTTCTTCTTCTTTAATGGCAATCATAAAGCATTAAAAGAGAAAGTGTAGGTTTAGACCTCTTGATGGTAATACTGGACTTCACAGTGTGCCCACCTGGCTTTTTTAGCAGTCCCCTCATACAAGTCCTGTTGCTGGTCCCTGCCTTCCTTTTCAAGGAGAAGTGGCAGTTGACATACTAATCACCAGCCTTTTTTTTTTTTTTTTTTTTTTAACTTCCTTGGGAAAGCAACACAAGGATTAAATCCAAAATCATAGTGCATCTTAAAAGCAGCATACCTTTAGAAAGACAGTTAATAAATTACTTGTACACTAGACAAAATAACATTTCCTAGTGCAGCATCACCTCTGACGCCGGAGTCATTGTTAGGGAACCCAGAAGAGAAGGAGCAGGTGGGCTACTGACTTCGCCAGCTCTTTTTTTGTTCGCTTTTGCAACGGTTTTGTTCCAGAATCAGTATGTCATGAAGTTCTTTTATTCAAGGCACCCCCGGATAACGAAGAGAAACAGACACATACGGCAAAGCATGCACCTGCCCAAGCCTGACCAACCTGAACGAAGTGAGGTTGTCCAGAGAGACACAAGTAGAACAAAGGCAGATCCGAGGGGAGGACCAGTTTCAGGCGGATGTTAACTAGCCACAGGGCCACCTCCACTGTCCCCGTTCCAACAGCCCACGCCTGACCCAGCCACCTGGAGACACAACTCGCCTGTCGCAGGGACCCTCCTGAACATTCCGTAGCTGGAGAGTCCTTTATATCTGTAAGGATGGACCCTTCAAGATACCACTAAATGTCACCATGCCGTGCAGATGCTATTCCTTGCCGTTAACGTGCTTTTCTCTTTCAGAAAAGACACGAGTTGCACTAAGGGATCCCAGGGAAAGGAGACAGGCTGGTTTTTAAAATTCCACTTGAGGGAACTTGGACTCTGGTCCCCAGCTAGTCCTCCCTTTGAATCAACCCGGAAATAATCTTGACAAGCACACGGTTCAGAGCTGTAAGAGACACAGACACGTCACGTCAACAATTGCACAAAGCCAGTCGCTTGTTCCTGGTGGATAGTGAACCAAATCCCAACAACTTGTTCACATCTCTAAGAAATCGAAAGACAGTTTCTCCAGCAGTGTTTTTAACCAGTTCCCACGGCCAGGGTGGCAGGGGTGTGACTGGGGCAGAGGAAGAAACGCGAGGCAGGGGCTGGTGGGAGGAGGCTGTGGGCTGAGTTAGCAGGGAGGAGAATAGAGGACACCCCTCTCACTCCCCAGCGGGAGGCCTGCCGCGCAGGACAACAGAACGGGGACGGCACGAATGGGCTCAAGACTGCCAGATGCACATGTGTTGGTACCAGGGTCAGTCACGCCAACGAGCTGGTTTGGACCTTGTTACGATATGAGCAGAAAACATTCCTTTTTCCAAAGAAGAGGAGGTCACTTAAAAAAGGCAACAAGAGAGTTAAAAAACCAAAATAATACTGTTGGCCGACTCTTCCACCAGAACACACGCCTGTGATGGATCACGTGATTCACACCGAGTTTAAATTCGAGCTGTCACCAGTTTTTCCCAAAGGCAAACCTCACGGTGAAGCACAGAACTCTTCTACTAGGCCAAGAAATCCCAACAGCCACAAGAAAAACGGTACCTCCAACTCAGAGCTGGATCACAATCTGTCTCAGACAAGCACGCACCATACATACACACAGGAGAAAAAACAAAAACCCAGAGGCAGGTTTTAAAAGTGGAACTATTTTCAAAGAAAAGCCTTTTTTTTTTTAAATCCTACCGCATGAACCAACAAATTTCTGGCATTCATACATATTTAAACATTTAGCACTAATATTTGTACAGAAAAAAGTTAATAATACTAAAACATATGTTACTATGATTTCACTTTTCGCCTACGTCATATACTAATTTCCCCTTTTACATGCAGCTTTAATATCGTCCAAACAATGGCACAAAGAAAGAAACAAAATCAACCACCTAGTCCCCACTGCCCACCACCCCATCCCCACATCAGACTGTTCAGGACTTTTCCTGCAGCCGGCCCAGAGGAGGGAGGGAGCTGATCTCTCCCCTGCGCTGGCTGTGGCGTCCGGCACACCTTCCTGTAAACGTGACCAGGGGCCAACATGCCCCCTGAGCCAAGGGAAGCTGCTCTCTGTGGGTTGCAAGCCAACTAGTTTTGCAGCAAGAGAAGGAAATGATCATCAGGTGAGGGTAAGGTGTGTGCCTGGTGAGTGGGGCGGAGGGGGGGCGGGGTAGGGAGGGCTCCTGGCCATGTCGTGTCCAAAGCCTCAGAATGAAATCTGCCTTCGGACTAGAGAAGGGTGGAAAAACCTCAGAATTCAACTCAAAGCATTTGGAGAAAGAAGAGAGAAAGAAATGCTTTTGCCTGCGTCAGGGACAGACCTCAGGCTAACATCTGTCCTGCTCTCTCCTACTCTGGGCCAGCTGCGTTAACCCCAGGACAGCCACCTAAGGGCGGCACCCCCAGGGCTGTGATTCAGACCCCCTCAGGTGAGTCCCCGGGGGAGGCAGGTCCTGGGCTGGGAAGCTGGGTGGCTCAGCAGCCAAGTCCTTCAATGGAGAAGTTCCTACTATCCTATGCTTCCGAGAGCAAGCAGAGGCCTGGGGAAGTGTTGAAATGAATGGGACTTACTCCCGGGCTGAGAAAACAGTTCTAACTTGCTATTTAGGAGCCAATGCCTGCTGAGTTCTGGTACAAAATCACGATTCCTGCTGTTTCGATGCGCTTTTGAGTGAGACGTCCAAACTCTTTCCCCACTTAGGAATTTGAACATCCAGCATCAACTCTGAACTCTCTGCATTTAAACTTTGCTTAGGAAAAGGTGGGGAGGAGGTGAAATATAAAAATATTCAAGCAGATTATTGTCTACATCCTAGGATGAATTCATTATTTGGCAAGATTGTTTTTCCTACATAATTATCACCTGAGTGCTTTTTAAATTAGCTAACCATTTTACTTTTTTAACTAAAAGCAAAGAATATACAGTTTACTTGAGTTATACTGAAGTGACAACTTCATTTAAGAAAATAGGTTTGACCCAAAACTCAGTGCAAGTGGCAAAGTTGACCTTGACTGTACAGTATCTGCAAGAAAAAACCAAACCCACGATACTCAACTGGCACCATCTGACGGTGCCCAAACCAAACCAAACCAACAAAAAAAGGTCTGAAATAAAACCTCAAAGAAAGCTTCCCACATTGAATTCTGTCCATAAATAAGCACAACTTGAAAGTGAACAGTGAAGCAAGAAAAACGACCATCTTAACAGTTACAAACTAGTTCTAGCGTCAAGAGACAAAAGAAGAGGAATGTTGGAACCTGTTTATAAACGAGAAACGAAGTTTCCAGTTTTAGGATGAGAAAATCGAGGCATGCAGGACTTTTGCATATGGAGAGAGATATATATTTTATATATATATTATATATAATATGTACAGTCTAGCTATAAAACTTTGATGTGTATAGAAGCTGTCTTCAATGAAAAAAATCGAACATTCAGAAGAAATTCCTGAGATAGGGTTTGTGACATGGGCCACTGAGAAAAAAAATCCGTGGTTGGGTCCTAGAGGTGTTATAGTCTATCCCTGTTAAGACTGAAATGAACCCACAGACAGACAGCATTGTCACTGTCGTCTTTCCTTGCCTGAGCAAGGGGTAGCACCATCGTGAAGGTAACTAACTATATATCGCTCCTGCTTGAAGGGAGGAGAGAATACTTGGAAACAGTATTGCTGCTAAGACTGCTGTAGTGTGCACCAAATTCCTTCTTGGTTCTTCCAGACGACAGACAAACGACACCGCAGGCTGACCCATGGACACCTGGGTGGGAGAGGGCTGAGAACTAGGAGGCAGGCCGTTACTAGGTGTAATCTTTCCTGGGCTGTTCATCGGTTGTACACTTATCAGTCATTTCCTGGCAGAAGTCCACGGTCACCGTTTGGCTCCTGGGTTCCAGAGGAGGTCCTCTGTCTGAGAAGGTTCCTGGGTCAGTGCCTTCCAGCCTCCGAGCAGAAGTACAGTTCTCTGAGGCGCTGCTGGGCGCCCAGGGGGGCCCGGGGGCCGCTGTGCCCTGCTCCGAGCAGCACGGCACGCTTTCCTCCACCGCACACTGGGGGGCGGCAAGGTTCTGCTCCGCGCCCAAGGGCACGGGGTTCATACCGGAGGCTGTGGGGAGACCCATGGGTCTGAGGACAGGGCAGTACCGATGCAGGGCCTGGATCTGCTCGGGGCTCTGGATATCTCGGCAGACTTCCTGGGAAAGGCAGGAGAAGTTGTCCAGCAGTTCCCCCATGCACGCTTTCAGCTGATTCCTCTCCGACAACAGCTTCTCTTTCTCACACACCTGAACAACAGGAGAAAAAGAAAAGGCCTGATCCAGCCTGAATGGGAGGACCCAGCATCCTGTTTTCTGGGGCTTTTCTTTTTAAAAAATTTTAACAGGTTTGCTGAGGTTGAAGTTACATGCCATAAAATTCATTAATTTCAACTATGAAACAATCAGTGATTTGTAGTAAATTTATAAAGTTGTGTAACCATCCCATGATACAATTTTAGAACAGTCCTATCACCCCAAGAATCTCTCTCACGGCCACTGCAGTCACTCCCCATGCCTACCCCCAGCCTCAGGCAACGACTCACCTGCATTCTATCTCTACAGATCTACCTTCTCTGGAATTTCATATAAATGGAATCATACAAGCCCACATCATTATTTTTTTTTTTTCTATTCTTTTTCAAATTCTTTTCCCATTTAGGTTATTACAGGATATTGAGCAGAGTTCCCTGTGCTATACAGTAGGTTCTGGGGGTTTTCCAACTTTGGTTTTTGCATCCTACATTATAGTGTAACTCATGAATGACTAGGTCAGGATCTAGAAACTTAAAAGAGAATCTATCCAGAGAGCCTGGACACATACTTCTGCCAAGTCTCCCATCTGAGCAGCCCATCCAGATGTGCCACTGACCCTGACACCTTCCCTGTGGTAGCTTCTTTTCATGCCTCTCTGAGGCCCAGCCAAGTGACCAGCAAAATCACCACCAACCAGAAAACTGCAGAGAATCAAGGTTCCAGTTGCCTGGAATTTGGGGTTTGCAGAGAATCAATCGGAAAACTCTTAGTCCCAAACCTTGTAGTTGAAAATCTCCCCCAAATGCATTAGGTTGCGATTGCTGAAGGTCAAAAACAGTCCATCAGTTCCAACTATATGACATTCTGTAAAAGGGCAAACCTATAGAGACAGTAAAAAGATCAGTGTTTGCTAAGGGGTGGGGTGGGGGAGGGAGGGATGAATAGCTGAAGCACAGAGGATTTTTAGATGAAGCTACTCTATGTCACTGTCGTGGTGGATACATGTCATTCATTATACATTTGTCCAAACCCATAGAACATACAACACCAAGAATGAACCCTAAGGTAAATTATGGACTTGGAGTGATTATGATGTGTCATTATAGCTTCATCAGTTGTAACAAATGTACCACTCTGGGAAGGCTGTGAGTGTGCAGAGGTGGAGGGCAGGTGGGAACTCTGTATTTTCCCTTCAATTTTGCTGTGAACCTAAAACTTCTCTAAAAAAAGCAAGTCTATTTAGAAAAAAAACAATGAAAATTGCAAAAACAAATCAACCATCAGCAGTTTCACATGATTAAATCTTATACTTCCCTGGTGGCACAGTGGTTAAGAATCCATCCACCTGCCAATGCAGGGGACACAGGTTCGACCCCTGGTCCAGGAAGATCCCACATGCTGTGAAGCAACTAAACCCATGCACCACAACTACTGAGCCTGCGCTCTAGAGCCCGTGCGCCACAACTACTGGAGCCTGTGCGCCTAGAGCCCCATGCTCCGCAACAAGAGAAGCCACCGCAGTGAGAAGCCCGTGCACCGCAACGAAGAGCAGCCCCTGCTCGCCACAGCTAGAGAAAGTCCGCGCATAGCAACAAAGACCCAACGCAGCCAAAAAAATAAATTTATTTTTAAAAAATCCTATATCAGTAGGCTCTCTGGCCTCTGTAGCTGATGGACTGAACACAACGGCACAGGTGGCTGGGGACTGTGCAGTGAGTCCCAAGACCAATTCTCTCTGGACCCAGGAAGCAGGGACAGAGGTGAGGAGGCTGAGCCCTAGAGTACCAGCCCAGGGTTCTGAGATATTCTCCTTAGAGAAAACCCCACATAAGCTCTTGTGTTACTAAAATTCATCACCCCATCAGAGAGATGAATTTAGCCACCACAGGGGAGACTGATAAAGGTTTTCCCATAACTAGCTGTGTGAGGAGAGAAGATGAGGAGGCTCCGTGAAGCGCACGCAGTGAAATGGATGGAAAAATAGGACATCTGAAGCGCTGTGAAGTGAGTCCTCACCCTCTGCAAGGGTGCGCAGGAGAGATGAGGAGAGGATGCAAGAGGATGGGAAAAAGAGCGGGGCGGGGGGTGGGCAGAGAGAGAGAGAAGCAAACATACCAGTGGGTCTCCTACATGGGAGGTGCACGTGCCGAAAGACGAATGCAATCTGGCAGGCAGTGTGGGCATGTGTGTCGGAGACAGAGATTTACACGGGGAAAGGGCACCTGCTAAAATATTTATAAATTTATCAAGAAAACACGTTTTAAAAATGAAAAATAAACAGATGTACAAGTGCAACTCGAGAGGAATACATTTCGCAAGTTTGCAAAAGCAGAGTGAGTGGCGTGCTGGAGACCGCGTGGGTGCGGGCGGGAGTGGGCGGGAGCTGGGCCTCGCGGGGCGGGACCAGCCTGCCCCCGCCCACCGGGAGCGGGCGCCACTCCCCAGAGCGGGGGCGGGTGCGGAGTAAAACACATCCGGAGGGCTCGCCAAGAGAAGAAATCTTACACTTGTGGCTGTGCAGCTTGGACCTCCTTACCTGGACCTGCAAGTCTGCAAAATGGGAGGCAACAGCAGCCCCAGGAGGGATCGCGGTCTCCATTCTGCCACATCATCCTGGCCAAGCCACCCACCCCTCCACGTCCACTGATCTACGAAAGATCCTGGGCCACTTTCTAGGGGGAAGAAGATGAAATGCTGCACGTGACAGGGTTTTGGCTCTCTGCAGGAAAGGCAGTAGAAATCAAGGCCTCGGTTAAGAACAGGATGCTTGGGCTTCCCTGCTGGCACAGTGGTTGAAAAATCTGCCTGCTAATGCAGGGCACACGGGTTCGAGCCCTGGTCTGGGAAGATCCCACATGCCACGGAGCAACTAGGCCCATGAGCCACAATTACTGAGCCTGCGCATCTGAAGTCCGTGCTCCGCAACATGAGAGGCCGCGACGATGAGAGGCCCGCGCACCGCGATGAAGAGTGGCCCCCACTTGCCGCAACGAGAGAAAGCCCTTGCACAGAAAGGAAGACCCAACACAGCCATAAAATAAATAAATAAATAAATAAATAATTAATTAATTAAAAAAAAAAACCAAAACAGGATGCTCTAAGTCACAGGTGTACATCGACACTCTCATTCAGCAGGGAAATGCAGCACATTACTCAAGGGGTTTCCAAAAAAGCAGGGGGAGAACTAGGAGATGCCTTCTTGGTTTCTCAACCGAACAATATTAGCAAAGAGATTTAGGTATCTGCCGGGGCATGGCTTAGACTTTCCTATTTGCTCAGTATTACAAAATTACAGAGAAGAGTGCTAATTACAAAAAGTCAGGCGTTTCTCAAATATGGGTGATTAGAGTTATTCTCATACCTGAAAAAGAGTGCAGGGCCGAATTACTATAGACATGTGCTTAAGGCCCTGAAACCTTATACCCAGCAGGCTCAGCCTTGCCTGGGTCCCAACCTAAGCCCAGCAGGCTTTCCAAAGACCCACACTCATCAGCAGCAATATCTTGCTTCCTTATGTTGGCTTAAATTAAACATTTTTGTTGTTGTTAAAACAACATTAAAGAAAAATTTGAAGGAAAGAAGGAATTTGTAATCTCATGACTCAGTCACAATTTCTAATACATTTTAGGGCAACAGACCTTTCCTGAGAGGCTTCTCAAGACTGTCTTGTTGTGAGGAACCTACAGTCTAGGGCCAGGGCTGAGGAGACAGACACATACACAGATAATGCAAGACTAATGTGGTAAGTATGAAGCCAGAGGTCAGATCAGGGCTCTGAGGACAGGTGCTCAGCCTCACCAGGGACTCAGGAAAGGGGCTTATTGGAGAGGTGACAGTAACCTGACTCTTAAGGAACAAAGGATGTAGTCAGAGAAAAAAACAGTCGAGGACTGTCCGAGGTAGAGGAGAAATAGCAGAGGCATGAGCACAGAGGTAGAAACAGCAGGAGATGGGGCTGAGGGGAAGAGCATCCAGTTTGATTTTATTGGGGGTCCAGTTCCAAGAAGAGAGACGAAGGTGATGCTGGAGGGTAGACTGAATCATGGAGAGCACAGTGCATCTTGCTAAGGAGCTTGGCCTTTATTTTGTAGGTGATGGCAGCCACTGAACATGGGCACATTTTCCCTGCTTGGCTGGTGTTAATTAAATTAAGAGAAAAAAAAAAAAGACCCCAAGGTCCAGGACTATCTTGATAACAGGCAACATTTACTCAGGCTTCTCAAATGTCTTATTTTGCTCTTAGGTTCTTGTTAGGACAATGGCTTACCAGGAGGCAAAGGACTGCCACGTATAGCCTGAGGACCCAAACTTAGATCATGACCACAGTCCGTGGCCTCCCTCTTCTTCAGCCTGACACAGACAGGGCACCTGGGATGAGTTTCCAGGATTTGGCCGGCAGAAAGGCTGAGCTGAGTGAAGGTGCGTTGATTGCCTTCAAGGGTACAATCAGGAGCCAGAGGCCACCTGGATTTACTTCCTGTAGCTTAAGGTTGCTTATCAAGGAGAAGGGAGTGCAGAGCTCTGAGTGAGGGGGAGGCTTGGGAGATGGGAGATTATTCCCCGAGGCAAAATACTCTCAGGCACAGGGAGGAGGTGACAGCCACTTTGAGGCAGAATTCAGGACCCTGGGGCTGTGAAGGGCTTCAGGAGATCACGTGGCTGAGCGACCCCTGGTGGTAGGCTGGTGTCCTGCCTCTAACCTACACTCCTCCATGGGAGGTGGGAAAAAGCAGTGCAAATAACAAGATTTGGAATCAGGCAGCTGGGTTTGCATTCAAGCTCTGCCACATAGTGGGGAGTTACCTAACCTCTCTGCACTCTGGTTTCCTCCTTTGTAAATGGAGATAAAGTAGAACCTAAATCATAGGGTTGATGTGAGGATTACATGTGATCACCTACAGAAAGAGATTAGAATAATATCTGGTCCACATATGCACGCAATAAATGTTAGCTCTCAGCACATGTTGAATGGAAAATAAAAAAGAAGCACCTCTAGGGGAGGGAAGGAATGGGAGTTTGGGATTAGCAGAGGCAAACTATTATATATAGAATGGATAAACAACAAGGTCCTACTGTAGAGCACAGGGAACTATATTCAATATGCTGTGACAAACCATAATGGAAAAGAATATGAAAAAGAATATATATATGTATAACTGAGTCGCTTTGCTGTACAGAAGAAATTAACACAACACTGTAAATCAACTATATGTCAATAAATTTAAAAAAATATACGAATGGCTGAAAGATATAAAATACTGACACACAATCACACACCTGCACAGACACACACACATTACAGATGTAAAGGTATTATTTTTGTTGAGAACTCATTTAAAAATCAACTCGAACTTCCCTGAACGGTGGCCCTTCTCTCTACCTCTCTGGCCTTCGCTACCGTAACTTTGCATCAGCCCCGGTCACTCCAGGTTGCTGACAGCAAAGGGCGGGCCAACTCACCAGTTTGCGGATTTCACATTCTAAGTTCTGAATACAGTCCAGCTTCCTCTTGCGGCAGCGCTGGGCCGCGATGCGGTTCTTGCTGCGCCGGCGGACGTCGTGAATGAACTCTAACTGCTCTGAGGTTAGCTTGTGCATCTTAATCATCATCTGGAAATCATTCCTTGGAAGATCTGTGATTTGATCTACAGGAAAGGGAAGTTTGACCTGGAACCAAGAATAACAGAACATGATTATGGCAGCTGGAGTTTTGTTTTCATTCTGGCAGGTGGAACATCAAAAATTGGAAAAACCTCCTTTTTACAATGACCAACTACTCTGAAAACTACTGAAGCAGGCAGTGATTATTCTTTCCTGTTTCAAAAATAAATAAGATGTAATATTCAGATAATCAAACAGAATGTGAGTACACACATTATAATGTGGTTATTATTCCTGAGATCTTTGAAGCAAACAGCATGGAAAATATTGGAAAATGTATACACCGTCATTGCTACAGCACTTTTGTAAGAAGGGCTCTATAGTTAGTTGAAACCTACTCCCATTGAGCCTCAACTCAGTAAAATGACAGTTTATAGACAGGCATCAACTGAAGAATCATCTAAAACACTTGAATGAAGAGAGCACTGCACACCTTGAAGATACTGGAAAGATGAAACAGTCAGTGTAATTTGTAGTTACAACCGCATAAGGGAGACGTAGGGAAAGAACCTGGAGAGGCTACACCAGTATGATCTAGGAGTTAGAACTGGGCTTTAGTCCTTCCTGCCAGACGTGAGACTGCAGGCTGGTCACTTTACTTCTCTGAGCCTCAATTTCCTCATCTGCAGAACTGGGGCATGCTTATTAGTTGCACAGTGCTATACACCCATTAGGGACTTTGCATTTTTGGAAAATACAATGGCCAACCCTTCTCACATTTTCTTTTACAACGTGATGTTGACCTTCCTCAGTCAAGAGGTGGGATGCGTGTTCCTGCCCCTTGACCAATACAATGCAGGGGGAGTAACGGCGTGTAACTTCTGAGGCTACATCATAAAAGCTGTGCAGCCTCCCCTTAGGCCTCTTAGATTGTGCTTTCTGGAGGACACCAGCTGCTGAGCCTCAAGGACACTCCAGCAGCCCTGTGGAGAGCCCCACGTGGAAAAGAACTGAGGCCTACAGCCAACAACCAGCATCACCTCACCAGTCACATGAATGAGCCACCTTGGACGTGGATCCTCTGGGCCCAGGCAAACCTTCAGGGATTGGCCCGAGACAACATCTGACTTCAACCCCATGAGATATTCTGAGCCAGGAGTGCTCAGATGGGCCACTCCTGAATTCCAGACCCATAGAAACAGTGAGAGATGTTAAATGATTATCATTGTTTGAAGCCACAAAGTTTTGGGGTGATCTGTTACGCAGCAACAGATAACCGATGCAGATACTATTATCAGAAAGAGTCCTACTTTCAAACTCTTGACAAGTCAAGGCAGGTAAGCATCATCCAAAGAGAGGACACTAGTCTTAAGAGATGGATTTATGTCCTCCTTATATTCTGTTACATGCTTCTTTACAACCCTGTGGCGGTTTGAAATCTTTCTTAGGAAAAGAACTGCTGTTCCTGCGGGCTTCCTCAGCACCCACAAGGTAGAGAACACAGGCCTGCACCTTCCAGCAGTCTGCCATCGCCCTCTTCAAGACTACTGACGAGGACTTAGACACTGAATTTATGGTTACCAGTGGGGAAGGGTGGAGGGGAGGGATAGTTAGGGAGTTTGGGATTGACATATACACTCTGCTATATTTATATATTTATTATTTTTTTAAAAGAATTTTATTTACTTTGGCTGCGCCAGGTCTCTTAGTTGCGGCATGCATGTGGGATCTAGTTCCCTGACCAGGGATCGAACCCAGGCCCTCTGCATTGGGAGCGCAAAGTCTTACTCACTGGACCACCAGGGAAATCCCTACATACCGCTATATTTAAAATGGATAACCAACAAGGACCTACTGTATAGCACAGGGAACTCTGCTCAATATTCTGTAACAACCTAATTGAGAAAAGAATTTGAAAAAGAATAGATACATGTATATGTATAACTGAATCACTTTGTTATATATCTGAAACTAACACAACATTGTTAATCAACTATACTCCAGTATAAAATAAAAAGTTAAAAAAAAGACTCCTGACAAGGCAGAGACTTGAGGGGTCAGTTCTGGTCCTGCTCAGAAGCTTCTGGAAGAGGAAGATTGCATGTTGCTTGGCCAAGAGACAGTGTTTCCCTGCTCAGACGGCTGAACTCCCGCTTACACTAGCGTCTGCTTTAGGTGGACCAGCAGATGGCACTATAAACCTAAACTTCCTTCAGGAGCCAGGCCAGCGCTGTCCAATGCAAACAACGTGAGCTGCGTGTGTGATTTTTACATCTTCTAGTAGCCACGTTAAAGGAAGTGAAAAGAAACAGGTGAAATTAATTTTAATAATATATTTAATTGAACCCAATGGAGCTAAAATATTTTCAACATGTAATTAACATTAAAAATTATTGAGATATTTCACCTTTTGGGGGGTACTAAATTTTCAAAATCCGAGGTGTATTTTACACTTGGGGGTTCATTACAATTCAGATGAGCCTCGTTTCCAGGGCTCAGTAGCCACGTGTGACGTATGCCTCCTCTACTGGACAGCACAGCTCTAGAAGAGGAACAAGTGGACTCGAGTGAACTTCAGTAACCAGAGAATCAGACTGGCAGGTCTGGGCTTAATTGATCAAAATATTTTGGGGTGAAGAAACCAGGCCCTCGTTAATATTCAGAAGCTGCAGCGTTACGTCTGGGTTGTTCAGGGGAGTGAGATGGAGATATCTTATCCTAAGCTCAGGCTTTTGCTTTGGTTGCATCAGATACAGGCAGACATGAGTCTGGATCCTGGCATTTGTGGCCCGTTAATCCCCAGGCACAAAGGCAATCCTACTAAAGATCTGCCTTCCTGCGGCTGGGTGCAACGGCTTAGTCAGGTTACTTCATAGCTCTGAGCCTGTTAGACGTGGCATTTGCTGAAGGCTCCCAGTGGGTGCTCTGATTGAACTTCCACAGGGCGAACTCTGTCCCATGACACCTGTCAAATTCTGGCCCAAGAGAGCAGAATCGCAACAGTGCACATGACACATGCTCGGCTCAGCCCTGCTTTGGCTGCTAATGACGGGCAGTCAGGACAAACAGCTCCTTGTTTATGGACCCAGGAAAGGGCTTTGTCCACGGGCTGTGTTTGCACAGGGCTTATAATGATATGAAAGAATGTTTGATTTCCCTTTTATACCCTTTGGATAACAAACAGACACTCAGATCCTGGACGGTACCTAAATAACACAGAGGTCTGTCTGTTGGGTACAGGGATGTTTCCACACCAGGCAGGAGGCTTGTTTGCACAGCAGGGGTTACAGCACTTCGGGCTTCGTGGCGTCTCCCCCTCTGCTGACAACAAAGCAATTCTGCTTCTGCTCTACAGTGTGTTTACTTATTTTCAGACAGAATATATACCTATAGCTCAGGCCACAGGGAAAGTCAAAAGGCCCTCTATACCAAGAGCTACTGTATTTAAAATCCTCCAGACAGCAAACATAAAACACTACGGAAACAGGACCGACGTTGACAGGAAAGAGGAAAAATCAACAATGCTGGTTTCAAAGTCCTTGAAGCAAAAGGCCATATAACATTTCAGCAGAGCTGTTGCAACTCAAGCTGCTTTGCAAAGAGGTCAAAGGAAAATCATCAGCTATAGACTTTCTTCCACATGAAAAAAAAAAAAAAAAAAAAAGCCCAAACCCCAGCTACTCTTGTTTCTTTCAAAAAGGTGCTGCTACCCTTCTAGCTAGGGAGGACTTACCCCAGCTACCAAAGGGAAGCCCCTGACTGTTCTTGGAAAGGCACAGTGGAAACTTCACCACACCTATTTGTTGATTTCAGGGTAGTAAGTTCCAAGCTGAAGGGCATCTTCCCCGGAGATGAACAGCAGCCGCAGACCCACTATGGAGCTGGGAGAACATTCCTTTCCCAGGCTGGTAGGCACCCACATATTCCCCAGATGGGCTCAAAAGTCAGCTTATGTGACTTGGCCTTGGACCTTGAGAAGGCTGGGGCCCTCCTGACTGCCTTTCTTCTGGCAAATTCTTAGAACCCAATGATTCCTCCAGGATTTTACTTCTCGGAGGTAGCTTAGTTTTCATTCCACAGACTCTTGTAAACAGTGAGGTGACAAGATGGAGAGTCCAGCCAATCACCACCACCACCATTCGGCGATCACACGTGAGTGAGGCTCAGCGCAGAGGCACGGAAGGCTGGCCAGGCTGCTTAGAAGGGCAAGGGCCCGAGGGGTCCGGGGCGCCGACGTCTCTCTAGACAGGTGCTTGCCACCGCTTGGGTTCTCAGTGGAGACTCACTCCGAGAGTTGGGCAGCCTCAGCTTGTCTAATCTGCTCTGTTGCTGTCATCCTGGCCCCAGCACGGTACTCACTCTCCTCTCTCCGGAGCACAGCAGGAGGAACAGGGCAGAAGCTATTTTCACCAGGTACCCGTCCTGGCCGGCTCGGTAGTGACCAGAGGAGGGGCTCAGACCTCCTGGGAGCTCCCTGCAATGAGTGGTCCCTGCACTGCCGAGGGGTCTCTGGCCCTAGGGGCTGACAAAAGGTGGGAAGACGCTGTGACATCTGGACAGTGAAAGAAACCTAAATATTCCTCCTCGGGGGCCTGACCAGGGGTTGCTGCTGGCTGGACCCCAGGCGCTGGTGCTTCTTTCTCACCAGACAGAAAGCAGCTGCTCCCTTTCTCTCTCCTGCCAACAACTACCCTGTTTCTGCCGCCAAAACCACATCCCCTCTCTCCCAGTTAAACAAAAATACCATCTAAAAATTGTACGAGAAGTATAACTTCTGGCAGAAAATTCAATTATGAGACAAAAGAGGAGAATAAAGTGTCCACACCCAAACAATGATTCCTCTGCTCTGGTGGACTTCCCCATGATCTTTGCTTCCTCTGTATACTTTTTACAGGGTTGTAATCAGACAGTGCAATGGCTACCTCACCTCACCATGCCTCTCAACACACATCTCACTCGCCTGGTGTCTTCGGTGTGCTGGATGGGGGCTGTTGGAGAAGCAGGACAGAGATGCAGGCGTTGTAGAAAAAGGCGAAAAAAAGCACCTCTTTCCTCTAGCAATCCCAGCGGAAGCTTGTTGGTCAATCGTCTTTCCTATCTCCTTTCTTGGTTTCACTATTAGATGTTGAGTAGAAGCTGCAGGAGTTGGACCTCTTAGCAGTACCCTGAGGACCTGATGGTGCAGTCACCTCTCCAAAGCCTTTAACATTTATGCTCTTACAAGCCCCTCAGATCCCTGTGAGTTGTCTGGGGGACAAAGCAAGATGCCCATTGGGCTGACAATTCTAGTGCTGTTGGAATGGCGACAGCCAGCTCTGTGCCGGGCAGATGCCAGTGACAAAATCTCCCCTGCCAAAGACACACTTCCTGCACAACTGTCCGTCTAACCTCTGTTCTTATGATCCAGTTTCTGAAACAAACACAGGACACCTGGAATTTAGTTGTGATGCTGCAATTACCTAGCTATGTGATCTCAGGCAAGTCTTTCCTTCTCTGTCCTGAAGTTCTTTGAGGATCTGGGAGTCAGAGGGAGATAATATCTGCCCTACTTAGCTGAGAGGATTGCTATGAAGAATAAAACTGGATAATAGATGGAGAAAGTGCTTTGAAAAGTCTGAACTGCCTTATGAGTATGAAGTATTATTATTATTTTTTAAGCGAGAATTCATTTATTTATTTTTAGTATTTATTTATTTATTTGGTTGCACTGGCTCCTTAGTTGTGGCATGCGAACTCTTAGTTGTGGCCTGCAAGTGGGATCTAGTTCCCTGTGCAGGGATTGAACCCAGGCCCCCTGCATTGGGAGTGCAGAGTCCTATCCACTGCACCACCAGGGAATTCCCATTATTATTATTAGTAGTACTAGTAGTCGTTGTGGAGTATTAGTATTTGTTTATCAGCCCTATGTTTCTTTGTCACATAGATTCTTCTTTCTGTCATACGATATGCTTTGCAGTTGCAGATGCTAAGAGTCTTTCTAGACAACGTGAAAACATTGTTTTAATTAGAAATATGGCTGACTTCTATGCTGCCCAGCAAGGTTTTCTTTCTAAATATTAAGCAGACCAACTACAGTTACTTGTAAAAAGATGCCTGATTCAACAAACCACAAAAACGACTGTAAACATTTTACATCC